>NC_086318.1:43028959-43658959 GCF_036172605.1 Pelobates fuscus | reverse complement strand
CGACCCACTTCCTATAGATTGTAAGCTCGTTTGAGCAAGGCCCTCTTCAACCTATTGTTCCTGAAAGTTTTTGTAATTGTCTCATTTATTGTTAAATATTTGATAATATTGTAAAGCACTAGAGAATATGCTGGCGCTATATAAATACCAGTAATAATAATAAAAACAATAATGGATTTATGATACAAATTCTACATCAGTAACTAAAAGCTGCTAAATTATGCTGTTATTTTCTAATGCTGATTTATCTGCTACTTGGATAATAAATTTAATATCAATGCTCCCCAAACAATATGCAAAATATCTGTACTTGGATCTCTCATTTTTATTGGGAACATAATAGAACTTATGCAAGCGAATGAATATTTGGATGGTAGCAGTGATGAAAAATGTATAGTATACAATTAGATAAAGGGCGTACATCTCTTGCCTTGATTTCCAGTTCTTGACGTGACAAATGCACATGTTGACAGTATGCCATCTAAGCTCATAAGCAGCTTGTGCCATCATTTATCTATGAGACATTTTGATTTATAGACGTTGCTAAAAATGACATTACATTATCTTATAAAAAGTTTCAAGGAAAAGTGGAAATATTAACCTTGACATATTCTATTTTAAGACATTTTCTATGTATAAGAAAAATGAATCACAATAAAACGAATGTAAAAGATAAAAAGAATAATAGAAAAACTGATTACCAAAATCATAAACTTGCTAGCTGCTTACAGTCTTTTTTATTTTTTATTTGCATTTTTTATGGCTAGTGCTGAGTATTTTCTGTTGTCATATGAATGGCGATATTATAATTATTCCATCTTGGTGTATAGTTGATTTGTGTGTGTCAATTCAAATGTTAGCAGTATTTTAAATTTTGCAATTATTATGCTATGATAAGTCTATCGGGGGTGCTTCTTGTTTTGGTAGTGGCACCAATATTGATCAAATAAATAAGGTGATGCTGCACAGACAAGTATATTTTGTGCTTCTTTTTCATAAAATCATTCCTGAAACAGGAATATTTTACACAAGGGAAGACGAATATGAGGTGTTCTTAATTTTAATAAAAATGACATCATCAATTTTAGTTTTATTATAATCATTATCATACACTGATCAGTCACAACATTAAAATCGCTGACAGGTGATGTGAATAACAATGATTATCTTGTAAGAATGGCACATATCAAGGGGTAGGATAGATTAGGCTGCAAATAAGCAGTCAGTTTTCAAATTTTATGTGTTGGAAGCAGGAAAAATTGGCAAGCGAAAAGATATGAGTGACTTTGGCAAGGTCTAAATAATGATGGCTAGATAACTTGATTGGAGCATCATCAAAACAGTAAGTCTTGGGGGGTGTTCCCAATATGCAGGATTAGTACTGGAAAAGTGGTGCAAGGAAGGACAACCAGTGAGTCAGCGCCAGGGTCATGGGCTTCCAAAGCTCATGCCGCATGCGCGGAGCAAAGGTTAGCCCATTTTGTATGATCATATAGAAAAGCTAATGTGTCTCAATTTGCTCAAAAGCCTAAATTCTGACCATGATGGAAAGGTTTGAGAACAGACATTGCATCCTAGTTGGCTGCATATGGGGCTGCATAGCCAGTAGGCCGGTCACAGTGCCAACGATGACCCTTGTGCACTGACAAAAACACCTTCAATTGAGATGTGAGCATCAGAAATGAACCAAGGGTAGGAGGTTGTCTAGTCTGAATTTTGTTTTCTCGTAAATCTGGTAGATTGCTGGATGTGTGTGTGTTGTGTACCTGAGGAAGTGATGGCAGCATGAAGCACTATGGGAAGAAGGCAGGCCAGTGGAAGCAGTATTTTGCTCTAGAATACTCTTACTTTACTGAGAGGGTAGTGGGTGCATGGAATAGCCTTCCAGCTGAAGTGGTAGAGGTTAACACAGTGTAGGAGTTTAAGCATGCGTGAGGCTATCCTAACTATAAGATAAGGCCAGGGACTTATGAAAGTATTTAGAAAATTGGGCAGACTAGATGGGCCAAATGGTTCTTATCTGCCGTCACATTCTATGTTTCTATATTTCGAATAGATTCTGCTCAGAAATCTTGGGTCCTTGCATGCATGACTAACGGCTGGAGCTGAGTATATATAATACTATCGTAGCTTTACATTTGAACAGCCCCCCGATAAGCCCTGACCAACTTACCATCTCTTGCAATCTAGTCCATGCTGTCTTGGTTATGTAAAATTCTCACTAGTGATAGAATTCTTTTTTTTAATTCTCCCATTGTACTAAACATTTGTTAAAAGAAAAAAAAGATAGAACAATCTCTGGTAGGAACTTACAATATTTGTGCCATTATTTCTAAAAGCCGTTAAGGTATTTTTCTTCTTATTTTCTTTTGTTATGTTAAATTACTCCGGCATCCTGTGAAACATGACCATATTTACATTATTTTGAATATTTGCACAGAAAAAGACATGGGAAGGCTCAAGATTTAAGACAACCTTTATTAATACAGAAAGAGAGGACAGAGGACAAACATGCCTTCACTGTGAGAAGGGAAATAACCTCTGTTTTCTAATCAGATTTGCATAATAACAGCCAACAGGCAGTATCAGAAGTAATCAACAAAATAAATATCTTGACAGACATAAAAATAAACACTGTAATGAAAGTCGCAATCATTTTTCACATATTGCCTGTAATTCCATTCTTGAGATGTTTGAATTATAAATATCCACAATGAAAATCTTGATTACCTTAGTAGATTACCCATAATCATTTTATCTATAAATTGCTTTACATTTTGATTTGTAAGTATAAATAAAGAATAATAAAACACATATATAATACATTTTAATAATAAAAAAAAAAACACAAAAACAAGTAAAAACTCTATAACTGTAGGGAATGATGGATGTCTGAATGCGTGGGTCAGTGGGTAAACATAAGATCTGTGTAACAAAAAGGACAGACATAGACAGATATATATATATATATATATATATATATATATATATATATAGAGATATATAGATAGATAGATAGATGGACAGATACATAGATAGATAGATAGATAGTTATCTATCAGTTATCTCTTTTTTTTAGTGCTTGGCATGGCTCGTTTGGTTTGTGATTCATTTGACTGTCAGCTCAGAGTTTCATAATTTGACATATTACCCAATCAGTATAAATTCAAACAGACTGTACTTTCTCAAACTCTATTCTAAAATAAGATCTCCAGAAGTAGACAGTATATGCAAGGGGAAGTGAGCTAAAGCAGCGATGGCTGGTGAAGTGGCAGGATGCACCATCGCTGTAATTTGATCCCACCACTCACCATAAAGTTTGCCCCTGATCTATTGCACTTTGCCTACTTAAAGGGATTCACACTTGAAACATTTTTAAAACATTAGCTGGGACTAAACGATGGCCAACATACTGATTTTCTCTAATAATTTGCCCATTCATAGCGTTCTCATATTCTATGTTTTTGTTTTAATAACAAATTGTGTTTAAAAACAAAAAATAAACAGGTATCATTACTGATCAGGTTATAAGGAGCATTCTTCCATCAACATCCTGATGAAAGATTTGAATTCAAATCTGAAACGCTGATTTCTTAAATAAAAGTTACATTTTATTTTTTCATAGAAATTCCTAGTGTACTATCCCTATGACTCTTCTACAGTTTTCCTGGATTAACCACTAGGTATTAGGCAATGTTTGTGCAAGCCTTTGAGTGTTGATTTCTTTTTTGTTATATATATATATATATATATATATATATATATATATATATATATATATATATATATATATCTCTTTACTCAACTATAAATGTATGTACAGAGTTTTGCAGTTAGCTCCCCCCCCCACCCGCAAGAATAATAAAGAAGCATAATAAAAATGTTTTATATAAAAAAAAAAACAACATACAAAATTACTGGTAAGGTTATAAGGAGCAATCCGAGTCTCACTTTGCAAAACTAAATTAAACCAATCCCATCTATACACAAGGTTGCAAGGAAAGTGTAATATATCACCTCCATTATATAACCCAATCTGAATATTTAGCTAAATGTATACAATATGTTTGCTTCATCTATTAATTGGCAATATTAATATGGGTTTGGACAAAAGAAAAAAAAAAGGAATATAATGTCCCAACATTAAGGCTCTGAGCTGCATTTAGTAATCTGATGGGTAAAATGTCCCTATAAATATACCTGCTGTCTTTGTGTCTCACTTTGATAGGTGTTACTTGTATACATCATAATGTCCTCAAAATAACTTTTTTTTTGCTACAGCGTTTTCAAATTTCTATTTCTAAACCTTAGCATTTCACACTATGAACAAAATATATTTGAAGTGCTTGAAACCATGCTGACTTATAATTATATAAATTTAAGATTTCATTTTCAATTAAAATGTCTCACCTCGTTCCTTGTTAAGGTTAAGTTTAACATTTCCATTCATATCGTATTTTATATGCGGTTTCAGTTTGGTTTATCCTGTAACTTATTAGGTCAAGAAGATTGTTGAGGTCTCTCTGTGCAGGTTGGCCTAGAGCATGTGCTTAGCATCTTCAACTAGCAAGTTAAACTATTTTAATTACAATCTATATTAAATAGTATGTCAAATAAAGGTTTTTTTTCAGATCAGCTGTGTTTCTGCTTGGACATAGAATCAAACTAATCACATAGGTTTTGATCATGCAGATTTCTTCAACAAGTTTGTTAATCTTACGTAATCCAGTTTTTACATGGTAGTTGACTTTGGTACACCAGTATCTGCTCAGTGGCGCACACATAACCCATGGGGCCCCGGTGCAAAACTGGTCCATGCCCCCCCCCCGACAGACACACACACACATACAGAGACACACATACATACATACATATAGAGACATACACAGACAGACACATACATACACACATGACACATGCATACAAAACAGAAAGACAGGCACACATACATACAGACAAACAGACACATATAGACAGACACACACATACACACATACAGACAGACAGACACACACAAGACACACATACATACATACATAAAAACAGACAGGCACAAACACATACATACAGACAGACAAACACACACGACAGACATACAAAAACACATACAAACAGACAGGCACACATACATACAGACAAGACACACATGCATACATACAAACAGACAGACAGGCACACATACATATAGACAGACAGACACATACACACATACAGACACATACACACATACAGACAGACACATACACACACACACATACAAAGACACATGCATACATAAAAACAGACAAGCACACATACATACAGACAGACACAGACACATACAGACACACACATATATACAGACACACATACATACAAAGACACCTACATACAGACAGATAGACAGACACATACAGACAGACACACACACACACACACACACACACAAGACATACATACAAAGACACATACATACATACATACAGACCAACAGATAGACATGGACACATACATACAAACAGACAGGCACACATCCATACAGACAGATAGACACAGACACATACATACACACACACACACACACAATATTCACGTCCCCCTCCAGTTTCCTACCTTTTAGGTGGAGGAGGGTGACTTTCCCTGGGGTCCAGTGGTGGCTCAGGCTGATGGGAGTCAGAGTTCCCACTCTGACTCCCTGTTCTTTCTTCCTTACGCACGGGCTCTGTGTGTTAGGTGGGAGGAGTGACGTGCAGTCACTTCCTCCCAGCAGTTATGATCTCATCACAGGGGGGCCGGTCGCGCTGGTAACTTGCCCCCCCCCTGGATTTTTCAGCTTGTTCTGCTATTTTTCGTGTGAGATTTAAAACTAACTGCAATACCGGCGCCGGCCAGTAGGTGGCGCTGTGTATGTTGAGAGACAGGGATAGGAAGCTGCATCTATCCCAGCTTCTCTCTGCTGAGTGTAACCGCAGGGGAGCAACACATGCAGCCAGAGACAGCCTACAGATCAGGTAAGTGAGGGATGGGGTGGGGGGGTTTAAAATAGTCTATGTATTAGGGGAGTGAGGCATGGGGGGGAGACAGCCTATAGATTAGGCAAGTGAGGGATGGGGGGTTAAAATAGCCTATAGATTAGGGGAGTGAGGGATGGGGGGCAGCCTATATATTAGGGGAGTGAGGGATGGGGGCAGCCTATATATTAGGGGAGTGAGGGATGGGGGGCAGCCTATATATTAGGGGAGTGAGGCATGGGGGAAGCCTATATATTAGGGGAGTGAGGGATGGGGGGGCAGCATATATATTAGGGGAGTGAGGGATGGGGGGCAGCCTATATATTAGGGGAGTGAGGGATGGGGGAGGCAGCCTATATATTAGGTGAGTGAGGGATGGGGGGGGCAGCCTATATATTAGGGGAGTGAGGGATGGGGGGGCAGCCTATATATTAGGGGAGTGAGGGATGGGGGGCAGCCTATATATTAGGGGAGTGAGGGATGGGGGGCAGCCTATATATTAGGGGAGTGAGGGATGGGGGGCAGCCTATATATTAGGGGAGTGAGGGATGGGGGAGGCAGCCTATATATTAGGTGAGTGAGGGATGGGGGGGCAGCCTATATATTAGGGGAGTGAGGGATGGGGGGGCAGCCTATATATTAGGGGAGTGAGGGATGGGGGGCAGCCTATATATTAGGGGAGTGAGGGATGGGGGGCAGCCTATATATTAGGGGAGTGAGGGATGGGGGGCAGCCTATATATTAGGGGAGTAAGGCATGGGGGGAGCCTATATATTAGGGGTGTAAGGCATGGGGGCAGCCTATATATTAGGGGAGTAAGGCATGGGGGCAGCCTATATATTAGGGGAGTAAGGCATGGGGGGAAGCCTATAGATTAGGGGAGTAAGGCATGGGGGACAGCCTGTAGATTAGGGGAGTAAGGCATGGGGGCAGCCTATAGATTAGGGGAGTAAGGCATGGGGGGCAGCCTATAGATTAGGAGAGTAAGGCATGGGGGGAGAGGCAGCCTATATTAGGGGAGTAAGGCATGGGGGGAGAGGCAGCCTACATATTAGGAGTGAGGGATGGGGGGGCAGCCTATATATTAGGGGAGTAAGGCATGGGGGGGCTGCCTATAGATTAGGCAAGTGAGGCATGGGGGGCAGCCTATAGGTTAGGCAAGTGAGGTATGGGGGGGCTAAATGAAGAGTCAGCAAGGAGCAGGAAGGGTCTGCAAGGAGCAGGGGGAGCAAGGGTCTGCAAGGAGCAGGGTATGCAAGGGGCAGGAAGGGTCTGCAAGGAGCACAAAGGTAAAGTTGAAGAAGGAGCAGAAAGGGACAGCAAGGAGCACAAAGCTAAAGTAGAAGAAGGAGCAGAAAGGAATCAGAATGAGAAAGGAGCAGAAGGGCGCAAAATAAGCAGAAAGGTAAAGGAGCAGAAGGAGCCAAATATAGAAGACAGTGTCAGAAGAAAAAGAAGAATGGCAAATGAAGGAGAAGAAAAGGAGATTGGAGCAGGAAGGACAAATGAAGTGAACCCTCCACTTTATTCTGGACACCACATCATAAGGCTTTGGTACCTGGGCCTGGCAGGGAAACTCTAGACCTTCTCATCTCCCCAGGTAAAAAAAATATCAGTGTTAATGTGTTCACTTTTATTTACTGTGTCAGGAAGCACAGAGTGCCGCTGAGTAGGGGTGTTGCTGATTGGCTAGAGCGGTCAGCTGGCACTCTAAGCCAAACAATAGCTCCCCATTCATAAAAATTTTTTAAAAAGTTATAAACCGGGAACTAGCGATTGGCTTAGAGCGTCAACTGTCAACTCTAGCCAATCAGCGGCACCCATGCCTGACGTCAATCTGCACTTCCTGACACTCCGTTTCAGATGCCGAATACCACTGAGGGACCTGGAGCTGGAGGAAGCCTTTGGGGTTAAACCATTTGAGAGCGGTTTAACCCCTTAAAGGAAGAGCACCCAGTGGCTTCCTGGCAGGGCCGGAGCGTCCATAAGGCGGCACAGGCGGCCGCCTTAGGGCACACCGGCTCTGGGGGCGCAAAATTCCAGTGACCGGCAGGAGGGAAGTGCTCCCTCCTGCCTGGTCACCTCCTGGATCCCCGGAGCGGCGCTGAAGTTCATTAGGAGGCGGCGAGGGAGCTCTCTGATCTCTCTGACCGGCTCCCTCGCGCGCCTTTTGCTGATGCCGCGGGAGCCGGAATATGACGTCATATTCCGGCTCCCGCCGCATCAGAAAACAGCCTGCGAGGGAGCCGGTCAGAGAGATCAGAGAGCTCCCTCGCCGCCTCCTAATGAACTTCAGCAGCCCCACTGGACCACCAATGAAAGACCCACGCCAGCACTCCAGGTAGCGAGGCTGGGTGGGAAATTTAAATTTAATTTAGATAATTAATTACTGTGTGTGTATGTGTGTGTGCATGTGAGTGTGAGTGTGTATGTCAGTGTGTGTGTGTATGTGTGTGTCTGTCAGTGAGTGTGTGTGTGTGTCTGTCAGTGAGTGTGTGAGTGTGTGTGTGTCTGGTGAAGATGCATTTTTTTTTTTTTAATGAGGGTTGGGGGCGCCAAAATGCATCTTCGCCTGTGTAACTAAAAATCCTAGCACCGGCCCTGCTTCCTGGCAACATAGCATTTTCATTTAGATGAAGTTGTTATGGTGACCAGAATGTTCCTTTAATTTGCTTAAAGGAACACTATAGTGTCAGGAATACAAACATGTATTCCTGACACCATAGTTGTGAAAACGCTATTCACCCTGGCTTTAAGTGATAATGACTATGCTCCTCCCCTACATGACACTGTCAAAAAAGGGCCAAGCATATATGTCATTACAATTATGCCCCCCCCCCCCCCCCCTGGAAAAATTCCTGCGGATGCCCATGGCCACCCTATGGGCACCTTAACATGCGGCCCAATGGTTCTACTGAAAAAGAATAGAACTTAATCTTTGCCGAACATAAAGTAGGGTGCAAGTTATTGCACAGAGTATATGATAATTATCATTATAAGCTGTGTTTTGTTTTCCCAACTGCTTGCAGATACGGATATTTATTTAACATTACAAATTAGAATCAATTTTGAACTCATGCAACAAATTGTCAAAAGTTGACGAGCTAATATAGATTGTAAACTATTATGAATAATCCAAAAAATGATCAATGTATATTTCCCGTACATCTGCAGATTTCCACAAAAAAGATATTCCTATATTAAAAATATATATTCGATTGAATAAAATTTACACTTTGAAAATAGACAATAATATGGGTGTATATATATAGTTTGGTATATATATATATATATATATATATATATATATATATATATATATATACACACACACACACCAAACTATTTACATTTTTACCTATGTAAGGTAAATAGAAACACATTTATACACTCTGTTAAGCATTGTCTACCAGTGCTATGGGCTAAAGTGAAACATCTGAAGCTCTGGTTGCAATTTGCAATGTTGTATCTCATTAATGTTAACCCCTTAAGGACGGAGGACGGTTCAGGACCGTCATCGGCATTTTTGCGTTGCCGACCGGTGACAGTCCTGAACCGTCCTAACCGTCCAATGTACTTACCCGATCGTTCCCCCGGCGGCGATCGGCGGTGCTCCCGGTGTGGGGAGACTGCCTGCAGCCCAGACAGTCTCCCCATGGCAGTTTAGGACCCCTGTGGCCATGTGATCGCCCAACAGGGCGACCACATGGTCACAATAGGTGTCCAAGTATCTGCCTGCAGGGGGACTGTCTGTGCTGACAGGCAGTCTCCCTGCCAGTGTAAAATCTGAAAAAAAATTAAAGTGAAAGTTAATAAAAATTAATTATTATTATATATGTGTATATATATATGATATATAGACATATATTATACCTATATAATATATGTCTATATATCATATATATATAATGTCATGCTAAGTGTATTTTTATATTAATATGTACATATATTAATATAAAAATACACTTATAATTAAATTACACACGTATATATATAATATATATAATAACTATATATATTGTATATATATATTATTATAAAATACGAATAATAAGTAATTTAAATTAAATTAAAAAAATTAAAAATAATAATAAAAAATTTAAAAAATTATATATCTATACCAAATTTTATTCTAACTGTATTTTGATATTAATATATATATATATTTATATCAAAATACACTTAGAATGAAATTGTATATATATCTATGTATTTATAAATAAATAAAAAGAATGCAAACTATTCATATGTCCATATACAAAATTACATAAATAATTATATAAATATACACGTAGACTTCAAATATATAAATATGCATATATATTTAAATTCTACGTGCGTATTTATGTAATATTTTTACATAATTAAGTTATTTTATTGATTGCAATTTAAGGGACCTGCCTGCCAACCCAGGCCGAAAGTCCAGAGAATTTAATTTGCTATCACTGTATTTTACCCTGTAACGTTCTACGACACCCTAAAACCTGTACATGGGGGGTACCGTTTTACTCGGGAGACTTCGCTGAACACAAATATTAGTGATTCAAAACAGTAAAACATATCACAGCGATGATATTGTCAGTGAAAGTGACTTTTTTTGCATTTTTCACACACAAACAGCACTTTTACTGATGATATAATTGTTGTGATACATTTTCCAGTTTTGAAACACTAATATTTGTGTTCAGCAAAGTCTCCTGAGTAGAACAGGACCCCCCATGTACAGGTTTTATAGCGTTTTTGAAAGTTACAGGTTCAAATATATGGGTCAAATATTTTTACATTGAAAATGGCCAGGTTGGTTACGTTGCGTTTGAGAGCGTATGGTAGCCCAGGAATGAGAATTACCCCCATGTTGGCATACCATTTGCAAAAGAAGACAACCCAAGGTATTGCAAATGGGGTATGTCCAGTCTTTTTTAGTAACCACTTAGTCACAAACACTGGCCAAAATTAGCGTTCAATTTAGTTTTTTACTTTTTTCACACACAAACAAATATGAACGCCAACTTTGGCCAGTGTTTGCGACTAAGTGGCTACTAAAAAAGTCTGGACATACCCCATATTGAATACCCTGGGTTGTCTACTTTTAAAAAAATATGTACATGTGGGGTGTTATTTAGCGATTTATGACAGATAATAGTGTTACAATGTCACTATTGATTCATTTTAAAAATGTATGTTTTGAAACCGCAATATCCTACTTGTACTGATAGCCCTATAACATGCAAAAAAATAGCAAAAAGCATGTAAACACTGGGTATTTTTGAACTCAGGACAACATTTTGAATCTATTTAGCAGTTTTTTTCATTCGCTTTTGTAGATGAGTAAAAGATTTTTCACATAAAAGTCAAAAAACGTGTATTTTTTTAAATTTTTCATCATATTTTTTCATTTTTTTTTAAATTAAATTACATGAGATTATATAACTAATGGTATGTAAAGAAAGCCCCTTTTGTCCTGAAAAAAACAATATAAAACAATATATAATTTGTAACACCACCACAATATATAACACCACAAAAGTGTAAAAAGATGCCTGGTCGCAAATGTACAACATCGCAAAAACAGTCCGGTCCTTAAGGGGTTAATGTACTTTTATAGATTGTTGTCAAATGCAGTTATTAAATAAAATGCTACTCAATATAGATTTAGAATATATTTCTAATTCACCACTGAGCCAGCAGTGATGTATGATCATTATTGGAAGGAGAGAAGTATAGAACTCGTTTCCATTGCTCTTTTAGTTTTAGCAGTAGTAATAAAACCTCTTATTGGAAGTAGATGTTTAGATTAGCCATGCAAGAAGTAGTCTAAAGCAGATGACATCTCTTAGAAAATGTCTTACCACTTGCTCGAAAAGTTATTTATTGTTTAAGTATTCTATACTTGTTTTTTAATATGTTAAGTAACTAAAATATGCAGTGGATTTTTCATTATTTTTGAAAAGCACATTACAGTTGGTCTTCGTTTTGTGACCTACCTGTTTTACAACCGCTCGCACTTACGACCAGCTCTATCGTGGTAAGTGCAAGCCATCATGGGAATTAGAGGGATTCCCTGCTCTGCTGCGTTCTTCTACATTCGGGGATATTTCCCCAAACATAGACGAACGCAACAGAGCAGGGAATCCCTCTAATCTATGTTTGGGGAAATTTCATTAGTCTATGTTCAGGGAAATGTCTGTGTTGGTAATGGGACTGAAATGGTGAATGTATGCTGTTACACAGCTGTAAAAACCTGGAAACAGGGGTGTGGAGTCCTAAAACAAAACTGTGAATATGACAATATAGCATTAGGAATACAGGTTTGTATTCCTAATGCTTTAGTGTCCTATTTGCAGGTTTGTTTTAGGTCACCCCACCACTGTCTCCAGTAGCTAGCTAGCCATGGCTATAGTGTTCTTTTAACTGGTTCTGGCTAGCAGCAGACACAGCAAACGTAATGGAATGAGTGATGTAGAGACCATAATTGACATATGGTTTTCTTCTGTACTGTGCATCATACATTATCTATTTTATTTGTGAGCTTTTGGTATTTTTCTATGCTGCCTGTCCTTTTTGGATGTCCCCTGTCTATGCCACAGTCTCTGTACTATTGCTCACTATTCCTCCATGCAGATCCAATCTAATACACTGCAAACTCCCCCCATTCTAATGCACTGCCCACAAATCCAAAACATTGCCCACAAATTCAATGCGCTCGCCCCTTCCACCCAATCTAATACACTGCCCCTCCCCCCAATTTAATACACTGTCCTCCCCCAATTTAACATTCTAATACACTGCCCACAAATTCAATACGCTCGCCCCCCCCCTCCAGCCAATTTAATAAACTGCCCCATAATCTAATACACTGGCCCTCCTCCCCAATTTAATACACTGCCCCCTTCCCTCCCCCAATTTAATACACTTCCCTTCCCCCCATTTGATAGTCTGCTCCTTCCCACCACTCTAATACAATGCACTCTCCCCAATTTAACACACTGCCCCCCTCCCACCATTCTCGTACACTTCCCCACTCTCTCCCCCAATTTAAAACACTGTTCCCCTCCCTCTCACAAATTAATACACTGCCCCCTCCCTTCCTCAAATTAATACACTTCCCCTTCCCAAATTTAATACACTGGCTCCCTCGCTCCTCCAAATTAATTTAGTGACCCCCTCTGTAAAATTAATACACTGCCCTCTCCCTCCCCTAATTTAATACACTGCCCCCTCCCTCAAATTAATACAATGGCCCCCCTTCCCATTTTAACACACTGCACAGTAAGGTCCCCCCAAGCCCCTCTTCCCCTACCTTAAGATGAGCCATCCGTCCTCCGGTTCCAATCCTGCTCTTCTCTGTTCCATCAGGCTAGACGCTCCTCTGGCAGTGCCAGCAGGAGGTAAGGGGGTGGCTGGCCTGCGGGAGCACGCAATTGGCTGTGGGAGGGAAGACAAGAATCAGACAAGAAACATATTTTCTGTCTTGTGGCTGGTCGCAGTCACAACACAAAGTGGCCCCAGGGCAGGTGGGCCACAAATATATCCATTGTGGGCTGCAAGTTTGACATGCTTGATGTACATGGTATCTCAGTACCCTTGCCAAATAAAAAAATCCCTTTAACATATTGTTGCACATCCTCCAACGACACAAATTCTTCAAATTACTCCCCAATGGTATAGTAACCAATTGCGCTACAAAGTAATTTCCTTAATGATACTTTTTTGTAACAAAATATAATCTATATTAAAAAGCAAGCCACTACTTATTTTATGCATTAATTAATTACTTAATTTATTTATTAGCTATTTGTAGAGAAAATAACAAAGTAAACAAAGACTTATTGTATTAATGAAGGTTGATTACTGCTTTATGACTGTGAAGAGTTTATACTCCAACTTTTTAGTATGAATTCAAATTTAAGGGGTTCTCCCATAACAATCCTCCATTAGACAAAAAACATAAGCCTTTGCCTGCATTAAATTATTGGAAATAATGCTCTATTTATTTTGTATCAGTATGTCTTATGTTTGTAACTATACATTTTTTTTTTATTTGCTAAATTTGTCTCTGGACAATAGCACTGTACAAGTTGATAGACAAACATTAATAGCTATAGTTCTCCAGAAAAAAAAAATAATAATTCTAAGTTTTAATTAGTCTTTTCCTGTCTGTCTGTATGTCATTTCCTCTGGGATCTTCTTTTCATCTATTGCATGCTAATGAATTTTGAACTTCTTTTCGGGATGGATTCTGGTGGGGTTTCTGGCTTGAATTCTGTGTGCTAATGTATGTCTTACAAATACAGAATCAATACAAATCTACATTTTTGTCTCTGCATGACTAGACCTGAATGATAATAAAATAACAAAATACGACCTCTTTTAATAACACATATGAGCAGTCAGCGCGTATAGATTTCATGGGCAATGCAAAGTTAATAACATAGATGAGACATGCATGAAACATAGTAAGCAGTTTCTTGAACAATAGCCTTATTATTCCTAAACAGTATATTTGAAACTCACATTTTTTGGAGCATCAATGTTGCTCATTAACAGTGTATCTGGTGTATCACCATTATCAATGGTTACTTAATTCACAAATCAGAGTGCTCTGTGTCATTTTACACAGTGTGGGAAAATTCCAAAGAACTTTCACACGCTGTGTAAAATGACACAGAGCACTCTGATTGGTGGATTTCAAACCAACCAATCAGAGTGCTGTGACAGGTAAATATAGAGACTTGCCTGTCAGTCTCTTCATTTACCTGTCAGAGCACTCTGATTGGATGGCTTAAATTCACCAATCAGAGTGCTGTGAGCCTAATTGCAGGGCAGGGCAAGGCTTTATAAGCCTTCCCCTGCCCTGCAGAGCTCAGTCTGCGCAGAGCCGTCCATGGGTGAAGAAGAATTATTCTTTTTTTTTGTGTTTTTTTTTAAGTTATCGGTTATTCTGGATTTTTATTTGGCCTTTTTTGGGGCTGAAAAAATAAGATTTTGGAAGAAAGAAGACATCAAATGGTAAATCTATTTTTTTTACAGGTATTTAGACAAGGGTCCTCAGGGGTGGGGACTGGGGGTGGGTGGGGACTATTATTTAGGGCCCCCACCCACCGTGCAGGGGTGCGGGCTGGGGGGAGGACATTAGGCCCCCTCCTTATTGTTATTTAGGGCCCCCACCTGCCGTGCAGGGGTGGAGGCCGGGGGGAGGACATTAGGTCCCCCCCAATTTTTATTTATGGCCCCCACCCACCGCTCAGGGGTGGGGGCTAGGGGGGAGGACAGTAGGTCCCCCTCTTATTGTTATTTAGGTCCCCCACCTGCTGCACAGGGGTGGGGGCCGGGGGGAGGACAGTAGGCCCCTCCCTTATTGTTATTTAGGGCCCCCCACCCACCGCTCAGGGGTGGGGGTCGGGAGGGGTGCCAATAGGTCGTGAGTGGGGGCTCAGAAAGGGTAATTATTCTTTTTTTTAACAGTGAGCAGCCACAGGCTGCTCCCTGTTTAATAAACATGCCCCTACTCGCGGTATTGTGAGTAGGGGCATAATTTACTAATACTAAGAGACCAGCTTCTATAGAGGCTGGGTCACTTGCTGCACTGGCCAACCACATCCATGCCATTAGTACGCATGGCTGTGATGGCTTCTAAGGGCACACGAGTCAAACGCTTGTTGATTGGCTGCCCTGCAGCCTTTCAAAACGCGTAATTTATTCGCCGAACTCCGAACTCCAACCCAAACATACAGTGATGTGTTTGGGTCCGGGGTCCAAAAAAACCTAATGTTTGGTACGAACCCGAACTTTTCAGTTTGGGTTCGTTCAATTCTAATCATCTACAAGATTACTTTGTCGTCACTCCAAAAATTCATAGGTATTAAGAGATATTATGTGTTTTTTTGCACTGAAGGTAATTATTTTGCAGTTTTTCTTTTAGGGTGTTCACACAAGATGTAGTAGACATGTTTTCTGTTTCACACATTTCATTGTTATTTTTATGTTTTATGTTAGAACTTTTTCATATTACTTATTTTTTTGCACAACATAGACACAGAAAAGTAAGCATTTTAGGTACAGTACATGCACAAAGTACATACTCAAGTAACATCTAAGCACATACGTGTACAAAATCAAGATTTAAAAAATAAATAACACATTTTTGCATTTGTTTAGGGAAGCTATATTTCTTTTATAAATAATTTTATTTTATATCTTTCATGTTTTTTTATTTTTTTTGTACCTTTTCTAATAATAATAAAGCAACAATAAACTGTAGGCTCTTAGAATTTATTTTGCACAGAAGTATCACTTTTAAATTATGGTATAAAACATGCAAAAGTCATTTAAATGGAAATTTCTGAGATTTTACTCTAAATGTCGCCTCTTTGTGCTGACACTGGCTATTTAACTACAGTTACATTACAGTCTCAGAAAATCATTTTTCTTCTGCGATAAACTATCAGACCGCATAACTAGTAGTTATATTCCTTTAATATTTTAATCTGTCAAAGATGAATTGGTGTCATTATTTCTATTAAAACTAAAGAGAGACTGACTGTTCATTTTCTGAAACTCATATGCAGTGACAAGATTTGAATCATAGACTGCGTGATTTGAAACAAGTGACAAGAATTCACATATCAAAAGCTAATATACACAAAAGGAATACATATTCATATTGGTAGATGCTGTTCTTATCAAGGTCAGCCCTGAGAATTCTATGTATTAAATGGAATGGCACGTGACCTCCTTAGTTAAATCGTTCCAAATGTTACATTTAACTCAAAGATTTTTATTTTAATACAATTATCATGTTTATTAAGATTATCACTGCAGAAAATGTGCTTATCACTAAAGGATATATTATTTGGGGGGTTTATTAGAGTCTGCTGTTACTCTACTTAATAATGCTTATTTTGCCATACTCAGAAAAATGAAAGGAAACACTACAGTGTGCTGTAGTGGTTATAGTTGCATGAGTTATCTGGGACTCCCTGTTGTAAGTAGTCATATAATTTTAGAATGGTTTTTACTGGGTTTTTCAGGCACCGCTAACTGTCTCACTACTTCCATTTGAGAGCCAGAAGCCCCTAAGCGTGACCATCTGACAGCGCTCCTGACTTAAGCCCTGCAATACAGGTCTAGTTTATGGGCTGAGAGCCTCAGATGATTGCTTAACCAATGAGCTAAGCCCTACACAGTTGTGATTAGCTCAGGCAGAGAGTGTGTGGCTCTTTGTCTGAAGTAGTAGAAGTGGATAAAAGTTGGTAGTAGTTCCCTGTCTTAAAACAACTTGACTTCATACAATGGGGAGAGTGGGAGGGGGGGCACAACAAAGTATTCTTGGCACTTTAACCACTATGGAGTGCTGTAGTTGTTATAGTGCTTGGAGTGTGACTTACCCCTGCTAAGTAACATACCTGCAACACTGAGGAATAAACAGGTGTACATTTGGTGTATTAACCATTTCAGGCTGGGCTGCCAATGTTATTGGAGAAATGAGATGTTAGCGCATCTCCTCTGAAGACTTGACAACCGGGAATGTAGATCTCAACGTTATCGGATGGCACCCAGTCAAATACAGTACTCTATCTGGCCTCAAACTCGGGTAACAGTGATGATACGTTTATCTCTAATATCCTCCAACATCCAGCTACAGATATCTTTATTCAGAAAATGTTGAATGATCTTCCACCATTTAGCAGCATATATATGTAAATATATCCAAGCCATCAGCCCAGTCCATTTAGAGGAAAAAACCTGCGGAGATCATAGAAGCTCACAATACCATGCCTACACCACACTGGGAAATATAGTTACCTAGCTAGAAATGAGAGTGGTAGTTCAGGAAGACATAAGTCACAGAAATAATAAGAAAGAAACAGGGGAATTCTGGCAGACATCAAATTCCTTTTACCCACTGTGGATGACCTGTTCAAGTTCCTGTTACCCACTGTGGATGCCCAGGATCTCACCTTAGGTAGAACACATTGACTAGCAAAACCTCAGTTGGTAGCCACTGTACCTCAAGATAATATAACCAGGGTACACAGGGTACACTTTTATGCTATTAAAGAGCAACTCATGAAGGCCTCCAGAACTGCCCCTGCACTGCCGCCCAGCTACCAAGATATACAGCTATTTACGGATCTCTCCTCAACCACTATGGCCAAATGCAGTGCAGATGCCTGAAATAAGGCGCAAACACAGGTTTTTAAATCCCGTAAAAGAATGGAACCATAAAGCTCTTGAGAACGTCCTTCAGATGAGACATGTGGAGCAAATTGATTAAAGAGGACACTTTTACCCCAGACTTCCTTCAACCTCCAGCTATACTACAGGGAACTTTTTATACATCCTATCTCCAAATCGGAACTTATTGGGACTAGTGGTGTCAAGAGGTACCTTTGGTAGCAGTGTCTTAGGAGTGGGGACTTAGCCCTTCATGTGGCTTTAAGCTTGTTTGCACAATTTTGATATATTTTATATTGTGCCACTATTGAGTTTTTATTATATATCTTTGATTTTATATTTGTCAATAAATACTTCACTATGTATTTTTATATCTTTTATTTTTCATGTTCTACTCCTGGATCAGAGTGGTAATTATATCTACACTTTTTGTGATTGTGGCACCCTATGCTGTGAACCTTAATGGTTCTACATATATCAGTTCTATTTGATTTGGATATTGGGGGTGATCCTTTATAGTGGCTTACCTGCATTATTCCATCTGCACTTTTCTTCCTTTTACCTGTTTTTACATTGTATAAGACTGAACTTTACGCATCACTATTTGCAGATAACTTCTTATCCATATCAAACCCTTGGAGGCATCATATCCATTTATAAACATAATAAAAACAAAACACAGGCTCTATCCATAGGTTTATCAGGAGATCTAATATAAACATTGACATCACACTTTCATTTTGAATGGAAAAAAGATAATCTTATATATTTGGGTGTTAAAATACTGAAAACAGTAGCAAACATATATACACATAATCATATACCCTTACTGACTCAAACTTCAAGTGGTCTAAGTGATTAAAAATCTATACCTTAAGTGGAGCGCTGGAAAGAAAATATGGGGGTTATCTTACCCCCCATTATCTTGCTGAAGCTGTGAACATGTGATACGTAAAAGGGAAAAATAATAAAAACAAATACGAAATAGTGCAGATGGTAATTAAAGTGGAATATTGAGTAATTGGATCACTCACATTTAAAGGAGCCTTTATATATTGGCTCTGTAAACTGGCTAGTATGCTTTTAAGGCAGCATCGCACCACTCCTCTAATTGAATATTCACTCAAAGAAAGAGGAGCTTGGCAGCCAATGTGTAGTCTGTCAATTTGAAGACCTTAAAATATAGAATAGGTATTGTGCTCACCTTCTTCAGAAACGTAAAGTCCTGGCTCTGAGGTTTATAAGTATAGTGCCAGTTGTGAGGGGATGGCACCACCCCTATGAAGATTCTGGAGGCTCCAATGGACTTTAAAATATGCTAAAAATTATTGTACAAATACATGTAAAAAACATATAAAATACACATAAAAATACAGTGTAAAATACTCTGATGTTGGTACACAGTAGAGTGGCAATGAGGCATATCACAACAGGATAACAATGAGGTAGATCATATGCAATGACAAGAATCAGCCAATAGTGCTTTCTATGTTGGTAAGTATTAATGAAATAAAGTTAAATATACTTACAATAAAATGAGTAGACTAACCGCTCTATGTATCAAGCGTGGGTGGTAAAATCCCCACCTAGGATTTTTTGTCCGGTAGTCCATAGGAAATTCAAGAAGATAAATCCAAATGACAGCAAAGGAGGAGGATCAGCATTATGAGGGGGAAAAAAGGGAAGCTCAGTTTTAGAGAGATTGAGTTTCAGAAAGCGGGAGGACATCCAATCAGAAATAGAAGAAAGGCAAGCAGCGAAACATTGCAGGGCCGTGGGGGAGAGATCAGGGGAAGATAGATATATCTGGGTGTTGTTGGCATACAGATGGTAGCATAATCCATAGGAGTTAATAAGTTTGCCAAAAGAGGCAGTAAAAAGAGAGAACAGAAGGGGACCAAGAACAGATCCTTGGGGGACTTCAACCAAGACAGGGTAAGAGGAGGAGGTGTCATTGCAAACACTGAACGAACGTTGGGAGAGATAGGAGGAGAACCACGAGAGGACAGTGTCACAGAGGATTTGGTACTGTGAGTTCCGGGAGTAGCTGTTGAAATGTTGTATGGGGCCCTGGCTATAAGAGAAAATCTAGGGTTAGATAAGACAGTTAACATAATTCTGGTCTAAAATGTTTGCCGTTATTATTCATCTGTGCTCCATGCTCTTATCCCCGTCTCTTAAAATTGCTTTGTCGCTAATAAGTCCTTAATTGGAAAACTGCAAAAAGCCCTAGGTTCTCAGATATGTTGTATATTCTCCATAGAAATCACAGTCATGGGAAAATGAAAGTACTCCCTCTTTGAATTCTATGGTTTACATATCGGGATATAATGACAATCATCTGTTAGGAGGTCTTAAAATTGACCTGTGAGACAAATATTTATCAATAAATGTTAAATATCTACATATGTATTTTAATTTAGTTTAGTTTATTTGTACCCCATTTTTTTTTCCTTTTCCTTTCTGTATGCCTTGAAATAGAAAATTTCAATAAAACACAATTATATATATGAAAAGAAAACTATTTTGAAAATTAATTCAAAAATTGGGAGCTGCACCCTAATTTAGGCCTCAGTTCAATAAGCTTTCCAAATGATTCAATGCTGTTAGAAAAGTTTTCCAGATGATTTGTCTACACAAGTCAGCGTCAAAGTCTAGGAGAATATGTTTTATTAAATAATTTTGAACAAAAATGTCTAACATTATTGAATCATTTTGAAAGCTTATTAAATCAAGGTCTTAGTCCACTAAGTGTTCAAATTGTTCCAAAAACAGAGTATAAGAACTTTGAGAATGGTCAAACGCTGAGAGATATCTCAATAGCTTGCCCTTAGGTTGGTTCCCGCTCAGGTCTCAAAAATCATTTTGCTCACTTGTGCCATTACAGAGAAAACCTATTCCATTTTAAATCAGACCAATCTCACCCATAAAATCAGTCCAGAACAGAAATGCTGGCAAAGCCTGTGCACAAGAAGTACAGCAACCCTAGATTACAATTTCAGCCTTCTTTCGGCTCAGTGAGGTGTAGCTGATATCCTTCTATGTACAGCGAACGCGGGATCCACGTCTGGATCATCCTTCTAATTTAGAGAAAGCCCAAGTAAAAACTTTTAAACAAAAAACAGAGAATATGAGAATGGGCAAAAGCTCAGAGACACCTGAATAGCTTGTCCTTCGGTAAGTCTCAGCTCAGATCTCAAAAAAAGGTTTTACTCACTTGTGCCATTACAAAGAGAACCTGAACCATGTTTTAGTTTAATTGTTTCCTAGCAGATTGTAGAACATTTATATAAAAAATTTTTTTGCCTATTAGGTTTGCGAGTCACATGATGTTTTTTTCATGGGCTGCATCAAACAATACTTCCTAGAAGGTGAATTAATTTTATTGATTTTTTTTTGCTCTTCAAATGTCTCTGAAATAACTCATGGCCAATGTCCTTATTGTGCCATGATTGATAACATTTATTAAGGATTTCTTTAAAATGCATCAACTGCCTCATCCAATTTCACAAACTGTTCTTTTTTGCAATGCTTTTGTTTTACAGTTAAAGAGGGTAAAAGTAGATTTACAACATATTTTCATTGTATATTTTAGATTTTAAAATAATAATAAAATAATAATTATAATAAAAGCAAATATATTCATCAAAATTGAAAGTAAAAAATATTTTACATATTAACCTTATTTTTCAGAAGCTGCACATCTATTTCTAACCCCCTGTCCTAACACAGAGTGGACTGCAATGTTCCATGAAATCAACTCTTCCAGGTTATTTACTAAAATGAGAAATCAAAATAAATTTAAAATTTAAGGTCAAAGTGGTCAAAAAGCCAAAATTGAAGGTCAAATAGCCAAAATACAGTTTGGCTACTCTGACCTTAAATTTAAAATTCACTTTGATTTCTTACATTAGTAAAATAACGATGTTAGAATTACTGAGAGTACATGTGAGTATAACTCAAACATTTTTCAGCTTATTAAGCCCAAACAGCAATAAATGGCAGCCACTTTACACAATACTTATCTGCCATAGAGTGCGTGTAAGAATGACTTCCATATAATTTTAAAGGAGATAATTCATCATTTTTATTCTCACTGATGTATCTTTGACAAAAAGAAAAAGATGTGCCTTCCCCTCACCCATTGTATCTCTGCCACCCTCACTCTGACTTCTTACCTTGCTGTCTCTCCTTCTGTCTCTTTCTGGTTCTTTCCTTCCTTGATTGTAGAAGATTGTACCTACCTTCATTAGCTTTAAAACCCAGACTGAGGTGCTGTATGGCATACTGTATTGTTCAATTATTTACATTCTGATACTGATACTGTACATTCTGATAATTCAAAAAGGAAATATGTGTAAGAGAAACAGCATCAAGGGGATTTTACAACTTTATAATATTTTTCTACCACGTAAATAACTCTCTATTCTATGTTCCTTTTTTAATTTAGAAACCAGATATTGAAGTGTCTGGAATGTCTCTTTGACTAAGTATGCCAACAGTTTATAAAATATGAATCAGTAATACCATCTGTGTAATGTTGTAGCATCTAACAAAATTCACTATTGTTAAATATAGGTGTGATAGGGTTGGTGGAAATATATACCTATATTTTGAGCAGATATGCCATCTGTATTGCAAATGTTCACCTTTTCACCGATGATATCATCATAATTATATTTTCTACTGCTCTAAAACACTCATGAGGGCAAAAGTAACCCCCATCTACAGGTTTTATGGGGTTTTGGGAAGTTACAAGGTCAAATATAAGACTTGTGCATTTCATTTTTTACTCATTGAAATTTGCCAGATTGGTTTGTTGGGCCTATGTTGCATTTGAGACCACCAAGCGGAACCCCCCCGGAATGAGAATTACACCAATCATAGCATACCATTTGCGAAAATAGACAACACAGGATATAAAAAATGGGGCATGTCCATTCTTGTTTAGTAGCCACCTAGTCACAAACACTGGCCATATTTAGTGTTTATATTTGTTTTATTTGCAATATTCACACAAAAAAGGTAATTATATATTTTACTGCTCTAAAACACTCATTCAACACTCAACGGAACCCTCCCTTTTATTGGGTTTTGAAAAGTTACAGAGTTAAATATAAGGCATAACCATTTCAGTCTTCATACCTGGAAATTTGACTAAGTGATTTTCTGACAAAGAGAAAGGCAGGAGGATTCCTGTGTATCTAAAGGTAAGATAGTAGAGATTGGTTAATACCCAATATCTATACTGAGGTCAGAGTGGAAAGATACTTGCTAAGGATAACTCGTGACTGAACGGTTTTATACAAATAAAACTTAACTTTTAATGCTATTATTGATAAAAAGGTGAGACTTCTCCCCTAATTGTATTCTAAGGGAAGGTATCACCCGAAAGACGATAAAATAGTCTAAATAGATAGACAAGAAAATATATATAAGGTGTAGTCTACTAAATAGTGCCAGAGTTTATTGAGTCAAGGTATACTTTATGAGGCGCTAGATATCCACTAACATTATATTACTTTATTACTATTTATCGTTTTGGTATATCAAATACCTTGACTACTCTACTACTATTTAGTAGACCTACTTTCATTGTGCATTGTAGACAGAATGTATACCTCTTTCTCATCTGTGAACCAAACGGCCAGCACCTTAAGCTGGCCTCAAGCTGAAGAGGAGCTTCTGCTGTTTGTCAGGGTTTGAAGAAAATCTGAGTGCTTTACACACTGTGTCACAAAATATCCAGACCACTTCAGCTCATTGAAGTGGTCTGGGTGCTGTGTCCCTTTTGCACTTAGTGCTGCAATATTAAACATTGCAGTTCCAGAGAACTGCAATGTTTATATTGCAGTTCCAGGGAACTGCAATGTTTATATTGCAGCTCTAAGTCTCTCCTCAGTGACTGTCTAACAGACAGTCACTGGGGGCGCTTCCAGAATCCAAACAGACTTTTGGTCTGTTATCTGATGCTGGATATCCTCACACTCTGCATGAGGAGCTCCAGGGTCAGATTTTCCCCATAGGAAAGCATTGCAAGCAGCACAGTGATTTACAGCACATTAGAAGCTGTGGCCTATTGCTTAAGATTGGCGACATGGCAAGACCTGCCAATCTGAGTCCCTTCCCAAGGCAATCCATTTACGTTGGCCCGCTTCTCCAGGCTTTTTATAGGCTGTGAGCCGAAATCTAGGTGAAGCTGAGTGCCGATGTACCCATCTCTGTTCCTTTCAGCAAAGGCAGAGTCTCCAAGGTCTGGTCTGCCGGTCGACGCTGTGTCGCAGAGTCTCACACATGCGGCCATTGCTGGACATCATGGAGAAGAAAACACAGGAGACAACAGCCAACACTTAACCATCAAAGCTGGGTGGTGGGGAGAAGAGAGCAAGGGATACAGCTGACACAAGCATGCAGTCTACCTACCAATATGCTCCGTGGTCTGGTCCCTGCATTATGCTCCGGAGGTGGCCAAATACCCATGTGCAATCTGTGTAGTTGGAGGGTACTTGCTCAGCAAGGCCTACAGTGTGCATTGTGATGGTCTACACAAAGGGGTTCATATCCACGTCTGGAGCTTTTGTGGTACTCCCCCATTCCTCAGTGCACTCTCAATTCCCACAGTCCACAGCCTCCCATCCTCAGGCATATACTGATCAGCTCTATATTAAATTGAAGATTTTCTGTAGTTGTGACTCTTCTGCTGGTTTATTCGCTGTTTCATCGATGCATATATTATAGACTATAGTGCTAAGTGCCTGATGCTTATTCCTGTTATTGTTTCTTCACACTTAAAGGGACACTATAGTCACCAGAACAACTACAGCTTATTGAATTTGCTCTGGTGAATAGAATAATTATCTTCAGGCTTTTTGCTGTAAACACTGTCTTTTCGGAGAAAAAGCAGTGTTTACATAACAGCCTAGTGATAATTTCACTGGCCACTCCTCAGATGACTGTTAGATGTGCTTCCTTGATCATGGCTGCCTGAAATGCATCCAAACATTCAATGTCTCCTACCTCTGCATGCAGACACTGAGCTTTCCTCATAGTGATTCATTGATTTAATTCATCTCATTTAATGAGGAGATGCTGATTGACCAGGGCTGTGTTTGAATCGTGCTGGCTCTGCCCCTGATCTGCCTCTTTGTCAGTCTCATCCAATCCTATGGGGAAGCATTGTGATAGGATCAGACTACCACTTCTGATGATGTCAGCAGACTGCTTGTTTGGGTTCCTGACCCTATAGAATACTTTGGGTTTGGGTTCCTGACCCTATAGTGATCATTTAACACCAAATCATATTTGCTTCATGATATTTTCTTATCTTATTGTTTTTCAAACCAGTGGTAATCATCTTAATCATCCTAATGTCAGTATGTGCAGCTTGAAGATTTATCTAACACTTCTCTGTTGACTTGTCTCTTTTCCTATCTTGTATCTAATTTATTATAAAAATGCTGTATTGTGACATTTCCCAATATCTCTACAACTGTGTGTTGTTGATCATACTCATACATGGAATGTCCTTAGAAATCTATATGCTAAGCACTAACAGAAAAAAGAATTTCAAAATTAGGGCATGGAATGCTGCCCTAATGTTGTTAAAGCCCTCCTACTATGGGACGGTGTAGCATGTCCTAATGACGTGAATGGAATAAAGAGACACCATATGCACAAAATCCATGGAGTCATCTTATTGCAGTGGTATTGGTGCAAGTGACCTATCACTGCAGTCTGTTGAATATTAACATTGTTGCTTCTGAGAGTTTTTACTGATTATTTTTTAATGTAAATTGAACTTAAATTATTCCCAAAAGGAGCAGAGCCAGTAGGGGCCTCTTCCTTTGGTCTATTTCATGTAAGCTACCATATTATCTCGAACATTTTTCCTCAAGTACAACCACTTTTAATACAGAAAATACGTGTGTGTTTTTTTTTTTAAAGATAGATATTATGGTCCCTTGGATGTTGTAACTCTAAGCACATATTAAATATACATTCTTTGTTAATCTATTTTATCAGCTGAAAGGAGTTATAGGATTGCTATCAATTTGCGCGAACTGTGCTGTAACTGGTCACTATGCCAGAGAATACATTTGCTGAGATGAACGGTACATCCATATTTTCCCTTAAGGACCAATAATGTAATAATATATCAGAACAAACCAGCTTTTAAAGATCTTATATCAACCAGGAATGTCTCGCTCATTTAACTTTTACTATCATTTAGCTATATTGAGCTGTAAACGCAAAATAAGAAAATTCAGTACTAGCACAAGGTGTTTATTGACCAGATCGTGCTCCATCAGGGTTAGGAATGTGGTCTTTAAGTTGTTAAATATTGCAAACCTGGTCTCAAATGGTCTGGAGCATTACCTCTATCATACAAGACACAGAAAGCTCAGATTATACCTATTAGCACCCTTGCATTACTTTACAAATATTGATTATGGAGCATAAAAAATCATTAATTTATGAAAAGATCATTCTTCAATATCAGATTTAATGTCATCAAAAAAATTATCCATTTCCCATGCAAGTGATTGATAGTTTATGGATGCAATCTGGTTCTAATATGACATTCTTCCTCTTCTGATTTATTTTCCCTGCTTTTCTAGAGTTATCTTGGCAATGAAATAATAATCCCTCATCTATACAATATATAATATAATTTATTATATATTAGACCATTAGAGTATCCAGTCAAAACAAAGATCAGAAATTCCATGCAGAAACATTTATTTATTAGTTCAAAAATACTGTGTGGGAGGTAGTAGAAGTACAGTAGAGTATATATGCGACTTTCTACTTCTCTATCAAGGGCAAAACATGTTTTGTCACCAACAAAACTGAAGTCTGTAGTAATGATTTATCAACAATACTATTGGGTAAAAGCAATTAATATGTTTCTCTGCACTTGTAAAAAAGAAGAATATCTCCCAAAGAATATCTCCCTATTAGGTTTTACCAGCATTTGAACATCTACCCATGAGGCTTTATCAGCATTATGGCTGCAAGAACATTATGGGAGATATAGTCCACAACATCTATAGTGCTGAAAGTTGCCTACCCGTGTTCTATTATAAGGACACTTTTTTGGAGGTTAACAGACTTTGCGAAGAAAGTTAAAGGACCATTAAAGTCACCCAGGCCATCTCAATGAACATTGCACTTTATTAATTTCTTTAGAGCCATTAATGGAGCTTCCATGGCAATCACTGTGTATATTTCAGTCCCATAACACAGAAGTCCCCCTAGGAAATCATTCACTTAATTTTTTTCTGTGAGAAGCTTGGATGTACATAGGTCACTCACCGCGCATCAGGTTCCCAATGCTCCTCTATGAGGATCATTGGATTGTACCATTGTAGAGGAGGCCATGTGAGATTAGTAGCACTGAGGGACCTTTGGCAAAAAACTTTACCTTTCTTTATTTTTATGTCAACTGGGGTTGTCCTGAATACACCTACGAATAGGTTCTTGAAAGTGTTAAAAAATACAGGTTTTCATTGTAAAGTGTCACGAATGCACCCTACTTCGAGAATGTGTGTAACGTAGTTGTGGTGGTGAAAGGGTTAAAGTTCTCTATTTGTCTGCACTAGACTGGGAATAATGATAAAATCCCTCTTACCACCACCCACACTTAACCATAATAATAATAATAATAATATTATTGTAATGTTAATGCTGCCACCACCAAGACAATGTATAAATGGGGTGAGTTGGTCCCCCAGGTAACTTAATAATAAAACCCACCAAATACAACTTAGCACAATATCTGTGTAATTGCAAAACACTCATTAATTAGTCTCGCCAGGTAATGTGATTCTTAACCAGACAAAGGCAGAACTTAATAAAGGAACATTTATTATGAGCAAAAAATAGTCACAGTGCATACAAAAAATAGATGATAAACAAATGATTTACACCAATAACAGATTAAAACCAAAAGAATAAAATAACAGAAGTCCTAATCACTTACTCAGGTTTTCAAAGTAAAACTTCTGCCCATGGGGTCTCTGGCAAGGAAGACGGTGACTTACTCAAAATCAGATTTTGGGCCCCAAGCAAGTCCACACTTCAGTATCATTAGATATATACCCTGTGGTTTACCAAGCCTCACCCAGAGGTGGAGATAAAGTGTTCTTATAGTAACTATAGGTGACCACCCCTTTGTGTTCCAGACCAATATCAATCCAAATGGAAACATTTGGTTCTATCTATTCTTTTGGATATGATACTGGAACACAAGGCTTGCTTTTCCTTTTTTTTTTCTTGAAAGCTAATAATCATTAACATATCAAAGAATCAACTCATCAATTAGGAGGTACAGGCCACATGGCTGATGCCAGCTAGTTTACATTGGAACTAGACATCCAGGCATCTCAAGTGTAGAATCTTACACCCTGCAGAGCCTTTGATTAATCAAAGGATTAATCCATGTTGCAAACCATCTGTTCCCTTCACATTCCTATACCATTTACATTATCCCTTCTGTCATCTGACCTTGCAACCAAGTGGCCAATTCATATGTGCACTACACAAATTACAGTAAATGTCAATATTCTATTGTGCAACAGTGAATTATGCACCCTTGGCGTATGCCTCTACCTTGTGTATCAACACTTGTTCTTTTTTGCCTCCACATCATATACTAATCTTTTTCATAATACTGTTTAGGCATTAATGGGGTAGCCCTCGTGTGTTTACAAACCTCCTCCAAAAAGGCTTGCATTAAGTCTCTAAGCCATAGACGTACTCCCCCAATTCCTTTAACTGCTAGAGTCCTTCCAGAAAGGAAGTCCTCAGAGCGCATCATTTGAGAGTGCTTCAAAATATGGTAGTGGAAATGGAAGCCAGTTATAGTAAGGGAGGTATCTTACATTAGAGAATAAGGTTATGTAAAAGGTGTGGGAAAGAATATGAAACAATATGGATTTAAAAGTATACACTTAAAAATACAATGCTCACTGATATTACTGTACAATAATAAAAACAATTGGAGAGGTACTCATAAGTAAAGAGCAAAAGTATGGTTTTGCTCAATCCACATCGCTCAGGTGGTATTTTCCCCCACCAAATGAATTGTGTCCAGGCTCCAATGGAAAGATCAGCGTGAATTCCAAGGGTGTACGTTTACCTTATGTAACTTTCTCCTGATCTTTCCATTTAGGCCTTGACACAATTCCTTTGGTGGAGAAAATACCACCTGAGTGCTGTTAATTGTCAAAACCTTAATTTTGCTCCATACTTGTGAGTACCTTTCCAATTGTTTTATTAGTGTACAGTAATACCTGTGAGCACTATATATATATACACTGCCAATTCATCTACAAGCCTGTGAGACGCACTGGCGGGTGTAACTCATCTTGAGCCACCATACCTGGTTGGAGGTCCGCTGCACTGAAGCACGTTAACTAGTAGAAGACACCAAATACTCCTAGATTGGCATTGTATTGCCGGTGTACATCTAAATAGAGCTTTCCTAGCTCTTAAACCTGTAAGTGCATTTTCACTTCTTATTTTGCCATTGTTTGCGGGACATACTATACTATATTCTACTCTATCGTTCTGTCTCCACATATCATCTACATCTGAGAAAACATCTACCTCAGAAACATATCAAGGTGCTACTTCTTTTTCTTATTCTACAATACTAAATATGGATGCAAATATTTCTGATACAGCAATATAGGAAAAATGTCATCCATATATCCATATAAACATTCAACATAAAAATGATACTACATATAAATAAACTCAGAAGAAATACCTTCTTGCTATTTTCAAGGAAAATAACATAATGCATTTTCTCTGCAATTGTCAATATGCCTGATACAAATGCAAACTTTGACAGGACAAAATATTATTAGTATTATTATCCCTTCGAGGCTTTATCATACATGGTTCTTGATTAACAGCAAATAATTTATCTTTCATCAAAGCAAAATGATACATCTTGTAAAAATCCCACAGAGATACAGTATGTGACAATCTAATTTCAAATTATGATCACTGCAAGAATAAATATATTTTGGCACAAACATTTAGAGTCAAAAGAATATGTTATAGTGTGTTTAATAGAATCACAAAAGTTATACAAACATTCTTCACTATCTTGCTTTATTCAATATTTACATATATTTGAAGTAAATGATACGGTAGATAACAACACGCAAAAATAACATTTAATTTGTGCAGATTTTGTATGCTTGCTTGACAGTTTGAAGCTTTGTAAAAACACAAATTGAGCTTTCTTCACTACTGCCATGGAAACGATAAGGTAATCTATTTGTTGAAGTTTATATAATTAAGCATGAAATTAGTTACCTTAAGAACGGTCATTTAAAAGTCACAACAAATTATTTTATTTTAAAAATGAAATATATGAAGTATTCTCTGATGACAGTGGTTACAAATTATTTGTTCATTCTGCTTACAAATTGATGTGTTCATCTCAAACCTTGTTGGCATTAACATCATTAATAATCTTAATAAATGTGTTTCAAGAGAATTACAAGGCACATTAAATAAGGTTAATAAATTAGTGATTAGTGACTTTATAGGATATATATTTATATTGCCATTTTCATTAAAACAAATAAAATAAACCTTCATTCGATGTAAAAAAAAGAATAAATAAACAACAACAAATACTCTTGCGCTCATGTGCAATAATTAACTTTGCGGTTTTAATAAAAGCACTAGTAAAAAATTGTATTACACTTTGCTGATTGTTATTTAATTGTCCTCTCTGGATTCCTCCAGGAAGATTTGATGAGGATGATGAACTCATTATCTGTTCAATTAAGTTTCTTACCACATGTAGATAAAATAATTTGATCACAGTAAACGTAGCGCGACCACGTTACTGTATTTTAACTTGCAGTTGTGGTAGAGCAATCTTGGTTGCGAATGTCGTTTGAGTGCTCTCTAAACAATATTGTTGTGATTACAGCTTCCAGTGGTGATTGAACAATCTCACTGTAGTGGTAATTTGTATTAGTGATCTAGAAATCATGTTGTGATTTTAGATTATGGTATTAAACACACAGTGTTACTGTTAATGTTACTGTTTCATCCTGAAGTTGCCATTGAGAATTTCTGCTGTGGTTGAAGGTTGCAGTAGAGTCCAATATATTGATGATGCATAATGGTGATCTGTGTTCTATAGAAGAATAATGCCATGGAAATGTTCTGAAGGCATCATAATGAACCTGTAGATCGAAGGTCAAGTAGTTTATACATTTCTTCATAACCAAGAGAATGTCTCTTGTGTTAGGGTTAAATTTAGGGTTTAATGTTTAGAATGAAGTTAGGATTGAGGTTAGGATTAGTGTAAGGGCTAGTCTTAGTTTTATAGCATTAAAGAGGTTAGGGGTTTGTGGTTGTGTAAGTGTTAGGGTATTGTATTGGTTTATAATTAGTTTTAGGGTAGTGGAGGAGTTAAAGGATATAGTTTGTGTGTTAGAATAGTGTACGTTTCCATGTTAGGGTAGTGTGGGGTAAAGATTAAGATTAGTGTATGAAAGGAATTAATGGTTAGTGAAGATGGGGGTTAAAACGGCACTGGGACATTTCCTACAGTTGACTGAGATTAGTGGAGGTTAGAGTACCCATCAATAAAACTATTTCATCTCTCACCATTAAAATGGCAGCAGTTGCTGTTCAATGCACACTCAACTCAGGCAGACTGGGGCATATAGTTGTCCATGCATTTATCCTGGTTCATTATGTGGAATAGTTGCATAAATTATGTAACTATCTGTTCATACAGCGCCAACATATTCTACAGCACTGTACAAAAGATACAACAAGACAAACAATTCTAACAAAATGTGATTGATATGCAGAAACAGTAGGTGAAAAGAACTCTGTCCACATGAGATTGCAATGGGTTGTACCCAACCCAAAAGTTTGCCTTATTATTTTTATAAAATAATTTCTTAAAAATAAATAAGTAGCTCAAAAGGAACACTATTTTACTGAGTAATAATGTAACTATTCACAGAACATGCAACAAAGCAGAAGCAAATCAGCATATTAGCAGTTCAAAGTTGCATAAGATACATCTTTGTAGACTAGTGCATTCTGTTTCAAACAAAGTGTTAATAATGCGGGTGATCTGCAATTGTCTGAATTCTGTAACTCTGCCATGTGAATGTAACACGAAAAAAACAAAACAGACAATGGATGAACAATTTCATTTGTTTCATAATTTGAACTTCCAACGGTGACCCCCCCCCCAAAAAAATTTTATTCACAGATCAAGTGAGAAGTGACTGTTAGAGGAAAAAGTATGCACATTTGTGAACTGCTTCTCCTTTTTCACTCTATTTGTTACTTCTTCTCATTTGGCCTGTGAAACAAGTAGCTGAAAAATGATGTAATGAGTGTACTGCAGAATATTTATTTTATGTGTATATTATGCAATTTACTGATTAGCCAATTTCCGTGTCCTTTCAGTTTATATGAACGGTGATTCCCAAAACAATTGCACGGTTGAAATTTGACATTTCATTAAAATGTTGAAACACAACATTTCTGTCCACATGAACAAAAAACATTTTTTGCCAAATTTTGTCGGCTGAAACTAATTTTTTCATTGTGCATAAGGATACATCTTTCCATAATGCAAGCTCAACATAGAGGTTAGGAGGGCATAGGGGGGGGGGAAGGGTGAGTTGGGGGGAGGGGGGAGGAGATGGGGAAGGGTGAAGAACAAAGAAGAATTCCCAATATATATTTACAAGAGCAGAAACATAATTCATGAGAATAATTATGATGTGTTGAAATACACATAATGTTGATGAATGTTGATGAATGAAGGTCAAGACAGTATAGAGTTCAAAGAGTGTCAATAATCAGACTCACACTATCAGCCACAGTTAAATCAAATGACTTAAAAATGTCTAAAAGTTAGGAAGGTATCCCAGTTGTATCATAATTTTGCTATGTTATTGAGTCTATCATATGTTGAAACCAATACCATTTCCACAGATCTAAGTTCCCTGACCCTGCTAAGCCATTAGCCAATAGTTAGTGAACTGCCTTGACGCTAATGGAGTGGTATCAGTGATTTTGCATTGATTTAGGCACCCAGACCACTTCAGCTCATTGAGGGGATGCTATAGTGCTAGGAAAACACACTGGGATTCCTACCACTATAGTTTCCATTTAAGCATTTAATTACTTAGCATTATTATTTTTATTGTGGTTTATCTTAATATTTTTTTCCTTCTACCTTTTTCCACGATTGTTTTCACTTTTCTTTCTACAAGTGTAATAATCGAGAACATATTACCCTAACTTGAAGGGCTAATGCCAAACTTATCACAGTCTTTTTTTCCATCAAGTTGTAAGGTGCCAAAATGGTTGTCACAATCTTTTACAACTACAGTCAGCTCCCGTGCTCTAAAATATAACCAAACCAAGCTGGTTTGTCTCTCATTGAAATGAATCAAATACACTGGGTACTAGTAAGAATCTGGTTTCCAAAGTAAATACAAACCATTTCCATCTTGTCTTATGCGGTTGCTATTTGACTATACACTGCAACCTGTTCATCTAGATGTAATGAGAAATTTGCAGTTGCAATCCATCAATACAAATAAAAAAAAAGAAAAAATTTTAAGGAACACTATAGTCACTAGAATAATTACAGCTTAGTGTCGTTGTTCAGGACAATAATCTTACAACCCTTTCCCATGGGAAAGAATTGAATTGGCTTAGATCATCATTTTTGTTGACCTCCGCCAAGTAGGTGGAGCCAGCCACGAATAATAATGAATGTAATAAAGGTGAGTAAAATCACCTATTACTTTACTGACAGGGGACCGGGAACCTGAATTCTGTTTTCACATCTATATTGACTATAATAAATGTTTGTATTCTTTTCACTATAGTGTTCTTTTAAGCACAAAAGCCTATATACATAAGTATTGTGTGGACACATATATAGTTGTTTATTGTTCTATTTATGCGTTAGGTGACTTAACCAAGCTGCAATGAGTGACAATGCTTTAAAGCTAATTCGGTCACTTGGAGAATCTTCAGACGGTTGTAAAATCAGTGCAAATCTATCATGTTACTCCATAAAAACCAAACATGAAAAAAAACTAAAAGACCTACTTCTGGGCTGTATTAAATACCATAAAGGTTTCAGGCTGCTATCTATATGTAAAAGAACACAAATATAAACACCAGAAAAAAAGTGTAAATTACTTAGCTTCAATTGATATGCAACCTCCCAGGATCGTTTATCCACAACCAACGATCTTTACACAATACAAAAATCCACAAACAATACGGGATACGGCTGTAAAATCTAAAGAGAAAACATACAAAGAACACAATAGTGTAATACAGTTTAAACAGTTCATCTTGCGCTAATAATGAATGCACTCACGAGATGGTGTAGAAAGAAGCGCTCATAAGGGTGCCTCTCCTGATGGTATGGGGGGCTAGTAACCTCCTTGCCAATGTGAAGTAGCTGAAAGGTACAAAGGCCTCCAAGTAGGATCAAATTCCAGATTTTTATTTTTTAAAAGGTGAAAAAAACACCAATAAGAACAAAATTAAGAATGTGGCAATAGGTCCTACGCGTTTCGTTCAAGCATGAACTTCTTCAGGGACCGCAATAGTTAAATAACCACATACAATATTACACATAGTAAAATCATACATCCTACTTCCCCCTTAGTCCAATCCCTTTAAATAGGGCTAGTCCTAATGTCCAATTAGTAAAGGCTGGGGGTGTTTCCAATCTTCTCAGACATCATTGGTCATGGGACAGCTCCTCTCAGCTGATAGTACTTTCAACATCCATTACAATCAAATTTGAGCTCGTTCAAATGAAAGCGAAACCGGAAGTAAGTGTAATATTCTACTTCCGCGTTCCATATGCGTTCCAAATGCGTTCCACATGCGTTCCATCTGTATAATTTATTCATAGCAACAAGAAACAGAGTGCAAAATGCACTCAAATGCAGAATATTAATATAACAAAGTGCATATCTATACAAAAAGGAAAATGAATTAGTATCTATAATGAAAAAAATAAATAAATAGTGAATAAATGAATAATGTCTTTGCCTAATGCTATGTTAATGTGTTTTATGACTCACAGGCTTGTATTATACAAGCATTCTATATAAAGTAAACAATACAATATTGCTGTTTAATATGAGAAATTAAAAATCGGAGAAATTAAATCGATGTCTTAATTTCCTGCAGAAAGTATAGGAAAATTTCTAATATTATCTTTATTATGAGATGTTTTGATTTATTTTAAATTTATATTAAACAGTAAAGCAAATTACATCATAGCATTGCTCGGACAAGGCAATGCCAGAGCAAACAAAGAGGAGAAATAAAACCATTGTTTAATTTCTTCTCTTTTCTGTGTACTTTACTCTGACTGACAGGTGCACAGATAAGACCTTATAGCAATGATTGACAGGGGCCTTTTTTTTCAATGTTAATTTTTTATTATAATTTTTTAACAAATTAAACATAATTAAACACAAATATCTTCAAGTTACTTCATAACTATATAGTAAAATATGTTATTCCAATGTATTCCCATCCAAATCCAAACTTAGTTAGACAGCTTTTATGTAAGAATACCTGAAAACCAAATATAGTCCTGAATTAAGCTACATTTCCAAAATACTGCCGTCACAAGAGCATACATTACATAACAACAAATAAAACATGAAGACATCCGTAGAGAACAGGGAGAATGGACAATTCCAGCAGCACTTCTTAAGTAAGATTAGATCATCATGGAACCACTTTAGAAATAAGATTATCAATATATCACCAAGTAGATGTGTCTATGCCAGGGTATTGCTTACTTGAAGGAGTCAATACTATTGTTTATAATAATAAAACCAATTTGCCCATATTTTATTATAGGTATCAATATTGATGTCTTGAAAATGTACAACCTGTTCCATTATACTTTGATAGTTGATTTAGGCTTTGATATCTAAGAGGTACAAAATATAACAAGATCAGTATTTAAGCATGGAAAAGTGGGGCAGGGCCTGATCGCCATACTGACCGGTCGCAGGCTTGAAAGGCTCCGGCAAAACTTGTTCTCCTTGGGCGCAAGGTCAAAGTTTATTACCTACATTGGAGCCCAGGAGATATCCCATGTGTCCGGGTAGCTGCCGGCGGCACTGCGGTCCCCAAGTTCGGAAGTTTTGGAGCCCCTGGTGGCAATATGAGGCTTTGGGGCCTGGTGCCTGTGTGGGTGAAGAGCGTGGCGGACGACCGTCGTCCTGTTTGTGAGCCCGGCTGCCGTGTGGTGACCTTGAGACGTGCCTCGCAGGTCCCGCTTCCCCCCTCATTGGCACCTCACCAGGCTTACACTGCACGGAGTACTTCGCAACCAATGCTGAAAACTTTGCCTACCTACAGACACCTCTGCCCGTGCCCTGAATCAACCTACTGTCCTTGACATGCACACAAAGGATCCCCGCGGAAGCTCCTGCCCACTAACTCACAGATCGGAGCTGGCACCCACGGCTGCCTTCCTGGGCACGCAGCCCTCAGAGGTAAACCACAGCCCTTCACCTGGACATTTCACCTCCCTTAGGAATCCCATTGTTGGCCATAAAGAGCCAAAACCAAGGGCACAAGTAACAGGCCCATAAAGTGCCGAGGGCCGGCAGCGTGGTGATATCAAGACCACACCATGAAGTTCTATACTACTGGTGGGAGACAGGAGCCGACCACAATCAGAAGACACGGCAGCTTAGTCTGTAAGCATACCCCTAGAGGCCACAGGCGATGGCCAGACAACATACTCCGGCAACCTACTACACCCACTGGACGCAATCGAGCTCTGATCATTTTATTTTGATTTTGATTTTGGCCTGTTGCCTTATGTTCTATTAATTTATTGCCCTTCAACTGTTCAAGTGGGGTCTATACTGCAGTGACAGGCAGGGACCCAGGCTTACTTGTCTTATCATATCAGATGTAACCAGCATTATTGATGATAACCCATGCTCAATGTATCCCTATATGTCTCTCAGTAAAGTGTTCATTCGATTAGCTTAATCTAAGGGAGAAATGGCCTTGGGGAATGTTACTGGGTCACTGTCCCCAAGCGTAGAGCTCATCTTGTCTCTCTTTACCCTTAAGTAGTTATGGTAGGGTGTGGAACTGCACTCTATCCCTTTAAGCAGTATGTAGCTGGGTGCAACTCAGACAGTATCAGTACCAGAGACCAAAATGCTGAATAACAAAATAGAAAAGTCGAGGCACTCTAAGGTACAAATCAGGCAATTTTATTGAACCCACTCCATCGCAACGTTTCGACCTACACGGTCTTTGTCAAGCTACTAAGTGCATGTATACATTCATTTTTATAGGAATACAAGTGATTAACAATTAACAAGATCCCATCAAACAATTAGTTAAAATTACATCCATATACAACCCCCAGAATGGCCACATTGATAGTAAAGGCTAACAGCTGTGTCACGAGTGTCAATTAACTCAATTGGAAGCTTTCTCAATCAGTACCATCCCTGGGATATGGAGACAGAATTAGAAAAAAATTAAAATGTAAATATCACAGTAATAAACAATAAAATGAATCAAAGCCAGATCGAGTCCAATTTCTCCTCAAGCATTACTATTAATAACTTTAGTATGATAATATTTGATTCTCTGACATATATAATATAGAATATATACGTATGTAAAAAAAGAAAAGAACATATATAAAAGTGATAAAGATAAACAATCAGTATATGTGTTCCAAAAGTTATATGTACACACATAAAGAGACATGTTGTATATATAGAAAGGTCTACAGAATTTGGATAGACAGTGTACATGTTAATAGACAGATTCCAAAGCTGTGAGTAGTTCTAGTTCATAATTATATTTTAAGTGGTGAAGTGTATTATATGAAATATCACAATAAAAAGTAACTATATAACCAAATATAAAAAGCAGGTGTAAAACCCATTATTCTAAGATAAAGTGCATAAAGTGAAAAACGATCATATTAAAGAATTTATTCAATAAATCTATCAGAGATCTATATTAAGTAATCAAAGTCATTCAATTTTAAGAGATAAAGACCTGACTGGTCCAGAAATCATTTATGTGCATTTAGTAGATATGTCCCCAGCACCAGTATCACAGACTAAGAATAATCTGCAAAAACAAAAAAATAGTTAAAATCCAAAAATTAAAACCAATATGACAATGTCTATAATAACGGATTGAGATCATAATAATTAGGGCCTATTGAAGTCAGGGTTTTAAATTCCCTAATTTCCAGCGAGCTTCTCTGAATAATAGCCTTATGTGTGTCCCCATTAATTGACTGTTTAACTCTATGATGTAATCAATCCTGTCCAGCATCACTATAACACCACCCCTGTCAGCTGGTTTAAAGACCAAATCCTGCTTTAGTTTAAATATTATTAAAGCTTTATATTGTGCTTTTATTAAATTATTAGGGTGTGTATACGCTGGACAGGGTTATTTACATCATGACTCACCAAGTTAATAAAAGTATCAACAGCATGATTAGCAATAGATGGATTAAAGGAACTTGTACATCACTTAATCTTAATATTACTTTACATGGGGTATTCAGATCAGTAGAAAGCAGCGGTTTACTAAAGAACACTTTTAACGTCACATTACGGAAGAACCTACACAACACCAAATTATCTCTAGCATTTGGAGTATAAGTAAGACAAAAAGTCAAATATTTTCTTAAAGCTGTAGTATCGTCTTTAGACAAAATCTCAGATAAATTGATTATTGTGTCTTCATCTTCTGGGGGACTTTGTTTCTCCATATTGCTGGTAAAGTCCTGCTTCTTATGGCCACCCCTTCGGATTCTTCCGATGTTTCTCCACTGAACAAACCCCTGTACGGGGGAGTTTCTTCTAAACAAATACACTGAACGGTTACTGGATTGATTTTCTTGTGAAGGATTAACTTAGTGTTGAATTGGATGTACCTTTTCCATTTTGATTTGCTCTTTTTTCTTAACAATAGAGCTTTGTAGAAATTCCTGATTTAATAATATCCAGACCATGGAACATTTATTCAAAATTCCTGCAAGCTTTGTGCGATATTCAGTATTATCCATCAATGAAATAGGTTGTGCATACATACACGTCCCCCTTGGAATACATCTCATTTAATCGTAGTCCACCAATGTGACACTGTACAATGTAAAACTCATTTTTTTCTTTAAGGCTTTTACCAACTCTTTACTTATAGTTTGCCCAATTTGGTGTATTAAAAAGTTCAAGATTATTTTCTGCAGCAGATAAAATCCGCCTCATTCCTTCATCCAAATAGAGATAAAAGCTTGTGCTGGGTTGGATCATGGGTTCCATTTTGCCAAAAAATATATAGTAAACTTAATCAGATTATAGACTTGTAGCCAATCCAAAAATTGTTAGGGAGGTGCAAAATTCCAATGGTACTCACAATTCAGAAGTAGTTATGGTACCCTTAAGGGTCTCTTTACCCTTTTTCCTTTTTCTTTCAAGTCTCCCTCTCTTTTGTTCTCTTGCCCTAATACCATTTTCTCTCATTCCTTCTGTGAGCATAATGAATGATTATAGAATTGAAACTTTTCTATTATATCTATTAGTTTTTCTCTTATCTTTATTCTTTCATTTTTCCACTCTTTCTACTTTCCCTTCCTTCTCCCCTTCCTCTTCCCTCCCCTCCCCTTTCCTTTCCTCTCAACCCCTCTGGTCCTCTGTGTCCAACTTGTCTGGTTACAACTACATGTTTGTTCGTCCACCCACTGTAAAACGCTGCAGAATTTGTTGGCACTATATAAATAATAACATAATAAGTTTTAGATCTTAGTTGTAGGGTTAGATATTTGAAACATCTTCTATTTAGTCTAGTTGCCAAAGAGAGATCTGGAAAAACCATCAAATTCTGAAATTTCTTATTGCTCAGGTTTGGATTAAGTCTCAACTGTTTCATTAACTCGTCTTTTACTGAGGAATTCAAAAACCTTACTATAACATCTCCAGGAGTTACATTCTCTGTTTCTCGAGCTCTAAAGATTCTACGGCATCTTTCTAGTGGAAAAGGGGTTAGAAGTGGAGGATTGACATATTGAGTTATAAGTTCCATAATATAATCACTTACATTTTCTTGTTTACTATCTTGCGGTATACTTTTAGATCTTATATTGTTTCTACGTGATCTATCCTCAATTTCTGTTTATTATCCATTTCTTTAATCTGATTTTTTAGACTAATATTTTGAGTTTGCAATGACGTGATCTCTGTTTGAATTTTTTTTAAGCTCATTATTTTGTGCAATCATTTTAGAATTAAGAGTGGATATCTCCTTAATTACCTCAGACATATTTTAATTAATGTCTTTTTAATTTTTTTTCATAGAGATCATCCATCATTTTACTAAAGCTTTGATTTGTTATGGTTACCATAGGAAAACTAGAAACTTCTGGGGCCATATGTTTTGTCTGTAACTCCTCCAAAGGGGGAGGTGATATAAATCTCCTTTGAGATTGAAGTTTATTGGAATCTGATTTTGGAGAATAGAATGTATTAATGGACTTGTTCTTTTCTGACTTATCTGTCGGGGATGTTTTTTTTTGGGGGGGGGGAAATGTTTAAAAGTTATCGTGGTAACCCTTAATAATAAAAAAAATGTTACAAATGTAATCCTTTTCTATCTTTACCCTATTGCTACTACTAAGAATCAATGAGTAATTGTAACATAGAAAAGGTAAAGGCTAACAGTTATTCCCGCTGAGTAGATAAGTGTTGAAAAGATACAAAAAAGAAAAACAAGCCAGCAGCAATAAATAAATAGATGAATATCCTAACAGTCTTTCTTTTCCTCTTTTCTCCTTTCTTTCTCTTTCAAAAGATTTCTTCAAGCTTCTAATGTCTCTCTAGATGTTTTCACTCTCAAGCAGTAAGATTTTAGGAGAGTAAACTAAAACAAAGAGGTACAATTAATAACCAGCTTTACTACCAACTTGGTTGTAAGGGTATCATACCCTAACAAAGTGCCTTTGATAGCACTTAGCTGAAAGGGATACTTATTTCCATGAGACAATGTAATCCTTAACTTGTTCAGTTTTTATCATGGCTTAACTCACACACTGTCTAGGTGTTTTCAGCATGGCTTCAGGCTTGAAATTCCTGCGGAGCTCTTAAAGTTTGAGTGTCTCTATCAAACACACTCCATTGTAATAGAGGAAGTAGCCGACATTGGCTTCGATAGGAAACAGCATAGCAAAAATTCTCCTGTCTACGTGCCTGCGGGACAAATCACCTGCAAGGGGATCGGTCTGCGGACGCGTAGGGGACTATCAAAATAGCATTCCCAAAGTAGTAGAGACCTGCATTGTTAAGAAACGGGATTTCCCGGATCCACAAACAGCGAGTAGGAGCATCAAAGTAGGTAGACAACTGAATTAACTCTGCTTCAGCTCAGCTACAAGCTCGGCTACAAGCGCTCCGAATTGGGGTAGCCTGGCGTTCCATGCAATTGCCTGCTTAGCTTCCCCTGTCCCCAATTAGCCACACCTGCAACGTTTGCATCATGTTACGTGAACATTCCGTCCCTTACATATATTTGATTTATTAACTATACTACAAAAAAATATATAGGAGATGATAGTATTTTTAAGCATTTCATATATACATTCTGATAATCCATTAGAAAGCAGAAATGTGCTCTTTATATAAGAGATTCATGGTTTGAAATAAAAATTTTAAATTAAGTTAAGATGTTTTGCACAAAAGTAAAAAATATATGCATTTTTGCCTGTGTCTTGTTTGGATCGCACTATTCAATGACATTAAAAAAATACTTTCCCTCTATTTTGTGTCCTGTGGATGATGTTTTATCTCATCACATTCACCACACACTTTATCACTTCTATTTATTACATAAGTGTTAATGCACTGTCAGATGTAAAGATGTTCCTAACAAATTCACCATAATTTACATATTTCATGTATGCAATCACATTTTCATTGAAAAATATGTCCTCACATTAACTCTCAGAATGTATGATGATAAAAGAATAGTCTGTCCTTACAATCAGGGCATGAGAAAACAGACATAAAATATGTGATGTATTGTCGGACACAGACAAGATGTTGCGCCTATTACTAATCATTAATTATTTTTGCTGCCAACAAATTGACAAATTTTCAATCTAAAAGGGTTGTTGAATATGTTCTTGTATTTTAGAGGTTGCTTTGAGAATTTACCAGCCATATTACTTTAATTATTACAATTATATGTCATTTTCTTTAAATTGATACTTAGGACAAACATGGTGGATTTAAATTAGAATAACCAAAAGATAAGAGTGTAAATCCAGACTCTGAATAAATAAGGAAATATATAGACAGACAGATACTAGGGGTGGGTTATTTATTAAATACCATAATTTAGTGAAGCGCAAGTAAAATTGCAACAGTAAGCTCAAATATTCAAGATATAAGATAATTTTTCCCAAAACAAAAGATTATTACATTGCTCAAAAAAGGCTGATCCAACTTTGATGTAATGTCCTTAAAACAAGTCAAAATGAGGCTCAGTAGTGTGTGTGGCCCCCACGTGCATGTGTGACCACCTTACAACGCCTGTGCATGCTCCTGATGAGGTGGTGGATGGTCTCCTGAGGGATCTCCTACCAGACCTGGACTAAAGCATCTGCCAACTCCTGGACAGTTTTCCACCCCACACCATTAGTGACCCACTGCCAAACCGTCATGCTGGAGGATGTTGCAGGCAGCAGAACGTTCTCCACGGCGTCTCCAGACTCTGTCACGTCTGTCACATATGCTCAGTGTAAACTTGCTTTCATCTGTGAAGAGCACAGGGTGCCATTGGCGAATTTGCCAATCTTGTTGTTCTCTGGCAAATGCCAAATGTCTTGCACGGTGTTGGGCTGTAAGCACAACCCGCACCTGTGGACGTCGGGCCCTCATACCACCCTCATGGAGTCTGTTTCTGACTGTTTGAGCAGACACGTGCATATTTGTGGCCTGCTGGAGGTAATTTTGCAGGGCTCTGGCAGTGCTCCTTCTGGAACAGAAGGAACTCCTTGCACAAAGACGGAGGTAGCAGTCCTGCTGCTGGGTTGTTGCCCTCCTATGGCCTCCTCCACGTCTCCTGATGTACTGGCCTGTCTCCTGGTAGCGCCTCCATGCTCTGGACACTACGCTGACAGACACAGCAAACCTTCTTGCTACAGCTCGCATTGATGTGCCATCCTGGATGAGCTGCACTACCTGAGCCATTTGTGTGGGTTGTAGACTCCGTCTCATGCTACCACTAGAGTGAAAGCACCGCCGGCATTCAAAAGTGACCAAAACATCAGTCAGGAAGCATAGGAACTGAGAAGTGGTCTGTGGTCACCACCTGCAGAACCACTCCTTTATTGGGGATGTCTTGCTAATTGCCTATCATTTCCACCTGTTGTCTATCCCATTTGCCCAACAGCATGTGAAATTGATTATCACTCAGTGTTGTTTCCTAAGTGGACAGTTTGATTTCACAGAAGTGTGATTGACTTGGAGTTACATTGTGTTGTTTAAGTGTTCCCTTTATATTTTTGAGCAGTGTATTTTGCCTTCATTTTGCAATTCAGATCTCAACTTATTACAATATGGTATCTAGAAAATAAACCATAAAACATTTATTTTCGGAACAAGATTAGCAAGTTCTGCTGAGATCGTTTCTTATTTGCAAAATGTAGATTACCAAACTTATTCACTAAGGTGAGAATTCATAACTAGTGATGTCGCGAACACAACATTTTCGGTTCACGAACGGCAGACGCGAACTTCCGCAAACGTTCGCGAACTGGCGAACCGGGCGAACCGCCATTGACTTCAATGGGCAGGCGAATTTTAAAACCCACAGGGACTCTTTCTGGCCACAATAGTGATGGAAAAGTTGTTTCAAGGGGACTAACACCTGGACTGTGGCATGCCGGAGGGGGATCCATGGCAAAACTCCCATGGAAAATTACACAGTTGATGCAGAGTCTGGTTTTAATCCATAAAGGGCATAAATCACCTAACATTCCTAAATCACAATGGCTATGGATTGACACCTGACATATGATATATTGACACCTTGACATATGGATTGACACCTGTCTTCAGAGACCCTGATACACACTGACACAGAGCAGAATAGGGACTGTTGCCCGTACATAGGGTCACTTGGCAGATATGGATTGACACCTATCCTAATGATCCCTGATACACACTGACACAGAGCAGAATAGGGACTGTTCCCCCTACATAGGGTCACTTGGCAGATATGGATTGACACCTAGCCTAATGATCCCTGATACACACTGACACAGAGCAGAATAGGGACTGTTCCCTCTACATTGGGTCACTTGGCAGATATGGATTGACACCTGTCCTCAGGCACCCTGATACACACTGACACAGAGCAGAATAGGAACTGTTCCCCCTACATAGGGTCACTTGGCAGATATGGATTGACACCTGTCCTTAGAGACCATGATACACACTGACACAGAGCAGGATAGGGAATGTTCCCCCTACATAGGGTCACTTGGCAGATATGGATTGACACCTGTCCTCAGAGACCCTGATACACACTGACACAGAGCAGAATAGGGACTGTTCCCCCTACATAGAGTCACTTGGCAGATATGGATTGACACCTATCCTAATGATCCCTGATACAAACTGACACAGAGCAGAATAGGGACTGTTCCCCCTACATAGTGTCACTTGGCAGATATAGATTGACACCTATCCTAATGATCCCTGATACACACTGACACAGAGCAGAATAGGGACTGTTTCCCCTACATAGGGTCACTTGGCAGATATGGATTGACACCTATCCTAATGATCCCTGATACACACTGACACAGAGCAGAATAGAGACTGTTCCCCCTACATAGGGTCACTTGGCAGATATGGATTGACAACTGTCCTCAGAGACCCTGATACACACTGACACAGAGCAGAATAGGGACTGTCCCCCCTACATAGGGTCACTTGGCAGATATGGATTGATACCTATCCTAATGATCCCTGATACACACTGACACAGAGCAGAATAGGGACTGTTCCCCCAAATAGGGTCACTTGGCAGATATGGATTGACACCTATCCTAATGATTCCTGATACACACTGACACACTGATCATCATCTGGAGAGGGACAGATTCTGCATTTATGACCTTTGTTGATCACCTTAATCAGAATGAATATAATTTGAAATTTTCCCCAGTGTGGAACCGCAGAGAAATAAATTTCTTAGATCTTACTTTATTCTGTAAGGATAATGAGATTAAATCCAAATGCTTCTTCAAACCAACTGATGGGAATAGCTACGTTCATAAACGCAGTTGTCACCACCAGCCTTGGCTGAAGGGCATCACTAAGGGGCAACTTACCCGAGTAAGAAGGAACTGTTTGCATACTGAGGACTTCCAGACACAGGCCCAACATATAGCTAACAAGTTGGTCAAGAAAGGTTACAACCAAAAACAGATCAACAGAGAAATTCAAATGATGTCCAAAAGAAATAGAAATGAGCTTTTAGTGGATGGCCCCAGTAGACAGAAAAAAGGGGAAGATTTCAAACAGGCTTTTTTCACACAATATAATGTGGACCACCCAAAAATAAAGAGGACTTTACACAAACTTTGGCCCATATTGCTAGATGACCCCATTCTGGGGGGACATCTATCTAATAGGCCAAAGATCATTTATAGGAAAAAACAAAATCTGAAAAATCTATTGGCACCAAGTTATGCTTTAAGGAATGGATCTAAAAGTAATAACAAGAAAGGGCCAAAAGGCTTTAAGGGCTGTAAAAGTTGTAAAGCCTGTTCACAAGTGAACACAGATAAAGCTACATCATATAATAGTTTTGTGACAGGGAAACATTTTTCTATCAAATCAGAGATTGGCTGCCGCACGACCTGTGTGATATATCTTCTTCAGTGTCCATACGGTAGCCAATATGTTGGTCGTACAAAGAGATGTCTGAAGGTTAGACTTTTAGAACATATAAATAATATAAAGAAAAAATTGGATACCCATTCAGTTCCCCTCCATTGCAACAGCTGTCCAGCCTTCTGTTTGAAGGGTTTGCGTTGTATAGGGATAGAACAAATCCAACCCCATTGGAGAGGGGGCAATAAAGAGAAAAAATTGGCACAAAGAGAATCCTATTGGATTCATAGATTATGCACTCTCACCCCTAGAGGTTTAAATGTGGATATGGATATTGTTTGTTTTTTGAATTAATTGAATGTTTGATGTCTTTAAATAAATATGTAATATAATATAACATAAGTTAAACACAGATGGAACAAATATTGGGAGTTCAATTACTCACGCCACTTTACACAATATGGATATGTTAATTGAATGTATAAATTAATATTCATGCTACTTTATACAAAATTGATCTGCAATTGAGGTATGGCTATTTATGTCACTTTAACATTTGCCACATATAAAATAGGGAAAATATAAAAATATTGTTGTTAATATATAAAGATATTATTATTATTATTTCACTATTATTATTATCACCTTTTGCACAATTAAAATACATATCATGAATGATAGACCTGGATAGGAAGTTCTCATTCATGTAAATAATGCTTCAAACTGATTAGTTTTAGAGGACATATTATTATTATTTTTTATTTTTTATTGAGATATTCTATGTGATCACAGAACTAAATTTAACAGTCTTCTATCTTTAGTGGCTCGTACAGTAACATCAGGTATAAGAAAGTTGCTTCTCTAGATTGCCGTTATGCTGTGGAACGCACAGCCATGTTTCTTCCTCTCCGAATGTGGAACGCACGCCGATCATGTGATGAACAACCTAACACGTGACACAAGCGTGGCATATGACGAATGCGGAAGTGGCCGGTATTTTGAACGGACCCGGCTTTTTTCATTGCGGCAAAGCGGCTACACCTGAGGGGAAAAATCTGACGAATTGGAACCGCAGGATTAGAAGACACCCACTATTCCACCAATGACTTGAAGGGATTAGCCCTATATAAGATTTTTGTAATGTTAGCGTTTTAGGATGCTGTTTGTTTTGTATGTACCTGTTGAATGCTATTTACTGAAAGAGGTCCCTGAGGAAGTCCTTGTTGTATAAGGACGAAACGCGTAGGATCAGCATCTCTTCTAATTATTGTTTTTATGATATTTTATTTATACCTTTTTCAAGTGAATAAATTGCCTTTAAAGTATTCCTTTTGGTTGCGGTTTTTGGATCTTCTTGCTGACCTGGATACCCTATTGGCCATCACTTGAGGAGGGAATTTTAATGGAACATACCCCCCATTTCCATCAAGGGGAGGCACCCATAATACGCTTTATTTTTCCGGAATATGTGAGTGCATTCTGATCACTAGAAGCTTTATTACAGTGTTTTAGCAATATTTGCACTATGTTTTGTCCTCTATTATAGGCACACGAGCAGAATCCCAAAATTTTCCTATCAATTATACAGTCTTGTTGTATGGTTATCAGCTGGGAGATAACCTTGGGAAGCCGTGTACCCATCAGTTAAGTTTTTCTCTTGTGTTTTATCACTTGTTCACGGGTGTCCGTGTGTTTGTTAGTTACACACTGACACTGAGCAGAATAGGGACTGTTCCCCCTACATAGGGTCACTTGGCAGATATGGATTGACAACTGTCCTCAGGGACCCTGATACACACTGACACAGAGCAGAATAGGGACTGTTCCTCCTACATCGGGTCACCATTTTTAGCCCAAGGCAGCTCATCTCATCAGTCCTTTTTTAGTCAAATGTATCGCTCACTGTCAGTCCCTTCGGGATCCATCCCTCATTCATCTTAATAAAGGTGAGGTAATCTAGACTTTTTTGACCTGGGCGACTTCTCTTCTCAGTGACAATACCTCCTGCTGCACTGAAGGTCCTTTCTGACAGGACACTTGAAGCGGGGCAGGCCAGAAGTTCTATCGCAAATTTGGATAGCTCAGGCCACAGGTCAAGCCTGCACACCCAGTAGTCAAGGGGTTCATCGCTCCTCAGAGTGTCGAAATCTGCAGTTAAGGCGAGGTAGTCTGCAACCTGTCGGTCGAGTCGTTCTCTGAGGGTGGATCCCGAAGGGCTGTGGCGATGCATAGGACTTAAAAAGCTCTGCATGTCCTCCATCAACAACACGTCTTTAAAGTGTCCTGTCCTTGCCGGCGTGGTCGTGGGAGGCGGAGGATGACTTTCACCTCTTCACCTGTTAGATTCCCGTTGTGCTGTGACATGAGCCTTTTACGTTGTGTAAAGCATACTTTTTAATTTATTTTGCAAATGCTGCATCCTTTCCGACTTGTTGTAATTTGGCAACATTTCAGCCACTTTCTGCTTATACCGGGGTCTAGTAGCGTGGACACCCAGTACAGATCGTTCTCCTTCAGCCTTTTTATACGAGGGTCCCTCAACAGGCACGACAGCATGAAAGACTCCATTTGCACAAGGTTGGATGCCAAGCTACTCATTTCCCATTCCTCCTCCTCAGTGATCTCAATGAAGGTATGTTCTTCCCCTCAGCCACGTACAACACCACAGGTACCAGATAGGTGACAACGAGCCCCGTCGGATGCCTGTTGCGGTCGGTCTTCCTCCTCCTCCTCAAAGCCACATTCCTCCTCTGACTCCTATTCCTCACAATCCTCCTCTAGCGTTGCTGCAGGTCCAGCAAGCGATGCTGATAAGGCTGTTTCTGGTGGTGATGGTGACCACAACTCTTTCTCTTCCTATTCACGCTCATCTATGGCCTGATCCATCACTCTTTGCAGGGCATGCTCCAGGAAGAAAACAAATGGTATGATGTCATTGATGGTGCCTTCGGTGCAACTGACTAGGTTTGTCACCTCCTCAAAAGGATGCATGAGCCTACAGGCATTGCGCATGAGCGTCCAGTAACGTGGCAAAAAAATTCCCAGCTCCCCAGTGGCTGTCCTAGCAGCCCGGTCATACAAATATTCATTAGCGGCTTTTTCTTGTTGGAGCAGGCGGTCGAACATTAGGAGTGTTGAATTCCAACGAGTCGGGCTGTCGCAAATCAAGCGCCTCACTGGCATGTTGTTTCACCGCTGGATATCAGCAAAGTGTGCCATGGCCGTCTAGGAACGCCTGAAATGGCCACACACCTTCCTGGCCTGCTTCAGGACGTCCTGTAAGCCTGTGTACTTATGCACAAAGTGTTGTACGATCAGATTACACACATGTGCCATGCACGGCACATGTGTCAACTTGCCCAACTTCAATGCCGCCAACAAATTTCTTCCATTGTCACAAACCACTTTGCCGATATCCAGTTGCTGCGGAGTCAGCCACGTTTCCACCTGTGCGTTCAGGGCGGACAGGAGTGCTTGTCCGGTGTGACTCTCTGCTTTCAAGCAAGTCAAACCCAAGATGGTGTGACACTGCCAAATCCGGGATGTGGAATAGTACCTGGGGAGCTGGGGAGTGCCGTTGATGTGGAGCAAGATGCAGCAGCAGAAGAGGACTCTGCAGAGGAGGTTATGGAAGAGGATGGAGTAGGAGGAGTAGAGGAGGTGGCAGCAGGCCTGCCTGCAAGTTTTGGCGGTGTCACCAACTCCTCTGCAGAGCCACGCATTCCATGCTTGGCAGCCGTCAGCAGGATTACCCAATGCGCAGTGTAGGTGATATACCTGCCCTGACCATGTTTTGCAGACCAGGTATCAGTGGTCAGATAGACCACCAACACTGTGTGCCAGACATGCCATTACTTCCTTTTGCACAATCAAGTACAGGTTGGGGATTGCCTTTTGTGCAAAGAAATTTCGTCCGGGTACCTTCCACTGCGGTATCCCAATAGCCACAAATTTTTGAACGCCTCAGACTCCACCAGCTTGTATGGTAAAAGCTGGCGGGCTAATAGTTCAGACAAGCCAGCTGTCAGACGCTGGGCAAGGGGGTGACTTTCTGACATTGGCTTCTTACGCTCAAACATGTCCTTGACAGACACCTGACTGTGGGCAGATGAGCGGGAACTGCTCAAGGCGAGAGACGGAGTGGCGGATGGTTGAGAGGGGGCAAGGTGGACAGCAGTGGTTGACGTGGCTGAAGATGCTGGATCAGGAGGAGGATGGCGGCTTTGAGTTTGTGTGCTGCTTGTACTCATGTGTTGATCCCATAGGCGATTGTGATGTGCGATCATGTGCCTACGCAAAGCAGTTGTACCTAGGTGGGTGTTGGACTTCCCACAACTCAGTTTCTTTTGGCACAGGTTGCAAATGGCATCGCTGTTGTCAGAGGCAGACACACACAAAAAATGCCACACTGCTGAGCTCTGCAATGACGGCATTCTGGTGGTGGACACAGCATGCGTTGATTGGCGTGCTGTCGGGCTGACCCCAGGTGCCGATGCATGCTGTCTGACTGTGACACTAGCTCCTTGCGACGACCTTCCCCTGCTTCCAACTTGTCTTCTCCTCCTCCTCTCTGTCTCCCCATCTGAACTTTCACCCTGTTCTTCTTCTTGCCGAGCGGGCACCCACATGACATCCATGGACGCATCGTCATCATCAACCGCTTCACTTGTATCTGACAACTCAGCAAAGGAAGCAGCAGCGGGTACAACATCATCATCATCACACCGTACGTCCATGTGTGTAATGCTGCCTGCCTGAGACATATCCCTGTTATCTACATCCTCTGGCAATAATGGTTGCGCATCACTCATTTCTTCAAACGGATGTGTAAATAACTACTCTGACATACCAAGTGAAGCGGCTGTGGTGCTAGTGTTGGTGGTGGCGGCAGGCGGGTGAGTGGTATCTTGAGAGGTGCCCGCAGCTAAGCTGGAGGAGGATGGTGCGTCAAGGTTCCGAGCGGAAGCTGTAGAAGATTGGGTGTCCTGTGTTAGCCAGTCAACTATGTCCTCAGAACTTTTCAAGTTCAGGGTACGTGGCCTCTGAAAACTGGGCATTATTCTAGGGCAAAAGGGAATCACAGCACCATGACCACGATGGCCCCTGCGGGGTGGCTTGCCTCTGCCTGTCATTTTTTTTGGATTAGTGGTACTATGCATGCAAGCTACTGTGAGACCAGATATGAGTGGCAATGTGCACTGGCAGAGGTTGGAAGAGTACACGCTGTAGGCCTGAAACCCGCTTGAAGAAAACTAACTGCTATTCAATCTATAACAGTGGAAAAACTTTTTTTCTTTTTAAAGGCACGCTATAGTGACACCAGATATGAGTGGCAAAGTGCACTTGCAGAGGTTGGCAAAGTACACGCTGAAGGCCTGACACCCGCTTTAACCCCTTAAGGACACATGACGTGTGTGACACGTCATTATTCCATTTTATTCCAGAAGTTTGGTCCTTAAGGGGTTAAGGACACTGACTGCTATTAGCTTAGAGTGAAAAAGGTTTTTTTCTTTTTAAAGGCACGCTATAGTGACACCAGATATGAGTGACAAAGTGCACTTGCAGAGGTTGGCAGCGTACACGCTGAAGGCCTGACACCCGCTTAAGGACACTGACTGCTATTAGCTTACAGTGAAAAAGTTTTTTTCTTTTTAAAGGCACGCTATAGTGACACCAGATATGAGTGGCAAAGTGCACTTGCAGAGGTTGGCAGAGTACACGCTGAAGGCCTGACACCCGCTTTAAGGACACTGACTGCTATTAGCTTAGAGTGAAAAACTTTTTTTCTTTTTAAAGGCACGCTATAGTGACACCAGATATGAGTGGCAAAGTGCACTTGCAGAGGTTGGCAGCGTACACGCTGAAGGCCTGACACCCGCTTTAAGGACACTGACTGCTATTAGCTTACAGTGAAAAACTTTTTTTCTTTTTAAAGGCACGCTATAGTGACACCAGATATGAGTGGCAACGTGCACTTGCAGAGGTTGGCAGAGTACACGCTGAAGGCCTGACACACCAGCTTGAAGGACACTGACTGCTATTAGCTTACGGTGAAAAACTTTTTTTCTTTTTAAAGGCACGCTATAGTGACACCAGATATGAGTGGCAAAGTGCGCTTGCAGAGGTTGGCAGAGTACACGCTGAAGGCCTGACACCCGCTTTAAGGACACTGACTGCTATTAGCTTACAGTGAAAAACTTTTTTTCTTTTTAAAGGCACGCTATTGTGACACCAGATTTGAGTGGCAAAGTACACTGGCAGAGGTTTGCAGAGTACACGCTGAAGGCCTGACACCCAGACGCTTGCAGACAACTAACTGCTATTCAATCTATTACAGTGAAAAAAAATGTTTTGTTTTTAAATGCAAGCTTAAGCTATTGTGACACCAGATATGAGTGGTGGCACTGGGCAAGTGGGCACAGTATCCACTGTGAGCCTGACACAGAAGCTGGCAGGCAGGCAACTACAATTACATTACACAGAAAAAAAAAAAGCAGACTGATGTTCTAGCCCTAAAAGGGGCTTTTTGTGGTGCTGTCCTTACAGCAGAGATCAGATGAGTCCTTCAGGACTGTAGTGGACACTGAATACCCTAGCCTAGCTATCAATTTCCCTATCAAATGAGCAGCAGCTACACTTTCCCTCCTCTATCTAAGAATGCAGCTTCAGAATGAATCTAAAATCTGCTGCTAATTTGCTGGAATGTGTCTGCTGACCGTGAGGCACAGGGTCAAAGTTTACTCAATGATGACGAATAGGGGGCGGATCGAACCGCGCATGTGTTCGCCCGCCGTGGCGAACGCAAACACGCTATGTTTGCCGGGAACTATTCGCCAGCGAACAGTTCGGTACATCACTATTCAGAACTGTTACATGTAGTTATTAATAATCTGGATGTTAGAATTTTGATTGGCAAATATTTACTTGTTTATAAAAAATGGTTAGCCTGCTCCATTCCTCTCACTCTCCCCTTCCCCCCCTACCCGCTTGCCACTCAAAGCTGTAAATTCCTTTTAAGTAACCATTTTATTGCTCTTTCTTAGCCCCAAATTAACATAACAAGGCCCTTTCATTTTACTCGGCTCTGAATTTTCACTTTAGTTAATAACCCTGTATAAAATAAAAATTTTCATAAAATTGAGCACTTTTTGAAAAAAACCTATGCTTCCCTATTTTTATTTATAAATCCTCACAGCTTGTTAACCCCTTAACGCCGTTACGGCGTTCCATGCCGCCCCGCATTAAATGGGCTTTAAATCCGTTGCAACGGCATGGAACGCCGTAACGGCTTTGAGCCCCTGGAGGAGAGGTGTACTCACCTCCGCCGCGATCCTCTTCTGGCAAATGAGGCTCCCGGGGGCCATGTGATCGCTCTCAAAGAGCGATCACATGGCCCCCTATAGCTGGCTATGGATCTGCCAGCAGGGGGGCTGTCTGAAATGTCAGACAGTCCCCCTGCTGGTGGGAAGTAGTAAAAAAAAATATTAAACATGTGTAAAAATAAATGTAAAATATTTATATATATATATATATATAATATGTATATATATTATATATATAATATATATACATATTATATATATGTAACGTATATATATAATATGTATGTATATTATATATATAATATATATACATATTATATATATGTAACGTCATACAAAGTGCATTTTAATATTAATATTAGTATATATATTAATATTAAAATACACTTAGAATGACGTTACATATATATAATATGTATGTATATTATATATATAATAGATGTACATATATATATTATATATAAATACGTATAATTAAAATAATAAATAAATAAAATAATAAAATAAAATATTGAAACAAAATTTTATATAAATTATATATGCATATGTAATTTCATTCTAACTGTATTTTGTTATTTTTATATATATATATATATATATATATATATATGTATATATATATATATATATATATATATATATATTAATAACAAAATACACTTAGAATGACAATCTATATATAAAATACAAATAACCGCAAATATATATATATAGATAAATACATATGATTACATAAAAGATTACATTAGTATACACGTAGAATTTAAATACCTATAAATGCATATATATTAAAATTCTATGTGTATATTTAAATAATCTTTTAACATAATTATGTGATTTGATTAATTAAAATTTGATTGATATGCCTGACAACACAGGGAGAAAGTGAAGAGAATTTAATTCGCAAGCACTATATTTGACCCTGTAACTCTCCAAGACACCATAAAACCTGTACATAGGGGATACTGTTTTACTCGGGAGACTTCGCTGAACTCAAACATTAGTGTTTCAAACTGGTAAATTGTATTACAACAATGATATTTTAAGTAAAAGTGACGTTTTTTGCATTTTTTACAAACGAACTGCACTTTTATGGTCTATATTATTGTTGTAATATGTTTCACTGTTTTAAAACACTAATATTTGTGTTTAGTGAAGTCTCCCGAGAAAAACAGTACCCCCCATGTACAGGTTTTATGGTGTTTTGGAAAGTTAGAGAGTCACATATAAGGCTTGCATTTCATTTTTTTTACATTGAAATTTGCCAGATTGGTTATTTTGCCTTTGAGAGCGTATGGAGAATTACCCCCATGATGGCATACCATTTGCAAAAGTAGACAACCCGAGGTATTGCAAGTGGGGTATGTCCAGTCTTTCTTAGTAGCCACTTAGTCACAAACACTGGCCAAATATTCGTTTTTTGCTTTTTTCACACAAAAACAAATATGAACGCTAACTTTGGCCAGTGTTTGTGACTAATTGGCTACTAAAAAAGACTAAACATACCCCACTTTCAATACCTTGGCTTGTCTACTTTTTCAAATGCTATGCCATTATGGGGGTAATTCTCATTCCTGGGCTACCACACCGTCTCAAAGGTAACATTACTAATCTGGAAAATTTCAATTTGAAAATGGAATGTTCTATATTTGACCCTGTAACTTTCCAAGACAACATAAAACCTGTTAATTGGGGGTACTGTTGTACTCGTGAGACATCGCTTATTACAAATATGTGCATCTTTTTGCAGTAAAACCTAACAGTATTATGACATTCACGGTTAAAATGTCAGACGGAAATGCAAATTTAAAAAAAAAATCTTATTTTCTCACATTTTTTTTTACATTTTATTCATAATGAATTATGTTCCATATATGAATAGTTAATGATAAATTAAAGCCCTGTTTCTCCTGAACAAAATTATATATAATAAGTGTGGGTGCATATAATTTGAAAGAGGGGAACTACGGGTGAACAGACATATAGCGTAAATTCTAGTTTTTGTTCACGTTTTGTTTTGATCAGAACGTGTACTATTGACTCCGTCCTGAAGGGGTTAAGCAAATAAATTCCTTCTATATTTGAAAATGTAATATGTTTAGCTTAGTAAAGAACATCACAGTATCTAGATATAAATATAATATGGTAAAACTGTAATTATGATTTGAAAAAACTAAGGCGACCTAAAGTACACTATATGGATAATAATTCAGTTTTAACCCTTTAAGACCAGAGGGCGTACTATTATGCCCTATTTTAAGTGGCTCTAAACGCCCTCCGTTTTTTTGTTACTTACATGGTCGCTGGCGATCACGGTTGGGGGGACTCCCAGGGAGCCCCCCGCGGCACGTCCTTCCTCCTGGGGTCCCCCCTGGACATGTGAGAGTGAGGTCCTTGCGAGGGCCTCACAATCACATGGCCAGGTTAGCTGGCTCAGGCATTGCCAGCAGGGGGACTAACTGTAATGACAGTTAGTCCCCCTGCTGGCTGGAAATAAAATAAAATAATGTTAAAACTGTGTTAAAAAATATATATATATATATACTTAGATCATATATATATACATTATATATATATGATCTAAGTATATATATACACATATACATACACACACATACACTGTCTAGGTGTATTTTACTATTAATATATATATATATATATATATATATATATATATATATATATATATATAATTACACGTAGACTGATATAACTATACGTAGACTGACACTGATTAAATATATATATATATATATATATATATATATATATATATATAATTATTGGTGTATATATATATTTAGATATAATATAAAAAAATAAATATGTAAATACGTTAAAAAATAAAATTAAAAAAATCATTAAAAATAAATAATTAAAAAATATATAGATGTGTGTTATTTCGTTCTTACTGTATTGTGATATTAAAATATATATATATATATATATTTATATCAAAATACACGTAGAATGAAATAATATATATCTATATACATAAATATATACGTATATATCACTATATATATACCTATATATAAATACAAATATTTTAAAAAATAATATATATATATATATATATATATATATATACATACACACATATATATATATATATATATTTTGTTACCCTGAGGAAAGTCCCGAGCTGGGACTGAAACGTTGGTCTCTCTTTTAAATTTACTTTAATAAAATTTGGACTTTTACAAGACCGGTGAGCGGCAGTTTTTTGCAACAATATTTCGAATGGAGTTCATGCCATGGCACCCGGCGAATTGGATATACAATAAAGCGTGAGTGCGGGGGATTTTCAAGTTTTTTTTATATACACATACGTATATATATACATATATTAATTCTACACATATATTTATGTAATATTTTTACATAATTAGGTATCTTAAGTAATTATAATTAGCGGGACCTGCCTGACAACCCATGCGAAAGTATAGGGAATTTAATTTGCTAGTACTATATTTAACCCTATAACTTTCCAAGACACCATAAAACCTGTACATGGGGGGTACTGTTCTACTCGGGAAACTTTGCTGTAACAGTAAACAAAACAGTCAAATGTATTACAACGATGATTTCGCCAGTAAAAGTGAAGTTTTCTGCATTTTTCACGCACAAACAGCACTTACACGGACGATATTATTGCTGTGATACTTTTTACTGTTTTGAAACACAAATATTTGTGTTCAGCGAAGTCTCCCGAGTTCAACAGTACCCCTCATGTACAGGTTTTATGGTGTTTTCAAAAGTTACAGCGTCAAATATAAGGCTTGTGTTTCATTTTTTTCACATTAAAATTCACCAGATTGGTTATGTTGCCTTTGAGACACAATGGTAGCTCAAGAATGAAAATTACCCCTATGATGGCATACTATTTGCAATAGTAGACAACCCAAGGTGTTGCAAATGGAGTATGTCCAGTCTTTTTTAGTAGCCACTTAGTCACAAACACTGGTCAAAATTGGCGTTTTTTGCATTTTTCACACACAAACAAATACTAATGCTAACTTTGGCCAGTGTTTGTGATCAAATGGCTACTAAAAAGACTGGACATACCTCATTTGCAATACCTTGGGTTGTCTACTATTGCAAATGGTATGCCATTATGGGTGTAAATTTAATTCCTGGGCTACTATATAGTCTCAAAGGCAACGTAACCAATCTGGCAAATTTCAATTTCAAATGTAATGTGCTATATTTGACCCTGTAACTTCCCAAAACACCATAAAACTTGTACATAGGGGGTACTGTTTTACACATGAGATTTTGCTGAAAACAAATATGTGTATTTTATTACGGTAAAATCAAACAGTATTATGACATTGACAGTTAAAATGTCATGTAGAACTAAAAAAATAAAAACAATTCTTATTTTCTACATTTTTTTTCATATTAAATTATGTTTCATAGCTAAATATTTGATATTAAATGAAAGCCCTGTTTCCCCTGAATAAAATGATATATAATAAGGGGGGGGGGGGTGCATTTAATATGAAAGAGGTGAATTACGGTTGGACAGACATATAGCGCAAATGCCAGGTTTGATTTACGTTTTGTTTTGTTCACAACGTGTACATTTGGCTCAGTCCTTAAGGGGTTAACATTAGCATACATGATTGTAATCTGTCTACCAGCTCTATATCTCTACACAGCATGCAAATCAGAAGAACAATGAAACAGATAGAAGGACCAAGGCTTGAAAGTGTGTTCTAGTGTTACCGGCAGGACATTCTTCTGGTCTTGCTGTTTCCAAAAAAATTTTTATATAACATATCATTGTACAAAAAAAAGGCAATTGAATATTTTGGCAATGAGACAGGCCTCAATATAAATTATAAATAGAAGAATTTAGAACACATTGTAACAAGCAAGTTAATGTGTAATTAATATTTCAGTCACCATATGGTGTCAACAAAAAGCCACTTTCTTATACCTTTTAGAAAAGCTGATTAATTCAAAATAAATAAACTACGGTAATATAGTTCAATATAAGTTCAATAGAAGGCTTATCCATGTGCATCATAAGTTCAATAGAAGGCTTATCCGTGTGCATCATAAAAAAAATGCCTGTTTTATTTTGAATTGGTCTAGGGTAACACATTGAGCACGTTTTTTAAATACCAATTAAGCTGTGTTATATGTAGCAGGACCCCAGTTAAACTCTCTTTGCCATATGACTTATATGTTGTGGCAGTTTTGTTTAAAACCTCAGATCTCCAGATTCTGTTAGATCTCAAGAAAGCAACTGTCAGGTTTAAGCTAAGAATATTATTGAATGTAACACATAAAAGTCGCTATGACGGACAGCCCTCAGATTACGCAGTCTCAAATGAAAGCAAACTAAACCTACATACTGCCCCTGTGATAACTAAATTTAAACTTAAATTACAGTAGACATTTTAAGCTCATCCTACACTTGTGATAAAAGAAATGAGTGTGATTTGACAAGTAGTTGATAAGCAAGTGATGTATCATTATATCATCAGATTTCAGATTCGCAGCAAACCCAACTATATTTATTTAGAGACGGCAGGCATAAATGAGTGTGATCTTGGTCTCCTTGGGCAGATGCAGGTGAAATATTAGGGGTAGAGACATGTGTAAAGCCATGGGCCAAGTTGCTTGGCCCTTGCGTGTGGCGTCAAACCCTACTAGATGGACACTAGGCAGAGGTTGAGACAGTCTCTTTCTTCGTGAGGGTAGAGGATGTTGACTGGTGTTGGTGGGACAGATACTCTAAAAATAGTGTCCAAGTGGGGTGATCCATCTGCAGAGACTGCAGCTAAACCTTTTTTTGTCAGGTTATGTTTTAGGATTAAATACTACACATTGTGAGACATTGTCTCCTGTATGTGTGTTTTCTAGATTTTGAGTGTAGATCCTTCATATGTCATTCACTGTCCATGTATGGAGATGTCTGAGGTGTTGAAGAGGGGGCAATAAGTTTGTATCTTCTTTATCTGGAGTTTCAATAGGGCTATGAAGTGTATCAATCTTCTGGAAACTGTTTTGATTTTCTTTTGTTTGTTTTTTTTTCATTTGAAAAGTTAATTGAGTTTTCCATATAAACCTTGGAAGGAAAAGAATGGGAGAACATTAAAAATTGTTTACTTAGAAAACATATAGATTAACTAAGTAGGTAACACAATTATGGGGTGTGTGCTTGGATTTAGAAAGTTACCACTAGGATAGTTCATTAATATGTATGGTTATCTCAGGTTTCCAAACTGCAGGTCAGCTATGAACCATTAAAATGTAGTGATAAGAGGAGCAAATAGTATTGAAATAAGCACTAACAAAGTATAGTAACAAAATACATGGTATTCTTATCCTAAACTGCCAACCCAACAGCCCTTCCATGGCTTAAAGGGACACTATAGTCACCTGAACAACTTTGGCTTAATGAAGCAGTTTTGGTGTATAGAACATGCCCCTGCAGCCTCACTGCTCAATCCTCTGCCATTTAGGAGTTAAATCCTTTTGTTTATAAAACCCTAGTCACACCTCCCTGCATGTGACTTGCACAGCCTTCCATAAACACTTCCTGTAAAGAGAGCCCTATTTAGGCTTTCTTTATTGCAAGTTCTGTTTAATTAAGATTTTTTTTATCCCCTGCTATGTTAACAGCTTGCTAGACCCTGCAAGAGACTCCTGTATGTGATTAAAGTTCAATTTAGAGATTTAGATACAATTATTTAAGGTAAATTACATCTGTTTGAAAGTGAAACCAGTTTTTTTTTTCATGCAGGCTCTGTCAATCATAACCAGGGGAGGTGTGGCTAGGGCTGCATTAAACAGAAACAAAGTGATTTAACTCCTAAATGACAGTGAATTGAGCAGTGAAATTGCAGGGGAATGATCTATACACTAAAACTGCTTTATTTAGCTAAAGTAATTTAGGCGACTATAGTGTTCCTTTAATTGTAAGTGACTGTTTATTTCTATTAGCTTTGTACAAACACACCATGCATCTAAAGAGCCTTAATCAGATTGACATATTTCATAACAGATGATGTATAAAATAAGCAAACCTATGGTGAATTGAGAGCAGATAAGTCATAGGCAAATTATAAATAATGCAGAGCACTACTTGCTGGCAATTTAAAAAATGTTTCGCAGACCTTCACATCAGATGGTGTGAGAAGCATTGTGCTTAATATTATTGCATTATGAAGGCTTTTTAACTGAGTAAAATGGGCAAATAATTTTCCACTTCAGGGCAACTTGCAAGACAGCAAGATTTGTGTTATTCAAATCAATTGTAACAGCTGTTAAACTTAATATAGAAGATTCACTGAAATTGCAAACTTTCATTTTTTTTAAATGGAGAGCTTCGGCTATCTGTCTATTTAATGATTTATATTGCACATAAACAGGGAGACTTTGAGCAGACTGTCATTTCGTTACTCTCTAGGAGTTTGATGATATAAGCAAGTTTCTGTACTTATTTAAGTATAATCAGTTCTAAAGCAGTTATTCTTTTGCTGAGATATATATTTTTTTTAATTAAAAGAAAAACTTTTACAAGTATACATTCAGACCCTGATAATCTCAATAGTAAAATGAACACTTTTCCACGGGCCATGTAATTACTGACTTTTTTTTAAAAACGATATACTAATAATAGATTTTATTTAAAAAAAAAATAGAAAAATGCTTGACATTTACTTATAAAGAACAACTGTCACCTGATTTTTTTTAAAATTATTAATTATTATTATTATTATTATTATAATCCTTGCAGCATGTAATGAAGAGATAATGAAGTGATCATTTAAAAAAAAAAAAAGTGAAGTATATGTAAAAATTCCTGAAAATTGCCCCTATTTTCTCAGAACACCAGATCTCTTTGTCATATATATACACCTTTGGTCGGACTGAGGTAGACTGTGACTGTTAGGATCCTGCTTCACTCCCTGCGTAGAGCGATGACATCATCAGCCATCATCTGCCTGGCCCAAATTTTGACCAAATTCTAACCTCATTGGTAATTCTTATATTTACTAAATCTAAATGCGGTCAGAATTCAGTCAGTCCAACCAATTCTGTAACATTGTTTCGGAAGTGGAAGTCATAGTTTTTCTGAACTTACCCAAACTAATCTGCAGCAACAGAATAGCAAATTATCATTCACTACTACTTTTCCTTCCATCATGTTCTCTGACAGTCAATTTGCCTCGTCAAAAATAGCCAATTCATGAAATGCCGCTTGCTAAAATTATGCAGGAATATTTTGAAAAAAAAAATGCAATTCTATGCAGTGAAGATACAAAAATGAACAAAGGAAAATACGGACATTCTCTAAATCCTTTATTCTTTGCAGATCCCTCTGTATACTGCATAGTTATAGCACAATATGACCTATCACCTTTTGTAGCATTTATGAATAGGAGTGTGACAGAGAATGAGACTTTGCATTTTTCTCTACCCAGAGTAATTGGTGCTGCAAGTGACATAAATTGAGTAGAGAGTATGGTTATATGATGTCCTGCCTTATCCCTGCTTTTTGTGCAACTCATTGCATGCCATTCACAGGTATGTGAAAGACCAAGCAGGGGAACAAAATGATTAAATTATCATCCTCACCTGTTTTCCAGCTCAACCATGCTACCTTATTGGTAAGTCGCGATTAAGACTTGAAGGGACACACTAGTGGTAAGGGGGATTAAGAGAGACTCAAGCGCATAAATTAAATTAGAAGAGACACACAAGTTAGATAGGAGAGACATAGTAGAGAAATGCTAGTTTGAACAGACACACAAGAGTGTAAGGTGGTTAGGAGATACACACAAGATTGGTCAGGAGATACAAAGGGTGAATTAAGCACCGAAAGACACAAGTGGGGGAGCAATAAAAAAATCTATTCTAGAGGGTGCAAAAGGCAACTGGGTATTAAACCCATTTACTACCTTTTTTTTTTAATTGAAACAATATTGCATTTCCGAATGGCAGAGAATACAATGTATTAAAAAAAAAACACACACACAAAATCATGTTTATTTGAAATTTGGGATGTTTAATTAGCTCATAAACATGGGGTAAAATATTAAACTTGTGCCAAGCAGAAACATTGCAGACACATAGCAGAAACAACTCTATTAAAATGGACTAGAACAATTTTTAAATGGTCAGTCAAATTCCATCAACGCGGCAGTTCCCCTTGTCAAAATATCATCCATGCAATGGTTCTGGGAAAACTATTTGGACAAAACAAAAGGGTGTGTAAAAAAAAAAGCCTATTACTGAACTGCAAAACATATGCAGAATATTTATGTATTTTGCAATACAGTGGTAGGCTCATATCTGCACCCTCTCAAAGAAGCTAATTCCCCTAGGTATTTTACCATCCAAAAGTGGTCCACATTCAGTCAATATTCACTTATTTTAACAATCAGTTACTTTTACACATTCAGCTGTGAATTTCAAGCATTTGGTCAGGCTAATCCTTGGTTTATTTATTTCTTATTTCTTAATGTTTTTATATGTTTGTTTATTTAGTTAGTTAATATTTAGTGAGTTTCACATAACCGTCAATCATGGGGTTTTTTTTCTGGGTGCCACGGGCAGGCACTGAATCACGTCCAACCAAACAAGCTCATCCATTGTCCATTTCAGTTATTTTGGGATTCAGTCATGTATCAATCATAGTTATGAAATTCAGATGAATTCCAATTAGCTGAAAGCGAATGCGCAAGTCTATAAAATAACAATTTTGTGTAAAGATTATTTACATTTAATACTTTCACACTTGATTTTTCTATTCATTTATAAATTCACATAAACATCGGAGGATGAATGTTTTAGAAAATATATTCTCTGAAGAGCCTGAAATGTTAATGAAAAAGCAAAAATGACATTTTCACATACTGTAGATATGACACTATTTTAGTTTGCAAAGAATCCATACTCTGTAGTCAGTGCGCTTAAGTCATCTGTCACTTCTCCCGATTCGCCATTTACATGTTTGCAGCTACTAAGTTTGACCTACAAAGATAGCAGTGGAGTTTAAAAGAGGGACAGGTGCTTCCACTTACAGTTCTTCAGCAGAGATGTAAAAGGTCAGGATAGAAATTTATATGCTAAATTTTGTTCCTTTAACTTAAAAAAAATTACTAAATATTATTCTTATTCTAGGGAAATTCAAAGCACCATATCTGTTTTAATAAGGTTGTCAGCCCTTGGTGTTTTTTTTTTTTTTAAATCATGCCTTCCAAGCAATCTCAGTCTCTCATTGCTGTTTAGATTGGGCACAATTGTTCTCGATAAAAATGAGGCTGACGGAGAGGTTGACAATAAACAGACCATATGCACTATATCTACTAAATTGAGCTGTAGTGTTTATGGTGCTTAAAATGTGGCCTTTTAATTATTTCAAGTGAGTAATGTGTTAAACCTGACCCCATGATCATTACAACCATCAGCACTAAAAGTAACAATGCAAAATGGGTTTGGTAAACAATTGCAAGCTGTTTTACATTTTCTGGAATAAGAATTTAATTGCACATATCAGGATTTCATTAGAGCTCGGAACCTTCGAAAACTGGAAACTCTATCCATTCCATTTCAAATGCTGATAAAAAACTATCAACTGTGAAATAGATGTGCCAAAATGAAGGATGCAAAATACAGCATTAGTTTTTAAAGTACCAGTTTAGGAACTCAAATATTCACGCAATGACAGCTGAAAGAAATTAGATAATACAGTTAACCAATTCAATTCTTGGCATAACCCAATGGCAATTCTTGGCATTTACATAGAAACATGAAATAATGTCAAAATAAAAGGCTAGCACCTGCATTAAAAAAAAAAAAATGCTACCTAAAAATGTATAACCATGCTTGGCTGTATTTGTTTGCAATTGCATATCTTTATACGTTTTTAAGTCTTTAGAAAAAGGAAAAACAAAGCTCATACTAATCAGATGAAAACCACTTTCCACAAACAGCAATAAATGAATAAATTAAAAAAAAATTAATAGAAAAAAACAAATAGCAAAATAAAAAAAATAAAAAAAATTAAAATATGAATGACTATTTATATAACCCATATACAGAGCCTTGGTATGCATGCCAGTCAAGAAAACAAGATCTCAACAAGATTACATACCGATGACTTCTCACCCCAAGTCCTCTCAGATAATACTCAGGACCCCTGTGTTTTACATGGTCATCTTTTTCATGATTAAATATTCTTATTTGGTATGTGCATCATTTTTTTAATTTTTGATCGTGATTTTTATTGGAACATGTGACTTTCTTGGATCTTGCTCATGTTAGCTTTATATATCATTATATATTCAGTAGAAACAGGAGGTAATTTGAGATATTCCTTTAAAATTAAGAACGATCACAAGCATATTACTTTTAAAGCATAACTTATGTTGCTTAGAAGTTTACCACCTTAGGAACTCCTGACTCTTCACTCCTCTGTTACTTAATTTTTTTTAATTATATTTGAATGTTCCTTCTTTGTTCTCACACAGTTACATAGGCTGAAAAGAGACTTTTGTCCATCAAGTTCAGCCTTTCTCACATCTGTTTTTGCTGTTGATCCAAAAGAAGGCAAAAAAAAACAGTTTGAAGTGCTTTACAATTTTGCAACTAACTAGGAAAAAAGTCCATCTTGACCCCAGAATGGCAGTCAGATCTCTCTTTGATTCAAGAAGCTATTAACCCACAAATAAAAAAATATATCCCTGAATATTATGTTTTTGCAACCAGTTGCTGCTTAAATATTTGTACAAACTCTGACAAAACCATCTCTTCAGTCAGATAATTCCACATCCTTATTGTTCTTATTGTAAAAACCCTTTCCTTTCTCTTAGACTAAATCTTCTTTCTTCCAGTCTAAATGTATAGTCCTGTTTATGAATAGATTTGCAAATCAATGGTTTGTTTTGGCCCCTAAATATATTTGTTTAACAGTATTATATCCCCTCTGAGGCACTGTTTTTCTAAACTAAATATATTTAAATACATCTGTTAACCTTTATTCATAACTAAAATGTTTAATATATTTTATTAATTTTGTAACCTGAACTTTTTCTAGCATCATAATATCATTCTTTAAAAGAGGTGTCCAAACTTATTCACAGCATATTCAAGGTGTAGTCTAACTATTGCTATATAAAGAGGCAAAGTTATATTTTTATCCCAAGAATTGATGCCCCTTTTTATACATGATAATACTTTTATGGTCCTAGCAACTGCTAGTTGATATTGCACACTGTTACCTAGTTTGTCTGCAACAATTACCAAATCATGTTGTTATTACTAACTCACTATTGTTTAAGGTGTAAGTTGCTTCTGCGTTTTTTAACTTTGCATTTATCTACATTATATTCCATATGCCATTTGAGTGCCCAGTCCCCTAAACTATCTAAATCCCTTTGCAGCAAAGTAATATCCTGCTCACATTGTATTATTTTACAGTGTTTTATGTTATCTGTAAACACTAGAACACAACTTTCAATGCCTATTTCAAGATGATTCATAAATATGTTAAATAGAAGCTGTCTCAGAACATATCCCCAGGGGGACACCACTTACCATTTTTGTCCAGCTTGAAAATGTACCATCAATGATAAATCCCTGTATTCTGTCTTGAAGCCAATGTTTATCCAAAAAACAAGAATTTTCAGCTTAGACAGAATTGCTGTTGGTTTAAACTCTAACCTGTTGTGTGGAATCATATCAAATGCCTTGGCAAAATCCAAGTAGATCACATCCACTGTAAAACCCTGATCTATACATCTACTTATCTCTTCATAGATGCAAGTAAGTTAGTTTGGCATGGTATGTTCATAAAACCATGCTGATTTTTGCTAATAGCAATGTACTTCACAACTAATTCCTGTAGAGTATCCCTTAATAGTCCTTCATATACTTTCTCAGGCACATAAGTTAAAGGAACTGTATTGGTAAAAATATGTTTTCACCCCCAACTCTAAGCCTAGTGTCACTAAATGCTTTTTTCCCTAAATAGTGTAAAACACGGCTTCAGAAGTACTTGTTTTATTTTTTATTTTGGTCATAGTTTCTGCCCTTCCTCTGATTATATGTCATATCTCCCTGCTTCCTGTATTTAATGCGCCTTGTCCACCAATGGCCATGCTCTATGAGAATCAGTAATGACTAGTGATGTCGCAAACACAAAATATTCGGTTCGCGAACTTCCGCAAACGTTCGCGAACGGGCGAACCGGGCGAACCGCCATTGACTTCAATGGGCAGGCGAATTTTAAAACTCACAGGGACTCTTTCTGGCCACAATAGTGATGGAAAAGTTGTTTAAAGGGCACTAACACCTGGACTATGGCATGCCAGAGGGGGATCCATGGCAAAACTCCCATAGAAAATTACACAGTTTTAACATTCCTAAATCACAATGGATATGGATTGACACCTGACATATGACATATTGACACCTTGACATATGGATTGACACCTGTCCTCAGAGACCCTGATACACACTGACACAGAGCAGAATAGGGACTGTTCCCCCTACATAGGGTCACTTGGCAGATATGCATTGACACCTGTCCTCAGGGACCCTGATACACACTGACACAGAGCAGAATAGGGACTGTTCCTCCTACATAGGGTCACTTGGCAGATATGGATTGACATCTGTCCTAATGATCCCTGATACACACTGACACAGAGCAGAATAGGGACTGTTCCCCATACATAGGGTCACTTGGCAGATATGGATTGACACCTATCCTAATGATCCCTGATACACACTGACACAGAGCAGAATAGGGACTGTTCCCCCTACATAGGGTCACTTGGCAGATATGGATTGACACCTGTCCTCAGAGACCCTGATACACAATGACACAGAGCAGAATAGGGACTGTTCCCCCTACATAGGGTCACTTGGCAGATATGGATTGACACCTATCCTAATGATCCCTGATACACACTGACACAGAGCAGAATAGGGACTGTTCCCCCTACATAGGGTCACTTGGCAGATATGGATTGACACCTGTCCTCAGAGACCCTGATACACAATGACACAGAGCAGAATAGGGACTGTTCCCCCTACATAGGGTCACTTGGCAGATATGGATTGACACCTATCCTAATGATCCCTGATACACACTGACACAGAGCAGAATAGGGACTGTTCCCCCTACATAGGGTCACTTGGCAGATATGGATTGACACCTGTCCTCAGAGACCCTGATACACACTGACACAGAGCAGAATACGGACTGTTCCCCCTACATAGGGTCACTTGGCAGATATGGATTGACACCTATCCTAATGATCCCTGATACACACTGACACAAAGCAGAATAGGGACTGTTCCCCCCCTACACAGGGTCACTTGGCAGATATGGATTGACACCTATCCTAATGATCCCTGATACACACTGACACAGAGCAGAATAGGGACTGTTCCCCCTACATAGGGTCACTTGGCAGATATGGATTGACACCTATCCTAATGATCCCTGATACACACTGACACAGAGCAGAATAGGGACTGTTCCCCCTACATAGGGTCACTTGGCAGATATGGATTGACACCTATCCTAATGATCCCTGATACACACTGACACAGAGCAGAATAGGGACTGTTCCCCCTACATAGGGTCACTTGGCAGATATGGATTGACACCTATCCTAATGATCCCTGATACACACTGACACAGAGCAGAATAGGGACTGTTCCCCCTACATAGGGTCACTTGACAGATATGGATTGACACCTATCCTAATGATCCCTGATACAAACTGACACAGAGCAGAATAGGGACTGTTCCCCCTACATAGGGTCACTTGGCAGATATGGATTGACACCTGTCCTCAGAGACCCTGATACACACTGACACAGAGCAGAATAGGGACTGTTCCTCCTACATAGGGTCACCATTTTTAGCCCAAGGCAGCTCATCTCATCAGGCCTTTTTTAGTCGAATGTATCGCCCAGTGTCAGTCCCTTCGGGATCCATCCCTCATTCATCTTAATAAAGGTGAGGTAATCTAGACTTTTTTGACCTAGGCGACTTCTCTTCTTAGTGACAATACCTCCTGCTGCACTGAAGGTCCTTTCTGACAGGGCAGGCCAGAAGTTCTATCGCAAATTGGGATAGCTCAGGCCTCAGGTCAAGCCTGCACAACCAGTAGTCAAGGGATTCATCGCTCCTCAGATTGTCGATATCTGCAGTTAAGGTGAGGTAGTCTGCTACCTGTCAGTCGAGTCGTTCTCTGAGGGTGAACCCTGAAGGGCTGTGGCGATGCATAGGACTTAAAAAGCTCTGCATGTCCTCCATCAACAACACGTCTGTAAAGTGTCCTGTCCTTGCCGGCGTGGTCGTGGGAGGAGGAGGATGACTTTCACCTCTTCACCTGTTAGATTCCCGTTGTGCTGTGACATGACCCTTTTACGTTGTGTAAAGCATACTTTTTAATTTATTTTGCAAATGCTGCATCCTTTCCGACTTGTTGTAATTTGGCAACATTTCAGCCACTTTCTGCTTATACCGGGGGTCTAGTAGCGTGGACACCCAGTACAGGTCGTTCTCCTTCAGCCTTTTTATACGAGGGTCCCTCAACAGGCACGACAGCATGAAAGACCCCATTTGCACAAGGTTGGATGCCGAGCTACTCATTTCCCGTTCCTCCTCCTCAGTGATCTCAATGAAGGTATGTTCTTCCCCCCAGCCACGTACAACACCACAGGTACCAGATAGGTGACAACGAGCACCCTGGGATGCCTGTTGTGGTTGGTCTTCCTCCTCCTCCTCAAAGCCACATTCCTCCTCTGACTCCTCTTCCTCACAATCCTCTTCCAGCGTTGCCGCAGGTCCAGCAAGCGATGCTGATAAGGCTGTTTCTGGTGGTGATGGTGACCACAACTCTTCCTCTTCCTCTTCACGCTCATCTACGGCCTGATCCAGCACTCTTCGCAGGGCACGCTCCAGGAAGAAAACAAATGGTATGATGTCGCTGATGGTGCCTTCGGTGCGACTGACTAGGTTTGTCACCTCCTCAAAAGGACGCATGAACCTACAGACATTGCGCATGAGCGTCCAGTAACGTGGCAAAAAAATTCCCAGCTCCGCAGAGGCTGTCCAAGCACCCCAGTCATACAAATAGTCGTTAACAGCTTTTTCTTGTTGGAGCAGGCGGTCGAACATTAGGAGTGTTGAATTCCAACGTGTCGGGCTGTCGCAAATCAAGCGCCTCACTGGCATGTTTCGCCGCTGGATATCTGAAAAGTGCGCCATGGCCGTGTAGGAACGCCTGAAATGGCCACACACCTTTCTGGCCTGCTTCAGGACGTCCTGTAAGCCTGGGTACTTATGCACAAAGCGTTGTTTGATCAGATTACACACATGTGCCATGCACGGCACATGTGTCAACTTGCCCAAATTCAATGCCGCCAACAAATTTCTTCCATTGTCACAAACCACTTTGCCGATCTCCAGTTGGTGCGGAGTCAGTCACTGATCCACCTGTGCGTTCATGGCGGACAGGAGTGCTGGTCCGGTGTGACTCTCTGCTTTCAGGCAAGTCAACCCCAAGACGGCGTGACACTGCCGTATCCTGGATGTAGAATAGTACCTTGGGAGCTGGGGGGGTGCCGTTGATGTGGAGCAAGATGCAGCAGCAGAAGAGGACTCAGCCGAGGAGGTTATTGAAGAGGATGGAGTAGGAGGAGTAGAGGAGGTGGCAGCAGGCCTGCCTGCAAGTCGTTGCGATGTCACAAACTCCTCTGCAGAGCCACGCATTCCATGCTTGGCAGCCGTCAGCAGGTTTATCCAATGCGCAGTGTAGGTGATATACCTGCCCTGACCATGCTTTGCAGACCAGGTATCAGTGGTCAGATGGACCCTTGCCCCAACACTGTGTGCCAGACATGCCATTACTTCCTTTTGCACAATCGAGTACAGGTTGGGGATTGCCTTTTGTGCAAAGAAATTTCGGCTGGGTACCTTCCACTGCGGTGTCCCAATAGCTACAAATTTTTGGAACGCCTCAGACTCCACCAGCTTGTATGGTAAAAGCTGGCGGGCTAAGAGTTCAGACAAGCCAGCTCTCAGATGCTGGGCAAGGGGGTGACTTTGTGACATTGGCTTCTTATGCTCAAACATGTCCTTGACAGACACCTGACTGTGGGCAGATGAGCAGGAACTGCTCAAGGCGAGAGACGGAGTGGCGGATGGTTGAGAGGGGGCAAGGAGGACAGCAGTGGTTGACGTGGCTGAAGATGCTTTTTTTTTTTTAAAAGTACACTACTGTTACACCAGATATGAGTTGCACTGGTGTGACACTGTGCCCTGGCAGGCCCTGAAACTCAAACCTGTGAAGGAAACTGACTGCAATTATATTACAGTCAAAAAAGTTTTTTTTTTTTTTTAAATGCAAGCAGACATGTTCTAGCCCTAAAAAGGGCTTTTTGGGGTGCTGTCTTTACAGCAGAGATCAGATGAGTCCTTCAGGACTGTAGTGGACACTGAATACACTAGGCTAGCTATCGATTTCCCTATTAAATCAGCAGCAGCTACACTGTCCCTCCTCTCACTAAGAATGCAGCTTCTGGGGGGCAGGGCCTAGCTGTCATGGAGGAAAGACGCACTTCGTGTGAGCTCCCTCAATATCTCACTTTAAGCAGCTATCAACAAGCGAATTTTCCCCCAGAAGGGGATGACCCAGCAATGTTGCTCCTACCTGACCGACCCGACATGCTTAATAGCGGTCAGCTTACTTACCTCCGCGTGGCAAGTGTGGTCTGGTGCTCACCGGGCAGGAGAGGCGGCCGATCTCCCGATCCTGGGATGCCCAGGAGCAGCTACTTCCCAGCAGGAGCTCCGTTACCCCCCCTCGGACCGGTGGGGGTTATCCCGGTCCACCCCTGAGAGGCTGTCTGGAGCTAATGGACGCACAGAGCACAGCCTCCCAGGCTGACATACTCATCTGCTACTCTCCCAATATGGCGGCAGCCGCGTGTCCTCCTGGTACCAGCAAAGCATGGCAGGATATTGAGTCCAAGCTGGACAGTCTCTTTAATCAATTTTGGAAGCAAATAACAAGCAAGAAGCCCCAACAAGCTCCACCACAGCCCCAACAAGCTCCACCACAGCTAAGCGAAGCAGTCCCCATTAAAATCCACCAACGCAAAAGGCGTCGAAGACGGAACCGGAGGCACAAACAGAAATACAGAGCCTGCCCCACGTCAAGCACTCGCCACCACAATCCCGCACTGGACGTGAAGCACCACCGGGACAGATCCGACCACCCGACAAAACAAGCTTCCACCACCTCAAGCCGCGAACCCGGCACTCAGCCAGAGACTTGCCTTTGTTGTTCCAGGTATCAGGGACTCCCAGGGTCTGCACCTGGCGCCCAGAAGGGATCGGATGAGCACAAGCAGTAAACAGCAGCCTGCCAAGCATGTCCCACTATAGCCGATCCTCCACACCATGCCTTTGATCACATAAACTGCTCTCTGCACATTAACTAATCGTGAAGTAGCAAGCGTTTAAACATGTCATTATTTCACCTCCTAAAGAGTTTATTGTCGTAGTTCCTTACATGCCTTTACCTTAACTTAATGTATTATGTTATTCACTAGTCTCATCTCATGGGGCGACTCACACTTGATTTATAACTAGTGGTGGAGCTGCTGATATAAATACACAGTTGATAACGTGCAAGCTATCCCCTAAACATGACAGCCATCTTTCACAACAATGTACTGCTATATACTCATACCCTCAGTGCAACTAGCCATGATATACGCACGTTCAGCCTAGCATACTCAAATATAATACACAATATATAATACACACAAAAAAAATACAAAAAAAAAAAGAATGCAGCTTCCGAATGAATATAAAATGGATGCTGTCCAGGAGGTGGGAGGGTCTGCTGCTGATTGGCTGGAATGTGTCTGCTGACTGTGAGGTACAGGGTCAAAGTTTACTTTATTGTTAATGATGACAAATAGGGGGCGGACTGAACATCGCATATGTTCGCCATCCGTGGCGAACGCGAACAAGCTATGTTCGCCGGCGAACTATTCGGGACATCTCTACTGAGCATTCTTAGGAGCTTCCCTATTTTTCTATTCTCAGTTTAAAAAAATTGCCTTATATAGAAACATAGAATGTGATGGCAGATAAGAACCATTCGGCCCATCTAGTCTGCCCAATTTTCTAAATACTGTCATTAGTCCCTGGCCTTATCTTACAGTTAGGATAGCCTTATGCCTATCCCACGCATGCTCAAACTGTTTTACTGTGTTCATACAGAGCATATATATGGATATAATCCCTTCTACCCTTCATAGGTTTCATCTAAACAGTAAGAGATTTCTGCTAATCTGAAATTTACCCGATTTAATGGCACACATTTTATTTACATTAAGGACTGAGTCAGCCCTGGGAATTGAACCTGTGAACCCCAAGGGACCAACAGAGTCTCCTGATGAAGTATTAGCCCACTGAGCTATATCTCCACAAATTATTAAAAAAAAAAAATTAAATTATTAAAAATATGTAGATTATGCAACATTATTATTGCCAGCTGATGAGAACTCATGTGGTTAATGCACCAACTACAGTACATGTTCAGATCTCAAGATTAAGACCAGGGCTCTGTTTCTGGCTGCCTCAGCTCAGTCTTCTCTTTCAGAGTTTAATAAAACAAGTACAAGTAAGTCAAATAATGATACTATCTGATAATCACTTGCTGCTAGAGTTGAGCACAGAGAAATGTTCTTGGTGAGAAAAGTTTCATATAAAATATACTATTATTAAGTCTCACATAAAATGTTCAGAGCTATCAACAATTAAATTAAGCAAGAACCATTTCAAGGTTTTTATAAACGAATTAGTTTAACGACAGACACTGATACATGATCTCAAAGTGCAAGGAACTTTACCATGTCAAATATTGGAATAAATGAGAGTAAGCAGATAATATTCATAGGCAATTAACACTCATTACCTATTTAATGATTTGAAATATTCAGACCAAACTGAGCACAGCATATTAATTTTGGTCAGACGTTAACTCCTAAATAGTCCATTTGTATGATCAGAATTCATGTTTGGTTTGTCACCATAACATTCTTTTTGTTATATTCCATTTTAAAATTTAGGTTGTAATTTTAAACTAGACTTTTGTTTGTTTTTTTATGAATTATATAGACTATGCATTAAAATATACAAAACAGTACATTACAATTATTAAAACAATAAAAAAGATATGTTTGTAATTCCTGCATTTTGTAATATCTACAACAATCATGAGGTAACTCAATCATTATGTTTATTTAACTTTCTATGGCAGACTTCATCTTATCCCATAAATCTCTACTCTTTATTCAGGGAGGGCCCTGGTTCAAGAAATGTTTTTGGTCTCCCTCAAGCTCGAGTGTGGCCAAAAGTTAGATCCTCATCTGTCGTACAACTTCTGAGATCCTATGCCAGCTGGGGATGTACCATTTGCCCATCCTTGCAGGGTTGTATTTGTGAGTAGTGTTTGTGCATTTGAATATAATCATGTTTTTGTCTGGAGTATGTGTGTGCAAGTAGGGGTGTATTTGTGTGTACCATTGCTACAGGAATTCTATGTAATGTTTGCGTTTGAATACAGGGGTGTATTTGTATGTAGAGGTATTTATTAAATGAAAATGCACTTTTGTGTGTAGTATTGTTGTTGAATGAAGGGATGTATGCACATACACATACATACATATTTACACAGATACACACATTGACACATTGGCACACACGGATGCACACACACTGATACACAAATGACTCAAAACACAGATTTAGAACAGTGCAAATGCACAAAAATATGTGTAACAGGGATTTACGTAGGCCCACCTATACCCCTGTAGTCCTTTACCAGAGTTACCTCCTTGCGCTTTGCAGGGTGATCCACTATCTGGTAGTTTGGGTACACAACTACGGCAGTGCCTCCACCCAACAGGGAATCCGGGGTATGGATGTGGGGTCACACTGAGAACATATTTAGGTGAGCAATAGAACTGACACAGAGTTAACTTAAATGTAAGTTTGCATTGCAAAGTAAAACGTCATGCAATGATATAAATGCATGCAGTAAAATAGTTAAGAATGCAATGAATTCACCCACCCACAACCAATACTGCAGCCCACCCTTGGCTTCACCCTAGTGGCAGTCAGTTAGTTGGTGCACATTGTTGGGGCCAATAACTATTGTAATCCACAATGTGAAAAGGTAAATCGCTGGTAACTAGAATAATAGATTAAAAATGAATTTGGGCAGCTACATACATAAGTGACTTAAAGAAAAAAAGTTCCAAAATAATATAAGATAATATGTGCGCTCCAAAACAATATATAAAACCAGAAGGAGACCGTGTCTCTCAAAAAACAATTGCTTTAATAAAGGACAAAATCAAAATTCACAGAGTATCGCTGAATCTTCGCTTCTCACACAATAGAAACTAGGTGACTAGTGTTAAGATGAACCTCATATACACTTGGTGATACTGCAAACAATACTAACACAATAAAAAATAATAATATTGAACTCACAGCTTGTGATAGCTGCTGATAGAGTATATGAGATAGAAACTCCTGACATAGCCCTCACATCAGGAAAAAAATGGTGAAGTAGCGTGTTGCAACCTGGTGTGTGGGTGTAATGTATCAGTTTGTATCAAATATAAATCTGAGAATATACTAATACAAGGTAAATATATAAAACACAAAAAGGAAAATAAAATACTGGTAAGATAAAAAGGAATAAAAATGGGGAAAAACACATAAACCGGCTACTGATAGTCATGGACGTATCAGCTGCTTCTTGTGAATATTGATTTTATCCTTTATTAAAACAATTGTTTTATGAGAGACACAATCTCCTTCTGGTTTTATATAATGTTTAGGAGTGCACATACTATCTTATATTATTTTGTAATCCACAATGCGGCTTGGGTTATACTGAAATCTTCCCCAGGCCATAACAACTGGAGATCAAGGTCTTTTAATATTGTGTAAGCAGTTTGAGGGTGTCATGTTGTGAAACAGGGGGAGAGGTGTTGAGCTTACCAGTTCACAGTTTGTAAATTATATCAGTTCAGGAAGAGATGTTCCTGCTGCTAAGAATTGTTCTGTGTTCACAGCAATCTCTGCTACAAAGAGCTCGCTATCTTGGGCTGGTTACAAGTGTCTGATGAATACTCTATCAGGATGCTCCATAACTCCTCTAAGGATCAAACAAACTTAAATCCTAGGCCTCTATCACTGCTTAGCAGAGGTCTTCTTTCATCAGGGGTTACATCCAGTTTAAATGTATACACGACTACTTAAAATCACCTCTCTCAGCAAACAAATATGGGGATTAAGTTCCACCATACTGTATGGCCATATTGTCAGTTAAGTCCCCCACTATGCCAAAGTACCCCAATAGCGGTGGGTCCTATACTAATTTTAATATGGGTGACAAATAGTGCTAAATGAACTAAAGTGTATTAAATAAATACAGTATTAAAATTAATTAAAGTGATAGTTTTTTTTATATATATACTCACGATGCATATCATATATATGCGCTGTTACAAATAGAAATTATAATTAAAGTGACATTTCTATCCAAAACCTCCTTAGATTTATACTTTTCTGTGGTCACCTCCAAAGGGGCTACAGCATTTTTCCAGTTCGCTTTGATTTTTTTCACTTTAGTAAATCACCCTGTATATAAACTAAACTAAGATTTGTTATATCCTCCTGGAAACCGAGGAAAACAAATTGTCTTCCAATTTCTTTCAATTTTTGATGAAAAGGAAGAGGAAGTTCCCAGCATTCCAGCCTATCACATGACATATCACTGGAAAGCCCAGGATGTCTTCTCTGCAATACAGTAGGGATTGATAGAGCAGCTCTAAAGAATTAAAGGAGATGCATGTGAACGGAATGTCCAGTACAGAGGACACAAGTTAACGGGTTAGGTCTCAGGAGGATATGTTCTGCTGTTTAAAAGATTTTTGAATAGATAAATGATTACAAACATAAATATGCGATTTTCTTTACTGTATGGTGTTGGTGTTTTAAAAGAGAGAATACACAATATGAGTGGCTGTTGCTGTACTAACAGCGCTATTTACTAAAGAAGAATTCAAAGTGAATTTAAGGTCAAAATGCTATGCTTTCGAGTCTATTCACTTTAAATTCACCTTGGATTTTCAATCTAGAAAAGCATATATATATATATATATATTTATGAAAATGTATTTCTACTTACTGTTTTTTTCTTTTCCTGGTCATAAGCCAAGGCAGCACAGCAATTGGTAGCTCCTCCCTACCCCTAATTAGACAGAAATCTGATTAAAACAAAAGGTATAAGTATGCCCTCCTACCCCTCCCACCCTCAGTCTTGATTCCATCCAGCAATATCCCAGGGCGGGATCTTACTAGGAAAATAACATATAGGTAATTAGGAATAAATATTCCTTTTTCCTGGTCACATCCATGGCACCACAACAATGGGTAATACTTAAGCAATAACCAAGGGAGGGAAAGAAATATGCAAGACTTCCAAATTATGAAAGTGATGACACACACATCATAAGGACATTGGAAATGAAAAAGAAAATGATTGCCTACTATTGTGATATTATCAAAAAGACCAACTCAAAGGTACCAAAAATTCAGTGAAAAACTAAAACGGAGAATTGCCGCAAAGGTATTTTACATGTCACAGAGGCCCGGAAAATAGTGAATAAAGTAACAAATGGATGCAAATGCATATAGGAAGGCAAAGAGGCCTAGCAATAAGTGAACCCGGTGGCTAGAAACAATGTATCCTTTAGGTAGGAATAAGTGAATCCAGTAGATAGGAATAAGTGACTCCAGTGGTTATATTAAAAGGTACAGAGGCTTAGGAATAATAAAGTGTTTATCCAGGGAAGGTACATTCAGAGATTCTCTGGTTTCCAAGTATATTCTGGGGATGTTACAATTACTCACTGTAATGGTACTCATTTCATCTACCTCAGAGGAATAAAAGGCTGACTCAACTCTGCCAGGAATTGAACCTGTGACCTCTAATAGTTAAACAGATTCTACTGATGAAGCATTAGCCAACTGAGCTATCGCACCAGCTTTATGCTCACTCTGTGGCTATATTAAAAGGCACAGAGGCCTGAGAATAAGTACATCTAGCAGCTTTATTAACAAGGCACATAGGCCTAGTAATAACCTTTTCCTTTTTGAATCTATTTTATAAATAACATACGGAAAAATAACCAATAATTATATCACTCTTCAGTTTTTCCACTGCTGGTAGACAGGCATATATTTCTAGTTGGAATGGTATACAGAGAAAGACAAGGTCATATGGTTATTTTTTATCATGTTAGGATGCCTTTAACAAAATTGGCATTGGTTTCAAACATTGTCTCCTACTGTCTAGTGCCATGTATTGCATTGTATACATTTAGTTCCTGTCTAACAACATTAACAGGGTCATTCACAAAAGAGAAAATTCAAAGTGAACTCAAAGTTAATTTCAAATTTAAGGTCACCTCTAATAAGACAAAATAAAAAAAGTTTAAGGATTTATGAATGCCTTAGGACAAAGCAAAATAAATGTCTATATATAAATTGACATCCTAATAACTTTCAGTCTCAGAGTTATTGAAGGAGATAAATAAATACTCTAAAGTGTCCGGATACAAAATGAATATAGAGAAATCAATATTTATAGCCAAAAAACCTGAATAAAAAGTTAACCAACTATCCTGTACAAAACCGTGGGCTACCAGAAAACAAGGATAGATAAAAATATTTAGGCATAACATAAACTCCAGAACTAAAAGATATAGTAGAAGACAATTTTCTACCTTTACTAATTCAGAATAACAACAATCTAAAGGAAAGGCATAGGATGTTCATGTCACGATTCCGGGAACCAAACACGCTAACACACACACAGAAAAGGTGCAGTACCGGACCTTAGAGTGGCCGGGCTAAGCACACAAAGAATAGTCAGGAGACAAGCCGAGTAAGGGGAACCAGAAGACAGAATAACGAGAAACAAGCCGAGGTCAAAGGGTAGGAGAAAGTCACAAAGTCGGATAAACAAGCCAGAGAGTACGTAACCAGAAACACAAGTTCAGTAGCAATACTAGCAACCAAAGACCACAACAGGGCAGAGAGAAACAGGAAAGGTAAGTATATAAATCATTAGGTTAATTCTGATTGGATAATTTCCAATCAGAATTAACAATCACACATGGGAGATATCTAGACCTCCCACTGTGATTGAGGCACTGTGCCTTTAACGCCGGGTCTGGTGGCTGACCCCGGCGTTTAATAAAATGGGTGGTCTCCTAGCGTGCAGCGTCATGTATGCTGCCGCTTTGGGACGTAGAGGAAGACGCGGGCGGCATCCGTGGCTGGGAGGATGCCGCCCGCCAAGCGCACCCCAGGAAGGGGACCGCGGACGGCTGGAGGGTGAGTGCCGCGAGCGGACTGCAGCCTCCCCTCGCAGCCACCCGCGGGATCCTGACAGTTCATGGTCAGGTAGAATTAATATTCTTAAAGCATATATCTTACCAAAATGGCTGTATTTATGGAGAATTATCCCACTCAATTTCCCAGAGAATTGGCTATTACCACACTCATCCTTTTATAAATTCATAAGGGGTGGTAAGAAAGCAAAAGTAAAAATGAAAGTAATTTTTTTTTTTTACATTCACATTTAAGTTCAAAGTAGCTGAACTGCAAACTTTCAGACAGCCGGGCTTCAAATTCAGCTATTCTAGCCTTAAAGGGACACTATAGGCACCCAGACCACTTCAGCTAATTGAAGTGGTCTGGGTGTACTGTCCCTTTTGCACTTAGTGCTGCAATGTTAAACATTGAATACCAGACAGCCACTCTAGAGGGCTTCCTGTATTGAAGTGAAACTCTGGTCCGGTATCTGACACCGGACGTCCTCACGCTCTGTATGAGGACCTCCAGCATCAGATTTTTCCCCATAGGAAAGCATTGATTCAATGCTTTCCTATTGGGAGGTCTAATGCTCGCGCGACATTTGCTGCACATGTGCATTAGAGCCCTTTCGTTGAGGGAAGGAGAGGAGCTCCGACCCAGCACCAAGGGACATCAGCTCTGGGAAAAAGTAAGCAAATAAAGGGATTTTAACCATTTCTTACCTGGTAGTGGAGACACGAGTGAGGGGGGAGGCAGGTGGAGCCATAGTGCCCGGAATACAGCTTTGTATTCCTAGCACTATAGTATCCTTTAAATTTGGAATTCTCTTTGATTGAATTCACCTTCATTTCTCACTTGTATATAACATTTTTTTTAGAATAAACATCCTGCTCTCACCAAAGCAGAAATAAAAAGTACAAAAAAATGTAGCAAACTAATGACATCCGCTCTAAGCAGGTAGTTTTATTCAAAATAAATCAGCTATTGAATGTAATCAAAGCTTTGGTGAACTCTAGCAAGGGAAAAATTGTTCACCACATGTTCATTACATGCTAATTTGAGTATGATTACACTGAAACATTTTAGAGAACTGATAACTGCAAAACCCCAATCACATTTCAAATGTATATTTAAAAAAAACAACAACAACTAGTTTTAGCAAAATATTAACCATTTCACTACCAAGTGGTTTGCAAAAGAAAAAAAAAAACACCATCAGAATATCTTTTTGTTAAATAATAGGCATAGCTAGTTCATTATTTAATGGAAACAAAAATCATTATCCATTATATTAATATTCCGAATCTGTGTAAACATATACACAAACAGCATAGGTTTGATGTAACAAAACAAATCCTGAAATGCAGAAACAAAAGATTTTTAGCCTTGTAAGTCTCCAATAAGCCAAAACAGGAAATAATAGAGAAATAAACCATAGAGTTGCATATAAACCAAACCAAACATACATAACATTGTTTACATCCTAGATTTTACATTTTATGTCTATTTCAGTTTGCCGAGTGATGTATTCCATTATGTTAATACCCTACCCACAAAAACTTTGTACACTATAGATATATGTTATAATTATAATTATAAGTGTAAGTATAATAATTTTCCGGCTTTTGGATTGTTTCATTTCATAGTGTTAAATCATTATACACTAAAAACATCAGGTTGTTTTTTTTTTTTTTAATATTAAAATCAAATATGTATAATATATAGAGATATAACCTCCTATCCTTTCTGATCCTTCATTATGAAGAAGCACAATAAATGAAATATCAAAATGGCTGTCTAAATATAAAAAAATAAACAAAAATAAATAAATAAACCCTCTAATTTAACTGTTTGAGTGCCAGAGATGACCAGTACATTGGAAATTGATACAAATTTGGCACAAAAAATATGTATTACTTACAATGCAGAAAATGGATTTGTCTAATGAATTAGGCTACGCCTGCTCCGATACAATAAATTACGCTGAACTATTAAATTATAATTGTCAGCAGAAATGTGCAAGGGGACTAAATTTGTTTTGTTTTTTTTTTTTCCTTTGGATTATTTTTGTAAAAATTATGAAATAATGAAATATTAAATCATTTGGAAAGCTTATCAAACCATATTAAATTGAGGCCGAAATTTGGAAAATATTGATTTGGATGAACCAAATTCCGGTTGAATTTTGGATGCCCATTACTTACTATGGGCAATGAATAAAGTCGTCAGTCACAGAGTTACCAAGGAAAGTGTACATTTAGGTAAATATCTGCTAAACTGCTTATGTATCAAAATTAAGAAAATTCCTTTACTTAATTTATCTTTTAGCTGCTTAGTAGAAAACTCCTTAAATTGCTATCCTTATGTGGGGTTTACATAACGACACCAATTACCAAACAGGGGAGCGATCTGCTGAACAGCTTACTAATTTGGTATTCTTAAATGCTTAAAGAGCAAAATTAAGAAAAGCTGTTTTCTTATTTTTTATCTCTCTATGTTTAGTGCCCAATTCTCTACGTTGGGATCCTTAATTATAGCAATTCCACAAAAGGATGCAAAATTAGGTAATGACTCCTAGCTGAAATACATTAATCATATACATTCTATATACATTGTACATGCAGTGCATACATTCAATATACACAAACCACATATATTCTATATACATAACTCCCTTATGTGGTAAACATGACAATCCCACACAAAGATAGAAAATCAGGGAGTTATCATCTAAACAGCAGAGATCAAAGTCAAGAAAAGCAATTTCCTTAATATTAATCTTTCATCTGTTTAGTAGATAACTCCGTAATTTGGTATCCTTACATGGGATTACATGGGATGTTTAAACATATCAAGTTAGGCAGACTAGGGGGGCCGAATTGTTCTTATCTGCCCTCACAATCTATGTTTCTATAAATAAGTGAGCTTTCTAGTTAAAAAAACTGAACAATCCAAACTACAAAGGGATTTTCATAAATTCAATCCTTCCGCTGTTTAGTATTTAACTTCTTCATTTGCTATCCTTACATGGGATATTTAAGGATACCAAATTTGTGAGCTATCTACTATCTACAGCTAAAATTAAAATCACATGTCTTAATAGTGGTCTTTCAGCTGTTTTGGTGAAACTCCCTAATTTGTTATGCTTATCAAAATGAATGGATAAGAAAAATCGTGTTTCAGTTGGTTTTCAATTGGTTTGTTTTAGGTTCGATGTGTTATTTTTTTATTCTGAAATTAGTTTCATACGAAATTGCCGAATATGGCCAAATTCGTCCAAATTTCAATTTGGGGCAAAGGGAATTGCACATCCCAAATTGTCAGCACAATAAAATCTAATTTTAAAAAAGTAGATTGGAAGACAAAAGACAAGACAATGGAGGGATTGTACCTGGAAGCCTGGGATGGCCTGGCAGTGTCCTTTACTTGATACACACAATGTTGGTTTTGTGGGACACACGTTGTGCTGTATAATAATCGTTAAATCAAATAAGAACAAATTATGTTCGAGATGTCACATGCAGTGGTTATAATATTTTATATGGATGCCCTACTCAGATTCTCTACTGTATGTTAAATGGAGGCATTTCAGAAATCACCTCAGCAGACTGAGCATGTCTGAGGTCCTCTCAGACTGGGCAGTTTTTACAAATGTCCTAATTATTTTGCTATATATTGTACAGCTGCCCTGAACTCCGACAGCCAATCAGTATTCATCAGTGAGTCAGTTTGTGCTGTGATGGAAGACATTATCGTACTGCATATTGCCTATAGTACTACTGCAGAACTTTATGTTTTATATTTGCCATTTATTAAAATAAAATTGTAAGTTAACTTTTTTCCCCAAGGAAACTATGTCAGTAGTTTTTTATTTTACTATTGTCAACATGTTTTTTTTATTCTTTTATTATGAAAACACATATATGTTGGGGTGCAGCCTTAAGCACCCCCTATTAATGAGCTACCACTGGTACTAAGGGTGAGTGGATCTATAGTTGTAAGCACTTGGCCTCTATAACAGGTTTGTTGCTGATTATTCAAGGCAGTTTCTACCTGTCATTGCCAACCATAGACATATCTACGGTTTGCATGATTTTGATATCTGAACTAAGCAATCATAACATTTACACAATGCTGTCAATAATGTAATGTAATAATGTGTTAATGATGACTTTATGACATATGCACAATATTAGCAAAGACTGCTACATTCTGCATGAATTATCTTAATTTGTATTTTTTTAGCCAAGCTGAAAAAGGAGAAGACGTGACAAAGGAAATACTCAACAATTGTAATAGGTAGAACTATTCTGAGATAACATACATATTATCAAGAGCTAGAGAACATGAACAATACATTGAGTGGCAACTTTAATCCGATACCAGACTTGTATCTGGAGGTTTAATACCTCAATTATAACATCAACTGCCAAGCCATAGGTGGGGTATGTTTATTAAAGAGTGAGCAGCCAGTGACCTGTAAAATACTAGGTGGGGGCCTGCCAGCACAGGTCACCTCATGACCCCATCCGGTGGCATCGGGTTGGGACTCAAAATTAAATAATGGAGATTGGACATGTCATTGTCCACTCCCCTAACCCCACCTAAAACCAGTAAGTCAAGACACAATGACAAGTCCATGTTTTTGGACATTAGCATTTCCATGCCCTTTGTTTTAATACCTGAAGCCCATAGATGAGTCACCCTAATGGTTTTTTTTTTTTAAAATAGAGCCCCCACACACCACAGATGGGGTCAGAGGGTTGGAGAGGGACAGGTAGGGACACAGGGGTGAACTGTTCCATGCCCTATGCCATACTACCTAACACTAGTAAGAAAAAAGATACCTTTAGAACAGTTATCACTAACATGAGAATTACCAAATTTAAAACCAAAATCACCAAACTAAAAAGACTTGAAGATTGTTTTCTAATTCATAATGAAACAGGTATCCAAGTCTATAGTTAAATAAATGTTTTCACTTTCATGAAATGTACGTGTTCTGACATCATGATGCACAGACGCTAAACTATCATTGCTGTCAGTCATGGGCTTATATGTGTGATTAGGTCTTAAATGGACACTATAGGCATCCAGATCACTTCATCTCATTGAAGAGGTCTGGGTGAACTGCCCCTGTCCCCTGAACTTCAATGTATACATTGCAGTGTTAAGTCCAGCTCTAACGCCTGTCTAGACAGCCACTAGAGGTCCTTCCTGGACTGTAACTGAGTTGTTGTTGTTGTTTTTTATTGTATATTCTTAATATTGTCAGACTAAAACTGGTTTATGTTGCATAAAGAAGGATTGACACATATTGAGGCCCCAGTTGGCTTTAACCCCTTAAGGACACATGACATGTGTGACATGTCATGATTCCCTTTTATTCCAGAAGTTTGGTCCTTAAGGGGTTAAACACTTGGGATCCATCCAAAGGATTCCTCTTACAACACTGGTCTGGTTGCAACAGTTTCGATAAAAAAATATATCTACTGAGCAATGTCAACGGCAATCATAGACACTTCTCCTATTGCTACAAATGACAGCGTAATACTATCTTGGTCTGCTTTGAATCCTCTGTCCACTACTATTTGTATCAATGGCACTCTGGTGTGATAAGAAGAGAATAAAGAACATATTTAAAGGAAAACTCTAGGCACTTTAACAACTTCCTCTTATTGAAGTTGTTATAGTGCCTACAGTCCTGTCCCCCCTCTCCTATCCCCCAACAAATCAGCTGATTTTCATCCAAAATGCAATTTGTACAAATGCACAAGCCTAGTTGCTACAGCTGTTAAGGTTCATTATATGGGATGTAAAGCATGAATGCTTTTCATCTAAAGCTAATTTTTCCTAGGAATTGACATTGCAGTGTTATTACTAACCCAGGTGAGTTTGATCACTGTTACTGCAGCCAAGCAGTTTCCTTCTCTCGTAAAATACATTTTGTTAAAGATTTTTATTACATAGTTTATATACTTGTATTGAAGGAAATGTAATGCATTCAGTTGACAGCAAACCATGCAAAATGAACCGACTTCTTTAACTTAATAACGTTAATTGTCTTCAGTATTACAGTTCATAAACACATTGATGCATTATTGTGCTTTAAGAGAGAATTTATTAACTGAGGGAATTTATTGTATAATGAAGGTACCCATACGGAGAGTAAAGTTAATAGCTCACATCAAACTGTCACGTTAACCATTTCATTTTTAAATCTTGTGGCCAAAGTCTGGTATTCACTGTACTGGAATCTGTTAAAATCACAGAGCTAATACAATGATATAACATGTCAACTTAATCAGTATTTTATAATCTGCATGAATCTATATGCTACGTAAGTTTTCAAAAAAAAAAAAAATTGTTTCAGTAACATGCCTCGCAGTAAGAACTTGGGATGTCCAAAATGTGTAAGACTTTTTTTGTCCTGGCAACACCCTACTTTGTATTTGTTCTTTGTTGTCATTTGGAATATAGTTTATTGAAGGTCATTCCAACTGAGGCCTTGATCATATTCCCACCAATAATGTTTGTCGTCAGTTTATCGACTACCAATAAGCCATTTATCGTTTTGAATCTATTTAAGTCCAGTTAAAGCAATATTTATCCTGAGCTGATAAATGTCACTTTGAATAATATTTGTTTTCTTAAAATATCACAAATCGATATTATTAGGCATGTGCATGGGAAAAATTTTTGGTTCGGTTCGGCATTCAGAAGTTCGGGACTTCGGCAATTCGGCACTTCGGCAATTCGGCACTTCCACACTTCGGAACTTCGGCACTACGACACTTGGGAAATTCGGTAATTTCGGAACACCGGGACCTCGGCAATTCGGCAATTCAGCACTTCGACACTTCGGAACTTCGGCAAATTCGGCACTTTGGAACTTCGACACTTCAGCACTTCGGGACATCAGAATTTTGGAACTTCGATTGCAGCCGCTTGGTAGATAAGTCCCTAATTCCCACGGTATTAGGGCGTTATCTACCAAAAGGCTGAAAGACCTAAATTGGTCTTTCAGACAAATTTACTAATGCTAAGTAAAGATTTCTTAGTATTAGAAAATTATGGGGAGGGCTATTGTCCTCCCCCCTGGCTCTCACCCCTGAGTGGTGGGTGGGGGCCCTAAATACTAATTGGGGGGGACCTAATGTCCTCCCCCTGGCCCCCACCCCTGAGTGGTGGGTGGGGCCCTACATTAGAATGAGGGTGGGGACCTAGTGTCCTCCCCCGGGTCCCCACCTCTGAGCGGTGGGTGGGGGACCTACATTAGAGTGAGGGGGGACCATTAGCTGAACCTGTTAAAAAAATAACATAAAACTTACCATTTGATGTTTTATTTCTTCTAAAATCTTCTTTTTTCAGCCCCAAAAAGGGCAAATAAAAAGCCATAATAACCGACGCACTTTAAAAAAAAATAAAAAAATGAGCGCAATAAAAAAATATCCATCTTCACGCATGGAGGACTCCACACAGACTGAGCTCTGCAGGGCGGGGGAAGGCTTATAAAGCCTTGCCCTGCCCTGCAATTAGGCTCAGAGTACTCTGTTTGGTGGGTTTAAGCCATCCAATCAGAGTGCTCTGACAGGTAAATCAGGAAATTGGCTTGAAATCCACCAATCAGAGTGCTCTGTTTCATTTTACACAGCGTGGGAAAGTTCTTTGGAATTTTCCCACGCTGTGTAATTTGACTCATAACACTCTGATTGGTTACTTAATCCACCAAATGTTCTGTTGTTCAGCCCTCAAAAAAGCAAAGAGAGGGGAAGCTGAAGCATTATAGACCCATAGGCTTCAATTCTGATCAGGCTGGTGTCCATTTGACTAATTTCTTACCATTTAGAGACAGAAACACCTCATATGGCACCAGCGTTACTTTTTCAGGGGGTTATCTCTTAGGAATTGCTAAGTTAAAATCAAACTAGTTAACTTGAATCTTTTTTCCAAGTCACCTACATTTTTAGAAATACAGATAGTATAATGTGTATCCTTGTCTCCACCTGCACCCCGGTTAACTCCAAAACCGTAATATACAAAAAAACACAAGCAGGATTGTGTGGTGTGCTATAAAATCACATGTGAAGGTCACTAATTAAGTAGTATACATACACTGGTAACAGATCTGCCGAAATATGCTGCTTAGATAATCCAAATAGGAACAATAATTCTAGCTTTACTCACTTAAATAAACACATAAAAAACACAACATAGTGTAAAACCATACAATAAAACTGTAAATGATGAGGTAATTATTGCACATACAAATGTTCTGCCACTAATAGTGGCCAACAGGGCATGTAAATAGGTCAAATAGACCTTCACAGAGGGACTCCAAGATGTTTGTAGTCAGGTTGGTCTCACCAGGGTTCCGGATCCCAAGGAGTGATGGAAAAACAACTTCTGAATAGTGGATGTCCCAGATAGAGTTAGTAAAAACCTCTGAAGGCTCCAAAATAGTCCGACCAGTTTCGTCCACCGGACTTTCTCAAGGAAGAGCTTAGATTTGTTCACCGCCATTGCAGTTTTAATCCCAGCCAATCAGTGATCAAATAGGTTCCATACATGGGCTGAGTCCTATCAGAGGAGATAGTACATGAAACCCACCAAAAAACTGCCTGCGGCTTGAACACCTTGAGTGCCTGGAGAATTTCTCATATTTTTAGCTTGGCTATTGTGACCTAAAACCTCCTGTTTGTAATTTCTCCTCAATTCCACATGTCATGTGTCCTTAAGGGGTTAAATAAAGTTACATCCTGGTGAGTCACATGGAAAATAAAGACAATGTGTTTAATAAAAGACTTTACATAAATATACTCTGCTATATTGCTACAGTAAATGTACTCAATCTATCATAATAAACTGCATAGAGTCAATACTATGTAAACTAAAAAAAAATGTTTCAAAGCTGGTATATACTATTTGAGCAAAAAGGCTATCTATATAACAGCCTACACCAAAACTTTGCTCAGGTAACAAACTGAAAAAGTTTAAGGGAGAACTGTCACCTCAACACTATCTTTTTATATATTGGTCCTTTCATCAGGTTTTTAAAGAAAATTGATTCTTTGTTAAATGGAGTATTTGCAAAACAAGTTAGAAAAACTCATCCATACCTTATAGTAAAGGGGTGCCCAAAAGGTAGATCCCCAGATCTACTTTTAGCTTCAATGATGCTTCCATGATGCTTTGCCATTCTAGAACATTCTAAAAGCATGCAAAGCCTCATGGGAGTTCTAGTTCAACAACATCTGGGGATCTACTTTTTGGGCATACCTGTTTTAGTATATTATAATGTCACTACACTATGCTGGGAATGAAGCAGGGAAGACCAATGAGACTATATAAAGGTTTGTGTATATGGCTGAAGGATCCCGTCATATACTAAAGGTAGGGTTTACATATATTTAATTTAAAACAGAATCTATTAAAAATTTGATGAAACAGAGCATTATATAAAAAGATAGTGTTGAGATCACAGTTGTTCTTTAAATAAAGCTACATCCTGGTGAGTCACATGGAAAATAAAGACAATGTGTTTAATAAAAGACTTTACATTAATCTATAACAAAATAATTAAAGAATTAGATAACATTTGTCCAAGAGGTCACCAATGGTCATATCAGACGCCTGGCAATAAAGGCAGTAGCTAGCCCACTGAGAACATCATAAATATAGAGATTACACTAGGAGCCGATTAGAATAGGAGCTGTCCAACACATGAGCAATGTTTATTTGGCTGTAATTTATTAATCTGTTCTAGATATTTGCTAGCAGCAGGCTGATATGTACATGTGTTTATATATTAGTGACCTGTTGAGCATGTCTTTTAATTATTCCTTTATTTTCTTATTGATTATTTTAAAGTGTTTTAATAAACAGATTGTATCTATTTTTCTTGTGCTCCGATGATTAATTTTTACTAATGCCTTAATAAAACGCATCTTCTGTGGTTTAGTGTGCATCCACGATTAATAAAAAGGTATTTCATAGTCAGAGTTTCCATTTATTTTTATCACAAAATATAAAATTATCAGAATATTGCAATTTTTTTAACATTACTTTTTTTTTGCAAGTATCTTGTGAATATTGCAATGATATGAGTATTCTGCCTGTAAATGCATTATGATAGAAAATGTTTCCCAAACTTCATCCTCTATAACATTGCTATGAATACATCAAATTTTATGTAAACCATAAAATATAATTCACGCAATTTGTTTGACCCAGTCATGGGTTGTTGTATTTATCACAGTGTCCCACCTATGTTTGTGTACAATAAAATACATTTTAAATGCAATCAAGTATTCTTTATTGAAATTGTATGCATTGTTTTTAACCCCTTAGGGACCAGACTGTTTTTTAAATGTTCTTACCGTTAAGGACAAGGGCATTTTTTACATTTCTGAGGTGTTTGTGTTTAGCTGTAATATTCCTCTTACTCATTTACTGTACCCACACATATTATATACATTAAACAGTCTTTTTAAAGATAATATTATTTTCATCATATCATATAATTTACTATAAAAAATATAAAATATGATGAAAACATGTAAAAAAAAACAAACTTCTAACTTTGAACCCCAAAAACGTTTATGCATCTACAACCGCCAGAAACACCAATGCTAAATAGTTTCTAAATTTTGTCCTGAGTTTAGAAATACCAAGTGTTAACATGTTCTTATCTTTTTTTGGAAAGTTACAGGGCTATACGCACAAGTAGCACTTTGCTATTTCCAAACCAATATGTTTTTTAAATTAGCGCAAGTTACATTGCAACACTGGTATCTGTCAGAAATCCCTGAATAACTCTTCACATGTATATATGTTTTAACAGAAGACAACCTAAGGTGTTAAACTTTTTTAATAAAGGTATTTTGACTCTTTTTATGCAACCATTTTACCACCAATCCATGCCAATTTAAATCATAGCTATTTAAGAATACATGTACGGAGAACTTTAAGGGTTACTGCCAAAGAACACCCCAATATGTGTTCAGCAACATCTCCTGAGTACAGTGATACCACCCATATATAGGTGTTTCTGGTTCTCTGGGGGCTAAAATACCTTATTTGCAGGGTGCGCATTCCAGTTTTCCAACTTGGAATTTTCACAGCTGGTCATCATGCATCCATGTCCTATTTGGGACATTTTTGAAGCAGGCCAATGTAATTTATCCCCATGAAACATGAAAAGTAGAAACCCAGGGTATTCAATATGGGGTATCTCCAGTCATTTTTAGTGGCCACTTAGTCACAAATACTGGCCAAAGTTAGGATTAATATTTGTTTGTGTGTTAAAAATGCAAAAAACGAGGGCCGTGGCCTGCACTCCGATGGAGATGGCTGCCTAACTCTCAAGCTCCGTCCCGCACAGCAAGAAATAGCGCACAAATAGCAGCAAGCACTCTCCCAATGGGTCGCACTAAGCGCCCAGATACCCAGCAAACACGTAGGGGACATCAGAGCAGCTTGCAAACCGGCTCGCTGGATGAGTACCTGCAAACAACGAGCAGACCACGAGACACCCAGGGCCCTAAGATGGCCGACAGCCAGGCCTCACCGCCTGAGACAGAGACACAAGCACTCTCCCTCGTGGACATAAGGGCAGACATCAGAGCCCTAACCAGCACTATGGTCACGAAAACGGACCTGAAGAGCACCTCTGACACCCTCCACGAGGCGATCCGCTCAGAGGTCGCCATGCTGGGTAACGACATAGTGGCACAAGGCAACCGAATCCAAGCGCTAGAGGCTGCAGAACAGGCAATGACCGGCCGCATAGTGGCTAATAACATAGCGATCACCAGAATAGGGACCATCCTACTACAACTCAGGCGGCAGGCAGAAGATCTTGATAATAGGGGGCGAAGATCCAACATACGGGTACGCAATCTCCCTGAGCCAAGTGGAGAAGAAAATGTGGAGGCCACACTTACAGCCCTGTTCGGTGAGATACTAGGCCCAGACGCACAGCCCCGCATAAGATTTGATAGAGCACACAGAGCAACGAGACCGAGGAACGCTGATAACTCGCCCAGAGACATAGTCTGTTGTCTGCATGACTTCAGAGAAAAGGAGCTGATTATGTTCAAAGCCCGCTCTCAGCCAACGTGGCGGTTTCAAGGCACTGAGGTGGCCCTTTATCAGGACCTGTCGCCCCTCATGCTGGAGGCCCGCAGAGCTCTAAGACCAGTAACTCAGCTGTTAAGGACCCGTAACATACCATATAAATGGGGCTTCCCCTTCAGCCTGCTAGCCCAACATAAAAATGAGTGGACTCCCTTAAGGTGGCCGGAGGAGGTACCGTTATTCCTTAGGAGACTGGGCTTGCCACACACGAAGGTGGTCGACTGGATCCTGGGGCCACTGGAGCAAAGACCTGGCCCCATGATGCAAAGAGCTGCAAGACGCTGCAGATATGATTCACCTCGCAGACCACCAGCCCACAGACCCCGGAACCCAGCGCAACCAGCTCACTGACCAAGCTGCCAGCGAGCCACACAAGACAAGCTGCTGCGAGACCCCTCTGTCTGGCACTGAGGAGACACCAACAGATGAACACCCACAGACACTGGATGCAAGAACTACGCAGATAAGTACTTTAACCTCCCCAGACATGCAACGACTCACAGACGGTATGACTGTTGATCACCCCCCCCCACCTGAGACTTTTCTCACTACTGGACATGGTAAACAACAGCAAATCTACCCAGAACTGGAACCATATGATAGACACTAGCATTCCTACCTGGCAGAACTGAAGAACGCATGGTGAAATGGGGGGCTGACACCACTGTCCCCAATGGATGAGGGGCATGGAAACCAGGACATAAGTTGGGGTGGGGTGACAAGGGAGGGGATACGGGGACATATACCCAGATGGGGGTGAATGGCTGAACTGAACAGACCGAACACATCTTCGAAGGACAGGGAAGGAACCTCACTACAAGCTTGGACAGATTGCTGGGGAACCCGGGTGGGGGGGAGGGGGAAGGGGTAGGTGACTTAAACAAGCCAGACAGGAGGTGATGGAGGGAGGGAAGAAGGGGTGTGGGTGGGTAGAAGGGGGTGGGAGAGTAGAAGGGGGTAGGGAGGGTAGAAGGGGAGGACACACACCACACCCACACCAACACACACTAAGAAAACACGAAGTAGATCTAAGACACCGCCAGCGGGAAGGCAACAAAGTACACCACTCAGCTTCTGACCGAACCCCAGGCGCCCTCGTGCGCTACCCCTGCGCTGGCACACCCGCCCTTCTTTAACCTCCGTGTGCAGGTGTAAAGATGGCGGTCTAGCGGGTTCGGGCCCCTGGCCCACAGGAGAGTCAAAGGACCTCCCCACTGGCGGAACCCATAAGAACACCCCTCCTGAGGAGAGCAAACGCCCAGATGGCGTACTCCCCAGCACCACTGATTATCACAATGCAAAATTGCAGGGGACTTAATGCCCCGGAGAAGAGGACGCACCTCTTAAGAGAATTCAACAGACCGCATGTCTCCATTGCCCTTCAACAGGAAACTCACCTGAAGGTGGATGCAAACTCACTATTTAAAAATAGACACTACCCAGTGAACTACTATAGCAATCACCCCACGTTGAGAAAAACAGGAACAGCAATTTGTAACGGACCGTTTTGCTCACCAGAGGTTAAAAACCGTTTAGGCGATATTCCCCTTTCCAGATGCACAGGCAGCAACTGTAAGCACCAATCTCCCGAACTGCAAACTCTACGAATCCTGGAAACAGCCGAACAGGAAAACCATACGAAAGGGTTACACTCCTGGCAGTTAGCATACAATCCAATTACCTCAATAACGAGACTACACTTCGGTTTGAGGGTTAAGCAGAATCTGACTGTACTGGCACATACAGCCTCTTTAATTCCCAATCCACAAACATAGTACAGCCCACAAGGTTTTACAGAACAACCAATCAATCCGTACAATACACACAGACACTCCCACACAAAATCCTCCCCTCTGCCTGTGATATGATTACTGAACACAATGGGTAATCTCATTATCACAGGCAGAGGAATACAGTTTATTAAAACATATCACAGGGACCCCAAAGCATGCAATAACCCCATATAAAGTATATCTTCAGAACTGGGTGAACTGGGTGAGGGATCTGGGTGAACCACATATCCAAATTTCACCCAGATCTGTTCAGTAGTTTGGAAGATACAGTTTAATGCAGATTCCGCAGAACATATACAGATTATATAAACAATAATTACTGTATAATGTGTCCCCTGTTGTATAGTTTAAAACTACTGCACGATGTCTCTGTGCACCAAATACCGGCGAGATGGCACCGTGTAGAAAAGTCACAACAATGTCTGTGAGTTAAAATGGCCGCCATCCATTGTTCTCACCATGTGCTTCTGATACATGAAATGGTGGCCACCTAGTAACTCCACAGTATGTCCCCAGATGGTTCTTAAAGGGCCAGTAGCAGCATAATACAATACAACATGCCCAAATCAGTTATTTCAAGGGCCGAACCTCCCAGGGACCATAATCACAGGGCAAGAGGCTGGCAAGCAGTCCTCTCCAGGCACAAGTGGTGGGGCTGGTTCCGCCACACAATTCTACTCGACGCAAGCCTACAATTCGCAGCTACGGACCACCAGGCGGACACAGATGGCAGATTCCTCTTCGTTAAGGGAGAGATCGCCGGGAAAACCTACACATAAGCTAACATCTATGCCCCGAACTCGGGACAAGCCAGATTCCTACGCAGAACGCTGTCGAAACTGGCTAAATTCACATAAGGGATTCTGATACTAGGGGGTGATATGAACGTCCCGCTGGAGCGTTTGGTGGACACGTCCATAGGACAGAGCAGCATTCCAAGCTCGGCCATTAAAACCATTCACAAGGCCCTCAGGGACCTCAGGTTGATAGACACGTGGAGGGCACTCCACCCTGAAGAACGCGATTATACGTACTACTCAACTTTACACTGCAGATACAACAGGAGGGACTTACCTACCTCAGAAAAGCAGAGATTTAACCCACGCCCTGGTCCGACCACAGTGTTACGAGGGTAACCATGACATCACCGCTGTATCCCCGTCTAGGACGTCGTAGAGACTTAACGATTCACTTCTCCTAGATGAACTTCGTGAGCACATATCACTAACCATATACACCAGTACTTTGAGGAAAACACTGCCGAAGATCTGTCGGACATGAATATCTGGGAAGCACAAAAGTGTATTGAGAGGCCACCTAATACGAATGGCAAGGCAGAAGAAAAAAGAAGTCGGTCAACAGCTACAGGACCTCACCCAAGAGATAGCAGAAACACAAATGGACCCAACAAGACCAGACATACAGGGACCTGATTACAAAAAGAAGACAGCTAACGGACATCATAGAATGCAAGCATGCACGACAGGTACAACGCTCAAAAGCATTTTTCGATATCCATGCCAACAAGGGGGGAAAGCTACTCGCCCAGATGCTAAGAGGCCCACAGAACAGGGCACAGGTACAAACCCTACAAACTAGGCAGGGCAAACTGACGCAATTCCCAGAGGAAATTGCGGACGAATTCAGGTCATTCTACACGCAACTGTACAACATCCCTAACGCAGGTGGGGACGCCACCCCAACAAGGAAACATGCCGACACAGACAGATACTTGCAGAACTTCAACCCAGATGCTCTTACGCTGGAAGAAGCAGAAGCGTTAGACGCACCCGTAACGGAAGAGGAAGTAAAGGTGGCACTGAAATCAGCAAAAAACGGTAAGGCACCCGGCCCGGACGGATTCCCAGTAGAATATTACAAGAAATTTGGCGAAGAACTGTTACCAAGATTGGTGAAGGCACTCAATTGCCTACGAGATGGAGCGACCTTCCACAGAGAGTCCCTGGCGGTCGACGATTACGGTGATCCCCAAACCAGGCAAAAACACAGAACAAGTAGGTAACTAACGCCCAATCTCCCTCATCAAAACGGATTTTAAAACTCTTCTCCAAGGTGCTGGCGTATCGACTGCAGGCCTACATGCCAAGAATGGTTTACCCGGACCAGACGGGTTTCATTCCGGGCAGGGAAGCTAGAGACAGCACTCTCCGGCTCTTTACAATCCAACACCTAGCAAAACACCTAAGGAAAAAGCTACTTCTACTCTCCACGGATGCAGAAAAAACATTCAATAGAGTAGACTGGCACTTTATGACAGAGACACTACGAAAAGCTGGAATTGGGGACAAAATGTTGGCATGGATTCATACGCTTTACCATCAGCCGAATGCCAAGGTTAGAATGAACAGAGCACTAACAGATAGCTTCGACATCAGAAATGGCACTAGGCAGGGTTGCCCGCTCTCGCCGCTCCTATTTGCCCTCAATCTGGAGCCATTTCTTGACAGAATACGGAGAAACCCAACGATAGCTGGATTAAAACACAAAACACAGGAACATAAAGTGGCCGCCTATGTGGACGATATTCCTAGAAGAACCCCTCGAATCCATCCCGCAGCTAATGATGGAATTTCAGGCATACGGAAACCTATCTGGACTTAAGCTCAATTTCGCCAAATGTGACATCTTAAATGTAATGGTACCGGAGGAGGACTGTGTACGACTAAAACAACAATTTCCCTTCCACTGGTGCACGGACCATATGAGATACCAAGGGCTATGGGTCACAGCCGAGGCAAAGGACTTATATGCTCACAACTATGTGCCCCTCCTAACCAACATCCTAGGCGATCTCAAGAGATTGAACTATAATCATATCTCCTGCGGTCGAGAAGATGAACATCCTGCCCAGAATACTGTATATGTTCCACACCATACCCCGGATGATACCGCACATCTTCTTTAAAACGCACAGAACAGCGATTCTTCGGTATGTATGGAAGGGGGCCAGAGCCAAGACCAGCCACGAAAAATTGTGCCTGCCAAGAACATGGGGAGGACTTGCCCTACCAGACTTTGGCAAATATTATCAAGCAACGATCCTGCAACGCTTTAGGGAATTACACATGGCCACTTCCCACAAACGATGGGTCTCTCTGAGTAGAGACTTCGCGGACAACCACCTCCACTTATTTATTGGGCACAAGGAATCCGAGGCCACCAGTGACCTCAGGGAGGATTCCCCCATCACCCAAACACTCAAGATATGGACCAGGCTGAGGAAATCACCCCACATCTCCCCGAAACCAAGCCCGCTGATCCCCATCACGCACAATACAATCATAAGCGATGGGCTCCAGCCATCCGCATGGCCACTAGCGAACCAAGAAGGTTACATACCTCTGCAAACAGCACTGACAGCAACAGGAATGAAGACGCTGCGGGACATGACGGAGGACGAAGAGCCTACGATAATGCACCAATTCCACGATGCTCAACTAAAACATTTTTATCCTAACCTACCACACAAAAACAAACTCCACAGGGATCTATCATGGTACGAAACAATATGCTCCCAAACACCGGAAGCAGAAGGTACAGTATCAGTCATGTACCAACACAACGTATAATAGGCAAGAGGGAAAAGAAAGAAACATTCAAAAGACAATGGGAAGACCTAACAGGCAGAACCTTCACAGAGGACCAATGGGAGCAAATACTATTGCTACAGCACAAAAGCACATGCAGCTCAAACCTCCAGGAGATGAACTACAAACTGATCTCTCAATGGTACCGCACACCATCATTGCTACACCGAATTAACCCGGCGATCCTGAACACCTGCTGGAGATGCGAGAACGGAAATGGCACCCTCAAACACATATGGTGGGACTGCGAAAAATCAAACCATACTGGGACGACATTGAGATGGAAATACAAAACATACTGGGGGAACCCACGGCCCTGACTGCGGAATCGGCTTTAATACACCACACGGAAAGACAGCTCTCAGCATACAAAAAAATCAATCAGACACTTGCTCAATGCAGCAAAAGCATTAATACCGCTACTTTGGAAAACACTGAACCCACCAACAATCGGGCAGTGGAGACACAAAGTTGAAGAAATACAAAGGGCCGAATCCACAATAGCAGAACTGCAGGGGAGGAAGGAAAAACACACGGAGCAGTGGAGACCTTGGTATATATATATATCTCACAGAACGCGACAAACAATTAAGCCGGTAGGGGGGACGGGGTCCCGCGCTCGTCGGACGCCACACTACCTTGCCCATACCTGCCTCCACCTACCCAACCATGAATCCGACCCCGCACTACGCAGAATTTGGCAGGAGCAGACCAACACGGGAGGGGGGGGGGACAATTCGAAGCCTAGACCGAGCGCAGCCAAGCCGGTTAGAACAGAGGGAGACGGGAGCGCGGGGAACAGTTGCCCAAGATTGGGAAGCTAGATAGACCAGCACCTCCTGTGAGGGGAGAGAAGCAACCATACCCACAAGACACAATGGCAGAATGCTGAGGCAATTATCACTCCACACAAGCAACTCACTTCCACATGCCCATACATGGGAACACACGTCCACCTCCAGGCACAGACACACCTCAGACTGAAAAGACCATCACTCAATCACGGACCGGGGGACTAAACCCGCCATGAAGCAAGAGACCCACCATGAAGAGACCAAAATAAGACAAACAACAGGGAGGGGAATAGTGGGTTAACCTCGGCAGAGGACGCATTAGAAGATCACTAAAGGGCTACAAGCACGCTCATGATAGGGAAAGGACATACATGGGAACACACGTCCACCTCCAGGCACACTACAGAACCCACAAAATACAAAAGCGACACACCCGCAAACAAATGACACTGGGACAGACACACCTCAGACTGAAAAGACCATCACTCAATCACGGACCGGGGGACTAAACCCGCCATGAAGCAAGAGACCCACCATGAAGAGACCAAAATAAGACAAACAACAGGGAGGGGAATAGTGGGTTAACCTCGGCAGAGGACGCATTAGAAGATCACTAAAGGGCTACAAGCACGCTCATGATAGGGAAAGGACGCACAAGACAATAACACTTGACAGGACCGCAGGTGACCTGCTAGTTACCACAGCACACAGCGAATATCGTCCAAACAGCTACACAACCCAAACACCCATACGAATATAGCCATGCTGCAAGCATGAGCAGGGATCTCGATATGAGGCAACCTAGCAGATAAAAGGCGAAAGGCCCCCACACCATTACACATGAGAGTGAATTGAGAGGTAAGCTGCAAGAGGGGAAAGACAAAGGCCCACGAGCAATCACGTACAAGGAGAAGCCTCCAAACTAGGTCATTTGAATGATGACTGACCAAAATGCGAATGACACATATGAGGCTACCACCTACTATATCCTTTGACACAAGCAATAACCCACACCTGATGACACTAAATACACTAACATAATACAACGAAGACATTGTTATGGATAAAATACTAAAATGTCTTTTTTACTATTATACATTTGTGTCTTATTTGTCACACATTCCCTAATATCCTTGTAAGAGGGTCATAATGTCTTACACATGTGTGCTCAGTAACTATTTCCTCTGTAAAATCCTCCTACCTTCCCCCCTTCCCATCGAGCAAGCTACGTGTAACAAAATGGAGACTCACTGTTAACGTAACTGAAAGAAACTACTCACTCCCCCTCCCATCGTGTAACCAAGATGGAGCTGGAATATGGGTGGGAGAACTCTGTAATGATGACATCGCATCCTGTAGGGTGGGTTTAGACAAGACCCCTTAGACTGTTAACCAATTGTTGAAAGTATACTGTATGTTTAACTGTGACTCTATACATGACGTATTTCTGCTTTAATAGGAGCTCCCACTCCAGGGAATAAAGGCATTCCTCAGGTTTTTCACTGATCAGAAACTTTGTCTCCGGTGTGAATTACTTCTAGGGAAAGCGTGCACGCATTAATTACTCAATTTGGAAGGAGTAGATAGACAAATAATCAAAGTTTTCTTTGATCTAAAACAACATTACACCCCTCATGGGACCACCTCCCAAGCACAGGAGTAGCCAAATACTTAAAATAAGTTTCCTGGAATTTATGTTCATTTTAATAGCCCTTCCCAGGGCTTCGCCTCGGAAAGTGGTTTATCATTTTATTTTTATTTTCTCCAGACATGATTATACGGTTGGAGGAACAAGGTAGCTCAAACACAAGTTTAATTCTTGAATAGATTGGGCTACTGGTATCGCCTAAATATCTGTCCTTCATGATTAAATCCCTCAATGGACGGCAAGTACTGTTGGTATTATCATGTATAGGCATGTATAGTATTTTATGGCCATGTTATATGTTCTTTGAAACTTGTTTTTACGCCTGAACCCTTGGCTCGCCCACAGGGAATGTACACTTGCTATGTTCTATTGAGTGAAAAATAAAGAATATTTAAAAAAAAAAAAAAAAAAAGTTTCCTGGAAGTATCTGGAAAAAATGTTATGTTTAAATAGGAACTAACCAATGCTCAACCAATAGGGACCTAAGAGTCCAAGGATTCCGACCGTATTAAATCGCCTTCCTTTTTCTCACCAACTACTATGGAGACCTGCGCGTCTCAATGTTTATAATTGCAACCGTTAAGCTTTGATGTGATTTTTGTCTACCAACAACTATTCCAAATAGGTTGCTTGGCTTCACATAGCAATAAAGTTATGCTCAACTAGGTACAGATACACGCTCAACCATTATGGATCTGCAAATCCAATGAATATTTGCCAGCTATTATGGGAGACCTGCGCGTCTCAAAGTTTGGATAAGCAACTGCAAAGCCTAGTTGATGTACTTGACATTTAACAAACAATAAAAATTCTGATTTACCAAAAAAATGCAAAAAACTATTTTAAACGCTAACTTTGGCCAGTGTTTGTGACTAAGTGGCTACTTAAAAAGACTGAACATACCCCATTTGCAATACTTTGGGTTGTCTTCTTTTGCAAATGACCCTGTAACTTTCAAAAAACACCATAAAACCTGTACATGGGGGGGGGGGGGGGGGGGGGGGTACTGTTATACTCAGGAGACTTCGCTGAACACAAATATTAGTGTTTCGAAACAGTAAAATGTATTACAACAATGATCATCATCAGTGAAAGTGCCGTTTGTGTGTGAAAAATGCTAAAAAAAAAGACTTTTTACTGACAATATCATCGTTGTGATGTGTTTCACTGTTTTGAAACCCTAATATTTGTGTTCAGCGAAGTCTACTGAGTAAAACAGTACACCCCATGTACAGGTTTTAGGGTGTCTTGGAAAGTTACAGAGTTAAATATAGTGCTAGCAAATTAAATTCTCGGTTGTCAGGACGGGCCCCTAAATTGCAATTAATAAAATTACTTAATTATTTAAAAATATTACATAAATATGCACGTAGAATTTAAATATATATACATATTTATATATTTGAAAACTACGTGTATATTTATGAAATTGTTTATGTAATTATGTATATGGACATATGTTTATTTTGTATTATATTTTTTTTTTTATATATATATATATATATATATTTATATATATATATATATATATATATATATATATATATACACACACAATATATATTGCTATTATATATATATGATATGTACGTGTGTAATTTTATTCTGTGTAATTTTATATTAATATATGTATATATTAATAAAAAAATACACTTAGTATGATGTATGATCTATAAGTGAAATATATACGTATTATATATAGATATAGACAGTCAGTTCCCCCTAAGAAGAAGACCGAACGCCAGCGGGGGAACGACAGCGATGGGTAAGTACATGGGGAGGAAGAGGTAAGGGTTACATGGTGTGGTCTGGAGGGAGGGTAGGGGGTTACATTAAAAAAAATATATATTATTATTTTTTTTAATATTTACTGAGTGCCTCAACCCCTCGAGGCAGTCAGTAGAGGCAGAGAATCGGAAGCCTGCCTGATGGCTTCTGATGCTCTGCCTCACTCCTGGGCTCCACGTGGAGCAACCCGGAAGTGATAACGCCGGGGGGGGGGGGGGGGAATCGCCTGGTGTTCTCCGGTGGTCCAGCAGTTGGGGGCATTGCAGCAATGCCTCAACATCGAGGCATCGCTGCAATACCATTGGAGCTGCTGAAAGCTTTCAGCGCTCTAATTCCCTGCGGACGTATCAGATACTTCCGACAAAAAATGGTCCTTAAGGACAGCGGACGTACCTGATACATCCTTGGTCGCAATGGGGTTAAACTTATATAATTCTTTTAAAATCATAAAAGTAATTGCTTCTAGCTCATTAAAATACACCATCAACTGATTTGTCATATTATGTAGTGTATTTATCAATCAACAAAGGCATATTTGCCCATTACTCCAGTTTGTTGATCATGTTTTCAAAAGCCATTTTTTATTAGCCATTTTTTTTAAAGTCTGCGTTTTTATATTTGCATTAGAAATTACACTGTTCCTGATGCACCCTCAAACCATACCAGAACTACTCTAAAAGCCACATGTACCCATTGTCACATCCTGCTCCTGTTGCGGATCATTTCTGATTTTCTTGGGTTTTTATGGTTTTCTATTTTATGTCTTATTTTATTTATGCTGGGCTTTCTGAGTTAATTCCTTTATTCTGTTCCTGGAATTCCCAGTCTCCTGGATTCCTTTAAATATTTGTTTTTTGTCACACCCATTCCTTTGTCATTAATCCTTTTTGTTTCAGTCTGTTCCTGCAAGCAGTGGCCTCATTTCCTCTGCTCCTTTCTTTGCAGGTAAGTACTGTGTGTGTTTTATTTTTGTTTATTCATTCATGCATATCTAGGCAGTTAGGCCCCACCGTAATCGGAGTACTTTGGCGCAGTGGTGGGCTGCACACATCCTGGCTATTTCTGTCCTGCTCCAGTTCTGAGTTCTTCTAGTCTTGTCTTGTTTTCTTGTTTGGTGCCTGTTCTAGTCTTGCCTTATTTCTAGTACTGGATACTTATCTGCTTAATATCAGCTCCTGGCATGCGCTAAGCTGCATCAGGGCTCTGGTATGTGGCCTTACAAACCCTGTTGCTCAACACCAGGGAGCGTGTGGTTACCCTGCACCAGACCCTGATTGTCTATTTCCACGCTGATACTCCAATCTTCATCAGGCACAAAGGGGTCCCGGTTTTTGGACCGCCACCCGTGACACCCATAGGTTGAGAAATTATTGCAGGACATTCATTAAATAATGAACATGGCCAAGATGACAAGAACAGTTTCTTTGAAAATGTGATAAATTATGATGATGTAAGATAAGTCATTATGAGATACAAATACATTAAAGTGCCCTTCAAAATGAACCGAAAATGTTTTCAAGAGCTATTGGAAATTAATCATCTGAATGCTTTATGCCACATTCTCATTGAAAGTACAACGTTGAAGATAAGATATAGCATTTGTTGTTAACTATTTGACATATTTAAACAGATGCTGCACAGCAGAATACTGGCAAATGTCCAAGGGCAAACTGTGATAACATATATCACATAATATCCTATAAGTCTTCTGGAGAAGGACTTACTAGTAATTCAGATACAAGCTGGAATCCATGGTCTACTGATGAAAATCCACAGGTGGTAATGTTTATAAGCTATCAAAATCAGCTGGAAAATTGCTAAACAACAGATGGTGCGTTTATCAAAACATCAGAATGAACCAGAAAATGTTGCCTGCTTTTGATACTCTCAAGGAAAGGATGCACAGAATCCAAGATATGTTGAAGCTTTAACCGATTCAGTGATATACATCACAAAATATTTAATGTCGAATAAAGAGCCAGAGCAGATTAATTGGTTAAAATCGATCCCCTTTAAACTGGCAAAAACCTAAATTCAAAATCTGTAAAAGCAGAGTCCAAAGCCAAAGTATCTTTTTAGTAATGAATTAGAGGAAGAGTTGTCCAACTCACATCCTCAAGAGACATCGAGAGGTTACAATTTCCAGGTGGATGCATACCAAAACACTTTTTGCTCAGTCGTCTATACAGAAAAGTTAACTGATTGATTATCTTAAAATTCTGGCAGTATTACTGCTCTTGGATAGGGAATTGGACAACCTTGAAATTTAGTAATTGAAATTTTAAGTAATTTGCGTTTAAAATGAAGAAAGGTTGCCTATGAATTCAGCGGACCTTGCTATATCACATGCATCAGTATGGTTTGCAAGAGTTCGGTGTTCATAAAAGTATGGGCCATGCTTTTTACCAGGATTTGTACCCACAGAAGTTTTGATATTGTTTAATACTTAATTGTTTAGTTTTATTCTCCAAACAAACTGAAATCTAGCTAATTTATATCTACAAAAAAAAATAAAAATTTTTTACTTAAAAATAGAAATACAAAAACACAAAATAAAGTTTTTTCTATTGTAATAATCGGGAGTGTTAAAATATATAATGAATATTTTTGATCTTTAATAAGATAATAAAAGAGATGGAAAAAATACACATAGAAAGAAATATTTTGCAAGGGAGGATATCGAGAACACAACTGGAACATTTCTTAAGATAGCTTGTTGTAGCAGTTAGAGGTGCAGGGTAAGACAAAACATGTTTTCAACTGTTTCTCAAATAAAAGAATTAATTCAGGAATCAGAATACCTGTTTGGGTCATAAAAAGTTAGTAACAAGAGCAGAATAGTGCACTTTTATTAGAGAAATAATCAATTTAATAAAACATTAAAATAACTAAAAAACATGACTGCATCAGTTACTTTCTGGGTTTAACATTACTTGTAGCTTGTTTCACTTTGTGAAAATTGTGTTATGATTGCAGAAGATACACATTTTACGAATAGGAAACATTTAATTTACTGGTTGTGTGGAGGTACTCTTATTTTTTGTCAAGCAGACAGATTATTCAATCCCTGACTTTAACTTTAGGGTTTGGAATAGAGGTGGTGTTAAGTACATTTATGAATTGCAACTAAATTGCAAACATTTGAACAACTGAAAGACACTGGCAAGATTTTCGTATGTCAATTTTGTCAACGTGTAACTGACAAATTTTGAAAAATTCTACATGGCCCTATCACCAGTGAAAAAACTATATCTACCATTTATACTCTACTGAACCCAGTCAGAGAGGTACAAACCCTGCACTGCATGAAGGCCTGGGAAAAAGACCTAGGTCACAAGCTGCCACAGACCACTAAAGGCTGTAAACACGTAAAAGGGAGTGACTTCTGGTGCATCCCATATTGCACTCTCACAAAATAAATTTGTTCGCTGGTACATTGTCCCAACCCATATAGCAAACATGAATCCATCTAAACCAAGTAAGGTTGGAGATGCCACAACGAACCAGGCCCGTTCACACCTGGTGGATGTGCTCCCAAATACAACCCTACTGACAAGATATCATAGCCATACTTAAAATCTTAAAATTCTGGCAGTATTACTGCTCTTGGATAGGGAATTGGACAACCTTGAAATTTAGTAATTGAAATTTTAAGTAATTTGCGTTTAAAATGAAGAAAGGTTGCCTATGAATTCAGCTGACCTTGCTATATCACATGCATCAGTATGGTTTGCAAGAGTTCGGTGTTCATAAAAGTATGGGCCATGCTTTTTACCAGGATTTGTACCCACAGAAGTTTTGATATTGTTTAATACTTAATTGTTTAGTTTTATTCTCCAAACAAACTGAAATCTAGCTAATTTATATCTACAAAAAAAAATAAAAATTTTTTACTTAAAAATAGAAATACAAAAACACAAAATAAAGTTTTTTCTATTGTAATAATCGGGAGTGTTAAAATATATAATGAATATTTTTGATCTTTAATAAGATAATAAAAGAGATGGAAAAAATACACATAGAAAGAAATATTTTGCAAGGGAGGATATCGAGAACACAACTGGAACATTTCTTAAGATAGCTTGTTGTAGCAGTTAGAGGTGCAGGGTAAGACAAAACATGTTTTCAACTGTTTCTCAAATAAAAGAATTAATTCAGGAATCAGAATACCTGTTTGGGTCATAAAAAGTTAGTAACAAGAGCAGAATAGTGCACTTTTATTAGAGAAATAATCAATTTAATAAAACATTAAAATAACTAAAAAACATGACTGCATCAGTTACTTTCTGGGTTTAACATTACTTGTAGCTTGTTTCACTTTGTGAAAATTGTGTTATGATTGCAGAAGATACACATTTTACGAATAGGAAACATTTAATTTACTGGTTGTGTGGAGGTACTCTTATTTTTTGTCAAGCAGACAGATTATTCAATCCCTGACTTTAACTTTAGGGTTTGGAATAGAGGTGGTGTTAAGTACATTTATGAATTGCAACTAAATTGCAAACATTTGAACAACTGAAAGACACTGGCAAGATTTTCGTATGTCAATTTTGTCAACGTGTAACTGACAAATTTTGAAAAATTCTACATGGCCCTATCACCAGTGAAAAAACTATATCTACCATTTATACTCTACTGAACCCAGTCAGAGAGGTACAAACCCTGCACTGCATGAAGGCCTGGGAAAAAGACCTAGGTCACAAGCTGCCACAGACCACTAAAGGCTGTAAACACGTAAAAGGGAGTGACTTCTGGTGCATCCCATATTGCACTCTCACAAAATAAATTTGTTCGCTGGTACATTGTCCCAACCCATATAGCAAACATGAATCCATCTAAACCAAGTAAGGTTGGAGATGCCACAACGAACCAGGCCCGTTCACACCTGGTGGATGTGCTCCCAAATACAACCCTACTGACAAGATATCATAGCCATACTCAATTCTCCCTCCTCTATGTTGTTGTTCATTTTCAAAGACACATACCCTAAATCGATCAAGTATCTAATCTTTTATATCCTCATAGCAGCCCTGTCGTACATAGTCAAGAATTGGCTTTCCCCAACAAACGCATCTATGCAAAAAATCATAAGAAGCATATCAGTGGTGGAAAAAGTACAAGTTAAACATCCACAAGATCCCACCAAGGAGCGGATGGAGACATGAATTATGGGAAAATTGGGCCTTGAAATACCCTACTTTCCCAACTATACCTATACACAATACTTTGCCCACTCTAAGTCCACAGGGCGATGAGAGCGGTATGCAACCCACCTTGGTTTACTATTAGCATATAAAAGCTAAGGTATTTCCTTACCATCACATGATGAATGGTTGGTTCCTCCCCTTCCTCTTTTCTTCCCTCTTCACTCCCCTCCCCCATATTCCACCTTCAAGTTCTCAGTTACACCTTAGATACCAAAGGCATGCCACAAATATGGTAACAAACAGATAAGATGATGATGACACATTAAGAGTAGGAATAAGGCCCATGACAGACAACACACAGAACAGATCCAAAAAAAAAAAAGATATGCACACTCTTACACCTTGGGCCTTGGAGTCAACAACTGCATGGTTAACTAACATATGTCTACCAGAGTACTAGACATAGGCTCCTCACGATCCTTACACTTCATTTTTGGCAGATGGGTACACTTGGTTTGACAATATGAATATGATGTCTCACTATGCTACCATAACATTTTCTGTATACCTGTATTGTTACAGTATTGTTTTCTGTTCTAACATAATATATGACCCATGTTGATGTTACGTTGTGACTACATTGTGGCAATGAATTGTCAACTAAGTAGTACCCATAATATTGTTTTCCTCATATCCTTTTTTTTTCTGTAACCTATATAATTTTAAAATAATAAAAATTGTCAAATAGAAAAAAACAAATACTTTTGTGTACTGCTTTTGGATTCTGTGGAAAAAGAAAATGTAGAGATATAAAGTGTAAAGAAAACACACAGCAAACACTGATGTAAAGAACACACTTCAAAGCAACTATAGCCAAACAAAACATTGGAGATTGAAATAAATAATTACCTAATGAACTTGTGTATAATGTGCTTGAATCTTGGTGTAAATCAATACAGTATACGTAGAAAGGAAGAAGAAAAAATAACAACAAAATAATGTGATACTGTTAACAATTAAGTTAACTGTGATAAAAGTACTGACTTTTAACTACATTTCCCATGATGCTCAGCTAGCTTTTAGAGCCTAAAAGCTAGCTGAGCATCATAAGAAATGTAGTCCAGAAACAATTTATGGTGTCAAGGTTAGCCATCACTGCTCTAGAACCTGGCTCTAAGATATGTAGCTATATACCTTAATAAACTAATCTATTTTAAGTTTTTTTAGATGCACTATTTGTGTTGTTAAAAGTAAAAAAATATATATTTTTTTCTTATTTACTAATATTTTATTCATATGTCACATTGTTCACAAAGAGTATCATAAGAAAACCTTTTCCTTTCTTTAAAAAAAAAAAATTAAAAAATAATCCTCGATTACTAAAAACCTGTCAAAATTGATACTTCAGATCAGAAAAATAAACAAAGATTATTCAGCAACACACTAATAAATCTCCATCATTGGACAAGATGTTTGAACGCCCTAAAATAGACATGTTCAGAACCGTTTAATAAATCTTCCCAAAATGTTCAAACTGTTATTTCATTTCCCCACAGCTGGTGGCACAGTATATAACTCTATCCTAATTACCATTTTTAAATCAGACTAATAACTGTGGAAATATTGAATCTTAAACTTGTTATGGGGGAAGCAATCTGAATGTAATGCTGTCCAAGTCTACACAATTTACAGATTTTGTTTAGTACCTGGTGTAATTTGATTTCACGCTGTGGAAATATTGATCTGATTTGCAGTAATGCACGTTGGATATCTTTGTTATACTCTGCTATCCACTACAAATTAAAGAAATAAATGATCTTATGCTATCTTAAATAGCAATTCTAGTGAAATGCAATCTCTTAGAGCTATAATTCTGATTTCTGTACTAAATGCCTTTCGCTATTGTAATATACTTGGAAACTAATCAGTAGTTGAATGAAATTGCCTAAATCAAATAGAAATGTTGAAATCAAAGATATTATTAACTTTATGTCTAATTACAGTTTGCAATTTTTTTCATTCATGTATCAAATCTGCAAACTTTGAATTAAATATACAATTTGCATCTCTATAATTGTTACTTTGATAGCTGTGTCACATTGCTTGCACTCTGTCTAGGGTTGATTAAATGCAGGCCCTTTTTATTTTCAAAAGGCAAAGTTGAATGACTTCTCGAAAGAATTAAAAAGAAACAGTATGCTTAGGTTAAACTATGAACATGAGGTTTAAAGAGGAACTGTCACTTCTCTAGAATGTACACATTTGAATTAACCACTTGATGATGTTACAACATGTCTTTAATTCCTATATAAACTATATGGGGCTTTAATGCCATTTGGAGGAATTGGCATGTTCTAACATTTTGGTGTGAGCATGGTTAAATACCTGCTCAAACAAGGGAGTACCAAATATCAATTGATATAATTTTTATTGGAGCCAGTCTTGCAAATTCTTTGTATGCAGAGGGTGGAATGATTGGCATAAGCACTTCCCTCTTTCTACTGCTAATATCTCTCCCTATACAACCAAGCATTCTGCTAGCATTTCCTGCTGCTCTATTACATTGTCTGCCTACCTTTAAGTCATCTGAAATAATTAACCCTAAATCCCATTCCTCAGATGTTGAGGCTAGGACTCTATCAAATATTTTGTACTCTGCCCTTGGGTTTTTATGTCCAAGATGCATTATCTTGCACTTATCCACATTAAATGTCAGTTGCCACAACTCTGACCATTTTTCTAGACTACCTAAATTATTTGCCATTTGGCTTATCCCTCCTGGAACATCAACCTTGTTACATATCTTAGTATCATCAGCAAAAAGACACACCTTACCATCAAGACCTTCTGCAATATCACTAATAAAAATATTAAAGAGAATGGGTCCAAGTACAGATACCTGAGGTACCCCACTGGTGACAAGCCCATGCTTTGAATATACTCCCATGACTACAACCCTCTGTTGCCTGTCACTCAGCCACTGTCTTACCCATTGAACAATATTGGAATCCACACTTAAAAGATTGCAGTTTATTGATAAGCTTCTATGTGCAACAGTGTCAAAAGCCTTACTGAAATCTAGGTAAGCAATGTCTACTGCACCACCCTGATCTATTATTTTAGTTACCCAATCACTGTGCTGTGTGACTTACCCCTAAAGAGCGACATAACCACCAGTGGGGATTAAACTGCTGTGAGCTGTTTTACTCAGAGCTGGTCTATAGCTCTAACAAATTTAAGTGTGATCCCACATATCCTTGTTGTGTTTCCTACACTAAGTATTTGACTATCTGCACTATTATTCGTTATTTTTTTGCTGTGTTACATATACTCATCACCAACTGAAGCTGGGAAAATTCCAAGTCAGGATCTTCCAATGCATTGTTTTATTGGACTTGATACATACAGTATTCAGCACAGCCTGTTTTTTGTTGTTTGTATCATTTTGCTTCTTGTAAGTAAGGTGGTGTGGGTATTCCTTACATTCAGCGTTTGCAGCTAATTGTATTGCTTATATTAATTGGTTTCTTAGCACTTATCCTATCTTTTGTATTTACTGTCTATTATCTGCCGGGGGCCAGGGGCTATTGCGGGTGGCTGGGGTGTCCTTCCACTCAATTCTATTCTTAGAATGCAGCCTTCTTGAATATCGCAAGATCACAAGATTTTCGGTGGCCATTTTATTTTCTCTACAGGCCACAATTCATCCTCTACTGGATTTCTTCACTGCATGCCAGATATTTACTATATATTCTACTTTTTCTCATTTTGGCATGTGGGCCTGGTACTCTGTTTTTTTTGTGATTTGCCAGACAACTCAGCCTTAATGCTTTGGCAGCTTTAGACTAAGCTCATGGATGTTCTGTCGAGTCATGGATGTGTGAGCATGTGATATGATGGTTTCTAATTTTTGATTGAGGGAGTCTCAATTTCTATTTGAAAATGGATTCCACTTGTTTAGTTTTTTTTTTTTTACAATGTTTTTTCTAAACAGTGCTCTACCTTTGCGTAGTTGTAGCGTAGCTTCAATACGTGGACATCACCACTCTACCTCATGTTTTTCTAGGTCTGACTAACTCCTCATCTCATATGTCAAACCGCACAGGCTAGTTTCCACTAATGTGTTGGCAATATGGATTCACTGGCTGCTCCCGCTGGCAGGCATGGATTCCTATTTTGGAGCCCACTTGATTCTCGGGGTGGCGGCATTTCAAGATTTCTCGCCAGGGGCATCGCTTGATGATATTATGCCTTCTTGGGATTGAACTCTAGAGGATTCTTTCTGTATTTCTATTTTCATCAGTCTTCTCATGCCTCTTTCCCTTTCATTGCACAGCGTTACAAATGCAAAATATAAAGCCTCAGTCATGTGGTAAAATACTAGATTCTGCTAATGTAGTGTACCTATAATCTTAATTTTAGTAATGACTGAAGGTGAATATTTTAACTCCCCTCTTCATCCTACCCTTGTTTCTTTCCGTGTTTCTCATGGTTGGTTGTGTTGTCTACTTGGTTATTGGCATATAATACTGGGGGTGGTGTTTTAGTTTGATTGTTACATTAATCTAGTTTGCTTAACAATTTTACTAGATATAGATTCCAATTTTTCCATATTGTGTTATATGGTTATGCCAATGTACAGTCACTTCAGATGCCTTTCACTTCTTTTGGTTTCCATTCAGTGTGAAGTTTCACATATTGGACAACCACTATACATGGAAATTAGGATTCCAGCTTCCTTCTTTCTGGACTTTCTGGATATTGATTTGATGTCATACTTCTGTGATTGGTTGTTTCTTTTATTGTAAGATATGTTTGCAGTTGGATTTTAATAAAGAGAGTTTAATGCAAAATATTTTCTTCCTGTCATTACTAAAATTAAGATTTTAGGTACACTACATTATCATAATCTACAGTTTTCTCACTTGCATCTTAAAAGTATAGTGTCCTCCCATGTTATTATGGATTATCCAATGTCAATTTCTCACTAACCCTCATTTCAATTATAGATGCTGAAATATGTCAGGCAAGGCAAAAACCTTGTCATTATTTTATAAAGCTTTGGTAGACAGCTGTCAGACAAACCATTAACCTTCATAAAACAATGGGAAGCAGAATGTGATACCTCCTTTTCGGCTTAAGAATTAATCCACTTCATCAATGGCTTAAAGTGAATAACCAAGGGTTACTCTCATTTTGAAGCTCACCATAAAGTGGTTTACCAGTGGTATTTAACTTCCAATAGATTACACAAAATGTACAATTATGCACTCCCATACTACTGTAGATGTGGAGCTCAGGCATACACGGTCTTACATTTGTAATGGTCTTTCAAACACTTTGGCAATATGCTACTTTCATGCTTTCCTCGCTTGCTGCTCCTCATCTTCCATTTACTTCTTTCACCTGCCTTCTGCTATGGTGTCCATATTACTTTCCTACTTTAGCTGCTAGTAGTATGATTGCCCTTAATTGGAAAAAAAGGTTTGACCTTTTTCACAACTACTGAATAAATTAAACTTACAGATATATATGAACAGATGTCTCTGGAGACTTCGTCTGGGAGAATAGCATTTCATACAACATGGCAGCCATGGCTACATAGACTGTGTTACATAGTTACACAGCTGAAAAGAGACTTGCGTCGATCAAGTTCAGCTTTCCTCACATTTGTTTTTTTGCTGTTGATCCAAAAGAAGGCAAAAAAACCCAGTTTGAAACACAATTTTGCAACAAGCTAGGAAAAAAAAAATCCTTCTTGACCCCAGAATGGCAGTCAGATTTATCCTTGGATCAAGCAGTTAGTACCCTACATTGAAAGATTATATCCTTGAATATTCTGTTTTTGCAAGTATGCATCTAGTAGCTGTTTGAACATCTGTATGGACTAACTGGCTTTGCTCTTGGCCTTGTGAGCGCTGTTGAGTGCTTGCCATATTTGATGATAAATATGGATATATGTTCAACAAAATCAAACTCTTTATTGTTGGATATTGTTGGATAGCACTCTACTTTTTACCTTGTTTATTATTTTTATTTTTACTGATGCCAACATACAGAAATAGCATTTGCAAGGCAATAACAATATTGTGTAAACAAGAAAGTAACAGCATCAGAAATGGAAACATGAATCGTGAAGCGTATAGGATGACAATCAAATTTACCCTGTGATTTGTACGCTAATATATGCCATCTCGAGATGTATTTTATTTTGCTGTTTTTTTCCTTGTCAATTTTTATCCATATGTTCTTGTTACTTTGTGTATTTCTTTGTATTCATGTAAAATTAACGAACTATAAATAAAAAAACCTGAATATTATTGAAATTATAACATAAATAATATTTAATAACTGTACCCATTGTATCATACCCATCCCACCTACCCCCCACCCCCATTTGCAGCTCTGTCACCGCACACCTGAGATAATCTCCATATAAAACCCCTATTATAGCAAGCTGCTGCACATACCTAGCATTATACTGTTTTTATATGGAATGATTACAGGTGATTACCTATGATTATAGCACACAATACCATTTCATTTTACTGTATGTTAGATTTTGATTGCAGCCACAAAGTAAATTATTGGCAGGTGTTATACATACAGATTTTTTTTCTATTCTGTTGCCAATTGTAAGTGGCATTTAATATCCATTTAAAACATAACAATACTCACGGAGAAAACAAATATATATACTATCGCCAATAAGGGGGCAGGCACTCACAAGACTACAGTTTCGACAACATGAAAAGGGCTTTAGTCGTTATAAAAAAGTAACATATGAAATCAACATGTATCAAGATGTACACACAATCACTATTTAAAATTTCATATTCACGAAAAGGAAGTTGCAATAATAGTGACATCTACCCCAGGTGCCCCATGTGAAACTTGAAGCAATCTAGCAAGCAAGTGCCGTAAGTAAGGGTGGATGCCAAAATGTGGAAAGGCACTTATTGTAGCGCTTGAATAGTTCTGAAATAAAATGTCACAATAAAGTGATTAGATATAGTGATGTTGCGAACATAAAATTTTCCGTTCGCGAAACCCACAGGGACTCTTTCTGGCCACAATAGTGATGGAAAAGTTGTTTCAAGGGGACCTGGACTGTGGCATGCCGGAGGGGGATCCATGGCAAAACTCCCATGGAAAATTACATAGTTGATGCAGAGTCTGGTTGTAATCCATAAAGGGCATAAATCACCTAACATTCCTAAATTGTTTGGAATAACGTGCTTTAAAACATCAGGTATGATGTTGTATCGATCAGGTAGTGTAAAGGTTACGCCCGCTTCACAGTGACAGACCAAACTCCACGTTTAACGCACCGCAAACAACCGCAAACAGTCCATTTGCACAACCGCAAACTCCCCAAAGCAAGCCATGTCCCGTTCCTTGTCCTCACTGATGTCATTGAAGGTCTCTTCCTCCACCCAGCCACGTACAACACCAAGGGTCCCCGAAAGGTGACAACAAGCCCCCTGTATTTTTTTTAAATGTACACTACTGTTACACCAGATATGAGTTGCACTGGTGTGACATTTTGCTCTGGCAGGCCCTGAAAAGCACACGTGTGAAGGAAACTGACAGCTATTATATTACAGTCAAAAAAGTTTTTTTTAAATGCAAGCTATTGTGACACCAGATATGGTGGTGGCACTGTGCAAGTGGGCACAGTATACGCTGTGAGCCTGACACACACACTGGCAGGCAGGCAACTGCAATTAGATTACACAGAAAACAAAAAAAAGCAGACTGATGTTCTAGCCCTAAAAAGGGCTTTTTGGGGTGCTGTCCTTACAGCAGAGATCAGATGAGTCCTTCAGGACTGTAGTGGTAACTGAATACACTAGCCTAGCTATCAATTTCCTTATTAAATCAGCAGCAGCTACACTGTCCCTCTTCTCATTAAGAATGCAGCTTCCGTGGGGCGGGGCCTAGCTGTCATGGAGGAAAGACACACTTCGTGTGAGCTCCATCAATATCTCACTTTAAGCAGCTATCAACAAGTGAATTTCACCCCAGAAGGGAATTACCCAGCAATGTTGCTCCTACCTCACCGACCCGACATGCTTAGCGGTCAGCAACTCGACAGAGTCTTACTTACCTCCCCGTGGCAAGTGTGGCCCGGTTCTCACCGGGCGGGAGAGGCGGCCGATCTCCCGATCCTGGTATGCCCAGGAGCAGCTACTTCCCGGTAGGAGCTCCGTTACCCCCCTCCCTCGGACCGGTGGGGGTTATACCGGTCCACCCCTGAGAGGCTGTCTGGAGCTAATGGACGCACAGAGCAAAGCCGCCCAGGCTGACATACTCATCTGCGACTCTCCCAATATGGCGGCAGCCGTGTGTCCTCCTGGTACCAGCAAAGCATGGCAGGATATTGAGTCTAAGCTGGACAGACTCTCTAATCAATTTTGGAAGCAAATAACAAGCAGGAAGCCCCAACAAGCTCCACACAGCCCCAACAAGCTCCACCACAGCTAAGCAAAGCAGTCCCATTAAAATCCACCAACGCAAAAGGCGTCGAAGACAGGACCGGAGGCACAAACAGAAATGCAGAGCCTGCCCCATGTCAAGCACTCGCCTCCACCTTAAGCCACCACAATCCTGCACCGGATGTGAAGCACCACCTGGACAGATCCGACCACCCGACAAAACAAGCTTCCACCACCTCAAGCCGCGAACCCGGCACTCAGCCAGAGACTTGCCAGGTATCAGGGACTCCCAGGGTCTGCACCTGGCACCCAGAAGGGATCGGATGAGCACAAGCAGTAAACAGCAGCCTGCCAAGCATGTCCCACTATAGCCGATCCTCCACACCATGCCTTTGATCACATGAACTGCTCTCTGCACATTAACTAATCGTAAAGTAGCAAGCGTTTAAACATGTCATTATTTCACCTCTTAAAGAGTTTATTGTCGTAGTTCCTTACATGCCTTTACCTTAACCGTTCATGTATTATGTTATTCACTAGTCTCATCTCATGGGGCGACTCACACTTGCTTTACTAGTGGTGGAGCTGCTGATATAAATACACAGTTGATAACGTGCAAGCTACACCCTTAACATGACAGCCATCTTTCACAACAATGTACTGCTATATACTCATACCCTCAGTGCAACTAGCCATGATATACGCACGTTCAGCCTAGCATGCTCAAATATAACACACTTCTGTCTAAAAAACTAACAAAACAATAATAATAATAAAAAAAAGGAATGCAGCTTCAGAATTAATCTAAATTGTATGCTGTCTGGGAGGTGGGAGGGTATGGGAGGGAGGGTCTGCTGCTGATTGGCTGGAATGTGTCTGCTGACTGTGAGGTACAGGGTCAAAGTTTACTCAATGATGACGAATGGGGCGGACCGAACATTGCATATGTTCGCCGTCTGTGGTGAACGCAAACAAGCTCTGTTCGCCAGGAACTATTCGCCAATGAACCGTTCGGGACATCACTAATATTCTAGAACTATGACTTTACAAGTTAGCAACACTGTATACATTTTAACTAAGCATAAAGAATTGATATTGAGAAATATACTTCACTACATTCCACAGATAAAATACCCTCAAGAAGCTCTTTGACATTTCCATTCAATAAAAATGGATAAGAAAAAAGATAGAAGGATCCACTAAATAGTAAACGTAATAGCATAAAACCCACTATGTACTAGCCAAACATATACTCATTCAAAACCGTTTTTTAAAACCTTATCCAAAACTACAATTTCATAGTTCTGCCTAAGCTATAAAGGGTAAACTACACACATTGTAATCATAGCTTTAAAAACCATGGCAGAACTGTTCTTACAATGCAGAGAAACATTTTAGCATTTGGGAAGAAAGCAATTTAAAGAATTGATCTCATTGATACCATTGGGAGAAAGAAAATTCACAGTAAAAAAAAATCCAACAGGCTTCACAGCATAACAAGGCATTTGCTATGTCATCCATCCTGTCCGACTCAAGAATCTGTTAAATGCTGTAACTCTTAAAGAGAGTAGTTGGTGACTCGCTTCAGAATAGTAGTGAGCTACTGGTTTATGCAAAGTACTTTCTCACAATGCCGTCCTAATAGAAGAATGGTGATTCCAAATATGTTCCCGAAGTTTGTTTACAGTATGTAAATGTAAACATTTATAGCATTCAGGACTGGCTTTCCTGTGGGATTCAAGTAACTGATTTTTAATCGCAATGACCCCTTTGGGAGAAAAGTATTTAGAGTATAAATCTAATTAGTTTCACTGTGTAACAAGGCATTTGCCCTGTCACCAGACCAGCCTATCTCTGGAATCTGTTCGATGCCAGAAAATATAAAAGAAGGTCAATGGTGACCTACTTCAATGAAGTGGTTAGCCACTGGTTTATCCAAATTGCCTTCTCCCAAAACCATTCTGATAGAAGAGTAGGTATTCCAAATAACTTCCCAAAGTTTAGCCAATATAAACCAAACCACAAAGACATTGGATTGTGTAAATTACCTAATCCGAGGTTCACCTAATTTGTTTTTGATACTGTGCTTCTTTTCTGAATTTGGGTGATAGCAGAACTCTGAAGTATGGCTTCAAGTCACACACCCCAAACATGTATAACATCCAAGACTGGTTGTCTCCTAGATTAACTGCTATCATTGAGACCTCGGGGAAAAAGAGCATCCACAGTAACAATGAAATTAATTTCACAGTGTAACAAGGCATTTGCTCTGTCATCAAACCTGTCCATATCAGGAATCCATTTAATTCCAGGAAACCAACTTCCTGGGTGAAACACGTAAAGTGATACTGGATATCCATTTTTACTTTGTTTTTATACAATAAAGCATAATTTTAAGTTGTAGCTTTGTCCCATTTTCTATTTTATTTATTTCCTTTTATTTACATCTTGCTCCTACTCCAGAACCAGATCCTTAACATCCAAGGGGGGAACTATACCACCAAGGCTGAATACCACCAGAGCAAGTCATTGCTCTGGAAATTGTAAGTAGAATACTGTTTTTCACTACTTATATTCTGCTATTAGACATACTATACCATTGAATAATTTTTTGTTCTATCTTCTCTGCATAGCTGAACTATTTTTTTAAGATATACATTTGACATATTGCACTATTATCTCTTGTGTTTCTTGTTTTTTTCCTGAGGTCCTTTAAAGACTGTTATTACTAACTAACGACCCCTAAAAGAGTATGTGTATATGTCCTATTGTAAGTGTTTGACACACTTTTACAGTTCAATACTCCACTTTGTTGGCGCGGTTTAACATACATTTACATTTGCAGTTGTCAAAAATAAATATATATATATTTTAGATGTCTTTAGGCCTGCAACATCTGCAATATCCATGCTACTAACTTTAACTGCCTTATTTTATAGTTGGGGAGTTGGGAACACCTTACAATGTTGTGCCTACAGGTTCCTGACATGTATATTCGGCCCTGTCTGGCAATACATTCAATTGGCAATTAATTAAAGATTATGATACCTTTAGTATACTGATAATGTTAATTTTAATAATGACATATCTTTGCATATCTTTCTTTAATTAACTCAATAGCAGCAAATAAACATATGGAAAAAACAAGAACCAATCAGAAACAAGTAATGTATATATGCGGCAAAGTGAACCCAAGCACCCAAGCGACATCACAGACAAAGCAGAGAAAATATCAAACAAAAAAACATGAACTTCCCGCAGAACAAGGATTCAAACCAAACCGGGAAAACAAACATGAACGAGTCAAACTGAAAAGAAAATGTGCAAAAGGCTGGGTCAAAATGAAATAATCATATGAAATATGAAACAACACAGGAAGAAATAAGGGGGAAAGAGTGGAAGCTATAAGGAAAGACACTTAGTGGGGTTAACCGACAAAAAAAACTACCAAGGTAGTAATGAAAAAATAGAACAGTTGAGTGCCCTGGGTCGAATTAAAAATTTACTTTTAATGAATTGTTTAAAATAAGTCCCCTCTGATGAGTTGTGGACGAAACGCGCGCGTCAGGGGCCAACAGTGATTCCCAGCGATATCTTGCGATATATATTCGCCCACACTCTCCTCCGAATCCCGTAGTAATTGACTGTCTGTAACTGGGTAAATTTATGATAACGATTTTTTTCGTCACCCCCATGTATCTAATCGTCATCTTGTGTTTATGGGGGTCTATTATTTAGCCACTTGTCAATCCGTTCCCAGCTCTACGGTCAGTCTTCTTAGATTAGCCTCTGTATTGTATTGACGATACTTAGAGGCTTTCAAGTGGTGGACGGTAATCACCCAAGCAAACTTGTTTTTCTGTGACCTTCTTATTATTATTTCAGTTTATTTCCCTTATGCTATTGAGTAATTTTGAGTCATATCACTCTCCTCAGATAGAACTAAGTACCACAGTTCTTGTTACAGTGAACTATAAACTGCAACATTGTATTGTTGCAGTCTGAATCTACCGGAGGTACTCTGAAAACTTTTGAACAGGTCCTCTGCGTTTGCTATAGGTTTTGACATGTGTATCTACTATTCATATTTAGATCAAAGTACGTCACCATTTTGCATATATCCAATTTAAACTATCAATAGGTATTATATTGCAACTATCTATTTAATATATTGATTTATTAAATTGATTACCATCGATTTTCATGTTTGATATATACAGCACTGTATGAAACCACACAGGAAATTAATGAATCTCAAGTATACATACATCATAGCATAAACTAAGCAATACCATTTTGATAACCAAAACACACAACAGTACTAAGACCATATTAAAATACTAAAACCAAATTAGGAAATTACAATAAATACACCCAACAACCAAATTACACCCCTCACAACAACAAACAAATAGAAGAAGGGAAGGGAAAATACTCGCCTCCTGTCAATATTAAAATTGAGATTGTTACTACACTAAAGCTAACATAATATTCAATTTTACAACATAAAAGAGTATCCTTCCAAGATCAATCTCCTGCACATAAAATATTCGCAAGCGAAGCTCCCAATGAAAAAGCAGAAGCTGCCACCTCCAGAAAGGAATGTGCACCAAACGAGAAGTGAAAGTTCAGTACTGAGGAAACAGACCAATAAGTCCAAAATGGAAAAAATGAATTCCAGAAAAAAGGTAAATTTCTGTGCCTTTTGGTTGGATAGTCGGTTATCTGACTCATTGTTCACTACTTTGCCACTGTGCGTTGCTTTTCAAAGTGTTGCACTAGTTCAACCTGTAGCATGTTCAGTCAAACAATTTTTAAAAGCAATTTGACAATTGCAGAATAGTGAACATGGTGTCAGATAAATGACAATCTGATCCAAGGTGCATAAAGATAGCTGCCAGCAATGGGAGTAGGAAAGGAAGGCAATGGATTTCTTCAGAATTTCTCAAAATAAACTAATAAAAAAAAAAAAAAATAACAAGATGGTATATTGTAACAATGATTGTCTTGTTGCACCTATTTGTTCTCTTAGTCCACCTGTTCAACAGTTGCAACAAGACAAGTTGGACATACAGGAACAGAAAATCGTTAAAAACTTAGAAAAACCTTAAAAAAATCTACAGACTAAAGAGATAGGGGTGAATTCATTATATTCATGTATAAAACCATTTATTACGGTGGGTGCATGGGCATCTACACATTGAGCCAATTTTATAAAAAAAAGATGAGATGCTGTGTAGATCGTTCTACTCAGTCTATGGAAATACTAGAACATGCCAAATCTAATCAAAAAATTTTTTTTCCCACATTTGAGTTTATAAATAGTTTCCCTGCATCCAATATGGAGAGTAAAAAAAACAGGGCACAAGAGTATACTGAGAACGGGCAGCAGCTGAAATAGCCTGCCCTTCCAAGTTGAGTTAAAACCAGCTTGAGATCTGAGCGGGGACCTACTGAAGGGCAGGCTAATTGAGCTGTTGCCTGTTCTCACCTCTCTTGCTACTTGTTTTTTCTCTCCTTAAGTTTAAAGGGTAATCTAGACGTGGACCCCTTGCTCACGGTGCCTAGAGGGATATTGGCTATACCTCACTGCTGATACCTTACAAGGTTGAAACGATTGTCTGAGGTTGCCGTATCTCTTGTGCAGAGGGAGCTTGCTGGCATTTCGGATCTGGACTGCCTGTAAGGGTGGGATCAGTCTGATATGCGTCACATATGTTCTCTCTGAAATGGCACAAGTTGAGCTAAAACCAGCTTGAGATCTGAGCTGGGACCCACTGAAGGGCAGGCTAATTGAGCTGTTGCCTGTTCTCACCTCTCTTGCTACTTGTTTTTTCTCTCCTTAAGTTTAAAGGGTAATCCAGATGTGGACACCTTGCTCACAGTGCTTAGAGGGATATTGGCTATAACTCACTGATGATACCTTACAAGGTTGAAACGATCATCTGCGGCTGCTGTATCTCTCGTGCAGAGGGAACTTGCTGGCTTTTCAGATCTGGACTGCCCGTACGGGTGTGATCATTCTGATATGCTTCAAATATGTTCTCTCTGTAATGGCACAAGTTGAGCTAAAATCAGCTTGAGATCTGAGCGGGGACCCACCAAAGGGCAGGCTAATTGAGCTGTTGCCCGTTATCACCTCTCTTGCTACTTGTTTTTTCTCTCCCTATGTAATATTTATGTTTTAACTTGTTTAAATAATTTTTTTATTGTTTCAAGTACAAGCACACTGTTAACTTTAAAATGATGATTTCTGATATATGTAAAAGTTGCACTGTGGTAAAACATAAATGGACATGGATATGAAATATTTATATATTTTTTTATCTTAACTATTTTGACTTCAGTTTTGTAGTTCGATTACAAATTTACCAGAGCACTGTACGATTAAATTGATATGTGAATTGATGTATAACTCTATTTAATCCTTTTAGTATACAGGCCCCATCCCAAAACCTTTGCCAGCGGCAAGTGTGGTCATATGAAGGTATATTACCTATATTATAAAAAATATATATTTTTTTATTTTACTGTGGCAGCTGGCTAGCTGACACGCATAATTAACCATCATGTTGCCAAGTGTTTTAAAGTATTTGGCAAATGGCTGCTAGCACTGGCAGTGGGCAAGCATTTTTTGCTGGATATATTCGATTTATAATTGACCATCATGCACTTGTTGAGAAATCTTCGATTCTGGTGCTGTAAATTGGTTCAGTTGCAAAAAATCACTGATTTTCCAATCTCACCCAAACTAATGTCACACGGTCGGTCGGACAATCGAACCCAAATAAAATTACACAGAAGTTAAAAGTAAAGATGAAATTGAATTGAATATTTTTTTTTTAATTGCAAAAATAATTAAATGTCATACTTCGTCCTCTGCTGCCTTTTCAACACTAACCTTTGGTTATTCATGTTACCACAAAAATAAACAAACCCAATTTGGGCCCAGTTTGGAAAGTAAGGCAGCCAAACCTGTTCATCCATTTGTTTAATCTTTTTGCACATTATAAATGCTCCTTGTAAGGATTGGGCAAGCAGTAAGTAACTTTTTAGATTCCTCTTTCCTCTTTTTGCTCTTTGCGAGTATGCAAATCTAGGAGAAATAATAACTAGCAATGCAGTATATTTATATCTTAATCAAATATATACTTCCCAACATTGGCAGTCCCAGAAATGGGACGTTTTGGTAGGGAGGTAAAGGGGCTGAGCAGTGATACAATTGTGTCATGGGCTCTGCTCTGCCCTAAAAGAGTTGGGGTTGTACAGAAAGGAGGCAAGTCTGCCCACATTACTGCCAGCTCAGCCTGTTGTGAATACACATAAAACTCAGTTCAGTACCCTGAACATAGCGGGAGCATGCACTCATGCTATGCTTGTTTGGGACAGTTCCGTAATGTCCCCAAAAGTGGGACACCGGGAACTAAGGTGGGGCGGCGAGATAGGACCTCCAAAATAAGGACTGTCCTGTCAAAATTGGAACTCTTAGGAAGCATGCCAAGATCCCATGTAAAAGCTACAACAAACTGTTAACAGGGTTATTCGATAAATTAAAAATTCAAAGTAAATTTAAAATTTAAGTTTAAAGTGGCCAGATTGGAATCATAGCTGAATTTTTACCATTTTTACTACTTTGGCCTTAAGTTTGAAATTAACTTTAACTTTTAACTTCAGTGAAAAAAGCCATGTAATTCCATAAATGAATTGTAAATAGCTAATCTAAATTGTACCTATACTTATAAGAGTTTTTCTGGTAGTCTCCACAGTACTTACTTACATGCTTTCTACATTACAACATGGCGTGTGTAAACAATCAACAAAAGCATATATCGGAAAGAACAGGGACACAATATTTCAAAGACATTACATAATCTTTATCATTCGTATCTGAACCTTTTCAATTCCCATTATGTTTTCCAGTAAATTGGTGCTCTAATGTGTTCTTTATAAGCATTAACTATTAACAATGATTTCTATCAAAGCTACTTGTCCTCTTTTTTTAATACATAGCACTTTTCTAGCTTATAAAGCATCTCTGTAATATTTCACACAGTGTGCTACACATAAAGTAAACATACAGTCTATGATAAACTAATTCTTTCACATAATGGATTTCCTCAATAAATAAACATTTAGGGCTGGATTTTCTCAGCAGAGAATGGGTTTGCTCTGCGTACTGAATAGCAATTTTCCCATTGACTTTAATGGAAGAATTGCAATCCAGAATCCAAAAACCCTTACTCTGTTAAGAGAATCCCGGCCTTTGTGTGCATGTACAGTTACATTACATTTTTGTATGGTTACATTATTTTATGGTATTAGAATCTACATCTTGCAATTATTTACTACAATAATAATAATTGTAATAATAATAATTGTGATAAATAGATAGATAGACAGATAGATAGACAGACAAACAGACATACAAACAGACAGAGACACACATCGAATAATATTGCCTTTTGCCACCAATGCCTAAATGGACAGATAGACATATATGGATTATATTGCCGTTTGCTAAATTTGAGGTAGTGTTTTGACTACCTTGTTGTATGCTTGGTAAATACATTATCTGCAATTGGACAAAACGTGATATATTCATTCTTACTTCCAGTTGTATGTGTTTGCTCCATTGTATGTGTTTTAATTAGTACAGTGACCTATTGAGTGCCCCAGTGTTTATTAAGTTTATAACAGAGTTAGAAAAGCAATACAAACAAAATTTCACAGAAAATAAGCGGATATCCGGGAACTTAGTCAGGTGAATCCAAGGTCAGGGTCACTAAAAGTCAATTAACAGGCCAGAAGTCAGGAACATGGCAAACAAAATCAGGATACCAGAAAAAAGATTAGCACACTGAGGCCCCAGGGATGCCCGTAGAACATTCAAGTACAGTGTAGATGCACAATACCATTTAAAGCAAGTAATTTCTTGTATGAAAGAGGCTTTGGAGTATTTTCAAAAGCTGATTGGCATTTGCACTTCGGGCATGATGTTTGAAATTGCAATACAGTAGCAAAGCAAGAAGGGTTCCAAGTGCCTGCTCACTCATTGGTGAACAAAGTGGTTAAAAGGAGAGATCACATAGATTAACATTCTGTATAATTATATATATATATATATATATATAATAGTATAATTATTAAAAAGGAAAACTGGTGATCTAAGACCTAACTCATAATTCATGCCAAAATCCAGGTGGATAAAATCTCCAACTCAGCTGATTTGAAGATTTCTTGTCCCTTCTCCATAATTTAGCTTGCATTTTTAAGTTCCCTTCACCAAAATGTGCTTTTTAGTGAGTAGACTCTAGAGACTTAATGTTCTATCAAAACTCCTGAAACAATGTGGACTCATACTAACGATCTTGTTGCATAAAACAATTTTCGAGATAGCATCTCTTAGCAATTCATCAAATACATTTCCTACTATGAATGCCAAACCCACAACCTTACAATTTTCAAGTTCAGAAACTTTTTTTTTTTTTTTTTTATTTGAATCTTAACAATACACATACTTTCCTTCACTTCAGTGGGACATTATCAGTTGAAAAAGGATCCTTAGCAATTTAAAATAATGGTCAATTACTGAACTAAGCTCCCAAAGTTCCCATCTGGTCTAACAGCATTATTACTCTTCAGTACATTCAATCACTCTTGGATTTAGTTCTGTTTCAGCAAAATGTAAACCGTAAAATAGCACGAATACACTCTCAATGAAAACATTAAATTAAATTTGATGGGAAAAAAAATTAGTATGTATTTTTTAACTTTGAAAAAACTTTTAATATCTAGTAATGGATGTTTAATTCTTTCCTGTGTGGGCTTGAAAATTTGTAGATAATATCTATGATATATTAGTAAGCGTATTCACCCAGCCGAATTTTATGCATTTTCATTAAAAACATGTTTATTAGCGAAGAGTTCCAATAAGGATAAAAAGTGGTAATTATTATTGGTATTATTATTGCTACTAATATTTATAAAGAGACACAAAACAAAAAATTAAAGGTCTCCCCTATAGGACCTTGTGGGTCGTGATATAGCATGATATATCGACATTTAGTATGGGCCTCACCCAAAGTGCAACCAAAGAATAAACAAAATACCCTCCAAAAGGAGAACTAATCAAAAGTCCCTACATGCAAATATTGAATACATATTTTAAAAATAATACTTTATTAGATATATCAATTAAACACAGCAAAAAGCGCAATGTGAGAAAACACCTTCAAAGAGTAGGCAGGGCTTAAAGAAAATATATGGTCCAAGTATAAATTCAGTTGTGCTCAAAAGTTTGCATACCCTTGGAGAATTGGCAAAATACGTACCATTTTTAAAGAAAACTTGAGAGAGCAGGTAAAACACATTTATTGTATTTCTTATGGGATTTGTATTGAACTGTAGGTTATAACAGAATGTAACAATCATAAAACAAAACATGGTAACTGTGACAGACCGCCTGCCACCCCGACTTGGTGCCTCCATCGAACTATGTTCCTCGCCAAGGACCATCAGCACCACACTCGACACCATAACCACCGCAAACCCCACGAACCACCGCAGCTTGGTTGGGGTTTCGCCGTCCTCCACCCACCCTGGACCCAAGACCGGGCTCCAACTTCCAGTGGGTAACCTCTCCTTAGTCCAGAGAGCAAAACAGGAACAGGAACAGCTCTTACAAGAGCTAGTGATTATACTCTGGGGAGTATAGTGGTTATAGCAATCCCCAGAGTGTAGTTCTCCAATCCCCCAAACATGAGCCAAGACTTCATGAAGGGTAGAACAGGTCTGTTTAATGCAAGCCAGCACTCACAATTTATACAATTCCTCAGGCCAGAGGCACACCCCTTGGACCTGATGAAACACAGGAACACAAAAGACAACAATGTCCGACACTCCCACATACAGCACACAAGCCCTCCCCTCTGCCTGTGATACAATTAACTAAGACAATGGACTAACTCAATTAACTCTAAGCAGAAAAAAGCATATATTTAAACAAACCCCCCCAAAATACCCCAAAATACAACATATCCCCCTCACATCCCCGATCTGGGTGAACACCATATCCAAAAATCACCCAGATCGGTTAAGGGGTTCAGGAATTTCCTGGAAGTCTTATTTTTGTCCCACCGTGCACATGGTCCCATTCCCAAAACAGTTCCATACACTCAACGGCAAAACACTGCTGGACAATTTAAGATGGCCGACGCCACATGTTTGAATCTGTTCCAGTTAAAAGTCCAAGGGGCAGAAACAGTGCCTTTAAAATCCAATATGCCCAAATAGTGTTTTTAAAGGGCAATATATCCCAGGGGCCATAGTCACAGTGCAAGACGCTGGCAAGCAGGTCTCTCCAAATCCCTGTGACGAAGATGCTTTCGTCACAGCAACAAAGAACAAAATTAAATGACCCCTGTTCAAAAGTCTGCATACCCTTAGTTCTTAATACTGTGTATTGTCCCTTTAGCATCAATGACAGCGTTTAACCTATTCGTCTTGGCAAAATGCCTCCAGGTCAGGCAAAGTCTTAGGTCATCTTGCATGAACCGCACGTTTGAGATCTCCCCAGAGTGGCTCGATGATATTAAGGTCAGGAGACTGTGATAACCACTCCAGAACCTTCACCTTTGTCTGCTGTAACCACTGGAGGGTCAACTTGGCCTTGTGCTTAGGGTCATTGTAATGCAGGAAAGTCCAAAAGCATCCCATGTGCAGCCTTTGTGCAGAAGAATGCACTTTTTCAACAAGTATTTCCTGATAACATGCTGCATTCATCTTGTCATCATTTTTCACAAGATTCCCCATGCATTTAGAGCTCAAACATCCTTCAGAGTTGTGATGGTATTCTTTTCATTAGAGGCCTTATTGACCTTTCTCCAAACATAGCAATTTTTTTTTTTTAAAACTATGAATCTCTAACCACCATTTCTTTGTCATTGTATCTTAACTGGGTGTGCTTGTTCTTTAATATATGTGTGTGTGTGTGTGTGTGTGTGTGTATGTATATATGTGTGTATATATATATATATATATATATATATATATGTGTGTGTATGAGTGTTTGTTCATACTTACATATATTCTGCAATTTGTCTTGTCCTAGTTGCTCCCTGCCCTGCTCATCATTGGTTTATTAACTTAAATGTTATTCAACATTCTGCTTATCTCTAAAGACTTTCTCTGTTATTTCTGCCCCCCCTTATTTTATTGATACCCACCCGAATGTCTTGCTTGACCAATCCTCACCTCCTCTGTGCATCTCCATTCCATAGTTTTTATTGCAGTCCTGTTTTGACCCTATCATCTCTGTCTTCCACAGTCTGAGTTTTAAAAGACCACTTCTAGCAAACCTGAACATCGATTTTGGCACACCACAACTGACTTAAACAACCACTACTATAACTCGGGTTATTGTCCCCGGCTACAAATGGAAAGGCAGAGCCTGTAGTTGTGGGAGGGGTTACTCAGCCTATAAATTCACAGGCCTCCACTTCCTCTGGGCTGAGACCTCCTGGTTCAGCCCACCCACTTCTCCCTTTATAAAGCATTGTCACCAGCTTATTGTCCCTGGCTACAAATGGAAAGGCAGGGCCTGTAGTTGTGGGAGGGGTTACCCAGTCTATAAATTCGCAGGCCTCCCCTTCCTCTGGGCTGAGACCTCCTGGTTCAGCCCACCCACCACTTCCTTTATAAAGCATTCACTTAGTGTGCCTTCTTTTACAGGCCTACCCGAACATACCCCATATATATAATTTGTGTGTTTCTCTGTCTCTTGTCTCATTCCCTGTTTGTAGTTTTGATGCTATTCCTTTACTGAGATCTTATAATCACTTAAGGCAGATTATTGCTGTTTTTAAGAACTTGATTGTTCCCCTTTTTCTCTGATTGAGTTATGTTTTCTCTAATATAAAAACTGAAATTATAGGTTGCGCCACAATAAAAATGATATAATATAATAAAACCAATGTGTACTTACATAAAATGCATAAATAAAAATAGTCCTAATTATAAGGCATATGGATAAAATAGTCCAAGTTGATTGAAGAGTTGGGTAAGTTTGGTTGATCTTATAGGTTCTGAGATAGTCAGATATCCAGATACCGTAGAAGCATGCAAATGAGAAAAAGATTCCAATAGTTACATAGCTGAAAAGAGACTTGCGTCCATCAAGTTCAGCCTTCCTCACATATGCTTTTGCTGTTGATCCAAAAGAAGGCAAAAAACCCAGTCTGAAGCGCTTCCAATTTTGCAACAAACTAGGAAAAAATTCCTTCTTGACCCCAAAATAGCAGTCAGATGTCTCCTTGGATCAAGCAGCTATTAGCCCACTAATTAGAAATTATATCCCTGTATGTTATGTTTTTGCAAGTATTTATCCAATTGCAATTTAAACATCTGTATAAACTCTGACAAAACCACCTCTTCCGGCAATGAATTACATATCCTTATTGCTCTTACTGTAAAAAAACCTTTTCTTTGCCTTAGATGAAATCTCCTTTCTTCAAGCCTAAATGTGTGACCTCGTGTCCTATGTATAGCCCTGTTTATGAATAGATTTCCAGATAATGGTTTGTACTGGCCCCGAATATATTTGTATAATGGTATCATATCCCCTCTGAGGCGCCGTTTTTCCAAACTGAAGAGATTTAAATTTTTTAACCTTTCTTCATAACTAAAATGCTCCATTCCTTTTATCAATTTTGTAGCTCGTCTCTGCACTTTTTCTAGTGCCATGATATCCTTCTTTAGAACAGGTGCCCAAAATTGCACAGCATATTCAAGGTGTGGTCTTACCAGCGATTTATAAAGAGGCAAAATTATATTTTCATCTCGAGAATTTATGCCCCTATTTATACATGACAAAACCTTACTGGCCTTAGCAACGGCAGATTGACATTACATATTGCTACCTAATTTGTTGTCTATAACAATTCCCAAATCCTTCTCTTGTGTTGTTATCCCTAGTTCACTACCATTTAGGGTGTAAATTGCTTGTGCATTCTTAACCAAGTGCATAACTTTGCATTTTTCTACGTTAAATTTCATCTGCCATTTTAGTGCCCAGTCCCCCAATCTATCCAAATCCCTCTGCAGCAAGGCAATATCCTGCTCACATTTTATAACTTTACAAAGTTTTGTGTCATCTGCAAACACTGATACATGGCTTTCAATGCCCAATTCAAGATCATTTATAAATATGTTAAATAGAAGCGGTCCCAAAACAGAACCCTGAGGGACACCACTTTTGTCCAGCTTGAAAAGTTACCATTTATGACAACTCGCTGTAATCTATCCTTAAGCCAATGTTCTACCCAAGAACAAGAATATTCATCTAGACCAATTTCTTTTAGTTTGAAGACTAACCTATTGTGAGGAACCGTATCAAATGCCTTGGCAAAATCCAAGTAGATCACATCCACTGCAACACCCTGATCTATATTTCTACTTACTTCTTCGTAGAATGAAATTAGGTTAGTTTGACATGACCTATGTTTCATAAAACCATGCTGATTATTGCTAATAACACAGTTATTCCCAATGAATTCCTGAATATTATCCCTTAATAGCCGTTCAAATAATTTCCCAGTCACAGAAGTTAAGCTCACAGGTCTATAATTTCCAGGCAAGGATTTTGAACCCTTTTTAAATATAGGAACAACATCTGCCTTCCTCCAATCCTCCGGTACAATACCTGAAACAAAAGAATCTTGAAAAATTAAATACAGAGGTTCACTTATTTCCCCACTTAGCTCCTTAAGTACTCGTGGGTGGATACCGTCAGGCCCCGTCAGCTTTATTTACATTAATTTTCTTTAATAGCTGTAGCACCTTGTCTCGAGTTATCCAATCACAAGTTATCTGCAAGTTTGTTGCAGCAATCATATGCATATATCTTGCCATAGGATCCTCATTAATATATACCAAAGAAAAATAGTTATTTAAAATTTCTGCCTTTTCCTGGTCTTCATTGACTAACAGACCCATCTCTGTTTTCAGTGTACCTACACTTTTATTTTTTGTTTTTTTAGAATTAATGTACTTGAAAAAATGTTTGGGGTTGGTTTTGCATTCTTTGGCTATCAATTTCTCATTTTCTAGTTTAGCCACTTTAATTGCCTTTTTGCAAGTATTATTGGCTTCCTTATATCTTATATAGGATGCATCTGATTGGTCCGATTTAAATGCTTTAAAAGCCCTTTTCTTGTTTTTAATCTCTTGTTTTACTTCTCTACTAAACCACATTGGTTTTAATTTGTTTCTTTTATATTTATTACCCAATGGTACATACTGTGAAATGTACCTTTCTAATATTTGTTTGAATAGTTTCCATTTTTCCTCAGTGTTTTTATCACTAAGGCGTTTAGGCCAGTCGATATGTTGTAGAGCTGCCCTAATCTTATTAAAATTGGCTTTTTTTAAATTATACGTTTTAATATACCCCACATGCTTTTGCTTTTTGGAGTTTATTTCAAAAGTTACCATATTGTGATCACTATTTCCCAAATGCTCCCCTACTTGAATGTTGGTTAAAAGATTAACATTGTTTGTTATAACGAGATCCAGACAAGCATCCTTTCTAGTTGGTCCTTGTACCAGTTGTGACATAAAGGTGTCATTTAACACATTCAAAAAACGGATTCCCCTAGCTGAAGTACTAGTCCCTCTATCCCAATTTATGTCCGGGTAATTAAAATCTCCAATAATGAATGTGTTCCCCCGATTTGCAGCTTCACCAATTTGCTCTAACAGCAGTTCTTCCTCATTAATATTTACATTTGGTGGTTTATAACATATCCCAACCAATAACGTATTTCCCTTTGTTTTCCCCAAGCAGATATCTACCCATAAAGCTTCCACATTTTCCTCGTCACACTCCACATGCCTAAGATTTGACTTGAACTCATGGCTGACATACAAACATACCCCACCACCCTTCTTGTTTTTCCTATCCCTCCTAAATAATGTGTACCCATTTAAGTTAACTGCCCAGTCATGTGTCTCATCCCACCATGTTTCTGTTATGCCTATTATATCGTATTGTTTAGTGTATGCTATTGCCTCTAGTTCCCCCATTTTGTTATGTAGGCTCCTTGCATTAGTAAGCATACATTTAATATTACCATAAGTCATTTGTAATTTTTGTGAATCAATATTACATACCTCCTCTGTTCTGAGCTTCCCCCTCCCCCATCTCCACCCCCATTGTTCTGAGCTAAGGCCCATCTCATTTCTATCCTATCTCCATTTTCTAGATTGCTTTGAGCCTCCCCCCCGACTACTAGTTTAAAATCTCCTCCAACCTTCTAGCCATCCTATCCCCCAGCACAGCAGACCCTCTTCCGTTTAGGTGCAATCCATCACGACTATACAGGTTGTACCCAAGCGCAAAATCGTCCCAGTGCTCAAAAAGTATAAAACTGTTTCCGGTAGTGAAGAGAGGAATATAATAATGATAATATTCCTCCTACTCACCTTTTAAAGAGCTAGTACAAGCTCAGGTGTAGACAGCATTCAGTGTGTTTATCCCCCACTGGTAGGATAAAGGTGTTGGTAGGTGGTGAAGGTCCTCGGTATGGGGAAAGAAATTAAACCAAAATAGTGCTCTCTGTATGCAGTATTAGATAGTTGATATTTGTAAAGGTATAATACTCACATGTAAGTGAGCAGGATATACTGCTCACTATGATTTCTGTTTTTATATTTGTATTTTATTTTGATGGTCTGTGAAGGAACCTCATACCCTTAGGTTGCGGCCTACCCTCCACTTATCCTAGCTGTCTGCTGGTCACTAAGCGCTGATCCAACAACTGTTCATTCTTTTTTTTTTTTTTTTTTTTTTTTTTTGGTTTTTAAAATTTTTATTAAGTATTTGTATGCATTACAATATTTGCAAAATGAGAAAAAGCATAAAGATACAATTGGTATATCGCTTCAATAATGTAAAGTTGACTTTCATAATTTTTTTTACAAAAGATGAGTTAGCGGTTTACAGAGCATGTAAGCAAATGCGAATACATAAACAGAGGGTTTTACATAATCTACTCAGAAATTGCAACTGTCCAAGTACATGTACAACGGGTATTTAAGTTGATAGTTTATGTAAATCAGTATGAGATGAAAAACCTGGTGATCTTCAGGAACTTGCCTTATGGAAGGCTATGGACGTTGGGTTCTCATATTGTGTCCCTGGCAAGGGATGGTACCCTCAGTCAGAAATGTTTTCCAGTTTTCCCATATTTGTGTGTGTGTTGTCATGTTTTTGGAGTAGGCAGAGGAGATTTCCTCCATCTGTCTGGTGTTTTCTACTTTTTGGATCCATTCTCTGATGGTTGGTGCTTCAGCCTGTTTCCAGTGGATTGGGATTAGAAGATTTGCTGCTATCAGCAGGTGTGTGAGTAGGGTAAGATTTGGTTTCTTATTGACTATCGGGGGGGGTAGGAGGAATAGCATATGTTCCGGTGCATAAGGGTACTTTATGCCCGTTATTGTTTGTGTAAGTGAGTGGATGCGTTTCCAAAATTTAGAGACAATGGCGCACGACCACCACATATGTGATGAGTGAGCTTTGGGGGCCGAACAGCGCCAACATTTGTCTTTGATGGCCTTATGGATATGACTAAGTTTGGTTGGAGTGTAGTGCCACCTTGACAATCTTTTATAGTTGCTTTCTTGTGTGTTTAGGTTAAGGGATGTAGTGTGACTTCTGTTGATGATCTGTTGCCATTGTGCTGAGGAGAGTGAGATTGGCATCTCTGCAGACCATTTTTCTATAAAGATGGGGAGTGTATTAGGTTGGTTCGATTGGAGCAATTTATACATTGTTGACAAAGCTTTTTTCTTTAAGGGGTGATTTGTACATAATTGTTCAAATGGTGTGAGCGTTCTTGCTCCCCTGGGGAGTAGAGAGAGGTGTTTAGCAAAGTGACAGATTTGATTATGAAACAGGTGGTGTGTGCCTGTGTGTGAGGATTCTGGGAATAGATCCTGCATGTTCCTGATCTTGTCGTTTTGAGTGATGTCCTTGAGCGAGAGGTATGAGGATGTCTCGTTTATTTGTGGCAATTGCCGAGGTGTGTCTATCGGTTAGAGTGGGTTGTGTGTTATTGGATATAATGGCGAAGGAAACGGAGCCACATTGAGGCGATTGGTCACTGAGGCCCACACTTTGAGTGTGGCTGTTATAGTGGGATGCTGTTTGTGGGACAGTAGTAGTCGCCCATTTTCATGCCATGAGATTGTGCTGATAGGAGCTTTTGTAGATGCCCCTTCCATGGAGACCCATTGGTGGGATGGCAGTTGTTTGGTCCACTCGTATATTCTTACTAGGTGGGTGGCTTTATGATATGTTTCTATGTTGGGTAGACCTATGCCCCCTTCTCTTCTAGTTTGTGTTAGGAGGGAATATGCTAGTCTGGGGTGGGCGTTTTTCCATAGGTATTGTGAGAAGGCGTTCTTGATGTTAATAAAAAACTTTTTAGGGATTGTTATAGGAAGGGCTTGGAGGAGGTAGAGAATACGAGGGAGAACATTCATTTTTAGGACATTTAATTTACCAAACCAGTTGTGTTGTAGCTTGTTCCATTTGGACAGATCTCTATTTATATTCGTCATTAGTGGTGGAAAGTTAAGATTGTAGGTCTGAGACAAGTGTCGAGGAATTTGTATGCCCAGGTATTTAATTGAGACTGTTGCCCAAGAGAAATGGAATTCGTTTTTAAGCTGATTCTCTACTTCTGGTGAAGTTTGAATCGGGAGTAACTCACATTTAGCAAGGTTGGCTTTAAAATTTGAGAGTTTTCCGTAATCCTGCATCTCTTGGAGAATATGAGGGATGGATTGTATGGGGTTTTTGACCGAAAATAAAATATCGTCGGCGAAGGCCGATACCTTGTACTCTGAGGTGCCTATTTTTATTCCTTGAATTAGGGGGTTGTCCCGTATACCCTGTAAGAATGGTTCTAGCGTTAGGATGAAAAGTAAGGGTGAAAGAGGGCATCCTTGACGGGTGCCGTTTGTTATTATAAACGGAGTGGAGAGTTGCCCATTGATGCGCAGTCTGGCTGTTGGTTTGGAGTATATGGCTGACATCCAGTCCAGCCATCTAGGTCCAAACCCCAATGCCCTCAGCGTTGTCAGCATATAGGACCAATCAACTCTATCAAATGCCTTCTCGGCGTCTATAGCCAAGAGGGCGCTTTGACAGACCTCCTGTTTTGCCCAGTGAATCAGGTTTAGAATTTTTGTAGTATTATTTTTTGCCTCTCTGTTTGGTACAAAGCCAGCTTGATCCGGATGGATCAAGTCTGGGAGTAGATTTTTGAGTCTGGATGCAAGAATTTTGGTGAATATTTTAACATCCACGTTTATTAGGGATATGGGCCTGTAGCTGCCGCATTGAAGGGGGTCCTTCCCTGGTTTTGGGATGAGTGCAATTGTAGCTTCTAGAGTTTGAATGGGTGGTGGCACATTTTGAGAGATAGAGTTGTAGGCATTAAGAAAAGGAGAAGCTAATATTGGGGCTAGTTGTTTATAATATTTAATGGTAAAGCCGTCTGGGCCCGGACTCTTCCCTAGTGGGGTATTTTTGATTGCTAGAAAAAATTCATCTTGCGTGATCGGATCATCTAGGAAAGATTTAAGGTTATTCGGCAAAGTGTGTTTCAGTCTCTTTTGTAGGTAATCCAGAACTTCGGCTGGTGGGGGTGGTGTTTCCCTGAGATTGTAGAGCTTTGTGTAGAAGTGCCTAAAGCCTTCTGTGATTTCAGGTAACATGTGGGTTACTGTTCCGTCCTGTTTCTTGATGCCCTGTATAAAGGTCGTTTGTCTGTCTGGTTTGAGGGATTGTGCGAGCAGTCTGCCGCACTTGCCCCCTTGAGTGTAATATTTATGTCTTGTCAATTGGACCTTTTTTTTTGAGTATATGTGCAATAAAGTGGATAGTTCCGTTCTCTTGGCAATCAAGGTTTTATATGTGGTAAGCTTGTTATCTGTGATGTGTTGATTCTCTAAGTTTTTTATATCTGTGGTTAAGGTCTTAATTAAGGCATCTCTTTTCTTTTTTTGGATAGACGCCAGTTTGATAAGTTCACCCCTTAGGACACATTTGTGTGCTTCCCAAATCGTCGTGTGTGGTGTGTCCGGGGTTGTGTTGGTAAGAAAGTATGTCTGAGCGGTCTCGGCGAGTTGTGTGTTTACTTCCGTCACATTAAGTAGGAGATCATTCAGTTTCCATTGCGATTTGGGCCGAGGTAGGGAGGGAACATTCATCTCTAGGATTAGGGGAGCATGGTCAGACCATGTAATTGCGCCATAGGAGGCTGAGGTTATCAGTGGTAGGAATCTGTGATGTGTAAATAACATGTCTATTCTTGTGTATGTGCCTGTGGGGGGAGAAAAGAAGGAGAAATCCCTGCGGGATGGATGTAGTGATCTCCAGCAGTCGAAAAGTTGGGCATCATACAGTGTTTGTCTAATTTTGTCTCTTGTGGTGGATAAATAGACACTAGACAGGGCGGTAGTGTCTAGGGAACCATCAGGTGATATATTCATGTCTCCTCCTACCAGAAGTTGACCCTCCTGGAAGTTAGAGAGTTTGTTTAATATTTTGGTGAGTGTGCGATTCTGTTTTTTGTTGGGGAGATAGAGATTTGCCAGTGTGACTTTGGTGTTGCCTATGGTCCCTACTAGGAAGAGATATCTACCTGCATCGTCTCTTTCTTTCTTGTGAAGTGTAAAGGGAACCTGACTTCCCAACAAGATTCCCACTCCTCTGGCTTTCGCATCTGTGAAGTGGCTGAAGTAACCTGTTGGAAAGTGTCTGTTGCGTAACATAGGTGCTGTGTCTTTCCGGAAGTGGGTTTCTTGTAGAAACACAATTTCTGCTTTGTGTCTATGAAAATCCTGTAATGCCATGGACCTTTTTTCAGGTGTGTTGAGACCTTTTACATTTTGTGACAATATACGTATAGTGGTCATGTTGTTTGAAGTAAGACCGCTGTAGGTGTCAATGTAGTCAAGGTGTGATATAAATAATGTAACCTTGCAGTGGTGTTGTGAGTACAATTGATGAAGCGGTGAGTTGTCTGGTACCAAGTAGTATCTAAATAGCAGGTATTAGCATACAATAAACGTATTTTGCATATAATAATTTGAAAAATCAAATGTTAAAACAGTATGTGTAAATATAAAAACAGTAAAACAATAAAGTACTGCTCGCTTCCCTTCCTCAACAGGAGGAAAGGTCTACAATGGGAGTAAGGCCTCACCTGGGCCTTCCCCTTGTATGGGCCGCGTCTCGACCGGGTGATACTCCGGGTCTCAATACGGTCGCTTTTCTGTAGGACTTCGTCCGTGAGCAGGACTTACAAACTATTAGGCCTGGCAGGGTTAAATAATGGGAGTTTAAGAACAAGTAGTGGTATAAGATGGTTGTTGTGTCCCCTGCCACGGACCTTAACTAACACCTGAAAGGTGTAATAAGTCTCCAATCTCTGTGCAGGAGATGGAGGCTGGTTTCTTGGGGTTATATGGGCTGGTAGCAATCCAGGTGGGCTTATCTGTAGCGTATGGGCTTACAGGACTTTAAATCCTGTGTTATGTTTATGGTATGTTGTTTATGGGAAGGGAGTAGGAGGGAGGGGGGGGTAGGAGGGTATACATGGGGGGGGGTTATCGTTCTGAGGGAGGTACTACATAGGTAATAGTTAATAAACAATAATTAACATTTAATAGTGACGACCAACGTTAATGATTAACATTATTAATAGTGGAAGGCTATGTCTTGAATTAGAGACAATAATGTCGCTGGTACCGGTATATGAATACTTCAGCTGTTTTCGTCTGGCCAGTTGGTAACGTATTTAGATTTCGGTCAAAATACATATATACATCTTGTTTCAGCTTAAACCTTACTTTTGCATTTCCATAAATGTATAATTAGTCTGCAACATTTAGGTATATGTACATGGAATGAGCCAGGTGGGGATGGGGTTGTGGGTTAGCCAATTCGATAAGAGTAAACTGATGGTGAAACTTGTCGATGGCTTCAGGTCTCGCCATTGGCTACCAACAGATTAAAATGTATTGTCCTTTTCGAGTCTGGAGCAGTTTGAGAGAGATTAGCTTTTGGGCCTCTTGCTTGTGTTAGCTATTGCGACTCAGGACTTAGACATATTTTAATTAACCCTGTCCATTCCTGGGTCGCCTCTACTACACCTCTAAGGTGTGGGGGGGCCAGTTGTGTGTATAATTACATAATAACAAAGATGCAAACATACAACCTGTCTATGCAATCAACGAAGAGTTCTTGTGGTGTCATGGCAATGCCCTCAAGGACTGTAAGTTCAGGGTGTAAGTGTCTTTTAGATCCTGTTGCAGTCCCCTGAGCGTCGCCTCTATCATTATGTAGTTCCCAGTTAGTCTTTGTGTTCAAAGGTTCGGTATAACGGTGCCATTTGTGGACGACAGAATGAGGCTGACAGAATGAAGCATGTTTCGTCGGAGTTCGTGGATTAGTGGAATTGAAAGAGAGTCCGCATAAGGGGGGGGGGAGGGAAATATAGTGACCGGGTTTTGTGAGGTGCGGTTGTTCCGCTTTTCCCATGTCCCGTATGTTATCTTTTATCCTGTCTCGGCGTCCTCAGTGGGGAGGTGAGTCTTGGATCTGTTCTCCTTTTCTTCATCGGGGTGATACCCCTTGTGCGGTTCATGGAGTCCTGGTGCGGATAGGGGCCGTACCAATCCATAACTTGTGTTTCTGGGAGGTCTAATGCTCTTAGGAAGGGTGGAACATCTAAATGTGATGCAATTGAATACGTAGTACCTTTATGGGTAACTATGAGGGCAAAGGGGAATCCCCATCTGTAGCGAATGTCGCGGTTGCGTAGATGTTCTGTGATCGGCTTCAAAGCTCGTCTCGCTTGCAGTGTGAGCCATGATAGGTCTGGGAAAATTTGCACTGCATGTCCTCTATATAGTAAGGGGGGGTTGGTGTCCCTCAGTGCCTTTAATACATTTTCTTTTTCATTATAATAGTGTAATTTACATATGACATCTCTTGGGAGATCTGTTGCAGGGCCCCTGGGTTTAAGGGATCTGTGTGCCCTGTCTATAATGAAAGAGTTGTTGGGTTCCTTTCCTAGTATTAAGTTAAATAGGTCAGTTAGTGTGTTCAATAGGTTTTCCCCTTGAGATTCTGGGAGCCCTCTTACCCTTAGGTTATTGCGTCTTCCTCTATTGTCGAGGTCGTCTAGCTGCCTTTGCATATCAGTCAGGTAAAGCAGTTGGGAGTCCATTAAAGAGGACATATGTACCATTTGGGCTTGTTGTGCATCTCTCTCCTCTTCTAAGTCGGTGACTCTGTGGTTAAACTGTTGCAGGCTGGAGTTGATCGTGTCAAGCTTCTCCTGGAAAGAAGTCTCCATCTTGCTCATCATGGATGCGATGTCTGCCTTAGATGGTAAGTTTTTGATCAGTTCTTTAAGTTCCAGGTCCCTGTGGTGATCGTTGGGTCTGTCAGAGGTGTCCGATGTCGCTGGGCTTTGAGGTATGGAGTCTAGATAGTTATGAGTGTCGGACGGCGCCATTTTGTTGGTCGCGGCCTCCGTCTCGCGGTCCGCCGACTCCGTGAAATAGCCTGTTAAAGTTCCCAATTTGTGCCCGTTATGTTTCCCTGGGGTGCGCTGGGTACCTTGATTCTTTTTTGGGTTTCCCATTTTTGGTTGTTGCCTCAGATTGATGTGGATTGCCCGATGGATTGCAGGGAGCCGAATCAGTGCACAGCCATTCAGCTCCGCGGTCAGGCCACGCCCCCACAACTGTTCATTCTATGTTTTCTCTAATACCTCGTACTTTGTGACTTATATTTAGATTACCAAGCTGAGTTACCAAGTTTACTACTGAAAATATGTGAATCTCCTTGTGATTATACATTTATACATACAACTACACACATTCTTACATGATAAATATCTATTGTATGATACTTACACATTACAGAAAAATACAATTCAATACAGGTCACTTTAAAGACTGTTTTGGTCCTTTTGCCCTTGACTATTAGCAAATACTGTGACAAACATTTGCATTTTGCTAAGCTGTCATTACTATTTTGTCGCACTGACATGCTTTGTACTTCTGGCAATAAAATATAGTTGCTTTTATTTTCTGTTTCATAATACGCTTCAGACTCTTACTAGCTATTACAGTATGCATTAGTTTAAATCTCAGGAGAAGATGGCAATATCTTTTTATTTATGAAAAAAAAAGACATTAAGAGCATAACAGTGGAAAGAAGTCATTTTTAAATCCTTTTTTTATTTTTTTTTGAAGCATCAGTCTGATTTGATTCTCAGCATGAGATGTTTTGCCAATGCATGTGTCACTGGGATTCATATTTTCAGCTCATTACGGTACATGCAAAATAAAACTTGGTATAAGATAAGGATAAGACAAAAAACAAATAAGGTAGGTAAACCACTACCACTTAGTGCCTACAGAGATTGGCACTACCGGTATAGGTAAACCTACCCAGTACCTAATGGAGGCTCCAAGGGTCTCCAGGGGCCTAAACCCAGATTGTATATAGAGAAAAAGGTGAAACATATAGAGAAAAGCAGCTGCAAAAAGCAGTTGTATCTAACTGCACGAATCAACAACAAAATAAAGTAGTCTCACAGAAAATATAAATAGATAAAGTTATAATTATAAGAAAATATGTGAATCTCCTTGTGATAATACAGCTAAAAGATAGTAAATAGATAGACTGATTATATCCCGTGTCCCTAGTATGGAATATGAGTATAAACCAAATAGAACATCCAGAAATGAGCTTTAATAAATACTGCTCTAATGTGTCCTCTAAAATATAAAGTAACTCAAACTGACAAGGGAGAAAATAAAGGGATATAATTACACAGAGTTACCACTAAAAAAATCCTCTAAACAATAATATAGGATACCTAAGAAGGGAAATCCCAAACCAAGATATATAATATGGACTAATGTAACAGTATCCAAAATGTGTACAACTGATGAGAGGATATAGATATCGTGGAGCTTAGAATGCCCACGGCATATCTATTAGACAAGGCAAAAGAAGTAAAAGTAAATATGTAGAAGGAAAATAGCGGAAAATTGCTTAACAGACGGTGTAACAGTCAAAATAGCAACAAAGAATACAGTACCCCTGCTTACATATACTTCTCGGGCTCAAATAGTGGTAAAGCATAAGATATATAAATAGGTCTATCTATTTAGACATACAGTAAGTGCCATCAAATCCTTACAATGCCATATAGTGACATATGTGGGCAAACCAGTGATGTCCGAGAAAACGGACAGTGAAAACGCCTGACGTGCGTTTCAGTGCTCTTACTAGCGCCTTCGTCAGAGGCAGATCCGAAACTGCTCGATGTGGGCTTAAAATACCCTATTCAAAGGGTCTCTTATCCAATAGGAGTCCTCCATCTAACAGAGGGCGGGGCCAAACATTTCCCGCGCTGGAACAGGCTAATTGAATCCATCAGAGGAAGTGGGACGGACATAGCTTCTCTATTAGCATAAGCTCCTCCCACTTTCCTCCGTAGGTGAAAAACCTGCCTTTCAGCATATTAAATGTTAGGAGGAAGATAGAGAAACGAAGTAACAAAAATCTGAAAGAGAGATAAATGTGTTATAGGTCTATTAAGATGGATATAATCCAATGTATATATACATGTAATGAGCATTAATGCACGACAGCTCTTAAGGTTATATAGATGCATATCCATCTAGTGAATCCACAAAACTAGATACATTGGTCTATAGGTAATGATAATATATCCATGTAAGATACCTAGGTATATATCATATACCTTAATATGTTATGCTGTACTGGATCTAAATACAGATGTTTTGATATGGAGTCAATAGTACAAATCATATCACCATAGAGCTAAATGATATGAAGTCAATAGTACATATCATATCACCATATAGCTAAATAGATCATGTATATCAACGATCAAAAAGGATCTAAAAGATGTCATACAAACAAACACATCTGTAAAAGTTGATAATATACTCTTATTTCTGGCAGCTCATCAAGTTGATGAATATATATGAAAATATACATATACAAAGGATCACAAGTACTTGAATATTGAAATACATTAATGAGTATATAGTGACTATATGTCAGTACTTTGTCCTTAACATGTTGTCGTAGAACTTAATAGACCGTACAGGAATAACAATATATTGCAATACTCAAAGTCCAAGTACAGAGGCTCAAATATCAGATTAATGATTAAGTGTCAAGTAGAGTCCCTGTAGTCTAAAGAGGGTATTATGCTCTAAATGTTACCCATGAGCAGAATCAAACAAAAGAATAGAAGAAAAGATATATAAGAGAAAACATAAATTAAAGAAAATATCATACATAGAAGTAATGTGAGAAACCACTATTATGTAAACAGTAGTGGATCATGTAGTATAGCCAGTATTATTAGTTGGTATTGTTAGTCAGAGATAAAGGGTGTGAATGAAACCCCTTCATTAAGGCCCATAGGGGAGAGCGTTTTTAGTCTATATATCCAAATACTCTCTCTTTGTAGGAGTTTTTTTATCAAGATCTCCTCCCCGCGGGCCAAGTGTAACTTTTTCAATTCCACAAAAACGTATGTTTTCTGCAGACCCTCCATGATGGAGTTTTAGATGTTTTGAAATAGGAGTATCAATTAGTCTCCTAGGGTTAACAGATGTAATATGTTCTCGGATCCTCTGTTTAAATGCACGAATCGTCTTTCCCACGTACATTTTTTTGCATGAACAGGTTAATAGATACACTAGACCTGTGGTTTGACAATTAAAGAATGTTGTGTGTATTCGTAGAGTCCAGTATCTTCTTAGATGGACGTAAAATGAATTTACATGATTTGCATCTTCCACATTGGTATGTTCCAAATACTGATGATTTTAGCCAAGTGGGCTTGGTAGATAGAGAGCTTAAGTGGCTTGGAACGAGTATATCTTTGATGTTTCTACCACGTCTTGCTGTAACTGAAGCATATGGAGTAATGCCTTTCTGTAGATGGTGATCTTGTTGGAGAAGTGGCCAAAATCTGTTGAGAATTTTGAGTGTTGGATGCCATCCTGCATCGAAATTCCCTATGCACCTAATCAATTGTGTGTTGTCACTACCATGTTTCTCTAAAAGGAGGGTTTCTCTATCCGTCATCAGAGCCCGCTGATATGCATTTTCTAAGCATCTGTTCGGGGAACCTTTTATTTAAAACTGCTCCTTAAGAGTTTTTGCCTTAGTCTTAAAATCTTCAACTGTAGAGCAGTTCCGACGCAAACGTAAATATTGGCCCACTGGTATCCCTCTTTTGAGGGGAAGTGGGCGGTGGCTCTCCCCATTTAGGAAAATATTAGTCGAGGTTGTTTTTTTAAAAAGTGTGGTATTCACCCTCCCTTGATCAGTGATCATAATGGAAATATCCAGGAAATTGATGGATCTGCCACCAATTTCATAAGTCAATTTTAAATTGATGTTATTGAGATTTAAAGTATGTACAAATTCTCTGAAAAGTTCCATAGTGCCAGTCCACACAATTACTATATCATCGATATTGCGTTTCCAGGTTTGGACATATTTGGTATATTCCATCAGAGAGGTACCAAATACTATGGTCTTCTCCCACCACCCTAGGTGGAGGTTGGCATATGAGGGGGCACAAGCCATCCCCATAGCTGTCCCTCTCACCTGGTGGTAGTATTTACCCTGAAACATAAAATAATTATGTGTGGACTGGCACTATGGAACTTTTCAGAGAATTTGTACATACTTTAAATGATGGATGGATTCAATTAGCCTGTTCCAGCGCGGGAAATGTTTGGCCCCACCCCCTGTTAGATGGAGGACTCCTATTGGACAAGAGACCCTTTGAATAGGGTATTTTAAGCCCACATAGAGCAGTTTCGGATCTGCCTCTGACGAAGGTGCTAGTAAGAGCACTGAAACGCACGTCAGGCGTTTTCACTGTCCGTTTTCTCGGACATCACTGGTTTGCCCACATATGTCACTATATGGCATTGTAAGGATTTGATGGCACTTACTGTATGTCTAAATAGATAGACCTATTTATATATCTTATGCTTTACCACTATTTGAGCCCGAGAAGTATATGTAAGCAGGGGTACTGTATTCTTTGTTGCTATTTTGACTGTTACACCGTCTGTTAAGCAATCTTCTACATATCTACTTTTACTTCTTTTGCCTTGTCTAATAGATATGCCGTGGGCATTCTAAGCTCCACGATATCTATATCCTCTCATCAGTTGTACACATTTTGGATACTGTTACATTAGTCCATATTATATATCTTGGTTTGGGATTTCCCTTCTTAGGTATCCTATATTATTGTTTAGAGGATTTTTTTAGTGGTAACTTTGTGTAATTATATCCCTTTATTCTCTCCCTTGTCAGTTTGAGTTACTTTATATTTTAGAGGACACATTAGAGCAGTATTTATTAAAGCTCATTTCTGGATGTTCTATTTGGTTTATACTCATATTCCATACTAGGGGCACGGGATATAATCAGTCTATCTATTTACTATTTTTTAGCTGTATTATCACAAGGAGATTCACAAATTTTCTTATAATTATAACTTTATCTATTTATATTTTCTGTGAGACTACTTTATTTTGTTCCAGATTCGTGCAGTTAGATACAACTGCTTTTTGCAGCTGCTTTTCTCTCTATGTTTCACCTTTTTTTCTATAAGATAAGGATAGAATGCCTTTTAAAAAGTTACTTGCTATTGGAAGATTGTGTTCATGCTAATCATTGATTATTTACTGGCAGGAGTGAAAATGATTATGAATTCAAATCTGAACAGCATATTTTTCTTTTCTAAATAACTACTATTATAAGCTAACTTTTAAATTGTTGGCATATCTTCTAACTATGCACGATGGGCAGAGGTTAAGGGTGGGTGGGGTCTAATTTTAATATCATTATTTTAAAATGTTGCTTTTCCATTTGGACATTTCTTAGAAAATTAGTCAATGAAATTTAAAAAAAATGAAAGCTACTTCCCATTTGTAGTGAACCGTGTTTCAAATGTGCAATTTTCAGAAACTTTGAAATTCCTGAACATGAGTTCTTCAGTCACAATGATAAAGAGCGATCTGATTGGCTGGGAAAGGAACGAGTTGACAGGGTGATTTTTTTGTTTTTGTTTTTGCAAGATAGTTTTAAGGCTGCTTCATCTGACTTTTTGTCACACACACACACACACACACACACACATACTTTTGTACTTTGTAGATAGCATAAGTACGGGAAGGCTTATAAAATACTATTCTATTGACCTCAGTAGAGTTATTTAAAAGTCAGATCAAAAATATCCCTCATCAAGTCTTTATTTCAAGTCTCCGTAAGTTAAAATATTGACTGGAGTGACGGTGTTCTATCGGTAGCTAGCTTGCCATACTAGTACGTAGAGCTTTAGCTATTTTTCATAAGAAATTTCTACTTTATACTCATTTTATAGTTCTTTGAAGGTGAAAGGTAGAATTCACCATGCTGGAAATCAGAACACGTTACTCTGAGATACTGTGGCTGAAGCTCTCTCCACTGAGATTTTTCACAAATATGTGATTTTTATTTTTAACAAATATGTGAAATTCTTTGAAATTAGTTTAACCCTAGAATATACAATCTGGTAAGCACACTTTAATGCTTTGGCTTACAGAGATCCTCTTCTAGGTGTCCGATAGTGATAATCTTGATGTGTATTTTCTACGCATTTTTTTTTTTTCATAATAAAAATTAAAATAAACTATTTTCAAATGTACTTGATGCACAGGACTGGGTGATGTATTTTGTCAGTTAAAAACAAAAAGCTGGCAAAATGACTGAAAATATTGTGGGTGACATACCATGTTGATATACCAAAGCACCAAGCTCAATACTGTTTGTTTGTTTGTATTTCTGATTCTTCGTCATCATGTCATAAACAATAAAAACTTTACAAATTTACATATATTAATTCCTGCCTACAGAATGCCTAATACTGTTTAAGTAGAAATTCATTACAAAGTAATTAGACTATAATTCATGTGCAGGACAGATTGATGATATTATTACAATTCTTTACTTTATGTTCCTGTTGTTATGTAATTCTAATGAAGATATTTGCATATTTACACATACAAAATGTGCCTCGCTTTCCAATCTAAAATTATTTTCTATCCAAAATAGTTCCATAAACATGCAAAAATGTTGCTTTGGCATCTCTCTCTTTTTTTTTTTGCTAAAATCCTCAATTATAAAACAAAGTACAAATAAATACATAACCTTAAATATTAACACATTGACATGTGGATATTTTATTTTTATTAATACTTTTATTAAGTATTCACCAGCTTGTATGCATAGTTAATCACTGTCCGTGTATATGTCTCTGCAGAAAATTCATAATATTGGAAAAATAATGTATCATGTTGCATTAAACTATATAAAAAAAATAAAGGCAAACCGACAGTAGCTCAACTCCTAAAATATTGCTGTTCAGTTTAGATTTATAGCGAAATGGTTAGATTACAGCAGCAGAGTTGGTAAACTTTGATTTTGTAAACATATTAAATTCAGACTTCAACAGCTTCTTTCTCTAAAGCAAACAAAACAAAATTGGACTGCGTAATGTAATTTCGTTTATCAATGTAACGTACAAAAAAAATAATTTAAAGAAATGCGGGCAATAACGAATAACATGTTGAATACCGTCACAGAAACAAAGGGAGCAAATTTCGTAGGGAAAGTTTGACAAAGGTTTTACATTAAATTTCATTATTCTGGGCTTGGTCAAGTCCTTTTTGGTATTTAGTTTCTAAACCTGAAAATTCAAATGAACTAAATGGATAAGTTACATTTGCAATAAACCTGAACCTTTCATGTTATGAGTCAGCATGTGGAAAATGTGGAAAAAGTTAAATCATTTCTGTGCTAATTTAATACATTATGCTGAATATAGAATTGCTTTTAAGGATCGAAATTTACACATTTAAAAATCACAATTAAAAGAGACAAAAGAAATAAACAAGTCAATGGAACAAGGCCATGAACTGTCCCTAGATATCTGGTATAAACAGGCAGTCATCATTGTAGAGTACATATGGCAGGTGGTAACGGGGGCTCTTGACTTCAGCAGACAAATATACACATAGGAAATGTCTACTCTTATACTTTAAAATATGTAACTGAATTTTTTCGTACCATTAAACCACTTATTTTCTAATACAAGACCTGTGCGTGCACCCCTTACCTTATTTATTTATATATTGAACGCGGGTAGCAGCCAGGCAAGGTATATACCAAGCTGCTATATGTGCTATATGTGTTAAAATATGTATCTATATGAATGTGTAAGCCCCAGCCATACAGCGTGATCTTTGATCAGATGATCAGTTTGTAAAAAATGTTCCCAGTCTCCTGTGTTTGATGTCATTACTAAGAAATTTTCTTTTTTTACTGTCTGTATGACAATTGAACAGTAAAAGAAGAGAAACAAAAAAACATGGCTTGCTTCTAAGATATAGTGGCATCCCAATGTGCATTAAAATACCTCTCAAATCAGTTCTAGGAATAAAGTGAGCATGTCTATGCTGAGTCTGGGCATTTTACATAAATGACCCAAGGTCTTGTCACATCCAAATTATCCCAACACATTTTCATCAATAATCAACAGTATTCAGAAAGTAAGTCTGAGCTTTGGAGACAGAAAGGGTGAGAAATGTAATTCATGTAATAATTAAACAGACAGATAAAATACAGTTTGTTTTCTAATATTGTTAACTCATAATCTTTGTTTTTATGAAGATATTCTCAACTGCTCCCCAGAGAAAAATGTCAGTAAACTATACCTATGCAATTTACAATGGATTTTTTAAATGATTGCTGCAATTATCAAGTGGGGCAGTAACCCTATGAACAAACCACCACAAAATATACATATTTGCATCGCTCCCTTTTACAGTTGCCTTATTCCAAGGCCCAATTTAACCTTGCACAACAGAGAGCCCCAATGAGGATGAATTTCACAAGTAAGTGGGTTAATCCTAAGAGCAGGCATTTGGATAGGACTAGGATAGGACTTGCCAAATATGGGGTACATTGATGTTATGCCAGTGTTCTGTCAGTCTGGTGTTCTTAAAAAAAAAAAATTCTTTAAATTGTGAGCTTTGCAGCTGGTGTTTAGTGAGTGAGTGCACTGGATATTGGAATATTACATACATATTAGCAAACTCATTAGCAGATACATATCTTTTAAGATATGTTCACCTAAAGACTGCATCATCAACTTTAAAGAGGTTGGATATGGATGTGGCAATGTGGGTATTGCGATGCGTACACCTCTGTCTCATGTGAAGTAAGCTGCCTAACAGCAGAGCAGTGAGTGCACACATTAGTATGTATTTATAGGTCTTGTTTATGAAATGACACTTGTCAAGGATGTGTTATGCATGATGCTGGCATGCTCATATTGGTGTTTAGACAGAAGTAAAACAAGGTATCTCTAAATTTATAAAAAAAAAATATGTTAGATATGTTTGGCATAAAGTCTGAAATGCCAAACACGTTATTGATAGTTGGCAGCGACTCTATTTTGATAGGAATTAGCCATTCCAGAAATAATTATCAATAGACCAAATGTGTTAATAACATATTTTTAAATGTTGTATGCACAAGATAGGTCCATCAGTAACCTGGTTAGAATTTTTTGCATTCTTGCATTCTCATTCTAGTACCACCTGAGATGTCTAGCTCACGTTGGATGTGAAATCTTAACTGCTATAAGACAAATATGCACTTTTAAAAGTGTAGCTATAGATGTAACGGTGTAAGATCTGGTGAGTTAAATGCAAACTGAAGGTCAGGAGTATGTGTGGTGAGGCCATATGATTAGGATAAAAAGTCCCAGGTTAGGTCTTAACTCATAATCACAGAAAGACCTAGGAAATACATGTTTATTTTCCAAATTTATGAATTGTCATGGATTTAAAGTGAATTCAAAATTAATTTTATATGTTAAGTTAAAATAGGCAACTAAAAAACATTGTTGACTCAGTAAATATGTCCATCTATTGTTCCTAAAATGTGAAATTCACTTTGAGTTCACTTTCAATCCCAGAAATTTAAAGTGAATAACACTTATGAGTGACTCCTGCACTATCTGACATACCTTCTTAAATATTATAACTTCTAACAACAGATCCTGATTTTTTTTTTCCATTGATAATTTTTATTTCTCGAATCGCAAAATTCGAGTATTTAACTGTTACACAAAAAGGGAGGGGTATAAGGGTACAGAATAAAGAGGGGGTGGGGAAAGGAAACAGTACAATCAAGGTCGTCAGTTTTAACAGTGTTGGTAGCTTAATTTTACCATTATTACCGAGTGATATAGAATAAAACAGAATAACACAGAGTAACACAGCAGGGCGGTCATGTATTTACGTTCTTGAGTATACCTAGCTCACACACAAGTAAGCCTGTATTGTTTGGTTTATATCCTTTGGGCCTTGCTAATAGTGGGTAACCCTGTTCATGAATCAAAAGCGTCTTTCCCTAGCCCTGTATTTTGGAGGTGACAGTGTCACGAAACCTGTGGTGTTTGTGGGGGTATTTCTTCAGACGTGTCTACAGTGGATGTAGTATGGTGAGTTAATTCTAAAAAGGGTTTCCATATATTTACAGTACTTTCTCTGCGTACGTGTGAGGTGGAAGCTAGGAGTTCATACTTGTAATATTGAATTATCCTGTCTAGTAGTTCCTTTTTGGAGGGGCATCTAGTGGTCTTCCAATTTTGTGCTAAGAGGTGCCGAGCTGCCAGGATTATTATGGAGGCTATCTTTTTATCTGCTTTCATCCAATGGGGAGGGAAGATCAATAGGAGTGTCAGTGTTGGTGTCAAGGGTTCTTTATGTTGGAGTAATCGTTGCAGGAGCGAGTGGACTTGTGTCCAAAGCGCTTCTATCCCTTTACATCCCCACCATATGTGCATCATGTCACCTATGTCCTCAGAACATCTCCAGCATTGTGGGCTGGTATTAGGATATATTTGGTGGAGTCTTTGCGGTGTAAGATACCATCTATATATCACTTTTTTATGCGCTTCTACATGCGAAAAGCAGGAGGTAAGGCCCGAAAGAGCAGTTAGTGCTGCTAGCCACTGCGTATCTGTGAGTGTTGGTATACCCTCCCTTTCCCATTTTTGTACAAAGTTGAAAGAGTGGGGGGTATTGTAATCAAGCAAGACCCGGTAACATAACGAAAGGGATTTGGGTTTTTGCGGTGAGTTTTGGCATCTAGATAAAATCTCCCAGATCCTGATTTTAAACATTTCACAAAATCCTTCTAAAAAAAAAAAGATTCTCCTGGCTGGATTCAACCCATATTTTTGTATTAAATAAAGCAGAGATTTCAATCCCCACAGATGTTGATGGTCTGCTTTAATTGCACTAGATGACTAGGGTATTTTGGGAGTTGTACTTCAGCAACATCTGGGAAGTAAAGTTTGAGGCACCAGATATAAAGAATGCACTATAATATTTAAGAAAAAAAAGCAATGCATTATAAAGAAGATAATACGTTCCCTACAAATCTCCATGCTGTGCAGAATTTGCAATGAGCTCTCACCAAACCAGGAGTTGAATGATAATTGCAATTATTTGTGTCACTGCTGACTGTTTCCCATGAGCTGTAGTTTGATAACAAAGATTTTTTATTGCTGTAGAACTTCCAAAAACCTAGTGACATCATGCTCAACAGTACTATTGAAGCAGAACACATGAAGCAATTAATTTGTATTTATGAGTATTTTTATGTAATGAAGATTGAGGAAAAGTCAGAATAAATAACTATATTGTAACCTTCACATTGCATCAGATGTGTGTTGATGTTTGGAGTTTACGATGTTTGGAGTGTCCCTTTTTTTTATAGTATTTTATAAAATAGTGTATGACCATAGAAATAATATTGTGATATCTTTTTTTTTTAGTAACTATTGGTGTTTTTGTTACCTGTAGATATCTTACAGAACTTGTGACTTGAGTTAATTACAGGTCTTGCTGCAATTCAACAAAGTGCCTGTTTTTCTAAATCCCTGAGAGATATGTCTAAAAATAAAGCAAAAAAAAACCCACAAAAACATTATTTCTTAACACATTATAATTAGTGTTGCTGTTTTGCCGGATTTGTAATTTACTGTCATCTTTTACAACAACGTAATGAAAAGAAGTCAAAGAGTGGCAATGGAAATCTTTATAATTGAGTGACATAAATTAAAGTCCGCTTACTCGGTATGAACCAGAAAAAAAAAAAACCATATCGTTTGCAAGATGATTCAACATAGTCCTCCTTCTGGTGACACATCGTGTTCATCGAGAGACAGCCAGATATCTTCTAGATGGCTTTGTGATGCCAATTAATGGTGTTTCTGTCTCACGTCTCACGAATTTGAGTACTCAGCAAAGAATTGTAGATATATTAATCTATTCCTGAGATTAGTAGAAGATGCCTATTACACGCAATAATTTAGAAATACGGAGGAAAGTTTCATAAGATGTGCTATTTTTATGACATTATGATGTCTAAAGAAACATATTTGTTTAATTATACTGCAATAATCTCAGAAATGCCTTCTGCGTTATATTATAACTAATGATGCTATCTGAGATTCACAGTGAGGATTATTTTTCTCATATGATGTGCTTGAAAAGTCTGCAATGTAGTACATTATTTATTCTAGTAGAATAGACAGTATTCAATGTTTAATATTCAGATACTTAAAATTAATTTCTAAAATTTTAAAGGCTTTAACAGTTCAAATTTAATAAAATTCATATCTGAAAAAATCAGTCATTTTTTATTATTGTTTTATTTTTTTAACATATATATAATTATCTAGATGGGGATATGTCTGTAAATGAAAATGATATTAATGAATTGGTAAATAATTTAATGTAGAAATACCCCTTGAAATAAAGTAATGAGTGGGAAAATACTTGTAATTAGCATTTTGTTTCTCCATAATACAAAATATTCATCTCCTGCTAAAATTCCTTAAAAAAAGCAAACTCTATCAGCAAATAATTCATATTAATATAGAACAATGGTGAAAATATTATAGTTGTGAACAAATGTGCAGATTAAGAAAAAACACAATTAAGGCCAAACATATAGGATCATTCACTAAACTCAGAATTGTAGTGAATTGTATTAGAATTGAAAATTGTGACTAACACGAGTTGGAGATTGTTTCCCGAATGTTTATCTTCACCAAAGATTTGTAATTCAGATTTAACTCACTAGATTTAGAGTTTAATGAAAAATCCTGTTAGATCCTCTTGCATCAACTATAAAAATGGCTTTATGAAGGTCCAAAAAAGTTCAAAACATTAGTTTTCTTATTGTCAAATAAATATGTAATGCACATTTACTAAATTGTCGAATACCTTGACATTTGGTATGTTGCGTTGGCAAAGGTTTGTTGGGTTAGCAAAGTTTGTTCTGTTCGAGTCATATTAAGATGAATTTGTGTGCTATTTACCATAAAGTCTTAATAAAAATGTAAACATTTCCCCATTTTACCTACAGAAAAAGCATTTATGCAGGAAAACTTTACAAAAAAGATAAGTAATTTTCTGCAAGTGAAATTGTACCATACCTGTCCAAGTTAATCCAATAGAAAGTTCACGATAAAGTTCAAATGTCATGTTGCACTGAAACTTTTTGTGGAAATCAGAAATATGCAGTTAATATATAAAGTAGAATGTGGAGTTTATTCCAATTTACCAGTCACTCCATTTGTATATACTTCTAAAAGATAAATCTTTACTAATTGCTATAAAATAATTTAATGAAAACAGACCAATCTTGTAACCTCCTGCAAATAGACATATAAAAGTCTGTGTAGTGAGACCCTTTGATCACCCAAGGAGCAATCTTCAGAGCTAAGTAAGAAAAGAAGGCAAACAGCAGTTTGTTCACCACAATTGGTATTTTGTGTAGAAATACACAATTTGCATGTAGAAAAGAGCCTAATGGCTCATTCTAGAAAGCCCAGGTTTATTTAGATTTTTTTTTCCATACAATTTTAATTCACTCAAAGTATTATTTAATTTCTTACTTTGTTATTCATGACTAACAGCTGCATTTATTGTTTGGTGACTGTAGAAAAAGTGAAACCTAAGTCTTAAGCATTATATTAATTTTCTTACTTTAGTTTTGTAACCTGACTGTGGCAAATGTGTCTATGTCACAAGCTCCTGGAGGAGCCTGCTGGCTAGCCTCCTGATTAGGACTATGGGCCATGTAACCATAAACTACTTGATTCGTGTGAATTGCGGACCACCTCTGGGCTTGTTAACCCCTATTAGATGCATAAATGAGAAAAGGAAAGTAAAACAAGGAATAGTAAGCACAGGAAAAAAAGATAGAGCAGTACAACCCTTTTTAAATACTGCTAAAAAGAAATGTCAAAATTTTATTAATGTCAAAGCTTTAAAAAATACTTAGACTCCAACTGATAAATTTGGAGCAGGTAGGTTAAGCTAACCAAGGCACAATTGCCGGTAGGTGTACAGGTAGCAAAAATACGGAGAGTAGAAGAGTCAATATGGACCCACTGGATGTGTGTGTAGCAAGCTACACTCTATATATATCCACTATGTTAACCAAAAAACCCTAGCAACTCCGTAACCAGCAAAAAATGCTAGAAGGGAAAAAAAAAACAAAAAAAAAAAAAAAAAAAACCCTGCTGCCTGCAGTCTCTATATAGGTAGTCTAAAGTACGGACCAAAAAGGGTGAATGTAAACCTATTTCAAAAGGTATAGGTAAGCGGTAGGCTATATCCCTATGTAGAAAACCTTGTTAATAAGTCAAATCACACTCCTCTTTGAGGCTCCATACTGACACCACAACACATAGTCTTGACTGAATACCCTATTACCTCGGCAATAGCCACTAAGCTACTGCCTACCAACACTCCAAAATTAAATAAACAGCTAAAGTCCAAGCTCCACCACCCTTCACCCCAGTGTAAACCAAAGAAATCAAATTAAATTAGAAAGAACAGCCCGACGCGCGTTTCAGCGTCTCTAGACGCCGTCGTCAGGGGCAAATAAAACTTGCTAATGCTACATGCAGCCTTTAAATAGCCGGTATGCAATCAAACATATCGGACAGCTGACTTCCATCCAGCATTCTCACCAATCGGAGGACAGGACTGAGGGGCTCGCCTACACCAATCACCGATGTCCCACGTGGTGGCTACATCAGATGCCAGGTCACGTGGGCGGGAGGAAAGAGAAGGGGGTGGTAACCACTGCTCAGAACTCCTCCTTGCTCCGATCGAGAATACTAAGCACAATACATGTGACGGTCTGGATAAGACCTCAAGTTACCGTGCTGATCATAGTTACTGATGTCCCTACGAGTGCTCAACAAGTAAACTCTGACAGGGAAGTAAATAAATCTAAACATTGTAACGTAGATCTAATATGAACAAAGTCCTAGATAAGAGGACTAAATCACATGTAAACAGTATGTGTACACAAGTAGATATAAATAACCCAGCATGTATCAATAGTTCACTATGAGAGTGGTACACTCAATTTACATCCCCCTGTTATAATGGGGATGAGTAGTGAAACAGATGACTACATGCATATATATATATAAACATATGGTCCAGTGTACAATATTGTATGAAGGATAGTCAATAAAGATGCATAAAGCGTAATAATCCCTAGATAGTGAATACTGAAAAAAACGAGTGATGAATCGAAGCTTCAAAAAATAATTAAATCATAATTGATCACAAATAGCGTTAAAAACCATAAAGTTACTATAAATAGGTCATAGTTAGATAAAGGGGGTATAGGAAAACCCCTCATTGAGACCGTTAGGTGATAATGTTTGTAATTTAAAAATCCAAAATGCCTCTCTTTGACGAAGTTTAATGTCCCAACCACCCCTTCGTGGAGGCTGAGGAATATGTTCAATCCCTATGAAACGTATTCCATCTGAGGAGTGGTTATGAAGGAGGCGTAGGTGTCTTGATATGGGGGTTTCTAAACGTCTCCTCACCGAGTTAACATGTTCACTAATCCTGTATTTAAAAGGCCGAAAGGTCTTTCCAACATACATAAGGCCACATGAACAGGTGAGGAGATAGATAACCCCAGTAGTGCGACAGTTAATAAAAGAACGAAGATTAAATGTCTCTGAGTTGGTAGAGTTGGCACAGACCTTAGATTTCTTGCTAATATAAGGACAGGCACTACAGTGGCCACATTGGTATGTGCCAGTAGGTAGATAGTTCTTGAGGGGACCTGATGTAGTAGTCGAGGAGAAATGACTAGGGACAAGTAAATCCCTTAGATTCCGTCCTCTACGCGCAGTTATGGAGGGATATGTCGTCACTACCTCTTTAAGGTGTTTATCCGAGGATATGATGGGCCAGTATTTTTTGAAAATTCCCATCACCTTATTCCACCCTGCATCAAATGTCCCAATGCATCTTATCATGCGCGTCTCTTGTCTGGCAATATTATCATCAATAAGAGTTTGGCGTTCCGTTGAGAGTGCCCTAGCATAGGCCCTCTTTAACACCCTATTGGGATAGCCTTTCTCCCTGAAGGACAATCTCAATGTGTTTGCTTTTGATTTAAAGTCATCAAGGGATGAACAATTGCGCCGTAGCCTCAAATACTGGCCAATAGGTATTCCAGCTTTTAGTGGGGTGGGATGATGACTAGACCAGTCCAAAAGACTGTTTGTAGCCGTCTTCTTCCTATAGAGCGTAGTGTTTACTCTATTTGTTGCTCCTATTGTAAGGGACACATCCAGGAAGCATAGTTTAGAGCCCCCCATCTCACTTGTAAAGTGCAGATTGTAGGTGTTGTCATTGAGGGCTATAACAAACGCATCAAAAAGTTCAGTGGTGCCCAGCCATACGACAAAGATGTCGTCAATATATCTCTTCCAGTATAGGACATAGTCCATATACTGTTTGAGATTAGGCTCCCCCCTGATGACTTTCTCCCACCAGCCCAAATGCAAATTTGCATATGATGGTGCACAGGGCGAACCCATCGCGGTTCCCCTGATCTGATGGTACAGTTTACCATTAAAGAGAAATATATTGTGGGTTAGTACAAATCTTAACAAGTCCGATATAAATGCAATATACGTCTCGGGTAACTTTGGGTCAAGTGAGAGGAACCGTCTACAATGCTCAATTCCCAAGTCATGAGGAATTGAGCTGTACAGTGCCTCCACATCCAAGCTACAAAGTTTCGCCTGGTCAGGGATCTCTGTCTGGGTCAAAAACCCAAGTAGCTGTTTGGTATCTCTTAGGTGTGAGGGTAGTTCTTGTACCATTGGAGATAAAACCTTATCAAGAAACACACTCACATTCTGAGTAAGGTTACCACATCCAGATACAATTGGTCTACCTGTTAAGTCCATCATGGACTTATGAATTTTTGGTAGACAGTAAAAGGTGGACAGAATCGGTTCTTTAGGATTCATAAAGTCAAATTCGTCTTTTGAAATAAAGTCCATATCAATAGCACTTGTCAAAAGGGTACGTAAATCGCTTAGAAAGAGTGAGGTTGGATCCTTCTTAATCATACGGTATGTCTTATCATCTAGTAATAGGCGTTCTGCCATCCTAACATAGTTATCCTTGTCCATCACAACCACATTACCTCCCTTGTCAGATGGCTTAATAATCAGGTCCTATTCAGACAACAAATTAGGATAAGTTGGGAGATCTCCACACTCCAAAAATACCTTTCTAAAAACATCATACCTAGGGGGTTACGAGTACAGGTACCGCCCGCAAGACAGATGACTCTGGAAGGGTTTAATAAGGAGTGGGAAGAAGCGGCTACCAATTGTTCAAATACTTTTATGAATATAATCTGCAAGTACGAATCTATAAGGTTAGAAAGCGTACAACAAGATCTTGATAAACAAATTGAGGAGGTCCAACAAGTAAAAGCGGATCCCCAATTTGAACCTTTGGAAGTAAAGTTGAAATTGAACCTGGATACATTTTCTCATCAGGTTAAGGTCAGAAAGCACCATAAGTATCTTCGGGATGTATCAGATTTTGAAAGTGGGAAGATCTATCATCCCTTTAAAAGGAGGAATAGGGTGGATTCCGACTATATAAGTACATCGGAATATGAGTCCACTGATACAGAATCTGATAGACCATCCACCTCACACATATCCATACCAACCAATCCACCTAAAAGTATTCTAAAGAAAGGGGTGGATTTTTTAGGCCTACATCAGGCAGAGCTGTCTCAGGGCCCACGGACAAGGAACAGAGGCAGAGGCCAGAGACGGAAATAGTACCTAAACCATCCCTGCAGATTATTAACTTGTCCAAATCCCCCCTCTCCGATGCCCAAATGAGCCTACTATCTAAAGGGTTGTCCTATGTCCCTACACCAACTTTCAACAAATTCATATGGACAAAGGACGTCCATTTATTTGTACGGAAGCTAGCCCTTTACAAATATCACGAGCTACGTAAAGAGACTAAAGCCCAGAACCTGGGACTAGCACCCAAAGACCTGGACTGTCTCCAAATGCTTGTTGAGCTATTGGAATCCAATGACGATTCCATCAGGAACCAAGTTCCCCACACCAACTTAAGATCTAAAAGCAGATTCACCCCACCATTTAAAGACTACAGGAACCTGGAAGTTTTCCTGGATATGGTCTGCAGGGAAATTATTTCCCTACCGAATGATGACTATCAAGTACGGTATGGGGATAACCTGTCTAAAGGAGAGAGGATGGCGATTAATCAGCTCCAAGACAAGAGGGACCTGATTATTAAGCCATCTGACAAGGGAGGTAATGTGGTTGTGATGGACAAGGATAACTATGTTAGGATGGCAGAACGCCTATTACTAGATGATAAGACATACCGTATGATTAAGAAGGATCCAACCTCACTCTTTCTAAGCGATTTACGTACCCTTTTGACAAGTGCTATTGATATGGACTTTATTTCAAAAGACGAATTTGACTTTATGAATCCTAAAGAACCGATTCTGTCCACCTTTTACTGTCTACCAAAAATTCATAAGTCCATGATGGACTTAACAGGTAGACCAATTGTATCTGGATGTGGTAACCTTACTCAGAATGTGAGTGTGTTTCTTGATAAGGTTTTATCTCCAATGGTACAAGAACTACCCTCACACCTAAGAGATACCAAACAGCTACTTGGGTTTTTGACCCAGACAGAGATCCCTGACCAGGCGAAACTTTGTAGCTTGGATGTGGAGGCACTGTACAGCTCAATTCCTCATGACTTGGGAATTGAGCATTGTAGACGGTTCCTCTCACTTGACCCAAAGTTACCCAAGACGTATATTGCATTTATATCGGACTTGTTAAGATTTGTACTAACCCACAATATATTTCTCTTTAATGGTAAACTGTACCATCAGATCAGGGGAACCGCGATGGGTTCGCCCTGTGCACCATCATATGCAAATTTGCATTTGGGCTGGTGGGAGAAAGTCATCAGGGGGGAGCCTAATCTCAAACAGTATATGGACTATGTCCTATACTGGAAGAGATATATTGACGACATCTTTGTCGTATGGCTGGGCACCACTGAACTTTTTGATGCGTTTGTTATAGCCCTCAATGACAACACCTACAATCTGCACTTTACAAGTGAGATGGGGGGCTCTAAACTATGCTTCCTGGATGTGTCCCTTACAATAGGAGCAACAAATAGAGTAAACACTACGCTCTATAGGAAGAAGACGGCTACAAACAGTCTTTTGGACTGGTCTAGTCATCATCCCACCCCACTAAAAGCTGGAATACCTATTGGCCAGTATTTGAGGCTACGGCGCAATTGTTCATCCCTTGATGACTTTAAATCAAAAGCAAACACATTGAGATTGTCCTTCAGGGAGAAAGGCTATCCCAATAGGGTGTTAAAGAGGGCCTATGCTAGGGCACTCTCAACGGAACGCCAAACTCTTATTGATGATAATATTGCCAGACAAGAGACGCGCATGATAAGATGCATTGGGACATTTGATGCAGGGTGGAATAAGGTGATGGGAATTTTCAAAAAATACTGGCCCATCATATCCTCGGATAAACACCTTAAAGAGGTAGTGACGACATATCCCTCCATAACTGCGCGTAGAGGACGGAATCTAAGGGATTTACTTGTCCCTAGTCATTTCTCCTCGACTACTACATCAGGTCCCCTCAAGAACTATCTACCTACTGGCACATACCAATGTGGCCACTGTAGTGCCTGTCCTTATATTAGCAAGAAATCTAAGGTCTGTGCCAACTCTACCAACTCAGAGACATTTAATCTTCGTTCTTTTATTAACTGTCGCACTACTGGGGTTATCTATCTCCTCACCTGTTCATGTGGCCTTATGTATGTTGGAAAGACCTTTCGGCCTTTTAAATACAGGATTAGTGAACATGTTAACTCGGTGAGGAGACGTTTAGAAACCCCCATATCAAGACACCTACGCCTCCTTCATAACCACTCCTCAGATGGAATACGTTTCATAGGGATTGAACATATTCCTCAGCCTCCACGAAGGGGTGGTTGGGACATTAAACTTCGTCAAAGAGAGGCATTTTGGATTTTTAAATTACAAACATTATCACCTAACGGTCTCAATGAGGGGTTTTCCTATACCCCCTTTATCTAACTATGACCTATTTATAGTAACTTTATGGTTTTTAACGCTATTTGTGATCAATTATGATTTAATTATTTTTTGAAGCTTCGATTCATCACTCGTTTTTTTCAGTATTCACTATCTAGGGATTATTACGCTTTATGCATCTTTATTGACTATCCTTCATACAATATTGTACACTGGACCATATGTTTATATATATATATGCATGTAGTCATCTGTTTCACTACTCATCCCCATTATAACAGGGGGATGTAAATTGAGTGTACCACTCTCATAGTGAACTATTGATACATGCTGGGTTATTTATATCTACTTGTGTACACATACTGTTTACATGTGATTTAGTCCTCTTATCTAGGACTTTGTTCATATTAGATCTACGTTACAATGTTTAGATTTATTTACTTCCCTGTCAGAGTTTACTTGTTGAGCACTCGTAGGGACATCAGTAACTATGATCAGCACGGTAACTTGAGGTCTTATCCAGACCGTCACATGTATTGTGCTTAGTATTCTCGATCGGAGCAAGGAGGAGTTCTGAGCAGTGGTTACCACCCCCTTCTCTTTCCTCCCGCCCACGTGACCTGGCATCTGATGTAGCCACCACGTGGGACATCGGTGATTGGTGTAGGCGAGCCCCTCAGTCCTGTCCTCCGATTGGTGAGAATGCTGGATGGAAGTCAGCTGTCCGATATGTTTGATTGCATACCGGCTATTTAAAGGCTGCATGTAGCATTAGCAAGTTTTATTTGCCCCTGACGACGGCGTCTAGAGACGCTGAAACGCGCGTCGGGCTGTTCTTTCTAATTTAATTTGATTTCTTTGGTTTACACTGGGGTGAAGGGTGGTGGAGCTTGGACTTTAGCTGTTTATTTAATTTTGGAGTGTTGGTAGGCAGTAGCTTAGTGGCTATTGCCGAGGTAATAGGGTATTCAGTCAAGACTATGTGTTGTGGTGTCAGTATGGAGCCTCAAAGAGGAGTGTGATTTGACTTATTAACAAGGTTTTCTACATAGGGATATAGCCTACCGCTTACCTATACCTTTTGAAATAGGTTTATATTCACCCTTTTTGGTCCGTACTTTAGACTACCTATATAGAGACTGCAGGCAGCAGGGTTTTTTTTTTTTTTTTTCCCTTCTAGCATTTTTTGCTGGTTACGGAGTTGCTAGGGTTTTTTGGTTAACATAGTGGATATATATAGAGTGTAGCTTGCTACACACACATCCAGTGGGTCCATATTGACTCTTCTACTCTCCGTATTTTTGCTACCTGTACACCTACCGGCAATTGTGCCTTGGTTAGCTTAACCTACCTGCTCCAAATTTATCAGTTTGAGTCTAAGTATTTTTTAAAGCTTTGACATTAATAAAATTTTGACATTTCTTTTTAGCAGTATTTAAAAAGGGTTGTACTGCTCTATCTTTTTTTCCTGTGCTTACTGTTTACTAGGGTTACCCACTGCATATTAGTACAACCTGGTGACTTTTTCTCTCTATAGACTCCAAGGTCCCAACTGGGGCCGGAGTTTATTTATTCATATACTAAAACAAGGAATAGTTAAATTAAAAACAAAAGAAGGAAGGTATGTAGAAGAGTTAGCGAATGTTGTGCCCATTCACAAAAAAGGTAGTAGGGAGGAGTGGGACAACTATAGGCCAGTAAGCCTTACTTCAGTAGTGGGGAAAGTGGTGGAAACCATGTTAAAGGATAAGATTGTTGAACATCTAAAAACACATGGATTTCAAGATCAGAGACAACATGGGTTTACTTCAGGGAGATCATGCCAAACTAACCTTATTGATTATTTTGGTTGGGTAACTAAAATAATAGATCAGGGTGGTGCAGTAGACATTGCTTACCTAGATTTCAGTAAGGCTTTTGACACTTTTGCACACAAAAGGCTTATCAATAAACTGCAATCTTTAAGTTTGGATTCCAATATTGTTGAATGGGTAAGGCAGTGACTGAGTGACAGGCAACAGAGGGTTGTAGTCAATGGAGTATATTCAAAGCATGGGCTTGTCACCAGTGGGGTACCTCAGAGATCTGTACTTGGACCCATTCTCTTTAATGTTTTTATTAGTGATATTGCAGAAGGTCTTGATGGTAAGGTATGTCTTTTTGCTGATGATACTAAGATATGTAACAGGGTTGATGTTCCAGGAGGGATAAGCCAAAAGGCAAATGATTTAGGTAAACTAGAAAAATGGTTAGAGCTGTGGCAACTGACATTTAATGTGGATAAGTGCAAGATAATGCATCTTGGACGTAAAAACCCAAGGGCAGAGTACAGAATATTTAATAGAGTCCTAGCCTCAACATCTGAGGAAAGGGATTTAGGGGTGTTTATTTCTAATGACTTAAAGGTAGGCACACAATGTAATAGAGCAGCAGGAAATGCTAGCAGAATGCTTGGTTGTATAGGGAGAGGTATTAGCAGTAGAAAAAGGGAAGTGCTCATGCCATTGTACAGAACACTGGTGAGACCTCACTTGGAGTATTGTACGCAGTACTGGAGACCATATCTTCAGAAAGATATTGATACTTTAGAGAGAGTTCAGAGAAGGGCTACTAAACTGGTTCATGGATTGCAGGATAAAACGTACAAGGAAAGGTTAAAGGAACTTAACATGTATAGCTTGGAGGAAAGACAAGACGGGGGGATATTATAGAAACATTTAAATACATAAAGGGAATCAACACAGTAAAGAAGGAGACTATATTTAAGAAGAAGAAAAACTACCACAACAAGAGGACATAGTCTTAAATTAGAGGGGCAAAGGTTTAAAAATAATATCCAGAAGTATTACTTTACTGAGAGGGTAGTGGATGCATGGAATAGCCTTCCATCTAAAGTGGTAGAGGTTAATACAGTGAGGGAATTTAACCCCTTAAGGACCAAACTTCTGGAATAAAAGGGAATCATGACATGTCACACATGTCATGTGTCCTTAAGGGGTTAAGCATGTGTGGGATAGGCATACGGCTATCCTAGACTTAAGATAAGGCCATGGACTAATTAAAAGTATTTTGAAATATTGGGCAGACTAAATGGGCCAAATGGTTCTTATCTTCCGTCACATTCTATGTTTCTATGTGTTTATGCAAATGGAGGCTCTTCAAACAAATGTTAGAAAGGTACATTTCTCAGTATGTACCATTGGATAATACATATAATATAAACACATTGAAACCAATGTGGCTTAGTAGAGAAGTAAAACATGAGATTAAAAATAAGAAAAGTGCATTTAAAGCATTTAAATCAGACAAATCAGAGGCATCTTATATAAGATATAAGGAAGCCAACAATGCTTGCAAATAGGCAATTAAAGTCTCTAAACTAGAAAATGAGAAATGGATAGCCAAAGAATGCAAAACCAACCCCAATTTTTTTTTCAAGTACATTCATTCTAAAAAAAAAAAAAATGAAAGTTTAGTACACTGGAAACAGAGATGGGTCTGTTAGTTAATGAAGACCAGTAAAAGGCAGACATTTTAAATAACACATTTTCTTCAGTATATATTAATGAGGATCCCATGGCCAGACATATGCAAATGACTGCTGCTGCAGATAACTTGTGATTGGATGACTTGAGACAAGGTGCTACAGCAGTTAAAGAAAATTTATGTAAATAAAGCTCCGGGGCCTGACGGTATTCAACCACGAGTACTTAAGGAGCTAAGTGGGGAAATAAGTGAACCTCTGTATTTAATCTTTCAAGATTCTTTTGTTTCAGGTATTGCACCGGAGGATTGGAAGAAGGCAGATGTTGTTCCTATATTTAAAAAGGGTTCAAAATCCTTGCCTGGAAATTATAGACAGGTGAGCTTAACTTCTACGACTGGGAAAATATTTGAAGGACTATTAAGAGATAATATTCAGTAATTCATTGGGAAGAACTTTGTTATTAGCAATAATCAGCATGATTTTATATAACATAGGTCATGCCAAACTAACCTGATTGCATTCTCTGAAAAAGTAAGTAGAAGTATAGATCATGGTGTTGCAGTGGATGTGATCTACTTGGATTTTGCCAAGGCATTTGATACGGTTCCTCACAAAAGGTTAGTCTTCAAACTAAAATAAATTGGTATAGATGAATATTCTTGTTCTTGGGTAGAGCATTGGCTTAATGATAGAGTATAACAAGTTGTCATTATTTGGTAAATTTTCAACCTGGACAAAAGTGTTAAGTGGTGTCCCTCAGGGTTCTGTTTTGGGACCGCTTCTGCTTAACATATTTCTAAATGATCTTGCAATAGGCAGTGAAAGCCATGTGTTAGTGTTTGCAGATGACACAAAACTTTGTAAAGTAATAAAATGTGAGCAGGATATTGCTTTGCTGCAGATTGATTTAGATAGATCGAGGGACTGGGCACTAAAATGGCAGATAAAATTTTAGAGAAATGCAAAGTTATGCACTTCGCGGTCAAGAATGCACAAGCAACTTACACCCTACATGGTAGTGAATTAGGGACAACCACATATGAGAAGGATGTGAATTGTTATAGACAACAAATTAGGCAGCGATATGCAATGTTAGTCTGCAGTTTCTAAGGCCAGTAAGGTTTTGTCATGTATAAATAGGGGCATCAATTCTCGAGATGAAAATATAATTTTGCCTCTTTTTAAATCGCTGGTAAGACCACATATTGAAGATTATGTTCTTAGTACATATGCAATTGATGAATCTTAAGGAAATCATCCTAAATGAACCATGTGATGTTGATCATGAAGATGATGACACATAAAAAAATAAGAAGCTTATGCTGAGTTAATGCAATTCTTAGGTGATAAGAATATGTCTTGAATAATGAGGGTGGCAGCTCATGATGTAAGAAAGGCACTTTGCATGTTGAGAGACTATTAATCAGGCAAGTGAAAGCCCAGAAAAGTCAGTTTATATACTGAGTACATCCCTTCAAAAAGGCATAAATGAAAGTGTGACAGACTATGTTTTATGTGCAGAGACAACCATTACAGTAATACAAAATGTGGGAGAAATATTGATTTGCAGATTGCTGATAGCTATGTTTCTGAAAGGTTTGCCTGACTTGTTTAAGCCATTTGCCATTCATATTACTTAAAGGGAATCTCCAGTGCCAGGAAAACGATCCGTTTTCCTGGCACTAGAGGGTCCCTCTCCCTCCCACCCCCCACTCCCCGGTTACTGAAGGGGTAAAAACCCCTTAAGTCACTTACCTGGGACAGCGGCGATGTCCCTCGCCGCTGTCTCCGCCTCCGCGACGCTCCTCCCAGTGATTACGTTGCCCGGTGGGCGAGACTGATCTCGCCCACCGGCCGAGGAGACCTAATGCGCATGCGCGGCAATGCCGTGCATGCGCATTACGTCACCCCATAGGAAAGCATTGAAAAATCATTTCAATGCTTCCCTATGGAGTTTAGAGCGACGCTGGAGGTCCTCACACAGCGTGAGGACGTCCAGCGACGCTCTAGCACAGGTTTCCTGTGCTAGAACCCAGGAAGTTCCCTCTAGTGGCTGTCTAATAGACAACCACTAGGGGAGGAGTTAACCCTGCAATGTAATTATTGCAGTTTATAAAAAACTGCAATAATTACAGTTGCAGGGTTAGGAGTAGTGGGAGTTGGCACCCAGACCACTCCAATGGGCAGAAGTGGTCTGGGTGCCTAGAGTGTCCCTTTAAGGTGATAGAAAACTATTTTTGTAGAGTTTAAGACACAGTTGAGAGGTCTAGAAGTACTGTGTAGTTCAAATTATTATAAAGTGTTAAAAGAGAGCAATGTGATGCAAAATGAAGGATGACTGGCAACACAGGGGAAAAAAAAATGTGCCATACTTCAGCACATAGTTAGAGTCACACCATGGCCTATGTCACCTCTATATCTCGCTAGGGACTCATAACTTTATTATCCTCCTATTCACTAGTTTTTTTACAGAGCTTCGGCCGTATAGGGCATCAACTTACAGCGCCTTCTAGCATATTGGTACACTTACATTGTTGCCCATGTCGCATCTTCTTTATTAAATTGTCTCATTCACAATATATAAATCATAGTTGTTTATTCAATAGTAACCTTGAAACCATCAAAGTTGTTAAGCCTTTTTATCTCCACCATATGACAAATTGTGGAATCACTCAGTATTACATAGATATTGCCTAATAAATAAAACCTCTAGGGCCACTACTAATGAATGACACACATTGTCCTAATGTCATTGTTATTTACTCACTAATCTGAGATACATTTTGCCAGTTAAGATACTTTTTGGGAGAATCTGAATCCATTTTCATTTTAACCCAACTCTGGTACACTAAAGGGGTAAATACCACTAACCCTACAATAAACAAAGGGATAAAGTGCTCAATTAGGATTACCTTCGATCAAGGTAAACCTTCACACATACCATTGGTGCTTCATTTTTTTAAATGGACCAATGATGGAATATTTCTCCCCCTTATATACCGGACATTGAACACTTGTCCGGTCCCCCTCTGATGAGCCAGAGCAGAGAAATGCATGTCAGGGGATCTGACAGGCGCAATCTTGAGCCACTGTATTAGGAGTAAGCTTGTATCCAGACACAACCTGCCTTATCACTATTGTGTACGCATCCTGCCTTTCCATTTAGGAGGAAGGATAAAGGTTTTGACAAAATAAGGACCATTTTTAATTATCCAGCATTCCTGTAGCTACTATACCAGGATATTTAGGGGGGAGGTATCCCTTCATATACCATTATAAGAGCTTAGGATTTTGGGGGTTAAGGGCTGCCCATGAAGGCACAGATTTAGCATAGATAAACATATTTCCCAGTATGAATACCCCGTCATCTCGGACCCTTTATCATCTTAGCTCTTACTAGTTATTTAGATCCATTGTACAATGGACCAAACGGAGTCCAACCTCTGTATCCTCTCTCTAAATTTCAAACTTAGCTGGATATACCTTATGACCATCTTAACCCCTTAAGACCGCAGGACGTACCATGCCGTCCTTATTTGGGCGGCTCTAAACGCCGCAGGTCGGCATGGTACGTCCTGGGCGGTCTTACCCCCCACGTGGCCGGCGGAACATGGCCGCTGCAGATAGCAGTCGGGGGGCATGCCTGGCCCCCCAGGCAGCCCCCCTGTGCCTGGGGACCGCGGTCTGCAGCTTCCGATCGCAGTGACAGGCTGTCACTGCGATCGGTATTTACCATGTGTCAGCCGATTTTAAAATCGGCTGACACATGGAGCCGGCCGCATTTTCACTCTGCAGATCGCGGTCGGGGGACATGCCTGGCCCCCCAGGCAATCCCCCTGCGGTCAGTGACCGCGATCTGCAGAGTATGATCGCAGGGAGAGGCTGTCTCTGCGATCTGAATGCAGAGACAGCCTCTCCCTGCGATCTGATCGCAGTGACAGCCTGTCACTGCGATCAGAGTTACTATGTGTCAGCCTATTGGCTGACCCATAGTAACTGCAGGCAGGATCCCCCTGCAGATCGCGGTGGGGGGCATGCCTGGTCACCCAGGCACTCCCCCTGTGGCCAATTACCGCGATCTGCAGGAGGTGATCACAGTGACAGGCAGTCACTGTGATCACTGATCCTGTGTGTCAGCCAGTGATGTAAAATCCCTGGCTGACACTGTCTCTGCCCCTCTCCTCCCCTCTTAACCCCTTAAAGTAAAAAAAAAAAAAATTAAAGTTAAAAATAAAATATACTTAGATCATTTATATATATATATTATATATATGATCTAAGTATATATATATATATATATATATATATATATATATATTATATATATGATCTAAGTATATATATATATATATATATATATATATATATATATATATACGCACACATTTACACATACACTAAGTGTATTTTAATATATATATAATTATATATATATATATATTAATATCAAAATACACGTAGAAGGATATTGATTAAATATATACATAATTATAATTTTATATATATATATATATATACATATATATTATAATAAAAAAATATGTAAATACGTAAAAAAAATAAAAATAAAAATAAATAATTAAAAATATATATATGTGTGTAATTTCGTTCTAACTGTATTTTGATATTATATATATATATATATATATATATATATATCAAAATACACGTAGAACGAAATAATATATGTATATACCTAAGTATATACATATACATCACTATATGTATACCTATATATAAATAAAAATAATAGTAAAAAAATTATATACATATATATATACATATATATACACACACACGTGTATATATAATAATTTTACATATATATTTATGTAATAATTTTACATAATTAGGTCCTTTTATTAATTACAATTTGCAGGACCTGCCTAACAACCCAGGCCGAAAGTATAGGGAATTTAATTTGCTAGCACTATATTTATCCCTATAACTTTCCAAGACACTATAAAACCTGTACATGGGGGGTACTGTTTTACTCGGGAGACATCGCTGAATATAAATATTTGTGTTTCAAAACCGTAAAATGTATTACAACAATGATATCGTCAGGGAAAGTGAAATTTATTGCATTTTTTGCACACAAACGGCACTTACACTGACGATATTTTTACTGTCATACTTTTTACTGTTTTGAAACACAAATATTTGTGTTCAGCAAAGTCTCCTGAGTATAACAGTACCCCTCATGTACAGGTTTTATGGTGTTTTCAAAAGTTACAGAGTCAAATATAAGGCTTGCGTTTCAGTTTTTTCACAATGAAATTCGCCAGATTGGTTACGTTGGCTTTGAGACCGTATTGTAGCCCAGAAATAAGAATTACCTCCATAATGGCATACCATTTGCAAAAGTAGACAACCCAAGGTATTGCAAATGGGGTATGTTCAGTCTTTTTTAGTAGCCACTTAGTCACAAACACTGTCCAAAATTGGCTTCCAAATTAGTTTTTAGCATTTTTCACACACAAACAAATATTAACGTTAACTTTGGCTGGTGTTTGTGACCAAGTGGCTACTAAAAAAGACTGGACATACCCCATTTGCAATACCTTGGGTTGTCTACTTTTGCAAATGGTATGCCATCATGGGGGTAATTTTCATTCCTGGGCTACCATACAGTCTCAAAGACAACGTAACCAAACTGGCAAATTTCAATGTGAAAAAACTGAAAAGTGTAACATGCTATATTTGACCCTGTAACTTCCCAAAACACCATAAAACCTGTACATAGGGGGTACTGTTTTACACGTGAGACATCGCTGAATACAAATATGTGTATTTTATTGCAGTAAAAGCAAACAGTATTATGACATTCACAGTTAGAATGTCACATAGAACTAAGAAAATTTTAAAAAATCTTATTTTCTCTCATTTTTTTATATTGTATTCATATTACGTTATGTTCCATACCTAAATATTTGATGTTAAATGAAAGCCCTGTTTCCCCTGAATAAAATGATATATAATAAGTGTGGGTGCATTTAATATGAAAGAGGTAAATTATTGTTGAACAGACATATAGTCAAGATCTGTGGTTTGTTTACATTTTTTTGGGTTCACAACTTGTACATTTGGCTGCGGTCTTAAGGGGTTAAGGACAAAATCCATTTCGCAATTGGTCCTTTATTTTCCTGAGTTTATGTGATCAATAGAGGTACTATGAGATAGCCCGAACCTTTAGGGCTCCATAGTTTCTCCTTTGTGGGAGTGATTATGTCACTATTTAGAAGATAGTCCACTATTGACCATAACTCAGGATAGAACTCTTTTGTATGGATATAGTTTTTCTCTTCTCTTCTTTAGTTTGTGTGTGTTTGGGAATTAGGATTTTTACTTGCATTATTAAAAGTTAGGTTTTATTTCATACACTTGTCTCTAGGGAGTCATTGATTTTGCTTTTCCCTCTACATCTCGGTAGCCTGTTTTGAGGCTCCCACTCTTATAGCAATATAATACACGATTTTCTCTTTCTCCTGGCAATCTCTGCTTTATTTTTATAAAAAGTCCTCCTCCGCGACACTCCTCCTCTCCATTGTGTCGGCTGGTGGGCGAGACTGATCCCGCCCACCGTCCGAGGAGACCTAATGCGCATGCGCGGCAATGCTGCGCATGCGCATTAGGTCTCCCCATAGGAAAGCATTGAAAACTAATTTCAATGCTTTCCTATGGGGATTTGAGCAACACTGGAGGTCCTCACACAGCGTGAGGATGTCCAGCGACTCTCTAGCACAGGTTTCCTGTGCTATAGAGCAGGAAGTGACCTCTAGTGGCTGTCTAGTAGATAGCCACTAGAGGTGGAGTTAACCCTGCAAGGTAATTATTGCAGTTTATAAAAAACTGCAATAATTACACTTGCAGGGTTAAGAGTAGTGGGAGTTGGCACCCAGACCACTACAATGGGCAGAAGTGGTCTGGGTGCCTGGAGTGTCCCTTTAAACTCAACTTGACCAAAACTGAAATTCTGGTCTTTCATCCCTCAAGTGTCTGTCTCCCTCCAAGTCAACGGTGCTACCATCAGCTCCACCACGCAAGCTCGCTGCCTGGGTGTTCTCTTTGACGCCGACCTCTCCTTCACACCTCATGTTCAGTCTCTCGCCAAATCCTGCTGCTTCCATCTCAAAAACATTGCACGCATCCGACCATAATTAACGCCATATGCGACTAGGGTGCTGTTCCACTCCACTGTCCTTTCTCGCCTTGATTACTGTAATCTGCTTCTCAGTGGTCTCACTTGCTCCCAACTTGTGCCATTACAGTCCATAATGAATGCGGCGGCCAGGTTCATCTTCCTGTCTGCCCGGACCTCCCATGACTCAACCTTCTGCCAGTCCCTACATTGGCTTCCTGTAAGATATAGGGCCTCCATTTAAAATTCTGGTTCTTGCTTTCAAATCTCTACATAATGCTGCTCCCACCTATCTATCCTCCCAAATACACAAGTATGTCCCGTCTAGGCCCTTACACTCTGCTGAAGACTTACGTCTATCTTCTGCCTGTACTCCCACCTCTGATGCTCGCCTTCAAGACTTCTCGAGGCCTGCACCATTCCTGTGGAACTCACTTCCCTCCTCCGTTAGATGCTCACCCAGTCTCCACTCCTTCAAAAAAATCATAAAAAATCCCCTTCTTCATAAAATTGTATCAATTAAACTGTTAATAGCTCCTGATTGATTACTCTCTTGCAACTGTCATTAGTCTAATACTATCCTTACCTTTTATGTCACTTTACCCCACTCCCTGTAGCATGTAAGCTCATTGAGCGGGGCCCTCAACCCCTCTTTTCCTGTGTGTCCAACTTGACTGGTTAAAACTACATGTTTGTTCGTCCACCCACTGTAAAACGCTGCGGAATTTGTTGGCACTATATAAATAATAGCATAACATAACTAGATTTATGACAACATTGCAAAGTTACAAACGTTAAAGAAGGAATGAAGAGTAAAGGTAAAATTAACAGGTCTGATCTAAATTGTGAAATTGGCACTCAAGGAAAGTTTGTCTAAAGTAGAAGCAGAGAATATAATGCCAGAACTAGAACTGATACATACTGACTTAGCATGTATCACAAAGCCACAAGCTGCAGAAGGTTTCAAATATGCCATGGCAAGCTTTTCAGGAGCTTTTCAGGAGCAGTATATTTGTATACTTTGTGAAAAGCAAATGTGTTGCAGTGTTAGCCAGTAAAAAAAAAAAAAAATCATTGCTTAACCCCCATATGGAAACATGTAAAAAAAAAATCTGTTCATGGCTGAGAATTTTAGGTCACTTCTAAACAAATATGGTATTAGACATGAGACCTTAGCAACAGGGCCAGATATCCATATCAGACATCTGTAAGCACAACCTAAGCACAAAATAAATAAATTTACTAACTGGACATTACAGGCCTAAAAACTCATATTTGACAATAACATATGTATAAATGTATGTATTTGCATATTTCTGCTGTGCTTGCAAAGTATTGTTTTTGAATCTGTGAGTATAGTTACTGTATGCAGCTCTGTAACTGCGTGCAGGGTTAAATATAATGTTAGAAGTGGTTATGCTAAAGTGGGTTTAAGGTAACAGAGGGATTGATGTCAGAGTTATATTACATTGGGTGTTTAGTGTTAAAAAGATTAACAGCTCGACAGCCGTTAAAAGCTGTTTAGGATTGCAGAGTTTAGAGCTAGAGTTGGGTTAAATTAGTATCGGGGTACATGAGGTGTTTAGTTTTCATGATAAGTTAAACATAGGATTGTAAAGTCCTTGAAGTGCAGTTTGTTTGGAAGATATGTATATATATATGTTTTATGTATATATTTATTTTTTATTTATTTATTATTATTTTCTCAAACCATCCAGTGGTATTTTTGTTTAGTCCTCATTCTCAGGTACCAGAGACCCTAGGAGTCGGTGGGCTCTGCGAAGTATCTTAGCTGTTCCTGTAACTGCATTCTTCTGGACAGCGATGTCAGATATCCCACCTGGAATCTATTGAAGCCACTCCCCCAACTTGGGGGTCACGTTTCACATGCTTTCTAGATTCTCTTTCAGTCCACCTCCTCATATTCCTTCTTCTGATATTATGATCACTGGGTATTGCCACATCCATCACCAATATAGTCTTCTCTTTCTTGTCTACCACCATAATGTCAGGTTTGTTGGCCACTACTTGCTTGTCTGTCTGGATCTGTATTGCCCTGTTATTCTCAACTACCCTTTGTGATTTCTACCATATGGACTTAGGCAGATCAAGCCCATTTTCTGTACATTTATTTGGTACACAATCCCAGCAACTTGGTTGTGCCTCTATGATAGATAGATAGATAGATAGATAGATAGATAGATAGATAGATAGATAGATAGATGGGAGACTCAGAGAAATGTTTAAGATTATTGGTGTATTTCTTCCTTGTCCACCCTTATAACAATACTGGAGACACCAATCCATATTTAACACCGCGGGAGTCTTTATGCCAAATGGAAGCTTTGTGTGTATTATAGATTTTTTTTATTGATTACAATCTTCTCCCTCCTGAGGTTCAAATATAGTAGTACTGACATATTTAAGAATGAATAGCTTGAAGTACTTCTAAAAATGTTTAGATCATTTTTATATTTTGCAAGGCAGAATCAAAACCAGTGAATTGAGATTCATGTTCCAAGGGCTGCAAAAGAAATAATACAGCAAAAGTATCTTGCCGGGATCAGCCTGACCATAAAGATCTTTAAAGTAAAATGAATCATTTCATAATGATCTGCCAAGGTAAGCTTTCTCAGTTTACATTCTAACATTGATTGATTGTTGAATAATGTACTATAAATGTCTGCTGGAAGATATAGAACAAATGATATCTTTAACATGTGGAGGATAAACATTAAGAAGGATGTAAATAAATAGTTTTCTTCCAATAGCACCATAATTGTCATTGCTCTCATAAACATGTCTTGTGTGATTTTTAACTTTGTCCGTCCATGATTTTTTTAAATTAAAGGATCACTAAAGTGTCAGGAAAACAAAGCGGTTTTCCTGACACTATAGTGCCCTGAGGGTGCCCCCACCCTCAGTGTCCCCCTCCCGTGGTACTGAAGGGGTTATTCCAGCGCCGGGCTCCCTGTCCGATATCAGCTCCCGAGTTGAGCGGAATGTGCATGCGCGGCAAGTGCCGCACGCGCATTCAAAGAGTCCATAGAAAAGCATTTATCAATGCTTTCCTATGGACGCTCTGTGCGATGGATACGAAATTCGCATCCAGCGTCGCAGACGCGCCTCTAGTGACTGTCCGGAAGACAGCCACTAGAGGCGGGATTAAACCCAAATGTAAACATAGCAGTTTCTCTGAAACTGCTGTGTTTGCATTTGAAGGGTTAAAACCTGAGGGACCTGGCACCCAGACCACTTCAGCTCAATTAAGTGGTCTGGGTGCCAGGTCCCTCAGGTTTTAACCCTTCAAATGCAAACACAGCAGTTTCAGAGAAACTGCTATGTTTACATTTGGGTTTAATCCCGCCTCTAGTGGCTGTCTTCCGGACAGTCACTAGAGGCGCGTCTGCGACGCTGGATGCGAATTTCGTATCCATCGCGCAGAGCGTCCATAGGAAAGCATTGATAAATGCTTTTCTATGGACTCTTTGACTATAGTGTCCCTTTAAATATTTTCTAGGAAACATGTAAAGTAGAAGAGGCACTAAGGGAATATTCCGTCTGTAGATATGTTTGTCCTAAAACTATTTTATTTAGGAAAAAAAAAACAGCAAAACTAAAAGTGACTTCATTTCTTAACAATTTTAGTATTCTATAAGACACTTAGGCCATGACGTTGAGCAATTGTAGAATAGAATTACTAAAAGTGTAATAATTAAGATAATGTGATTAAACTGTCTTTTAACAAGATTCACAAAAGATTTGAAAATACATACTTTGTATGTATTTCATAGAAAAAACATTTTTTAAGGGACACTATAGTCACCAAAACAACTTTTAATGAAGCAGTTTTTTTTGTGTATAGATCATGCCTTTCACTGCTAAAGAATCTGCCATTTAGGAGTTAAATTATTTTTGCTACTGTTTATGCAACTCTAGCCACAAATCCCCTGGCTGTGACTGACACAGCCTGCCTGAAAACAAAATAGTTTAATTTTCAATCAAATGTAACTTACTTTAAATGTTTTTATGTCCTGCCCTATAAATTCAACTTTTATTACATACAGAGGGATCCTGCAGGTTCTCGCAAGCTATTGACAGAGCAGGGGATAAAAAATTCAAAATGATACAGCATTTGTAATAAAGGAAGTGTAAACATTAGATGTCTCTTTACAGGAAGTATTCAGGAAAACTGTATAAGACACATGAAAGGAGGTATGCATAGGGGTGAAAAAACAAAGTAATTTAGCTCCTAAATTGAAGAGATAAAAAGTTATTTTGGTGACTATAGTTTCTCTTTAAATATATATAAACATATTATACATATTATCTGTTAGTCCTGAACTGTTGAGAAGTGGATAAAGTAATGTAATTAATCATAGGAATTGTTGCAATCAAGTGACAAGACCAGCACAAACAGTTGCAGAGCAAAAAAAAGATTCACAGAAAATACTATTTCTACTATGGAAAAACAAAATCATAGTTTATTCCCATAAAAAGATCTCACAGATATTAAAAAGATCTCACAGATATTAATGTATGCATTCTATGGTATAAAGATGTGAGTTATAAGTGGGCTTGCATGAAAAATATATATTCTTGCCGAAAAAAAAAATGTGTTGACAATTTGCAGTCATAAATAAGTTATCATAATTTGTAAATGTTCTTAGTGCATTCAAATGCAGACCAGATTTGTTAGATTTTATTTACTGTATGTATTTATTTATTTGCAGGAATTCTCAGGAGCATTCAACATTTTTGAATTTTTTTAATATATTTTTTTAATTATTTTTTTGTCTTTTTTGTTAAAATGTTTAGCCCATATAGAACTTGCACCATAACTTAATGCATAAAACATGAGTGTTAATAATACAGCTATGATAAACGTCACTAAAATATATTCTTTAAAAATAATTTAATTTGCCTGTTCTGCTGAGAAAATTAAGTAGCATTTAGAAGCTGTAATTTATATGTGTTTATATAGCTCAGTTATTCAAGATGATTTCAGTGTGACTCAGGGTAGATGCAAATTGTGCTTGTTAGATGGCCTGAGGGTTTGAAATGCAGTTATGTCTTTGAATTTTTAATTTGTGTCATATTTTCCAATGAGTCTCCATATATGTCACCTCTCCTATGTTCCCTTGATAGAACATTTAAACACTATTCCTTGCTATTCTTGACAGGAAATATTTCTCTTAGCATATTGTATGCCGGGATTTTACTGGAGTTAACAATACAAGCATAAAGTCATTCAACTTTGCCATGACTCCAGGCAAGGTAATATTTACCCAAATATGTCATTTTATAATGAACATATCTCATGACTATGAATATGAATCTGTACAAATTTTGATGCTAGTATTGAACTCTGGCATGGAACTATCTGCATTATATACAAAGTAAAGAGTATAATTCAAAAAGGAGTGATTCACTGATTTTTTTTTTATTTAAGACAGAAAACCATGTTTTTGTGCTATACATCAAATTTACAGATAAACATTTGACTGTCAAGATTGTATTTAGTTAAAAAAAAAATTTCCCCATGCTTTACATATTCAAATTGTTCATTAACAGACATATTAAAGATAACATCAAAATTGTACCACCGTTATTTTAAACTCTTGCCTAAACAGGGTTTTGAAAATTCCCTTTACACCACAAACTGTTGAAACTCAAGTTTTAATATACAGTTAACAGTTGAGACGTACTGGATATCACACTCACAAAATAACCCAGGTGCTCTGAAGCCAGGGCTGGCCAGGTCTCCCTTCAAGATATGCAGAATAAATAACAGTTCTTTAACTCCGGGATAACAAATATAGCAGCTTTATTGGGGCAAAAGAAGCAATGTTTCACCCCAAGAAAAAAGGTTAGGTTAGCGCTAATAATACTGTGGATAGGCAGCGGCCTAACAGAGGGTAACCCTCTAACCCTCTATATGAGAAATGTACAACAAGAAGAAAGAGAAAGGCTGCGCCAAAAGGAAATATTATATAAAAAATATGAAAAAAATAAATCAATATATAGAGAAAAATGTAAAAATAGAAAAAACAAGTTCCAATAAATATCAGAAGGTGAATAGGTATAGTCACTGATTGCGCTGGTGGAGTATCTTCTCTGTTTATTGTAGTTTAAATCGTCTCGTGATATGGAAGACACAAAAAAAAAGAGGACCAATCGTGCGGAGTGTATAAAGTAAATATTGCATAAAATAAAATTAAAGTATTACACTCACATTTGAATGAGCTATGGCCAGCTCAGGTATAACATGCATACAGTGGAATAATCCCCGCTTGTAGGATATGTCAATGCTTGTCCTCCAGGGGGTGATAATATCCAATTCTCAGGAGAAGAAGAAAATAAAAACAGCAAATAGTGGTCTCTGATAATATGATGTGACCGTAGATAAAATAAAATAAAATATACTCACAAATAGAGTGCAGACCACACTGCACTCTGGAAGTAGCGTTGGTGGTATAATCCCCACTTTAGGATTAGTTGAGTAGAATGCCAGGAGAAATTAAAATAGTGTGTAAAGAGATAGTGGCACAAATATATAGCCAAAAATAATTTATTATATAAAATACACAATATTTAAAACCATTAACGCGTTTCACCACTGGAGCTTTATCAGTGCCAGGTTTTATATTAACCCATTTTTGATAAAGCCCCAGTGGTGAAACACGTTTATGGTTTTAAATATTGTGTATTTTATATAATAAATTATTTTTGGCTATATATTTGTGCCACTATCTTTTTACACACTATTTTAATTTCTCCACACGATTGGTCCTCTTTTTTTGTGTCTTCCATATCACGAGACGATTTAAACTACAATAAACAGAGAAGATACTCCACCAGCGCAATCAGTGACTATACCTATTCACCTTCTGATATTTATTGAAACTTATTTTTTCTATTTTTTAATTTTTCTCTATATATTGATTTATTTTTTCATATTTTTTATATAATGTTTTCAACCCACTGGGTCTTTATCAAGCTGGTATTGAACTTAATAAAGACCCTGTAGGGTCGAAATGTTGCTGCTTTTGCCCCAATACAGTTGCTATTTTTGTTATCCTGAATAAGCTTACAACCTGAATAACAGCACTGCTGATTGACTGAGAAAGGTCAGCTGTTGTTCTTTGCCAATTAATGATTCCCCATTCATAAAACTTGCTTGAAAAAGTACATTTCTCCTTCTGGTTTCCTGATCTTGAGAACCTAGAAGGACAGAGATAAAGGGAGATTTGGTACTGTAACACAGACTTTGGGGTTAAACCGTTTGAGAACAGTTAAGGTGAGCCAATGCCAGGGACCTACTGGCACCATAACAACTTCATTTTTATGAAGTTATTATGGTGGTCCTGTGAACACTTGATGAATAGCCAAAATACCTAAATATGAGCTACAATAATTCCGCCAAGCAATCTCTAGATGAAATAAAAACACTTTCCAAGACTTCAGGCAACACAGAGTTTGGTTTGGATATGTCAATGTCCATATTGTGATAGCATATAATAGATATTTAATATTGGTAATAATAATATTTACAATGTATTTCTCACATGTTAGACAGTGCATTATGTTTTTGACACAAAAACTGACGGTAGGAGCCAAAAGGCAGATAAGCTAATAAAACAACAAAAGGCATAAAAGAATAAATATGATAAAAGAGATACAATCTATGAAACAGGTACCCAGAAGGGAATAGCAGCAGTCCCAAATTATAGTACTTGTAATAAGTATGTGTAGAGTGAAAGTTCCTAAAAACCTTGTAGGATCTCTTCTTCCTGAAATTCACTGGTCACAAGGATACTCAGAGTCTGTAGAAATATAAAAAAGAAAAATAGAAAAACTAGAATAGTGCAACAAGTCTTAAAATGAAGTGCAGGGATATAAAATAATTCCAATACACTCACATGGGATAGAGCTAAAACCAGCTCTAGTGTGATGCGCATACAGTGGTGTAAATCCCCCACTTATAGGATATTGATAGAAGTTGTAGTCAGCAAGTATCGAGGCAACAGGATTTGCATAGGAGCAAAGCACAAAAATAAAAAGTGACAATAGTGCACACTGTGTAAAAACTGAACCAGGAGTAAATATATATATATATATATATATATATATATATATAAAACGAAGACCTTCTGGGTTGATCACTTTGAATCTACATAAAATGTATTGAAAAATCCTCTGGAGTGCTCTCTTCATCGTTTTACATATCTATCCACGCTGTGCAGCACCCCGGTCCATTTAACCAAGTTCTTAAAGGTAGAGTGCCTGACTTCCTTATATTTATATATATATATATATATATATATATATATATATATATTTGTGCTCGGAATTTAATACGTAATGGATAGTATCTGTAAGGGCAAAGTTGGTTGTGGTGTACCGAAACCAACGTACGAGTGGGCCTGTAAATAAAAGAGGGCCTACCAAGGAGAATGTAATGATAACAGGGTGTAGGTGGGTGGGGACAATCAACTGGAATGGCAGAGGTGAGTAGGGGCTGGGAGTTTAAGTAGGGGACTTACTCCTCCCACAAATTCAGGCCTAATGGCCTTTCTACTTGTGCTCGGAATTTAATACGTAATGGATAGTATCTGTAAGGGCAAAGTTGGTTGTGGTGTACCAAAACCAACGTACGAGTGGGCCTGTAAATAAAAGAGGGCCTACCAAGGAGAATGTAATGATAACAGGGTGTAGGTGGGTGGGGACAATCAACTGAAACGGCAGAGGTGAGTAGGGGCTGGGAGTTTAAGTAGGGGACTTACTCCTCCCACAAATTCAGGCCTAATGGCCTTTCTACTTGTGCTCGGAATTTAATAGTAATAACGTAATGGATAGTGTCTGTAAGGGCAAAGTTGGTTGTGGTGTGCCGAAACCAACGTACGAGTGGGCCTGTAAATAAAAGAGGGCAAAAGAGAAGTTCGAGAAAATACACACTTTATTGCCTTTTACATAACCAAGTTCCTGAAAGCTTGACAAAGCTCTTTCTCCGGTCGTGGTATATTTGTATGGTATATGGAGGATTTCCAATGACCCAGTCTTTTGATGATGTGGACCGTTTGTGCTAGAGGCTGATGAGGCGGCTCCTATGCGGAAGGAGTGCCCGGAGAATGAAGCCGGATTGAAACCCAGTTTAGCTAGTAGTGTTCTGACGTGTGATGTGAATTTAGCCGTGGTGAGCGGGTGCCCTTGTAGTGATAAGAGCGGAGAGTCTGGTAAGTGCGCGTGATGGGTTGACCGTAGAGTCTAATGCCTTGACCGGACACCAGGCATTATCGGTAGGGAAGAGAGGAATTACGGTGGGGTGTTGTGAATGATTGGTTTTAGTTGATGGGATCGTAAGTAGGTAGTGATCCTCCACCTTTGTGAGGTGTGATGTTTTTAGGCTGTGTGTGATATCTCCTTGACAAACAACGGTGAATTCTCTGTGTCTGAGAAAACTGTAGAAAGCAAGATAAATAGCCGATTTGATCACCAGGTTTGTGTTGGGATCGAACGGAGATTCGTCAAGGAGATTGCTAAGTGATCTAAAGATAGGCCCATCTATAGGTAGTCTTGTGATTGTGAGTGGAACTGAAACCTTTAATATACCTTTCAATACCTTTTTAATGGGATATGATGACAAGAAGGGGGTGTTGTTAGGAAAATTGGTGAGGCTATTGTGCTAAATCCCGGTGAGGTAAAGTTTAATGGTGTTGTGAGAAAGTTTAAGATGTAAGTGGCAGAAAGAGGCAAAAGCCACCATGGTTTGTGTAGAAAAGTCGCCTTGTAAACCGAATTCTGCAGTGAATTTGATAAATATGGTACGTGCCCTATTGTAAGAGATAGCTGTGTTAGGTGATAGTGCTTGGTGAGTGAGAGTCTTAGCGTGATGCATTAGTGTGCTCAATCCAGGATTAGTTCGTGAAATCGTGGTGTCCTGGATGGCTGGTGGTGAGCCGTAGGGAGTGCCTGGGAAAATACCTGGGATTGAGAGTGAGAAAGAGCATCAGCGGCCGTGTTGTGGATACCTGGGATGTGAAAACAAACTAAGTGAAACTGAATGGTTGCTGCCAGCCAGGTCAGCTTGCGAATCAGCCGCATGATGGCCAGGGACGATGAGCGCCCCTTGTTAATGATTTCGCAAGCTGCCGAGTTGTCAGAGTAGCATTTTACTGCCTTGCCGGACCAGAGATGACCCCATGTGTGTGCGGCCGCCACAATTGGATAGATTTCGAATAGGGCTGAGGTCTCCCTGAATCCTGGCAAGGCATCCGTCTCAGCGGGCCAGTGACCCCTGAACCAATTGTTCCCAAAGATTTCTGCAAACCCAGTGTTGGCTACAGCGTCTGTGTGAATGATGGGTGAAGAAGTGGAGAGAGGGGGGATAAACATGGAGATAGCGTTCCAATCTGCCAAAAACTTCCCCCACATAGCTAAGTCAGCCTTGGCATGGGGGTCCAATGAAACTGGGCAAGAGTCCAGTACCCCATGGAGCAGGCAAAGAAGCTTGGATATAAAAGACCTTCCCTGCGGGATGATGCGCATGGCGAAGTTAAGGGATCCCAGAAGGGACTGAAGTTCCCTTCTGGTGCAAACATCATTCCGCAGGAACATGTCTATCTCCCCTCTCAAGCGGGTCAATTTGTTGTGGGGAAGGCTAGCTCGGAAGGTAACAGAGTCTAGCTCTATCCCCAATAAGGTTAATTTAGTTGTGGGGCGATTGCTTTTGATGGGGATAATGGTACACCAAGTGTGGAAAAAAGTGCTGTAGTACTGCTGATAGCGGTGGGTGTTTGTGCCCCTGGCTCTATCAGTAAGAAGTCGTCTAAGTAATGGATAATGGAGTGACACCTGAGGACGTTCAGAAGCAGCCAGCAAAAATATCGAAAAGTTTGGGGCTGCTTCGAGATCCGAAAGTGAGTTGTGTGGAGAAGTACTACTTTCCTCGCCATTTAACACCTTGCAAGTGCCAGAGTGAGGGGTGCATGGGTAGTAATTTAAAAGCATTTGTGATGTCTGTTTTGCTGACCCAGGGGGGACTAGCAGAAGAGATGATGGACTGTATGGCATCATCAATTGTTACGTACTGAAGTGAGAATTCGTCAGCGGGTATGAGTGCGTTTATGCTGGGAACAAAAGAGGAGTGCAGTGCAGATAAATCAATAATTAGCCGTTTTTTATTAGAATATTTGTGTACTGCAACACCAATGGGGTTAGTGCGCCAGGAGGAAAACGGTGAGGAGGTAAAAGGGCCGATCATGAAACCGTTGGTAATTTCAGAGGAAAGGAGAGTGTCTGTGGAAACTGGATCTTGACATTCTGATAAAAGATTGGGGCATTCCAGTGTACCTGTGGGGATGGCTATGATACCCGTGAGAAAACCCTGTGGTCAGATATTCCACCAAGTGCCTGCTAGGATGTAACCTTAGGTAAAAAAACAGGTTGTCGATATTAATGTCGGTTAGTCATTTGTTTGGGGACAACCTGACCGGGCACATGGTCTTGGTATCTGCCCTGAAGCATATGGAGCAGATGTGCAATAATCTACAGGCGCTGAAACTGCAGGAGCCTGCGTTGAAATTATTGCACACCTGCGCTTTGCCCAGAAAGGAGATGGGCCTACCCAGCTTGTCACGTAGACGACCCGCTGGTTTGTTGTGAGGGGTGAAAGTGGGATGAGGGGTGGGAGTGGAGGTGGTAGGATCTGCTTCGGAAGGACATAAGTCCACCGTATGGGATGTGGAGTTACATATGGCGCAAGACGGGGGCCTGAGACCAGCGAAGTGGCGACAGAATAGTTCCGTATCCATCTGACACCAGTTAATTCTGACATTAAACTAACTATTTCAGATGGGTCGCCGCCGCCTTCGCTGATACTGACTTATGATAGTCGTAGAAAGAGGAGCCCCTGTACTTGATGCCTACATCCACCACCTTGTGGAGGTAGAGGTCTAACTCTCTCTTCTGTGGAGATACACCGTGCAGATAACGTCACGGTATATCCCGAAGGCTATCACAAACTGGGGGATGGATAGTTTCTTGTTAAGCCTGGGGTCTCTCGTCTTAAGCACCACTGATATGTCACTGTAATTATATGCCCTGTTCTCCAGTATGTCCTGGGAAGCTATGAGCAGAGACACCAGACACACGTCCTTCGCGTCTAGGATTTCTTTCCTGATGGAGTCTGGGACGGAGTGAGCTGGTGACTCGAAAGGTGATAGCTGTGGCTGGTGCTGGAGAGGGGAGTATGGGGGGCATGGTGGTACAGCAGGGACAGCCGGGGTGGAGACTGGGAGGCCCGGGGTATTGCCTCGGGAGGCGATGGCGCTCTCCACCTTAGATAGCCTGTTATTAAGAGTCTGCAAGTTGGCCAAGATTGCTGCCAGGGTATCCCAGGTGGCCGTGCTTGGTGGCTGTCCTTGAGAGCTAGTGCTTGGCCTAGGCTCAGGGGCTTGGTAGGTGAGCAGTCTGTAAAGTTCTGCCTTTTTAGCCGTAGCTGGAAAGGGGATTCCCCTGAGCCTAAGCTCGGCCATAATTTTAGGAATAGTCCATGCTCTCAAGGACGTGGGAGTTGAGGGGGTGAGAGATTCGCCTGAAGACTCCGGTCTGGTGGGCGTAAACGGGATCTCTTCTGGCAATTCTTTGATGGGGATTGGTTCTTGGGACATTCTAAAAATGATTTAGTGAATGAGATATTAGGGGAGTAAGGGAACTGGGAGGGATATGAGGGGGGGGGGGGGGGTTTAGAAGAACTGGACTGTAATGCTAGTGCCGAAGCGAAAAACTTAGCTGTGGAATTTGTGATAGGTGAGGCCCTGCTAATGCCAAGTGGCGGTGAGAGGCTCTACCTTTGATTTGGCTTAGGAAATTGTGGCCACAGACGTGGTGGCGGGGTGTTGGCCTCTCGGTGACTGTAAAGAGAATTCAAAACGTGTGGCCTTGACAGGTGAGGCCCTGACTATAGCTCTGTAGTAGGGCGGGCGAGGCGTATAACTATGATTTGGGCATGGGGCCGTACCTCCGTGTTGAGGTGGGATTTCTAAGAGGGTGAGCTAAGGCGGTAGCCTAGACCCTGTAGCCAGTTCACTTGTATACTTAAGGTTGACTGGGAATTCAGGTGTAATGTGTGGATACTAATCTTGAAAAGGTTGTAAACGAGAACTGGAACCTTCTAGTATTTAAATGTAGCGAGTCTTGTCCGCTGCTGTCCTCATAGAAGAAGCCTAAGGATTAAGACAGATGTTGATGTATTTATGCGTTGTGTGGTGGCGTATGATTTGTAGTGAGGGTTGGCTGTTTAGGAGCGCAACATGAGATCCTGAATTGAGGGATTTGAATGGTTAGTATAAGACTGGGACGAGTTTATGTTATGGAGAGAGGCTGATTGAGGCCTTAGGGTAGTGATTGCCGTACATGAGTAAGGACGTAAGTACCTGGTGGTATGACTGAGTACTGGGTTAGGTAGGTTGGGTGTTTTCTTGCCTGATGGCAGTATGACCGTAGGCCTGGGTAGAAAAATTGTAAAGAATTAACACACCGAGGGCGTAGTACCGTGAGTCGTAATGAATCGAGACCGCGTTAGGTCTTGTATGAAAAAGGTCCTGTAATGAGTAGAGAACTATACCTTGATTTGTAGTACATGATGAGCGTAACTGGTTTTATGCGTAGAAACCGGTGGAGGCCTAGAATAATACTGGAGCTATGGATTAAACCCATGAATATTTAATAATTAGCGAAGGCTGTGACAGTATGTAATAAATAACAACATGTCTTACTGTAACAAGTCTAGAGTGCGTGTTGTATTTGAGGCATAGACATGGATGAAACCAAAGTGAGTAAATACTATACCTGGATTTGGAAAAAAAAGAACTTGAATTTGTTAACTTTGAGCAGAAATGCAAGAAACCAAGGCAATCTGTGAAGCCAAAGAAATGTCACAGATGCAGGATTAATGACTGCGTAACTTTAAAGTAGAAGATGTAAAAAATGTGGGATTTTCAGAATTGCCCTAGAAGTCGTGTTAATAATTAATATCTGTATGTAGTGTTTGTACAGGGTTGGTGTGGAATTAAAGAATTCTGCCCTTTTTAGTTTGGTGTCAGGAGGAATCTATTTTAATTGATAATTGACCGTTTCAACATAGTTTACTAACCACTTAGGTGTAGGAAAAAGAACCGATTACTAGTATAAAAATGGCTGAGGTTTTAATGTTTTAAACATAATTAAACCGGCTAACACAGTTCAGTAAAATATGGTAGTTTTAAATGGATTTTAATAACTTATACTGACAGGTAAGTATAAACAGTTAAATGACCGAACAGAAAGTATGTGCTTAAAATGAAATTCGTGTGAATGAAATGCGTGAATTATTAGAATGGGATCGGTCGATTTAGCCGTACGAGGGACCTGTTTAGGTACAGTATAAAGTGCGTTCGTTTAAATCCGCACGAATAGAAAAATCATGAATTAGGCAAGTATGCGAGGGGTGAACAGGATTTACATCAATCGCTTAAGATGCACGAACGGGTAAGTACATAGGTACGTGGTTCGTGCGTATGACCGAAAGGTAACACAGAAATATAACGATTAACACCAGTTATCCTATACATGGTTCGGCAGTTTTGGCCGTATGAATGCGCCAATGATGCGTAAGTATAGCGGGCGTTCGTCTATATTTTTTGGCGCGAACGCCAAAAAACGCCATATAATGTACTCACATTTTTATGAGCAGATAACCCGGTCAGTAGTTTCAACGTCTGTGGTATAATCCCCACCTAGGATTCTTGTGGAGTTCCTCACTAGAAAAGTAAAAGCAGGATGCAAGACAATAAAAACTATTTTTTATGGTTTGTTCATAATTAGAATTTTTATTATTGTTGGTATTTATATAGTGACAATTTATTCCACAGTGCTTTACAATATTGTAAAAGGGGGAAATTTAACAATAAATGAGACATTTACAAAATGATACAGGCACAATAGGTAGATGAGGACCCTGCTCAAATGAGCTTATAGTTTATAATTCAATAGTTTATGTTTCAATGATATGATTGTATTATTATTTTATCATGCTTTTTTTAAAAAAAATTATCAAAAAAATAACTTGGAAAAAAATTGTGGATCTTGTTATGCCATCCCTTTTTTCGATAGTGGGAATATCTCAAATTGAATAGCACCTCAATTACCTCTTGGAACATTTGGATGAATTCAAAAGAGGACACCATGAAAAGGCTGAGGCTATCTGTGTTCTTTTTCATCAGAGTACGTCTAGCGTGCATTTATGGGAGTGTGTCCAATGATGTATCTGCACATCTGGGCATTAATCAGTCGAGGAAAAAAAAATACAATATTATTGGCAAGGAATATAAAAAATATAAATTACATGTATTAAATGGAGGCACACTAAGTGACCTGCAAATCTGTCTTTTTTCTTTGTGTTAATCTTACTGAAAAGTGCAAACCATGTGAAATGATTGAGCAAATTGGGATTTATGTCGAAAGAGAGCATACGCTATTACTTTTCAGCTATTCACTTCTTCTATTTAACTGAAGTAATTAGTATCTTTATCATATGTTTAATGTCATTTTAACATATTGCCGAGCACTTTAAGCAAAATATATTGTGCAAGTATTACTAAATGTATCAGTAAATACAATTTCTGTAATAATAAATCTACCTTAATCAATGTAAAATGGTCTTTTCAATTAAAAAGGAAATTGTTTTGCCAGCTCTGCTGGCAACAACGACGTCTTAGACATAGCATTTGTGATTCATTGCCTGCCATTAGTAAATGAGATCACTAAAAACATAACTGCATTTAGTGCGGCGAAAGGACATAATCACAGCGTAATTGGATACAAAATTCTAAACAACTTAACATGTTTAGACAGAAATGTTTATTAACGTGTCAAATAAAAATTAAACTATGCTTTGATGAAAAGATTTATACAACACTTTCTGAAACTTTAGTAATTAAACAAATATGTAGAAAAAAAACAACATAAAACTGAAAAACATATGATTTACATGCAGAATTACATGAAATTACAGAGTAAAATAAGACATCAGCTTTAAAAATACCGGTACTCTAAATAATGCTTAGTTCTGTGTAATAAAATTATGAAATCAACTTTACAATGTGGTAATCTGATAAATGTTTATATTTTCAAAAACCCAACTATATCCCAAAGTCTTTTATCCAGGTAACATATTTAAAATGACCGGAGATACCTCACATCATTTTATGACAAATGTAACATCTTCAATAGCAATTTAATTGAATATCTGTAAATTCCTTAAAGTTTTGCAAGAACAATAAAGAAAAAACACTACCTCAATTTATATTTACAGTGAGGGAAAAACTCCATTCTGTCTCATTAGATATTTTTGCCTTTTAGCTGAAAGTAGCAAGGTGAATTGTTAGTGTAGGACTCACCTAAGAGGTTTTGCCTTGATGTGGCAGATGAGCTTACACTTTAATGGCCATTCGAGTGATACTGAAAACCCTCCAGCTATTTAAATGTGCATAGGGATATGGGATAGAGTTCAGATAACTGTTTAATTCATGTTCTATATATTTGGGCTGCAGAATACTGTAGCCATTGCTGTTGCCCAGGAGTAGTGGAAGTTTAAATGCAGGGATTCCATTTGTTATAACCGATTTGGAAAAATTCTCCAACTTAGTTCTAGATATATCTTGGTTCTTGTAGCCTACATTTTGCAATCAAATGCACTAATTGTACAAAATACACACATATATTAAATATATTAAAAATGGAATATGGAAAAACAACATTGAAATAACATGAAATTAAAAAGAAACAAATGTATATTTCTATGGGGGTCCACAAAAACCTCACTACAGTAGGATGGAAGGTAGTTAAGCAGGTCACTAGGTAATATTTGCTGTAGTAAGATTTGCCTGGAGATGCAGTATGATTGATTCTAAAAAAAAAGGGTGAAGAGTAAAGTTACTTAGTTGACTAGGGATTTTTTTTTTTTTTTTTTATATGGAAACCCATTGCAGGTCCCCTAATCTCATTTTTATGTAGTTCATATTGTATCATTTTTAATTATTTTATGTTCAGTGTTGCAACTGAAGAACTGATCTTTGTCATACGTATTTGTAAGCAGTGTTTGTGTGTTTGAATTTTAGCATACTTTGTATGGACTGTATGTGTGTGACTGTAGCAATGTATGTGTATGTACTGTTGCCATTTAAATGCAGTGATGTGTTTGCATATAGTGTTGGTGTTCAAATGCATTTGTGTGTAGTGTTGGTGTTCATAAGTAAGGGTATATTTGTGTATTGTCTTGGTGCTTGAATGCTGGAATATATGATAATATACATATTAACTGACACACACACGCGCACGCACACTGACACAGATACACATACACACTGCAACACACACAAATACACATATACACTGGTGTAAATACACACACATATACACACAAACATTCTGAGACAGATACAAATGCACACTGACACACTTACACACACAAGATGCACTCATATACTGGCACAGATACATACACTGATACAAACACAAGTCATTATTTCCATATTTGTAGCCACCCTCCTGCTTCCATAGGAGTCTGGGTCTTCTGGTAGTCTGCTCCTTCCTCAGTGTGCCACCTCTGTATTTCCCTCTCCTCTCTGCATCCAGTTCTCCCTTTCTGTCTCTCTCTGTTAACTGGGAGGAAGTGGTCTGCTCTCACTTCCTCCAAGCACCATCTGACAGGGGTCCAGTGGCGCTGTTAATGCGCTGCGGTGCCAATACAGGCTCTTATTCAGAGATGCCCAGAGTGTGAGGGAAATCCTAACAGCGTGTGGACCCCGGTTATTATTAACAGCTTTTTTAGAAACTTTATACAAATCAGTTGTTTTTACCAGTTCGGCTATATTGACCTAACAGTTGCAATGCTTTAATCGATTCAATTAAATTCTCAAATGTGCAAATGTACCGAATATGTTGTATATCTTCACTCACGAGGACGAGTGGATGGATGGAAAATTAGAAAGTCTGTGATAGCACTGCAGAAAGAGTGAAGAGAAAATGCAGAAAACAACAGAATTGTTAGCCAGTAACGATCCTTGAAATTAGTAGAATAGGTTAAAATCTTTCAGAAATGGTCAATAAAATGTTAGACTTTAATATAAGAGTAGAATTCAGCCATTACTTCCTAACAATGTCACTTCTTTAACCAGGCCTTGAAAGAGAAGAGAGAAAAAGAGAAAGTGATTTTCCTACCAGGTCGAAAGAAGCTCAATCACAATTGAGTTCCAATCTGCACAAACAAACTACTTAAGACTAGACACAGCGTGACCAATTATATGTGCCAAATCACAAAACTAAAAGAAAAAGGTCAAAGAAGAAAAATAACAGAATTGTATTTAACCTGCTCATGGCTCTGTTCTCTTGATTAAAAAATTAAATAGTCATTTTAAACTTTGGATGCCTAAATTACACACACAATTAGAATGTTTTGTATACACATTGGTGTTTTCAAGGTTTCAAAATAATTAAATTGCAAATGTGAAAGATTTTGCATTTCCATATGTATATTGTTCTATCCATTTAACACATATTGGAAAAAGGTAATAAACACTGTAAATTGTTTCTAGTCGTACAATACATTATACAGGTTCAGAAAAAAATAAGCACAAATATTTCTTGTAACATTTAATAGGTGAATCAAAACAAGGACGATTTATCCTTTTTAACATTATTTTCTTTTCCTGTTTAATTGCCATGGCATGTACTATGTATTCACTACTCTCACTCATTGCAGACAGGAAAAATAAAACAAATTATAACATGGATTAACCCCTTAAGGACACATGACGGAAATATTCCGTCATGATTCCCTTTTATTTCTGAAGTTGTGTCCTAAAGGGGTTAAATGTCATGTGACCTTCAGTTTATGCGCACAGTTCATGCACACTGTTATTTCTCCGTGCTGTGTTGGTTAATCCCCCTGCAGCACGGAGTCTATTCACCGAACGAAACAAAATGAAAAGGTAATGCATTTGGCATTTGCCCTTTCATTTCGTTTATATTTTTTTTTTTGTGCTTTCGTTTACATTTTATTAACTAGACGAATACAAAAAAAAATTCGGACGAAATTGGATTCATACGAAAACGAATGCACATGCCTACCAAGGAGCAAGGTGAGACACAACATGGGGTGAAGAGAAAAGGAAAGATATAAACTGGGGTGGGTGACTGGGATAACAAGAAACACAAAGCTAGGGGAAGATAAGGAATGACAAACAAGGAGCTAGGATGGTTAAGTAGAGAAACAATAGGGGTTGAGCAGGTAAGGAGACGCACAAAAAGGTGGAGCAACATTTTCAATGTTTTAAATTCTGTGGGGTTTCAACAGTCAATTCTTCCTCAGACTTCCTGTTACCTATACTATGCACCAAGTGCACAGTATAGGTTGCTTTGAAGTTGAGCAAATATAATAGGGGATAATCTGCTAAATACAGATACAATAAAGAAACATAGCGTTTAACTGTGTGGGGACTGGTACTTATATGTAATCCCAATTGGTCACTCACAAATTTGTGGAGTTAAAACAGCCTTGAGTGGTATCTTTTTCCTTCAGTATCCAGTGTATTGTCCCATCTCACATATTCATCATCGAATGGATGTATATATCTCAAAAGAGAAAGATATACACAAAAATGTAGTGCAATTTAGGTATAAAACAAACAGCTTGTCACCAAACACGTCCTACGCGTTTCGTCCTAGGTTTGGACTTCCTCAGGGACTTGGTGCAATAAAGTGCAGGCTGCTATTATCTTTCACTGCACTTTATTGCACCAAGTCCCTGAGGAAGTCCAAACCTAGGACGAAACGCGTAGGACGTGTTTGGTGACAAGCTGTTTGTTTTATACCTAAATTGCACTACATTTTTGTGTATATCTTTCTCTTTTGAGATATATACATCCATTCGATGATGAATATGTGAGGAAGGACAATACACTGGATACTGAAGGAAAAAGATACCACTCCAATTGTGATTACATATTAGTACCAGTCCCCACACAGTTAAACGCTATGTTTCTTTATTGTATCTGTATTTAGCAGATTATCCCCTATTCTATTTGCACATATCTATTGAAGACAAGAGGAAGTCTTCGGGGATTCACCTGGATACTTCACCTAAAATATAAAGGGAAGTCCCGGTTTGCTTCATATTATACATATATTTTCTTCACTGGGTTGTGTTCACATATATTGTTGTTTTTGTTTGCTTTGAATTTGATAAAGTGCTTGACCATAAACAAATACCCCAGTAAAATGCAACTCTTTATAGGTGCTATCTTCTCTTGTTTGGTAAGTTAAATATGTTTATATAACATAACAAACTCAATTCACAAACCAAACTCTCCCTTTATGAGCCCTATGTAATTGATATAAGAGCAATGTCAATAAGGATACCCCACTGTAGGTAATGAATACCTTGATAATAGTCGCACTTTCAAATACCAAAACTATAAATACCGTATATATATATATACATACTTGAATATATGATATATTCTATAGGGATACACATATGTCCCAGATCACAATGGGCAATTATAAAACTATAAGACCAGTAAAAGAAGAAAAAAAGCTTTTTGTGGAACCACCATCCTCTATGCCTAAGGTGACCAACAGTGCACCCCAGGACAAAAAAACAAAGTGAGGCCTGATATAAAGCAGTTATTGTTGGGGGATTCTATCTTAAGAGGTGTAGAGTTGAACAATAGTGGCTTTGTGAGATGTCTCGCTGGAGCTACTGCTCACAGAGACAGGAGACGTATCTGTAATATTGTTAAGCAAGCAAAGCAGGAAGGGGAATTAGATGAACTTGTCCATTTTGGGACAAATGATTTGGCTTGTAATGAGGTTTCTGAGGTAAAGAAAGGGTTTTGTGTTCTTGCCAATGATATACGGCAGGTTGCTTCCACACTGTCATTCTCTGAAGTTCTGCCTGTGCATAACACCCAGAATGACAGGCGGATGCGTATTAGGGAGTTAACTTGTGGCTTGGTGAATGGTGTCGGGAGCAAGGATTTGGCTTTGTTTCTCATAGTTGCTCTATATGGAATAGAAATTAACTGTACAAAAAAGATGGTTTGCATCTTTTTCAAAAAGGAACAAATGTTCTCAAGGAGCAGTTGAGAGGTTTTGCTAGGAAGTATTTAAGCTAGGAGGGGGGAGGCAAAAGGGTGATAAAACAAAAATCCAATTGCCCCCCAAAACAAAAACAGAAAGTAACTGTAATGAGTGTGTTAACAAATGATAAGCTTACAGTCATATCTACAAATGCTCGCAGTTTAGGGAATAAGATCCATGAACTTGTGGTAATAATGGCAATTGAGAATGTAGATATAGTGGCTGTTACTAAGACATGGTATAATGAGAAAAATGACTGGGATATAGCAATACCAGGCTACTCTTTATATAGACAAGACAGGGAAGGCAGGAAAGGGGGAGGGGTGGTCCTATATGTGAAGGATAGCATAAAATCTAGCCTAATAAAAGTTAGTGAGGCGAACATAGAGTCCGTTTGGGTTATGTTAGAATTTGGTAATCACACAGTAACCCGTGTAGGTGTGATTTACAGGCCCCCTGGACAAATAGAAGAGTTAGATAATCATGCTAAAATGACAATGAAGGGGAAAGTTATCATCATGGGTGACTTTACTCTTCCTGATGTTAACTGGAAATCCAAAATAGCTGCTTGTGCAAGGAGCACACTTTTTCTAAACTCCCTACTGGGATTGTCTCTAAAACAACTCGTTGAGGAACCAACTCGTAAGTAGGCCATAATAGATTTAGTGTTTACAAATGGAGATTTGTTATCAGATATTACTGTAGGTGATAGTTTAGGATCCAGTGATCATCAGTCAGTTTGGTTTAATATAAGAGTCACACCACACAAAAACAGACTTTTCTAAAATTAGAATATGTTTGAAGGAGTCATTATCAGACTGGAGCAATTTAAATGGAGTCCAGGACAAATTGGATTATTTAAATATTAGACTACTGAAGGCAACAGAAAATTGCATTAGGCTTGTCAGTAAAAGCAAAAAAAATCAGAAACCACTGTGGTACTCCGCAGATGTGGCCAAAATAGTAAAAAGCAAAAAGTTAGCATTTAGTAATTATAAAAAAAACAGAGTGAGGAAGACAGACAGATCTGTAAGATTAGGCAGAAAGAGGCTTAGCAAGTTATAAGAGCCGCCAAAGCACACACAGAAGAGAAAATAGCACAGTCAGTAAAAAAAAAGGGGGACAAAACCTTTTTTAGATACATAAATGAGAAAAGGAAAGTAAAACAAGGATTCGTTAGATTAAAAACAAAATAATTAATATATATTTTTTTTTTTTTTTTTTAATTCTTTATTTTTGTTGTGCTTTGGGTAACATAACAAATAAGCTCTTGGTGCCCCAATAGCATTCCTCGAGCACGTTTTCAGGCAAAACAATAGGGACATTAGGATTATCAGCACACATTTTGTAAACAAGATATTAGTAATGATTAGGACATGGTATTGGCAAATGTAGGTCGCAATAAACAGCGTTGTGGGTACAAGAGGTTAAGACATATGACTGAACTAGGCTATAGGCATGTACAATTCTTCGTTAGTGTGTCGGTCTTATGAGGCCTATGCACTTTAATTTATGCGTTGTAGGCAGGTTAAACTAATTGTCTAGGCATAGAATCTAAGACATTAACATACATCTACATGAACATAGTAAAAGGTGATATGTCCAGGGTTTCAGTAGGTTGGTTAAGCGGATATAACAAATCTAAGTATACCAAATAAAGAGTACTGTTAGACTATGAAGGTATGATGCTAAACAGTAGCTTGAATCTGAGAGAGTCCTATCAATGCAATGTATAACGATAAGCATATCAGTGCGTCAATATCTTAAAACTGAAAAAAGGTAAAATTAGAGAGTACTGTGAGTCCACAAACCAGTCCCCTTCAACCCATGCCGGTTCTTGGCATGCCGGGCTTCGGTGTCAGCCCGTGGGTGATTGCTGTCAGGTACGGTGTGGTGGCTCCTGGGCATCCCTGCTGATTAGGTCTGTGCTGGCAGCTGCCTGTACTGACCTGGGAGACTGGGGACTTCTCGTTCGCAGCGTGAGCCGGGATGTAGACTCTATCGCTTCGGGCCTTGCGCTTGCCGGTCGTCCGTGGTCTCACTGATGTGGGTCGCACGCCTGGGTGTTGTTTCGTCTGCGTGGAGCCGCGACGCTTCGGAGGCGGGAGTCCCCTTCTGCCCCGGGGTTGCATGAGGGCTGGTGCTTGTAGGCCACGAGCCTGGAGACCATTGTGGGCCAGGTTCAACCCTTTCGGGATGGTGCGAGGAATCATGGCAGGTCGCTTGGGGCTTCGCTTAGCTGTTCCCCGCTTGTGTGGCCGGCACCTCAGGGGCTTGCCCCTTGTTGCTCTCAGCCCGGGAGGGCTTAAAACGTGGGGATCGGACTCTTGGGTTGTGGTGTTGCCCTGAAGCGGACCCTCACCCGACTGCCGTCGGCTCCGAACGTAGCAGAGGAGATTCGGCGTGGCACTTCAGTCCCTAAGCGTGCCTCTAGCTTAGCCCAGAAGCGTTCAAAAATAAGCGTAATGGAATCACTTGCTTGTTCCCAGGTGTGCATCGCTTCTGGTTGTGTTTGTAGCTTGTCTGATGTTGATGGCTGATAATGCGCCGCCATCTTGGGTGTTCCCGTCACCGCGTGTCTTTTAGAGGTGTTTGTGCCTGTTGCTTGGTGCTGGGTTCGGGACACTCCGTCCGGCGGGGACCGGGATATCCCCCACCGGTCCATAGGGGGGGGGGGGTGCACGATTTGCACTCGCTTGTTGCGTTCCGCATCAGGTTGGAAGGCGGCCGTCCTTCCCCCGTGCGTCCGCTAGGCCTCATTCTATTGCCGCGGTTCCCGGTCAGGATTGGTGCCGAGTCTGATATCGGCGCGTTCCAGAGTGCCTCCTCTAGCCGATAGGCTGATTTGTGGAGGTGTCTCAGCGTTTTTCCTCGGGTTATCCGTTGAGTTTGGGCCATCACGGCAGGAGCTCTGGTACAGTGCGTCTAGTCAGGTTGCCCGCTTGGCTCCGCCCCCCTAATTAATATTTTTGTTCAGTATTTACAGATGAAAATGAAGGAAAAGGGCCTCAGTTAGTAAAAAAGGACAAATGAGTAATTTGTTACATGTGAGTTTACGGAGGAATAGGTTCTATTTAAACTGTCAAAAGTAAAGACAAGTAAGTCGATGGGGCCTGGTGCGATACACCCAAAGTTATTAAAATAACTTAGTGGTGTACTAGCAAAACCATTACGGGATTTATTTAACCAATCATTGTTGACAGGAGTAGTCCCAGAAGACTGGAAATTAGTGAATGTTGTGCCCATTCACAAGAAAGGTAGTAGGGAGGAGTCAGGCAACTATAGGTCAGTAAGCCTTACTTCAGTAGTGGGGAAAGTGATGGAAACCATGTTAAAGGATAGGATTGTTGAACATCTAAAATCACATGGATTTCAAGATCAGAGACAACATGGGTTTACTTCAGGGAGATCATGCCAAACTAACCTAATTGATTTTTTTTTTTTTATTGGGTAACGAAAATAATAGATCAGGGTGGTGCAGTAGACATTGCTTACCAAGATTTCAGTAAGGCTTTTGACACTGTTCCACTAAGAAGGCTCATCAATAAACTGCAATCTTTACGTTTGGATTCCAATATTGTTGAATGGGTTAGGCAGTGGCTAAATGACAGGCAACAGAGGGTTGTAGTCAACGTAGTATATTTGAAGCAAGGTCTATTTACCAGTGGGGTACCTCAGGGATCTGTTTTTGTACCCATTCTCTTTAATGTTTTTATTAGTGATATTGCAGAATGTCTTGATGGTAAGGTATGCCGTTTTGCTGATGATACTAAAATTTGCAACAGGGTTGATGTTCCAGGAGGGATAAGCCAAATGGCAAATGATTTAGAAAAAATAGAAAAATGGTCAGAGCTGTGGCAACTGACATTTAATGTGGATAAGTGCAAGATAATGCACCTTAGATGTAAAATCCCATTTGCAGAGTATAGGATATTTGATACCCTACCAACCTCAACATCTGAGGAAAGGGATTTAGGAGTAATTATTTCAGATGACCTAAAGGTAGGAATACAATGTAATAGAGCAGCTGGAAATTCTAGCAGAATGCTTGGTTGTATAGGGAGAGGTATTAGCAGTAGAAAGGGAGAAGTGCTCATGCCATTGTACAGAACACTGGTGAGACCTCACTTGGAGTATTGTATGCAGTACTGGAGACCGTATCTTCAGAAGCATATTGATACTTTAGAGAGAGTTCAGAGAAGGGCTACTAAACTGGTTCATGGATTGCAGGATAAAACTTACCAGGAAAGGTTAAAGGAACTTAACATCTATAGCTTGGAGAAAAGACGAGACAGGGGGGATATGATAGAAACATTTAAATACATAAAGGGAATCAACACAGTAAAAAAGAAGGAGAACTACCACAACAAGAGGACATAGTCTTAAATTAGAGGGGAAAAGGTTTAAAAATAATATCAGGGAGTATTACATTACTGAGAGGGTAGTGGATGCATGGAATAGCCTTCCAGCTGAAGTGGTAGAGGTTAACACAGTGAGGGAGTTTAGGAATCCATGGGATAGGCATAAGGCTATCCTAGACTTAAGATAAGGCCAGGGACAAATCAAAAGTATTTTAATATATTGGGCCGACTAGATGGGCCAAATGGTTCTTATCTGCCTACACATGCTATGTTTCTATGTTTCTACACGCTGTAACTGGAGGTGCCAGCGTTAAAATTGTTGCACACTTGTGCCTTGCCAAGGAACACTATGGGTCTGCCAAGCTTATCCCATTGACCACTTTCTTGCCTAGAGTTTGATCTAAAGATGGGATGGGAATAGGAGGGATCTGCTTCGCAGGGGCACAGGTCGGTGGAATGTGAAGTGGAATTGCATGCTGCACAAGACGGGGGCCTCAAGCCAGCGAAATGTCGGCAGAAGAGCTCTGTGTCCATCTGACTTCAGTCTATCCGTATATTAAGCTGGGCCAGATGAGCTGCTGCCTTAGCCGACACTGACTTGTGGTAGTAAAATTAGGAGCCCCCATATTTGAGCCCTAAGACCTAAGACCTTATGCATGTATAGATCTAGTTTTTCCTTCCTTTGTGGGTAGAAAGAGCAGATGCCATCTCTATATATCCCGAAGGCAATAACAAATTGAGGCATAGAAAGTTTTTTGTTGAGACATGGGTCTCTGGTTTTCAGTACTACTGAGATATCGCCATAGTTGTAAGCTCTATTCTTAAGGATGTCATGCGAGGCGATAAGGAGGGAAACTAAGTTGACGTCTTTACTGTCAAGTATGTCTTTTTTAATGGGGGCTGGGACTGAGTGGGCAAGGGAAATGTGTGGGGTAGTGGTGGTGGGTGGTGTGCACTATGTAGCATGTTTGAGAGTGCTAGAGGAGGAACTGAAGGGCCGGGTAGGTCACCTGGAGTAGTGATGGCTGTTTCTACTTTGGATAGCCTTTGGTTTAGTGGCTGTAGGTTTGACAGAAATGCCGATAAGGTTTCTGTGGTGCTGGCATGTAGCCCTTGAGAGCTTGTGCCGTGCCTGGGATCAATGGACTGAGCTGTAAGCAGTTTGTAGAGTTCTGCCTTCCTAGCAGTAGCAGGGAAAGGGATACCTCTATGCTGTAGCTCTGTCGATAGTTTAGGTATGGTCCATGAGCTCAGGGGGTGGAGGGGGCTAGGGATACTTTGTTGGACCCGGGCCTGGTGGGTGTACTGGGTGTATCTTGGAGGGGCAGGTGATCACCTGTGATTAGTTACATAGTTACATAGCTGAAAAGAGCCTTGCTTCCATCAAGTTCAGCCTTTAAAGGGACTCTATAGCCAACATATAAAAGCAAGAAAGACAGATCCCCCAGCCTTCCTTCTTGCTTTTATATGTACTTGCAGCAAAAGAAAAATATTTTCGAGGCTTTTTTATATTAAAAACTTACCTCCGTTCCAGCGCCGAGCTCCCAGCCATGCCGCGCCCCCTTTTGCGTCAAAATGACGAAATCGCGGGGCCCAATAGGACGCTTCTCTGAGAGAAGCGTGATCGCGATGTGGTGCGCATGCGCGGCTTCGCGCTGCACCAATCGCGTTCTTCATAGAGCGGCATTGACAGCCGCCCTATGAAGACACTCAGCGCTTTACCGCGCATGTGCGTGGAATGCGCGTTCGCGAGCTGAGCTGTCTGACTGACAGCTCAGCTCGCTTTCTATACCCGCCCCCCTCATACTCCAAACTTTGCATGCAAACACTATATATAGAGATTTCTCTATATATAGTGTTTGCATACACACACACACACACACACACAAATTAACAATAAGGGGAGACCTACTGCCCACCCTCGGCCCCCACCCCTGAGCGGTGGGTGGGGGCACTAAAATTAACAAAAAGGGGGGACCTAGGGTCCCCCGGCCCCCACCCCTGAACGGTGGGTGGGGGCCCTAAAATTAAAAATAAGGGGGGGACCTACTGTCCCCCCCGGCCCCCACCCCTGTGCGGTGGGTGGGGGCCCTAAAAATAACAATAGGGGGGACCTACTGCCCCCCCCGAGGCCCCCACCCCTGAGCGGTGGGTGGGAGCCCTAAAATTAAAAATAAGGGGGGACCTACTGTCCCCCCTGGTCCCCACCCCTGTGCGGCGGGTGGGGGCCCTAAAAATAAAAATAGGGGGGACCTACTTTCCCCCCCGGCCCCCACCCCTGAGCGGTGGGCGGGGGCCCTAAAATAAAAAATAAGGGGGGGACCTACTGTCCCCCCCGGCCCCCACCCCTGAGCGGTGGGTGGGGGCCCTAAAAATAACAATAGGGGGGACCTACAAAGGGGGGGGGGCCCTAGTCACCCACAAAAAATAATATCTCCCTACCTACCCCCCTCACCCTAAAAATAATGAGGGGACCTTTAACTAAAACCCTGTTAAAAAAAAAAAGAAGGAGTGATAAAAACAACTTACCATTCGATGTTTCCTTTCTTCTAAAATCTTCTTACTTCAGCACCCAAAAAGGCCAAATAAAAAAACATAATAACCGACGCAATAAAAAAAAAAAGAGCGCAAAAAAATAATAATCCATCTTCACCCATGGAGGGCTCCGCGCAGACTGAGCTCTGCAGGGCGGGGGAAGGCTTATAAAGCCTTGCCACGCCCTGCAATTAGGCTAAGAACACTCTGATTGGCTGGTTTAAGCCAATCAGAGTGCTCTTTGTCATTTTACACAGCGTGGGAAAATTCCAAAGAACTTTCCCACGCTTGTTAAATGACACAGAGCACTGTGATTTCATGGATTTCAAGCCATCCAATCACAGTGCTCTGTGTCATTTTACACAGCGTGTGAAAATTGAACTTTCCCACGCTGTGTAAAATGACACAGAGCACTGTGATTGGATGGCTTGAAATCCATCCAATCACAGTGCTCTGTGTCATTTTACAAGCGTGGGAAAATTCCAAAGAACTTTTCCACGCTTGTAAAATGACACAGAGCAATGTGATTGGATGGCTTGAAATCCATCTAATCACAGTGCTCTGTGTCATTTTACAAGCGTGGGAAAATTCCAAAGAACTTTCCCACGCTTGTAAAATGACACAGAGCACTGTGATTGGATGGATTTCAAGCCATCCAATCACAGTGCTCTGTGTCATTTTACACAGCGTGGGAAAGTTCAATTTTTAGGGCCTCTGAACTCGGAAGTCCCTCTGGTGGCCGTCTGATTGACTGCAACAAGAGGTATTCCAAGCTTCCAATGTAAACACTGCATTTTCTCAGAAAATACAGTGCTTACAAAAAAAAGGCTCCGGGTAGCTGTAGCACTCACCTGAACAACTTCATTAAGCTGAAGTTGTTCAGGTGACTATAGTGTCCCTTTAAGTTCTTATGACATCCTGTGAAAAGAGCATCAGTTAGAAAGATACAGGGAACAGAAAATCAAGACCTTCATAGAACTGGCTCGCTGACTAGTGCCGATAAACAAAGCAATTAGCCACCTAGGTGTCCGGATGAAAGTACCTAATTGGAACTGAAACGTTGACTATTATACTTTTTAGATGAAAGCTACCTGGGAGTGCTGATTTTTTTCTTTCATATATATATAAGCATATATATATATATGAAAGAATATACATATATATATAATACATTATATATATAATGTGTGTTAAGGAGCTCACTAAATCTCACCAATCCTTAACGTACTAGATTTCAGTCAGAGTCATCTCATACTTCTGTACTTGCTATAACTTACATGGTATTGCAGCTTGGAGATAAATTATTACTGGATATTGCAATATGCTATTTGTATCTATAATTAGTAAGTACATTTGATGTTGGAACCAGTGAGGGTGGTTTCACAAATAAAAAATAAAAATGTCACCATGACTCCCAAGCGTATTTAAAACTAATGAGCTGTTTATAAAAAATAATCAATTAAAGTCTGTCACATTGAATGCTTTATATCGCATGTAACAATTATAGGAATTCTAATTATGATATATTTACTGGAGCTAGATGCCATCAATTATATATAAATATTTTCCATCTAAATATAACTGCCTGTTCCTTTTTTTTGTATATATTTTGTAATACTTATTTCACATTTCTATTCAATAATTATTTGTGTATTTCTTTCATGCCATACCAAAATATATATGTTATGTGGAAGAAAATAAGCAAAAATGGTTTGTACAGATGTTTTTTTACAGTGGAAAAAAAAATGCAATGCTGATTTGATTGCTTTTGGCTTCCTGTCATACCGGACATGATTTGAATGTATCCTGTATAGTGATGTCGCAAACCAGGAATTTCCGCAAATGTTCGCGATCCGGGCGAACCGCCATAGACTTCAATAGGCAGGCGAATTTTAAAACCTACAGGGACTCTTTCTGGCCACAACAGTGATTGAAGGGGGGTGGGGGGGAGACCTACTCTCCTTCCCAACCCCCGGCCCCCACCGCTGGGCGGTGGGTGGGGGCCATAAAGATAATGAGGGGGGTCCTACTGTCCTCCCCCCAAGCCCCCACCCCTGTGTGGCGGGTGGGGGCCATAATGATAATGAGGGGGGGGACCTACTGTCCTCCCCCCCTGGCCCCCACCCCTGGGCGGTGGGTGGTGGCCATAAAGATAATAAGGGGGGACCTACTGTCCTCCCCCTCTCCGGCCCCCACCCCTGGGCGGCGGGTGGGGGCCATAAAGATAATGAGGGGGGGACCTACTGTCCTCGCCCTCTCTGGCCCCACCCCTGGGCGGCGGGTGGGGGCCATAATGATAATGGGGGGGGACCTACTGTCCTCCCCACCCCTGGGCGGCGGGTGGGGGCCATAATGATAAAGAGGGGGGGATCTACTGTCCTCCCCCCCCGGCCCCCACCCTGGGCGGCGGGTGGCAATAAAGATAATGAAGGGGGGACCTACTGTCCTCCCCCTCTCCGGCCCCCACCCCTGTGCGGTGGGTGGGGGCCCTAAAAAAAACAATAAGGGGGGACCTAATGTCCTCCCCCCTGGCCTCCACCCCTTAGCGGCGGGTGAAGGCCCTAAATACAAATAGAGGGGGACCCTAGTCACCCCCTCCCCCCCCAAAAAAAATAATCCCCCTACCTACCCCCCTCACCCTAAAAATAATGAGTGGGGGACCTTTAACTAAGAACCTGTCAAAAAAAAAAAAACTTACCATTCGATGTTTTCTTTCTTCTAAAATCTTATTTTTTCAGCCCCAAAAAAGGCCAAATAAAAAACCACAATAACCGACGCAATAATAAAAAAAAAGAACGCAAAAAAAAAATCCATCTTCACCCATGGAGGGCTCCGCGCAGACTGAGCTCTGCAGGGCGGGGGAAGGCTTATAAAGCCTTACCACGACCTGCAATTAGGCTAATAACACTCTGATTGGCTAGTTTAAGCCAATCAGAGTGCTCTTTGTCATTTTACACAGCGTGGGAAAATTCCAAAGAACTTTCCCATGCTGTGTAAAATGACACAGAGCACTGTGATTGGATGGCTTGAAATCCATCCAATCACAGTGCTCTGTGTCATTTTACACAGCGTGGGAAAGTTCTTTGGAATTTTCCCACGCTGTGTAAAATGACACAGAGCACTGTGATTGGATGGATTTCAAGCCCAGCAATAAGTGTGCTGTTTGTCATTTTACACAGCTTGGGAAAATTCCAAAGAACTTTCCCACGCTTTGTAAAATGACACAGAGCACTGTGATTGGATGGATTTCAAGCCTCTGTGTCATTTTACACAGTGTGGGAAAATTCCAAAGAACTTTCCTACGCTGTGTAAAATAACACAGACAACTGTGATTGGATGGATTTCAAGCCTCTGTGTCATTTTACACAGCGTGGGAAAATTCCAAAGAACTTTCCCACACTGTGTAAAATGACACAGAGCAACTACTAACATTTATCTGTACAGAACTTATTTTAAAGAAAAAAACACATTTTATTGTGGTATATTACATGCCATTGCATTACTCAACATATTTATCTTAATGACCAAAACTGAGTATACAAGATTCTTTTTTGTACTCTATTATGATAATAGAATAATGAATAGAAAGATGAGAATCTAATTAGTATTCTCTGCATGTATTAAGTATACGTGCTCAAATTGTTATTTTGTACTTGACAAGTAAGAATTATTCCTGTAACAAACAGATCCTATTCTGTCATGTATTTCCCTGCCCCCCACCCACTGCAACCTCCCTCATTATTTTAAAGTATAGTCTTTCTGTCTCTGCAAATGTATAAGCATCCAGAATATATCTCACGGATATATCTTCATTCTAATAAAGCAGAGATGGCTTCTTATCAAATAATAATAAAGAATTTAAAAAAAATATACATTTAAATCACAAATTTGTCAATGTCTAATACTAAATATAAAATATTTTATTACAGTTTGTTGCAGTAATGATACAGGTACAGAACTCAAACTAAAAAATGTAATCTTAAATTAGTTAAAGGGGAATTGACAGAGCCCTGGAAATCACACATTGGAAATCATCTAGAACTTGTCTCTTTCATGTGATGCTCAATATTCTTTTAAAAAGAAACTGTTTTCCAGGCACTATAGCCAGGGCCGGTGCAAGCATTTTTGGCGGCCTAGGTGAAAACACATTTGCCACTCCATTTGCTTAACCCAATCATGCAGACTAACACACACGCTGACTCATGTAGACACACACTTACCATGCAAACTAACACACACGCACTAACCCATGTAGACTGACTCATACAGACTCATATACACACACTGATCCATGCAGACACACAAATACAGACACACTGACACATGCAAACACACACACATGCAGACAGACACACCGACCCATGCAGACACACACATATAGACACACTGACCCATGCAAACTGACACACATGCACTAACCCATGTAGACTGACGCATACAGACTCATATACACACACTGATCCATGCAGACACACACACATACAGACAGACAGACACACTAACCCATGCAGACATGCACACTGATCCATGCAGACAGACACACACATACAGACAGACACACTGACCCATGCAGAAACACACATACAGACACACTGACCCATGCAAACTGACACACACACACACACACACACACCCATGCAGAAACACACATACAGACACACTGACCCATGCAAACTGACACACACGCACTAACCCATGTAGACTGGCACACACTGACCCATATGCACACACTCATCCATGCAGACACACACATACAGACACACTGACCCATACAGACACACTGACCCATACAGACAGACAGACATTACATACATGGCATACACACACACTGACCCATACAGACTGACATACATAAACATGCTGACTGAAGCAGACTAACACACATTCTATGACAGACCTTACCTTCATTGCTGTTCGATGCCTGCGCCTGGCTGCTCATCACGTCCTTTCCCAGCATATTTCCTGTTCCTATTATGCTCCCGCACACTTCATCCCACATACAGGGAAAGGGGCGGGAGCGAGGAATTAAAGTGCCCGTGTGCTGCTGCTACAATGGATGCCTGGGAGGGACCTGTCTCTGAGGGTTGGTGAGTATGTCGCCGGACTGTTATTATACCAAGCACTAGTCAGCAACAATGTAAGTGCTTCCGAGTGCCCGGTAAAATGGCCGATGGCATACTCAGAATAATCTAAGCTGATGGAGGGGCGGCAGCGGCACAAACAAAGTCAGGGCCGGCGCTCCCTCTTACACTGCGCCCTATGCGGCAGCCTAGTTTGCTTATAGGGAGTACAGGCCCTGACTATACCTCTCTATAGTTCCCCCCTCCCTCACATTTCCCCCTACTGTGATGCAGAAGGTGTTAAAAACCTTTTTTGTCACCTGTGACTTATCTGATTCCAGTTCTGATGTCCCTCGGCGCTGGTTTAGGCTCTGCCTCTACTCCTCCCCCACCAACATCAGCCAGTGCGGTAACCTAACCGGCATCCACGGTAATCACCATGATCGCATTAGGACTTCCCCTATAGGCAAGTATTGTATTGTGCCTGGCACAGTCAAGGCACAGATTCTATTCATAACAATGATTACTCTCCAGGATATAGGTGGAGATTACAGGGGTGTGGATTTCTACATTTAATTTGTTTCAGACCTCGCAAACCCATATGTGGTAAATATAGGGCATAAGCAAATGTAGTGTTAAAATCCTATAGAGTGATGATTTCCCTTTAAGGGAGTTTTTCAGAAAAAAATGGAAGAATCACAAGTATAGCTGTATACACAGACTCCAGATGACTGAATCTGAGGACACGCTGCTGGCAGCCATCTCTCTAGTTAGTCTGCATAGCACCGAGGCCTGATTGATAGCAGTACTCGGAAAATGACAAGGAAGCCAATGAGTAAAACATAAAAATCACACTTTTACTGTCATCAATCTTTAGTTAATCTAAATATGCTAAAGGATAAAGGTTTCTTTTGGAGAATGAATACAGTTACTGCCTTAATAAGAAAGATATATTACCGCTTGGAATAATAATTTAATGTATTTTAGCTTATCTAATATTGAAATAGAAGTTTCTTTTTTTTTTGTGCTGCAAACTTGTGATGCCTCTATTTACATAATCTTTAAAAACAGACTCAATGGGTGAAACATTTATAAATACATTTATAAATAAATAGCTATATCTTAAGTGGTTGCCAATGCACATATATATTTTTAAATGTATTATTATTGTTATTATTATTACTACAATTATATTTTTTACAGCACCAACATATTCCTCGTGTTACAATATCATAACGAGGAAATAACAGCAGGTAATTGACAAACAAAATAAAGTCAAATGGGGAAGTTGGCCCATTTTGTAGGTGCTGGCAAATCCGGATGGAGTTAGGTCAAGCCAATACTTGAGAAATACTTGTGTCTAGTTAAACTTGTGAATAATAGATAAAATACCCCTGCATTCTGATAGTTGCAGGCACATTTATTAGAACAAAAGCAGGACTACAACATTTCGACCCAAAATTGGGTCTTTATCATGCTCGAAAAAGACCCACTCTTAGGTCGAAACAGTACAGTGCTCCTTTTGTTCTGATAAATGTGCCTGAAGCTATTGGAGTGCCTGGACATTTTCTCTACTATCTACATTTCCATTTGTTGGGATTTTCCTGGTCCATGGTCTGGTTTAGCACCCTTCGCTTTTGTGGACTGAGTGCAGTTACTACTTTCTACATAGTTAAACTGGTGAAGCATTTAATGATGTGCAGAAAAGCTGTTCCTCCAAAAAGTGTTCCACCAAATATAAGCAGTGGGAACATCACATTTATGCAAATAAAGGGCTGTAATAAGTACAATACTGGCTAGTAGCACCTATGCAGTTAAATAAATTATTATGGCAATCATGATTTATAATAATTTATGAATGCTGGATAGTAGTTGCGAAGAGTCATAAGACAAAGTCCTGAGTATCAGGTAATCACATATTTTCCAAATAATGAAAATAAATAGCTTGTGTTATCATTACGGGATGGGTTCACACTTGCACGTACCTTATGTCAGCACTAAATGAGAAAAGAAAAGTGCAAGACATGATAATAAAGATAGCTTCTAAATCTTCTAACAGTTAATCATATTTTATTACTTCTGGCTGGAATTCATACAGCTCTGACAAATTCAAGGTCTTTCATTATCTTTGTGTGTCTGTATCTTTGCAGTATGAGTTGGATGAAGTTCTCGCATGCTGTTCTTTGGAATCACTAGGACTAACAGAGAAAAAAATAGAAAAGAAAACTTTACACAGCTCTTTTTTGCAACTCCCCCAAATTACTGTGCAATTAAATATATAGAACTTTCACTCAGCCTTTTAAAAAACTTGCTGCGTATATCAGATGCCTCATCACACATTTCAGTAAATAAATTCTTGTTAGTAAAATAAATAGAATCTGTACAAAAATATGATCTAGGCAAATACTATTGTGCAGGTCTCATTTAACCCCTTAAGGACCAAACTTCTGGAATAAAAGGGAATTATGACATGTCACACATGTCATGTGTCCTTAAGGGGTTAAACTATGTGAGAAGTTAGATTGTTCTATTTCACTTTAAATATCCATCTTTATCTTCAAACATACTGGTGGCTTCATTTATTTCCGAAATTAGGCAATAAGTAAAAAGCATTTTTTATTAACAATTAGATTTTTGTAATATTAAATAGTTCCTACCTTGCTACCATGTTATACTTACCATATATGAATCACTCCTCAGATTTTATCTATACATTGTGATAGCCAAATCGCTAGAAAATGGATAGATTTCTGTAAAAATCATCTTGAAATTTTCTTCCCACTCTATCCTGGCAGGCAGACTGTCTGAATAGAGTCAATGTTGATGTCTCTCTCCCTGAGTACATGCCTAAAGGCTTTGTGTAGGCTGTTCTCACAGTTAGCTTCATGCTTCTATATTCAACTAAGATACCCAAAAAGAAGCAGTGCTGACAACCATCACCCCCACGAGGCTGGGCTAACGGAGGTGCTGGATTGGTTTGGAAGGATGTGAGTTTGCAGAAAACTATATAAAGGTAAGTAAAAAAAAAAAAAACATAATTTTGGGAAGTATATTAACAAAAAGAACAGGCTTAAAGAAAGAAGAACTTTCAATAACAGGTTCACTTTAAGCAATTAGTTGCAGTATGTTAAAACCAATTCCCTAATTTAGGCAATTAGCCAACTCTTCACGGTTCTCTGAATAGCTAAAACATAGTTCATAACCACATATTAATGTTTTCAGTAATGTTACCCCAAAATTATTTCAAGACAAGAGTGGTAACAGTGGTAAAGTTAATATTTCAATATTATTAACTCGGCAAATAGCAGTAAAAATTAATACAAACAGGCACTTTTAATGAGAGCGTGGGGATACTTTCAATACAATTGGATATGCAACTTTCATATTCGGAGGACATGCTGAACCAAACGTTACATAGTTACATAGGCTGAAAAGAGACGTGTCCATCAAGTTCAGCTGCACATCTGTTTTTGCTATTAATGTAACAGAAGGAAAGAACCCAGTTTGGAATGCATTCCAATTAAACAAACTAGGAAAGATATAATTTTTAACCCCAGAATGGCAGTCAGATCTCCCCTTGGCTCAACAAACTATTAACCCACACATTAAAAATGATATCCTTGTATACTATCTCTGAATTCATCCATTAGCTGTTTAAACATATTTGCAGACTATGATAAAACCACCTCTTAAGGCAGAGAATTCCACATCCTTATTGTTCTTACTGTAATAAAAACACATTTCCTTTGCCTTAGACTAAATCTCCTTTCTTCAAGTCTAAATGGGTGATTGTCCATCAAGTTCAGCCTTCCTTTCATCTGTTTTTTTTTTGCTGTTGATTCAAAAGAAGGCAAAAAACCCAGTTTGAAGCACTTCCAATTTTGCAACAAACTAGGAAAACATATTCCTTCTTGACCATGGAAACAGCAGTGGCAAAATGTATGCTATGACAGTAAGTAGCTACAAAGTATCACTCACTGGTATGAAACAGTCTGCAATCCTAAATGTATTTGAAATAAAGGCACATTTTTAACGTCAACGTAATGCTGTATTTTGTTACCTCCTTCAACTTGCACTTCTTATCTAAATATCTAAATAAACATTTTTTACGTCACAGTAGCATGATGTGTGAAAATCACAATCTGATATGTGAAGACAGCATTACCACCATATGTCAAAATAACCATGTGAAGAAAGAAAAATGTCTTAAATGCTGACTTATAAATATCCATTTTAGAATCAGGAATAACAGCTGTGATTTATAAATACCCTGGGATATATTTGTAAATGATTACTCTTAAAAACTTTAATAATATAGTACTTTCAGAAACTTCGAACCTATCATCGTCAGGGGGTCTATACAAAAATAAGAGAACTGATGTGTAAAGACATGGTCAAAATAACAGAGATTGGATACATTCCTAACTCCACTTAAATACAGATTATTCCTGATTTGTCTATTTTTGGTCTAATTGTTATGTAGTGAAAAGATCCCAAGGAAACACATTTTGGCATTTTTACATTACCTTGGCTTACAAAGTGTTTTTACAAACTAAGTATTAAATATACCAAATCGATGTACATATACTATTTTAAAATGTATTCCTTATTTTAAATTATTATGCAGTAAGCCATATCATTTAAAATTTTCTTCCTAAATCTTCCACACTTTCACCCCAGGTATCTCAAAACAAATAACAAAAATATGGCTCAATGTCACTATCAAAGAGTATCGAATTCATGGTTTCAAACTATGTTCTAGCAAAATTATCCCTTGTGGCAAAGTAGCCATCTTTCAACTGTAGCTACTGCAACAAACTATTATCTTCATTCAGATAGATATCTTAAAACATGACATTAAAAATGTCCTTCCAATAGTTTAGCTTGTTTCAATTTTTAACTGCATATTTCGTTCTGTTCTATTTAAGATTAGGAGTACATAACATGCAGTTAAAGTGAAAACAGATTAATAAATCATGTATTATGGATAATAAACAGTTAGTCCAGTGAGAAGGCATCTCTAAAGGTTATTACTTTACTGAAGTCTTTTCAAGGTCAACTAAAGTTCTGGGCATATCTTCCAAGGGTAAGGGGTATCTTTTTTCATGTAGGAACACGATAATTGCTTTTCTATATAAACTTGTTTTGTGATGCATTGTGATTGGCTGGAAAGATAGTCAATCATTCTGCAGATGATAGAAGTCCAGGAAATGCAGAGGCAATTACATGCTTCAACTAACCAAGAAGCTCTCAAGAAAACTATTTATTTGTGGGTTTTGTTTTTTTGCAGTGATTTTAGGAAGATAATAGTTATTAAAGGGACAATATAGACACCAAAACAGCGTTAGCTTAATGTTACCAACATTAGCTTTTGGTGATCATATCCCTGCAGTCTCACTTCTCAAATCTCTGTTATTTAGAAAATAAATCACTTTTTTTTCTCACTGTTTATGCAGGCCTAGTAACACCTCTCTGCAAGTAATGTGCACAGCCTTCCTAAACACTTCCTGTAAAGTAACATCTAATGTTTACACCTCTTTTTCTGCAAGATATGTTTCATTTAGAATTTCTTATCTCCTGAACTGTTAATAGCTTGCTAGGCCTTGGGGTAGCCTCCAGTATGTGAACACATTCACAGAACAGGAGATCAAAACCTCTAAAGATTGAAAATAAAACCTTTTTTTTCATGCAGGCTGTATGAGTCACAGCCAGGGGAGGTGTGGCTAGGGCTGCATGGACAGAAACAAAAGTGATTTAACTCTTAAATGGCAGAGAATTGAGCAGTGAGACTTCAGAAGCATGATCTATACACAAAAAACGCTTCAGTAAGCTTCAGTAAGTTGTTTTGGTGACTATAGTGTCCCTTTAATGACTATGAAGTATTTTATGAACAATTATATAGTTGTATCAAGAATATTATGTAATGTTATAAAATGCGTGCATATATTCAGCAGCAAACAATTATTCAACGGCTTCAGAACCACACACAATCTATCGTGTAAAAAATATATAATTTTTTTCTATTCAAAGCCACTGTTTGTAAATACTTTTTTAATTGAGAGTATTTGTATCTTGGGATAGGAAGGGTAGGTACAGTAAACTCTGAAAATTATTATTTTTTCCTTCAATTATTCTTGATCAGAAGAGGGTCCTGGCCAGGTTCTATAGAAAACTAATGATTTTGGAATGAATTGAAACTACATTTGTTGGATCTATTCATTTTCATAAGGATAGCAAATTAAGGCTTTTTTACTAAGCAACTGAAACAGTAAAATGAAGAAAATTATAGTTTTTTTAAATTTTGATCTTAAAACTGTTTAATAGATAACTCCCTTATTTGGTATGCTAACATGGGATTGCTATAATTAAGGCTACCAAATTAGGGACTTATCAATCATGCAACCAAAACAGCAACAGTAATAAATGGGTAAATAAATTAGTAAATAGCTTCTTAATCTGGTACGTTTATGTGGATTTACCATTGTGAAAGTTAACAAATTAGCTACTTATCTTTAAGCAAATGAAACATCAAAATTCAGAAAACATGTCTTTTGACCTTTCACTTGTTTAGCAGATAGCTCAATTTGATATCCTTATATGGCATTGTCATTATGAAGTGAGCTGTTGTGCTGACAATTCCACATGATGCTACTAGATTAGGGAGCAATCTACTAAACAACTAAATGACCAAAATCAAGAAAATAACTTTTCTTAATGTTGACCTGTCAGTAGTGATGTCGCGAACATGAAATTTGCCGTTCGCGAACGGCGATGCGAACTTCCGCAAATGTTTGCGAACGGGCGAGACCGGCGAACCGCCATAGACTTCAATAGGGAGGCAAATTTTAAAACCCACAGGGACTCTTTCTGGTCACAATAGTGAGGGGGGGGGACCTAATGTCCTCCCCCCTGGCCCCCACCCCTGAGCGGTGGGTGGGGGCCCTAAACACAAATTGGGGAGGGGACCTAATGTCCTTCCCCCTGGCCCCCACCCCTGAGCGGCAGGTGGGGGCCCTAAACACCAATAGGGGGGACCTAATGTCCCCCCCCTGGCCCCACCCCTGAGCGGCGGGTGGGGCCCTAAACACCAATAGGGGGGGGACTTATTGTCCTCCCCCCGGCCCCCATTCATGAGCGGCGGGTGGGGGCCCTAAACACCAATAGGGGGGAACCTATTGTCCTCCCCCCGGCCCCCACCCCTGAGCGGCGGGTGGCGGCCCTAAATACCAATAGGGGGGGACCTATTGTCTTCCCCCTGGCCCCCACCCCTGAGCGGCGGGTGGGGGCCCTAAATACCAATGGGGGGACCTATTGTCCTCCCCCCCAGCCCCCTCCCCTAGGCGGCGGGTGGGGGCCCTAAAAAAAATGTCGTCGTCCCCAGGTGACTAGGGGTCCCCAAACCCCTAGTCAACCCCTCCCCCCCAAAAACAATGGTCCCCCTACCTATCCCCTAACCCTAAAAATAATGAGGGGGGAGTCAATAAAGCTAAAAACCTGTAAATAAATAAAAATAAACTTACCATTAGATGTCTTCCTTTTTCTAAAATCTTCTTTCTTCAGCCCCCAAAAAGGCCAAATAAAAAGCCAATATAATCGTCACACTTAAAAAAAAAAAAAAGCCTTGCCACGCCCTGCAATTAGGTTTAGAACACTCTGATTGGTTGGTTTAAGCCAATCAGAGTGCTCTGTGTCATTTTACACAGCGTGGGAAAATTCCAAAGAACTTTCCCACGCTGTGTAAAATGACACAGAGCACTCTGATTGGGTGGATTTCAAGCTCATAACACTCTGATTGGTGGATTAAGTAACCAATCAGGGAGGGGGGACCCTTTTTCTTTTTTTAACAGTGAGCAGCCACAGGCGGTATTGCGAGTAGGGGCACAATTTACTAATACTAAGTAATTTTTACTTAGTATTAGTAAATTTGGCTGAAAGACCAAAAAAAAAAAAATAGGGGGCGGACCGAACATCGCATATGTTCGCCTTCCATGGCGAACACGAACACGTTATGATCGCCAGGAACTATTCGCCAGCGAACCGTTCGGGACATCACTACCTTTCAGCTGTTTAGAGTAAAGCTCCCTAAAGTGCTATCCTGTGGATATCACATACATTCTCTATCATACTGTGTAGATTACATTCATTCTATACACAGGCAGCCCATACATTCTATATACATGCAGCGCTTACATTCTGTATACATGCAGCAGTTAAATTCTGTACACATGCAGCTCGTACATTATGTATACACACAGCATATGGATCCTGTATACCTGCAGCATTTACATTTCAGCTCTATGAGTTAATAGTCCTGGAGATATCATACATGATTATTATTCAATTACTCTGGGTTTGAAGTAGGAGCTGCTTATAGTTTGCAATGTTTGCAGTAAAACACAGTGTTTTTCCCTTTGATGTAGACACACGTCTACTTCTACAATGTACCCCAGTACCCAGTATCTAAAATTGGCAACTTCTAATACCTTGTTAAAACTTACACCATGAGTAGAGATTTCCGAGCTCAAATTAACCTTTGAAACCCAGAAATGAATAGTTTTGTGGTTGACTTCATACCATACCTAACTCACTGACAAATGCTGACAACTCGGACCTCATACAGAGCACCTATAAATAAAGTTATCAAAAGTCAAAAACAAATAGCCAGACTTACCTTGTAGCAAGCATTCAAATAAATGGTTAGGCCAAGTAACTCAGTTTAAGGAATGCTTATCCAGGGAAATATGGGTTTGCCTCTGGAAAATGGAAACATATATATATCCCTTTAGAACGTATTGTGAAAAATGTCATTGTGTTTTCCCTTTTCCTGGATTAACATATATCAGTATTTGGAATTGTTGAACACGGAATTTATGATGGTTTAAAGGGACACTCCAAACCCCAACATCACTTCAGCTTGCTGAAGTGTTTACGCCTTTAGAACATTATAATGTGAGGGTTAAGAACATATTGTGTAAAGTGAAATCAGCACTTTTATGGCTGAAGTTTTCAAGAATACAGCCTGAGTGGTTGTCTACCTAACGCTCTCATAGTACTCACGAAGTGTTTCTTTTTGAGAAGCTTTTTTAGGCGGATGATGGTATTTTCTGTACATACGTCCTGGGTCCTAGTGCTTCTGTATAACAATTATATTGGCCAAGAGATCATTACTCCTGATGATCCACCAAGAGAGGTGGTGGAGCTCCATGAAGAAAGTCATCTCACTGCTGGATTAGATGTCACTTATTGTTTTCAAGAAATGATGGAGGTCCAAAGTCTAAAATAACAAAAGAATGTTCGAGGTTCAATCTGTAGAAGCTCATATTTTAAGATTCTTTCTGTTATCTCAAACAGCTTTTATTGAGCCTTTAATTGGAGGAAATAATGGCAGCTATATCTGATATAAAACGACTCCACTGTCCAGATGTTATTTTGTCCAATTTTTCTTGCATCCTAAGGCTTTTTTTAATGAAAACAGGTGGGGTAAAGTAAACAAATGTTAAAGATTGAAAAACCCTGCCGATAATAACAAAACCATAAATGTACACTTTAGATTTCAATCATGTTGTCTTGTATTAGCACCCTGTGGAGCATTCTATTTACCAGTGTGTCTAACCTGAATAGTGTTTTAATTTTCTCTTCAAGTAGTATGTCAGCATGCAAATAAACCAGTCAAAAAGAGATTTGCTGGATTATTTTGCATTGTGTGAAAAGACAGAATTGCATAAATAAACCTGAGTATGGAAGAGAGCCCATGCTGTGAATGCAATTAAGAATCCCTGCATATTAATTAATTATCCCTTGAGTATTAATGATGAACATCTATGCCTGGTAGGTGTCTAGCTAAAATCATGATAAAATGTATTCTCTAAAGCAAGGACAAGTAGCATTAATTAGAATACTACTGATCAGGAAGCGCTATATTTGTCCAATATTGTATTTGTATTGATTGCCTATTGTTAGTTTTATATATTGTTTTAGTGTTTTAAAGGGATCCCCAATCGTTCAGACAAGGCATAAAACTATATTACGCTATTATCAACAGCATTGATGAGTGTGATTTTTTTTTAACCTCTTGACTTTTTATTTTAGCATTATACATGGGTGATTGGACAGCAACGATTCATGTGTCACTCTAATGTCCATGACCACTTCTGCTTTTAAATGTGGTCATGGAGTAATGAATCTGGATGTGCAATGTTCCAGCTTTAAACACTATAAAATCAGAGTTAATTGCACTTTTGTGCGGGGAGGTAGTCACACCCTCGACACATGTGACTTTGGCACTCCAAAACAGTTCTTCTCTGATTATACCCTCTTCTCTCTCCTCCATCCCTCACTGACTGCCCTCCTGTCTCCCTACACCCTGCAGTAATACATGCCCTATCTTACTCCCCATCCACTTGATGGCTCAGAGTGTGCACATGCATTCTGAGCAGGTTAAATGGTCCAATCAAAGGTTTTCTGTTTTTGTTTTTAATTCTCTATTTTATTTGTGCATAGGTTAGGCAAGCAAGTTTGCTTTGCCACAACAGCTGGAGCAAACATATGAATAGACATAGTAGAACATATTTGTGTTATTGAGAACACTGCACATTTTGATATAATTAATCAAGCTGAGCTTTAGGTTTGCAAACAAGAAAATAAATCAAGCTAGGTACATGTCCAGGATATTGGATTACTACAAAATTACCCAGCTTTAAACATCAGTTAGACATGTAGAGAGTAGGCTATAAACTAAACATTGTTACTGTACAAATGCATTACATGTGGGGTAAACCACTGGAACTGGGTGCATTATTACGGTGCCCCTGGGGTCTGAACCCTGAGCCTTGATCTTGCTCTGAATGAGGTCGCTAACTAAGACCATGGTATAACAAGCTATGTCAGCCTCAGGGGAATCTTCTCAGCGACCCAGCTCCCTGGCAGTAAATTAGCTGAGGCTAGCACATAGGAGAGTGAGGCTGGGGTGCAAGTAAGTATTGAATAGAATACCAGAAAATGCAAAAAAATAAGGATAGAAAAAGGTACAGCTTATATCTGGTAGTTGCTTAGAGGGCCTAAAATGGATCTGGATGGTGTCCATTGTGGCAAAGAAGGGCATGTAATGGGGCTATAGTGCCATCCCTGTAGATGAGTTCCCAGTCAGCCGGTGCCTAGCCTGGGAAAGATTGTTGGTGATGCTGGGAAGTTGAGAGGGCTGTGAGGCGAAGGCCTCTTCCAGCGCCAGACCTGTGTACGGTCTGGCGTCTTGCAGCCACGGACTCTGGGTCTCTGTGAGTCTGTAAAAACTGGTTTGGAATCGTCACAGTTAAATCTTCTTAATTTCTTCTTGTCTTCAGTTGATTGATATATATATACGTCTTTTGTATAAATAGTCTTGGGCCAAATGCTCGCCACAATAATATATGTCTATATTATTGAAAAGTAATAATACGCAATCTGACTTATGGTTTCTTCAGGTTTATTCTTAGTTACTAATACATAATAAAACAACAAAGGATGTTACAGGATAATGGATGTTCAACAGCAGATGGTAATTGCTGGGCTTCTTTACACCCTTACATCTTTACATCGAGAGAGAACCAGAGAGAGAGAGAGCCCCGAGAGAAGAGAGAAGAGCTAAGAGCGAGAGACCTCGTGTCCCTCTGTTACTATATAGAAGTGCCCATACTGACGTCAGAGCATACTCTTGCCATATAAGGAAATTCTCCATATAAAGACCACCCCAAATCTCTTATACAGCAAATTCCAGAGACCTCATGGTACAGAATAGGAAACACCATCTGTTCTGTTTACCCATTAGACAGCCACACCTTAATATGTATTTGAATAGGAATATACAGAATATGCAATATTCTACAGAGTCCAAGTCCTTTCCCTCTGGGGGCTGACAGGAGACATTGATGGTGTGTGGCTGCCAATGGCGGTTTGCCTTCCATCGGCATGGACAATGCTTTGGGCGATAACCCCTAATGACCATCAGCCTAGGTGGGCGAGCATTGGTAGACATGGCCGAAGGGGCTCTGCTCACCTCCCGGTTGTTGCTCTTCTGAGTGTCAACCTGTGGAGTAGATAGCTCGGCATGCTTTATTTAGGGTGTCCCAGAATCACTCGCCTTTCTAAGGTCCCCCCCAGCATGCTGGGACAGTCCTGCCCAGACTGCATAGGTCTATGGGCGCTTCCGCCATCCTGTCTCACTTGTGCAGGCCTCAGACAGCCCCAGGTGTCAGGCAAATATGAGGGGGCTAGCCAGTGGGGACCGGGATAACCCCCACCGGTCCAAAGGGGGGGGGGGCAGGGCTGTTGGGTATCACCTAGGGGGGCACAGCTTGCGCTGAAAGGGAGATTGGTGGTCTCTTCCGCCCTTTCACCTTGCCATGCCGCACTGAAGATCCTCAGAAATGTGTGGAGGGAAGTCCGCCAAAAGCGCCCTTAAGCTTTCCGGCGGTCTCCCTAACCAGCTGAATAGTTGGATTAGCATTTTGGGAGTCGGTGCATTAGCAGTTTTTAAGATTAAGCTGGGAGCTCACACAAAACACGTCTTGCCGCCATGCAGGTCAGGCCCCGCCCCCCCAATCAAAAGTTTTTCAATGAGAATCCTTTGATTGGATCTTGTGATGGCAGGCGTTAAATCAGGACAGGGTATGCTGGCCAGCGCTGGGAGCTTCATTCTGTACTGGTTTTCCTGTAAGTGAAACTTTTTGAATGCTATTTTTTAGCATTTGGCAGGGGAGGACTTAAAGAAATAATACCCAGTAGGACATTTTTTTTGGAGGATTGGAGTAACTTTTTAACAAGCTATCTAGAGGACACTCCTGGCAAAATGCTTGGTATTCTTTAAAATGTTGCCATCAAAATGTTGTGTTTAAGAAAGCAACTGTTTTTTGAATGACACAATAAAAATGCTTCTTTATTATCAGCTAGTAATACATGGCTGTTACAGGACTGTTTTAAGTGACTTTATTAGATCCCAAGCCAAACCTGTTAGTAGATTTCAAGATGACTAATAGAACCCAGCAGTGGTAGAGAAGGGGTTTAATAGACTAGCAGATAATATTTTCATTTTACCCAAGCAGACTACGGCTGGCTGTTCTGTTAATAATGCATTTTCTTCAAGTTCTCGTTATAGAGGGAGGCCGGAGGACCTTTTACCTATCACAAGGTTTTGTTCGGATCACAGATGTATGAAAAGTATTCTTAGTAAATATTTTCAAGCTATACCCCTATTTAATTTAAACATTACATTTAATAAAATAAAAATAAAAAACTCTGACACTCCTGCCTAATACCCAGGATTTTACATTGCCCCTACACAACAAGAGCTTTACTTTGAACATTTCTTTCCATATGTCAGATTAATTAATAATTTTAAACTAACCAACGCAATCTTCATTGAAATAATATATGACATGAGACGTCAGCAACCTGTCAGAATCTGTGATTTTGTTGAACAGCTCTTCGCTGTCCACTGTGTCTGAAGCAGTATCTGGTTCTTTAAACTCTTGGAAGATGCTCTGTGCACATTATTTCCAAGGTTAGATGCAATATGTATTCTTTTTTGTTTTTAATTAAAAAAGTTCTAAACAGATATAAAAATGATCAACAAAGTGTATAGACAGTTTTTAAAGTTATATAAGATAAAGCATAGGCAATATCTGATCATGTGCAATATACAAAATTAAGCCTTGCAATCAAACTCCCACTACTCCTGGGCGACAGCAATAACTACATTACACTTCAGCCCCAATACATACAATACAATTTTTTTTAAAATGACTTGCACACTATCACAATTTATAGATTTTACCTTTAAGTTGGACGCAGCAAGGTACATTGATGTTGTAGGACTCCCCTAAGAGGTGGTAGGTGAGCTTACAATCCAATTGGTCATTGGAGTGCTACTAAAAAAACATATTTTATTTAAATTGCATAGCGATTTGGGAGAGTGGGCAAGTAACGATTTTCTTTGTTTTTTGTTGTATGTATACTGTAGTCATTGCTGCTGCCCAGGAGTAGTGGGAGTTTGAGTGCAGGGCTTCATTTTGTATGTTTGTATTTGCTTTTGTATTACACAGCCATGTCACAGTGCTGCCGCCCACCCCTTGTGTTCCCTATTATGGGTTAATAAGTGTGTAGGGGTTTAGAAAAATATCCCTCTCTGTCTCATTGGTAAATTTACCTTTAAACTGAAAACAGCAAAGTTAATTGTCAGCATATGACTCATCTAAGAGGCTTTGCCTTGACTTGGCAGGTGAGCTTACACACTAATGGCCATTTTAGTGATATAATGAACATCCAGGTATTTAATTGTGCATAGGGATTTTGGATAGTGTGCAAGTAAAATTTTTACTTTGGTTTTTATTTCTGATCATATAACCACATTAAAAACAAGACCTATTTTGAAACTCCAATTTAAAATAAAAAGATACATTTTATGAAATATTGTATTGTGCTAAAAAGTGCAGATCTCTTGTAATGTGTATCATTATATTCATAGATACTGTTTCCAGTAGTGTTTATAATGTACTATTCAAACATTATCTCGTGTAATCTGAAAGATGGAACAAGTTGATTATGTAATAAATCATTTTTTTCCACTAACAAATGTATGACTAGATATAATGTTTTGTTTCTCCCCACTCAGTTAGTGACTCACAATTAAATGTTGGATAATGGAATCCCATAAATGGGTCATCTCTTCAGCACACATATTTCTATCCCACTTGAATGCGCATGCACAAAAATATGACTCATCTCTGTCCTCCAACTTACTAACAGCTAGAATCCATATTTGTCAGTATATCTAGCTTAAACCAATATATTTTCTTAGACAATGGATACACATATATATTGTGCTCTTACAAAATGAAGTATTTAAACCAATAATGTAATATAAATCTAGGGAAAAACTATTAACTCTTCCATGTACGTGTGCTAAATTAGTCCTTTCATCAAGAGGATTTTAACATGCAAGGTCATTAACTAAAGTGAGAATTCAACGTGAATTTCAAATATAAGGCTAAAGTATCTAAACTGGAAAGACAGCTGAATTAGAGCATTTTTTTTATGATTCAGTTATTTTTACCTTAAATTTGAAATTAACTTTGAATTCTTAATTTAGTGTATGACCCTGATAAGGGAATACAACTTTCTTTGTGAGGTTGTCTTTTTTTTATCTCTCATTGTCTCTGCAAAAGAGTTAATTAATTCCTCCTCTCTTACTCTTCATCAACCTTATGTGGCCAAGCTTTATGGTTGAATTGCATATTTTTTCTTGTGACAGTTGATTATCATTAACAAAATAGGAGCTAAAGTTGTATATGTTTTATGTTTGAGCATTTTGTACACATCCAGGAGCAGAACCACTATTCAGAAATATGTTATCTGGATATACTGCCCGATTCATTTGTACTATTTATGACCAGACTCCTTGACTTGAACATTTTACTCCTTGACTCAAAGATTCCTAAGTAGCCACCCTCTCTAAGCAGTTGAAACAGTATTGATCAGAAAGCATATTTGTCTTGCATGTTAAATTTAGAGTAAAGGCACTTGGATACAGTGATAAACTTGACATTACAAGGTCATACGTTATCTAACGGTCACATGTTATCTAAATTATTATTATTATTATATTATTTACATAGCGCCAACAAATTCTGCAGTGCTTTACAGTGGATGGACAAACAAACATGTAGTAGTAACCAGACAAGTTGGACACACAGGGTTGAGGGCCCTGATCAATGAGCTTGCAAGCTAGAGGGAGTGGGGTAAAGTGACACAAAAGGTAAGGATAGTATTAGACTAATGACAGTTGTATGAGAGGAATCAGTGGGGAGCTATTAACAGTTTAATTGATCTGCTTTTATGAAGAAGTGGGTTTTTAATGATCTTTTGAAGGAGTGGAGACTGGGTGAGCATCTAACGGAAGAGGGAAGTGAGTTTCACAGGAACGGTGCAGCCATCAAGTAGTCTTAAAGGTGAGCATCATAGGTGGGAGTACGGAGAGAAGATAGACATAAGTCTTCAGCAGAGTGTGAGGGCCTAGACGGGACATACTTGGATATTAGGGAGGATAGATAGGTGGGAGCAGCATTATGTAGAGATTTGAAAGCAAGAACCAGAATTTTAAATTGAGCCAGAAGGGATGAGGCGTGGGTGGCGCGGGTGGACAGAAAGATGAGCCTCCCCACCGCTTTCATTATGGACTGTGACGGTGCAAGTTGGGAGCACATAAGACCACTGAGAAGCGGATTACAGTAGTCAAGTCGAGAAAGGACAGTGGAATAGACAAGCACCTTAGTTGCATTTGGCATTAAGTAGGGTCGGATGCTTGCAACATTTTTGAGATGGAAGCGGCAGGATTTGGCAATAGACTGAACATGAGGTGTGAAGGAGAGGTCAGAGTCAAAGAGAACACCTAGGCAGCTAGCCTGTGTGGTGGACCTGATGGCAGCACTGTTAACTTAGAGGGAGACAGACACCGGATTAGCAACACTTGAGGGAGGAAAGACCAGAATTTCAGTTTTGGTCAAGTTGAGTTTAAGGAAGTGGGCAGCTAGAAATAGCAGAGAGGCAGTCAGAGACACTAATCAAGAAGGACGAGGAGAGATCAGGAGAGGACAGATAGATAGTATCATCCGCAAAAATAAACACTATATATTTTTTGAAACTAGTTATGTTACATAGCCTGGAAATATTTATTTTATTAATTATTTAATATTTTTTATATTTACTGATTGCCTTGACCCCTGGAGGCACTCAGTACAGGCAGAGCATCGGAAGCCTCACCCGGTGTTCTCAGGGGGCCGCTGGCAGTGAGGGGGGTATTGCAGTGATCGCTTCCAGTGCTCTAATTCCCAGCGGATGTACCTGATACCTTAAGGACCGTTTTTTTTGTCGGATGTACCTGATATGTCCTTGGTCAGGAAGGGGTTAATGCTTATGGATATAAATTGAATCTGGTAGGTAGTCTGTTATGGTAGTTCTTAACCAAATTTATATATTATTCCTATTTCGCTGTCTGTTTACGGTTTGTTCTTGGGTTTAATATATTTTTCCCCTTTTCCATACCGAGCTGATAAAGAAGTTAATTTATAAATTGATCTTTCAATGAGACTTCTATTAATTTGCTGTGTCTGGCAATAAGGACTTTAATTATCATGAAACAATGTTTAAGCATGCGTGGGATAGGCATAAGGCTATCCTAACTATAAGATAAGGCCAGGGACTAATGAAAGTATTTAAAAAAATATTGGGCAGACTAGATGGGATGAATGGTTCTTATCTGCCATCACATTCTATGTTTCTATATTTCTGTGTTTCTAATGTAATATTAAAGTAACATGGGGTTTAGCCTGTTGCTGCCAATTTTTTTTTTTTTTTTAATTCTTTATTTTGTCGTGCACGAGTAATACAAAGAAGCAAGCAATGCCACAACAGCTATTGCCAGTTTTGAGGTCAACATTTAAAGACAATTGTTTGGCGTTTCTGAACATTGCACATTTTTGTTATAAAGTAGTTTCAATAATGGTTAAACCAACACGTCTGTTGTAAGGTAAGGCAGGCGAGGCCCTGATGCAGGTTAACAGGCTGACATGTGGAGGTGCTAGTGCTAACAGTATAATTAGCTAAGGCACATCTTTTGTTTGTGTGAGTTAGTAATAAAAGGGGAATCACTAGGAAAAACATTGCTAACAAATAACTGGAGCAGGCTGGATCTTCCATGCTTATGAACTACTAAAATAAAAATAAAAATACATCCTGCTAGCAAAATATAACTGGCCAGTACTGCACACTGTTAAGTTAGTGGAACACGCTTATGCTGGGTATGTCAGTGGATGGGTAATTATGCAAGACGTTAAACTGGGTACTCGGCCTGGCACTTTAGTTGTGAGACACATGAGTAAATCACACAAATTTGGTAATGAGTTACACATTGATAGCCAGGTTTCTAGACCAGCTTGGCCATATTTTAGCGTTGGTACATATAAAACAAAATCATATAGGTTAGGCAAAATAGAGACTATAACGCTGAATCAAAGGCTGCATAGGTAGTAAAGTGTGTTATGGTTAGTTACGTGGGTAGGTGCGGTTGCGTTTCTGAGTGTCCAGCTAAGTAAGTCCTGTATGGGAAAACAGACTGAATGTTGGTGCCGGAATGGCCACTGATCTCAGCCGATGCCTCTGGTATGTGCCTGTGGGTAGGTTGTGCAGTGGCACGACTCGGCATCTTCCCGGTTGTTGCACCGCCATTTGCTCGGACCATGAGGGTCTGCTTCCAGACTGATGTGGTATACCACGTAGCCCCCTTCTCCCGTGTGCGCCGGGAAGAATGTGTTATAGCTGCTTGTCCACCGTTCGTTGGGAGGTGGGTGCTTGATCTGTTTGCTGGATTCGGGTCTCACGTTTAAGGGCTGTTTCAGGTGGGTAGAGCTTCGTCGTCCTGGGGGTGGGAGTCCACCCTGGCCCCGGAGCCGTGAGAGGGTTGGTGCTCGTAGGCAACGAGACTGGGGACTTGAGCGGCCCAGGGTCGGCCCTTTCGGGGTGATGTGGGGAGCTTCAGTCGGTCGCTTGGGATGTCGGTGTGCTGCTCTCCACCAGTGTGGCCGGCACCTCTGGGGTATGCCCCCATGTGCTCTCGGCCCGGGAGGGCTCACATCGATCATTCGGAGCTTGGGACTTGGAGTTGCCCTGGTGAGTAACCCCAGATCTCCGTCCGCTTCTGGCCCTGACCCCAGCGGGGATCCTTTGGATTGGTGCTTCAGGCGACATGAGAGCCTCTAGTTTGGCCCAGAAGCATTCAAAGATGATTTCAAGAGAGTCTTTATTGCGGTCATTGGCTTCTGTCACAGTATGTTGTGTTCGTTGCTTATCTGACACTCTCGTGTCCAGATGCTCCGCCATCTTGGCGGCCCCCTTCTCCACAGTGCGTTGGGAGGTCGTCGTGTCTGATGCTTGGCGCAGAGTCGGCAGCCCGCTGTCTGGCGGGGACCGAGATGTCCCCCATCGGTCCATAGGGGAGGGGGGGTGAGTGCAGTTCTTTCGCTTGCTGCGGTCGGCATCTGGCGGGAAGGCGGCCGTCCTTCCCCAGTGCCACCGCTAGGCCTCAAGTTGCTGCCTCGGCTCCCTGCCGAGTTGGGTGCCATGGGTGGTATCGGCATATCCACAGTTGCTTCCTCCGTTCAAAGAGCCTTGTTGTGGGTAGCCACCAACCTTCAAATGGGCTGTAGTCGGCGCTTTTGGGTCCTCGCTGCAGGAGCTCATGCAGTGTGCGACTAGTCTCGTTGCCAGTTCGGCTCCGCCCCCCGTTGCTGCCAATTTAAATGTAACAATGCTACTTCTGGTTTCTTATCTAATGTTATGCTATCTAAACATGTACCTGTATCAAAAGCATAATTCCACAATTTTATAATCCTAGGACAACTCCACCAAATGTGTTCCATATTACCCTATGATTGTATACATCTCCAACATGTAGTGGGATTAGTCTGAGAGATTCTGATTAATCTAGTAGGAACTAGATACCATCTATATACAATTTTAACTTTTGTTTCCGATAAATTTAGACAATGTATTGATTTTTTCAGTTTCATAAAGGCTGTTCCCCAATCCCAAACTGTGTAGATATCTGACAGTTCTGTTCCCATTTTTTAAAGGGCGAGGGGATCTCGGGTATTATTTATTTTTCAACTAACTCCTTTGCTTTTGAATATATTGTCTTAATTCAATATCCTTAAATATTTTACTTAATAAATTGCCTATTTCACTATTTGCATGTATAACATGTTCTTTTAAAAAGCTATGTAATTGAATATAGTTAAACAATTCATTATTTGGTAAGTCAAACTTTGCTTTCAGTCCATCAAAAGAGAATAACCGAGACCCCCTCGCATAGATCTTTGATTGTTATAACATTCTGACTTTTCCATTTCCTCAAGTTGATATCAGGAATAATTAATTCAATAGTACAGATATTGTCTCCTTCGTAAATCTTATTAGAAATATGAAGTCTTTTTTTAATCTTATAGCATTCACTCATAGTTTGTTGAATAATGAGGAAGTTATTAGATACTGAAAATTTGAAAATGATGATAAATTATCTATTTCTGCTTTTCTAGACTCTATTACATACCATGGTTGGAATATTGATTCTTTTAGTTGTAATTTGAATATGTGTATAATCATATTCGCTTGATATGTCTCTTTTATTAAAGGATAGCCTATTCCTGTTTGATATCTTCTTCGAGCCAAAGCCTTAGTTATCATACTCTCCAAATTAAACTTGTAAAAGTTGATTGAATTATGTCTAATCAATTATTAGAAATTGACAACCAGTGGCGTACACACAACCCATGGGGCCCCGGTGCGAAAACTGATCCGGGCCCCCCCTCCCCCCCTCCCCCTGCGCGAGCGCTTACTCTGCGCAGGTTGGGGCCGCAACACATGGCGGCGGGCACCTGGTCGCAGGGTTGCGACCCGTGCGACCGCGGTATGTATGCCAGTGCATGCATAAACACATACACTTAAAGGACCACTACAGACACCCAGATCACATCAGCTCAATGAAGTGGTCTGGGTGCCAGGTCTCTCTAGTTTTAACCCTGCAGCTGAAAACATAGCAGTTTCAGAGAAACTGCTATGTTTCACTGAGGGTTAATCCAGCCTCTAGTGGCTGTCTCATTGACAGCCGCTAGAGGATTTTCTGCGATTCTCACTGTGAAAATCACAGTGAGAAGACGCTGAACGTCCATAGGAAAGCATTGAGTAATGCTTTCCTATGGGCGGTTTGAATGCGCGCGTGGCTCTTGCCACGCATGTGCATTCGGAGCTGAGAGGCGGATGGGGACGGAGAGATCCCCAGCGTTAAGGGAGTCCGGCGCTGGAGAAAGGTAAGTGCTTAAGACACACACACACACACTCTCATGAACAGACGCACACATTTACTGACAGACACACACTCAGTGACAGACGCACACAAACATACTCAGTAACAGACACACACACTAACACACACACTCTAACACTAACACACACACTAACACACACACACACACAAACACACACTCTAACACACACACTCACTAACACCAACACACTCTAACACTAACACACTCACTAACACACACACTCTAACACTAACACACACACTCACTAACACACACACTCTAACACACACACACACACTCACTAACACACACACTCTAACACTAACACACTCACTAACACACTCACTCACTAACACTAACACACTCACTAACACTAACACACACACTCACTAACACACACACTCACTAACACTAACACACACACTCACTAACACACTCAAACGTTTTTTTTTATTTAATCCCCCCAGCCTCCTTACCTGTGGGAGAGCTGGGGGGATTCCCTGGGGTCCAGTGGTGTTGCTGGCCAGGCTGTCACCCGGCTGGCTGGCGGGCGTGCGAGGGAGCACTGTCCCCTGGGTGCTCCCTCTTCAGCTCCCTCGCGCGCCACGTACTGATGCCGGAGCCGGAATATGACGTAATCTTCCGGCTCCGGTTTCAGTGCGGTGCGCGAGGGAGCTGAAGAGGGAGCACCCAGGGGACAGTGCTCCCTCAAGCGCCCGCCAGCCAGCCGGGTGACAGCAGGGTCAGCCTCGGGGGGCCCGGAGGTGGCCGGCTCATTGGCCCCCCAGCAGAAGAGGCTGGCCCTGTGGGTACATACCTGGGTCGCAGGGCGGCCGGGCCCCCTGGTGGGCCGGGCCCGGTCGCAGCCGCGACCCCTGCGACCCTGGTATGTACGCCACTGTTGACAACGGAATCATCCTGAACAGATATGCCCATTTTGGCAATATATAAGCCTTGATTGTGTTCACTCGACCCCACCAAGAGATCTCATTTATTTATTTATTACTGGTATTTATAAAGCACCAGCAGATTCTGTAGCGCTGTACAATTAGCGGAGAACGTACAATATACACAGACAAATACAAGAGGTAGAGAGAGCCCTGCCCTTAAGCGGATATCTAGCCTTTGGAGCTCTTTTATACAAAGTGCTTAGCTAGATGGCCCATGAGCTTACAATCTAAAGGATACAATGGGGATTTGAGACAAGAGGTAGCAGAGGAAATTTGGAGGTGATGGCTAAAAGAGTTAACAGAGAGAAGCAGCTATTGGTAAAATATAAAGGCAATGAAGAGGTAATTGAGAGAATCTCAAACAAGCAAGATATATATTTAGAGGGAACCTGGGTGGGCAGAGCTTCACTGAGTTTGAGTGTGAAGTGAGGCCTGAAGAACAGAGATGGAGTTATATGAAGGTATTTACAGCTAAGAGGAGCATAGCAAAGAGGGACCCAAAAGATTAATAACTGTGTACATGAAATATTGGTCAGAAACATTAAATGACAATAGTACAAACTGCATGCACAGAAAATTACAGTGGCAAACTACAGGTATAAATGGTAACAATTCTATAGTAACATGCTCATATAGTAGCAATCCAAGAATAAATGAGGTGGAGTATCTTCCAAGATTCAGTCAGTACCTGAGAGTGGTAGGATTTTCTGCAGGATGTAAAATGCAGAGCTTCACTGAGTTTGAGTGTGAAGTGATGCCTGAAAGTGGTAGGATTTTCTGCAGGGTGTTAAATGCAGAGCTTCATGGAGTTTGAGTGAGACGTGAGGCCTGAGAGTGTTAGGATTTTCTGCAGGATGTTAAATGCAGAGCTTCACGGAGTTTGAGTGAGACGTGAGGCCTGAGAGTGTTAGGATTTTCTGCAGGATGTTAAATGCAGAGCTTCACGGAGTTTGAGTGAGACGTGAGGCCTGAGAGTGGTAGGATTTTCTGCAGGATGTAAAATGCAGAGCTTCACGGAGTTTGAGTGAGACGTGAGGCCTGAGAGTGTTAGGATTTTCTGCAGGATGTTAAATGCAGAGTTTCACGGAGTTTGAGTGAGACGTGAGGCCTGAGAGTGGTAGGATTTTCTGCAGGATGTTAAATGCAAAGCTTCACTGAGTTTGAGTGAGACGTGAGGCCTGAGAGTGGTAGGATTTTCTGCAGGATGTTAAATGCAGACCATCACCGAGTTTGAGTGAGAACCCCATTATTTTAAGAGCCTATTTGTATCCTTAATGATTCTCAAAAAATAACTCTTATTATATCTTTAGGATCAGGAGTAATAACAATAGCTAAATATTGAAATTCTGTTTCAGTCCATCTGAATTCGAATTGACTTTTAAGCGAGTGAACGGTATCTCTGTCTATATTTTTAACAAGGGCAATGGTTTTATTTACATTTAACTTATAATTATCTTTACCACTATATACTTGAAATTCTTTCAATATTCTCTGGAAGAGATTCCTTAGGGTTAGTTAGAAAAATTAGAATGTCGTCTGTATATTTATTTTTATTGCATACTAAATGAAAAACTAGCTCTTAGATGTATATTTTAAATATTGTATACAACCTTGTTAAATAGTGGCATGTGTTTAAAATGTATACTTTCATCTGTTTTTGGAAATTAGAAAACATATAAGATAACTGTCAGAATAAAACGGAGAAATCACATATACTTAATGCTATCTAGCATATTAAATAACTATGCATGTTTGATGAATAGTAGCATTTTAGCGGTGAACAACTACGTTTATGAACTACATAGATCCTATGCATTGCGTTGATCCAATTTGTAGACAATACGGATAACAGAATTTTGCAATTTTCCTTTGAGAACAATACACTTATAGTATATTGCTGTTTTAGAAGGCAAGAATTCATATGTTTGTAAGCACACAAAAAAATCTAATGACTGAAATCGCAAAGTTTATGAGGCATTTATAACACACTATTGATATTGCTATAATTTCATTCAAGTTCTCTTAAGGATTATGTTGATGTAAAAAAAAAAATTCTGATAGAAGCATTTCACACTTTGCTACTCTTGAGATAAAATTTGTCTGGGATTTCTATTATTTGTTATTATTATTATTTTAGATGCTAAAAACTGTGAAAGAATGTAGTTATTGTAGCTTTTAATTTTTTTTTTCAAATCTATCTATTCATAGTCTTCATAGCAGAACTGTCACATCTGCAACTCATACAGCAGGAAACACTCTTAACCTCATCTTTACCAATCTCTCCTCTCAACTAGACAGCATGGAATCTCCTACATTTAAGTGTTCCCAATTACAACCCTGGCACACCAAGCCTGGCAACCCTGGCACACCAAGCTGACCCGATATCTCAAAAAATGTTCCAGAACTGCTGAAAGCTGTTGGAGAAAGTCTCACTCTGCACCTGACTTTCTCCACTGTAAATTCATGCTGCGCTCTTACACTCTGACTCTTTCCTCTGCAAAAGTAAATTACTTCAACACCCTCATAAGCACACTGTCCCGCCAACCCAAATGCCTATTTCATACTTTTAATGCTCTCCTTCGCACTATTGCTCCCCCTCGTACCACCCTGTCCACCTCAAACTTTGTAACTCACTTCCCTGAGAAGATTTCTACAATCAGGGAAGAGATCTCTAACCTCTCTCCCTCCCCTTCCAATACATCTTCCAATACATCACCCAACCCCACTCTCACCACTTTTCTATGCTCATTCACACTTACTACAACTTCTCTACTCTGGTCCTCCCGCCCCACCACCTGTTCCCTCGGTCCTATTCCCTCATATCTCATCCGCACTCTGTCTCCCTCTCTTGCTCTTCCTCTCACTAAAATTTCCAATCTCTCCCTTTCCTCCGGCACATTTCCTTCACCCTTCAAGCATTCAACCATCCAATGCCAATTCTGAAAAAGCCCAACCTTGACCCCAACTCCCCATCCAACTACCGCCCTATATCTCTACTGCTGATTGCCTCCAAGTTCCTTGAGAGAGTTGTGTATGTGAGATTGACACACTTCCTCAAATCCAACTCTCTGCTTGACCCACTTCAGTCTGGATTCCGTGCTCATCACACTGTTGAAACAGCTGTGACCCAAGTATCCAACAATTGAATTGCTGCTAAATCTCACAGCCATTACTCTATCCTAATTCTCCTCGATCTTCCTGCTGCCTTTGACACTGTTGATCATCAACAACTTCTTCTCATTCTCTGTAATGCAAGGTGCTGCTCTATGCCGTTGTTCTTTCTAACCTTGACTACTGATATCCCCTTCTCAGTGGTCTTACGTGTTCCCAGATTGCACCTGCAATCTATAATGAATGCCGCGGCAAGGTTAATTTTCCTGTCCGCCCGCACCTCCCACGCCTCCCTCTCTGTCAGTCCCTACATTGGCTTCCAGTTAGATATAGGGCTCAATTTAAGATTCTGGTGCTTGCTTACAAGTCCCTACATCATGTTGTTCCATCCTATCCTCCCTAATACACAAGTAGGTCCCGTTGAGGCTTTGCTGAAGACCTACATCTATCCTCTGTCCGTACTCCCACATCTGATGCTCTCCTCCAAGACTTCTCCAGGGCTGTGGAACTCCCTTCCCTACTCCCAGTCTCCACTCCTTCAAAAAAATGTTTGAAAACACACTTTTTCAGGAAAACATCACATCATTTAAACTGTTCGCAGGTTTTCATTCCCACCATGACTCCTGTCCTGCAACTGTCAAAAATAACCTAAGTTATCAGTGAATAAATTTCTAGCAACCTATTTCATTACCCCTACTTATACTCTTTGAGTCACTATAACCAACTGCCTCTAGCATGTAAGCTCATTTAGCAGGGCCCTCTATGTTCCTGTGCGTCCATTTGTCTGGTTACAATTACGTGTCTGTTAGTCCACCCATTGTACAGTGCTACAGAATTTGCTGGCGTCATATATAAATAATAAAATAATAATAATCTGAGATATAATGACGACCTTATAGGAAGCTAAAACTAAGCTATAAGCTTCACTACTTCATTTTGAATATAATAAACCTTTCAACAAGTTTTGAAAGCAAAGATATCTTTTTTTATTTATTAGGTTTTTTTTTAATTTTTTTATTCTTTATTTTTGTTGTGCATAATATAACAGAAATGCTTTCGCTGCCATGACAGCAGGAGCAAGCACAATTATATCAACAGAGCAAGACACAAGCACGGCATAAAAATAAGAGCACAGGTTTTTTTTAAGGAAACATCACAATTTAGGCTAGAATACTGCACAATTGTAGAAAATGGTAAAAGGATGTTATAATGCATATTATAGTCACAATGTATTAGGACATAAGAGTCAAGCTATACTGCACTGTCAAGAGTGTTATCACAGCTGGTTAACGGTATATGAGAAAGGAGCAACATAAACTATGACATCTTATCTATGCATTGCTAAACAACATGAGGGAATCCACCAGGTAGACATCTAAAATATATGCCAGTGTTAAATGACAGGCCACTGTGAGACTACAAAATATGGTGTGTTACCTATGTGATGAAAACAAAAAGGTAGGCAACTGATAGCAAACGGTAAAATAAAACTAACACTCTGGCAAAGAACAACTGCCAGGTACATGCTTAATGGAAAATAATTTGAACCGTTCATCCGATGCCGCAAGCATGCTTCAACTGGAAAGTTCTGCAGTTCTTCATGGGGTTCCTGGTGTCACTGCTCTAGTATCCCCTCAGATTTAAGAGACCCATCAGATCATGGAGATCTATGAAGCAGTATTCCAGCCCCGCTGCTTCCCATGCCCAGGCCGAGCCAATGCCTGGTAGCCACTGGACCCTCCAGCTTCTGTGACAGGGTTTGCTTCCCAAGGGTTCTCCATTTTTCAGGTAGTTCCCTCAGGGTGTGGACAGCTGATGAGTGTTGTGTTCATTGTGGCTCTCAGCCCAGAAAGGTAGCATTGCGCTGGGGAGTCGGCGGTTGCCTTTTCTGCCGAAGGTAAGGTGAGTAACTGTGCTTCCTGACAGGACTCCAATCGGCTCCAGAAAGCTGCACAAACCGCATGCTTGGAATCTGGCTACTCAGTCGCCCGTAGGGAGATTAGTCATTGTGCCTGCCATTTTAACTGCGCCTTAAGGTTTTGCAGAATTAGTAGACATGTGCAATTCATTTCGTTCCGATTGCAAATTCGGACGAACTTCGGAAATTGCCTAAGTGCCGAATTGCAGAATTTTCAAAGTGCCAAATTTCTGAATTTCTGAATTTCCGAAGTGCCGAATTTCAGAAGTGCCGAAGTGCTTCTGATTTCTGAAAAGTGGCAAAACAGGTGAGTGTAGGGGTAAGGGGTTGGGGTAGGGTTAGGGTTAGTGGTTGGGGTAGGTTTGGGGTAGTGTTAGGGGTTGGGGTAGGGTATGGGGTTGGGGTAGGGTAACCCTATTCCTACCCCTAACCCTACCCTTAACCCTACCCTAACCCTAACAATATTCCTAACCCTAACCTTACCCTAACCCTAAACATACCCCTAACATTTACCCTAAAATAACCCTACTCCTAACCCTGCTCCTAACCCTAAACCGACTCTATCCCTACCATAACCCTACCCTACCCCTAACCCTACCTCTACCCCTACCCTAACTCTACCCCTACCCTAACACTACCCTTAACCCTACCCTAACCCTACCCTAACCTTACCTCTACCCCTACCCTAACTCTACCCCTACCCTAACACTACCCATAACCCTACCCTAACCCTACCTGTACTCCTAAACCAACCCTAATCCTACTCTTACCCTACCCCTAACCTAACCCTACCCTTAACCTAACCCTAACCCTACCGCTAATCCTACCCCTAACCGTAAACCAACCCTAACCCGACCCTAACCCTACCGCTAACCTAACCCTAACCCCAACTCTATGCTAATCCTAACCCTACACTTACCAGAAGTCCCGAAGTTCCAAGGTGCCGAAGTGCCAATGTTCTGAAGTGCCAAACCGAACCGAAGTGCCAAAGTCCCGAAGTGCTGAAGTTCCGAACAGCCGAAGTCCCGAATTTCGGAATGCTGAAACGAATATTTTTCCCATGCACATCCCTAAGAACTAGTCGGCACAAGTTGTAGCAATTCAGAGTCCACAGTGGTTGCACCCTTGGTGGACACTGGGATATCCCCCACCGGTCCAGATGGGGGGCAATCGGGGCAGGCAATTCATGCATTGATGCTTCACCTTGCTTCCTTGAGCTTATGGCAAATATATCTCTAATGAGACAGAGAGGGGTATTATTTATATACACTATATCCCTATATACTTATTAACCCTTAATAGGGAACACATGGGATGGACGGTAGCATTGTAACAAAGCTGTGTGATACAAAAAGTGAATACAAATACAAAAAGCTAAGTCCTGCGCTCACTCCCATCACTCCTGGGTGGCAGCAATGACCACAGTACACATCAGCCCCAATATATAGTAAAAACCAAAGAAAAAAAGTTACCTGCGCTCTCTCCTTAATCCATAAGTATATTTAGACAAATGGAGGTCATTTAGTTACTCTAATGGCCATTAGAGGGAATGCCCGCCTGCCAACGTCTAATGAGACAAAGAGGGTGATTGGAGTAACTAGACCGGTGGGGGTTATCCCAGTCACTACTGGAGTGCGGTCGCTGTCACGGCTGTTGCTGAACTTGAATTAACAAGCACCGTGTTCCACATTGGAGAACAGATAAGGTGAATTGCAGTATCCCACAATTCTTCTCGGTACGTTCCGGCTAAGTCACTTTCTGTGACGTGTACTTCATGACGCTAGATGTCAGGTGGTTTTGTTGGAGGGAGCAGTTTTGAAGAATTGTGGGATACCACGCGTCACAGGAAGTGACGTATCGGCCATCATTATGGGACTGCAAAAGAGGCTCCAAGCACTTCGCGGACATTTTGGGAAAGAGATGGATTTGTGTCCGAGATCGAATATTTGGCTGTGGGAGGTTTAATTGGTTATGTGATTGCCTGATTACTCTTTTAGCACATATAAAGTGATGTATGTTCATTCTATAACATACCTGCACATGAGGAAGACCTATAACTGGTTGAAACACGTTGTGCTATAATTTTATTTGTTTTTAAATTACTTGTTAATAAAAACTTACCTTTTATCACTTACCCTGGACTCTGGAGTTCCTATGTAGCAGCAGTATCAAGTTCCTGTGAAGTGTGACTATTGGAAATTCTACTTATCTCCTTGATGAGATGGAAAGCGCCATAAGTACCGAGCCAACTTTTAATGGGCTCTGAAAAAAGTTTGTTGAAAATCTTTACATACATATACTTTTTGTATACGGATTACACTATGTGTATGTTAAATCTATTTAATATAGGAAAAAGAAACCCCACTGTTTTGGTTACCAGAGAAATATTGTTTGTGAGGAAAACCAAAAGTTTTTGTGTGCGCAAATTAGGCATGTGCATGGGGCAAATTTTCGGTTCGGTTCGGCATTCCGAAATTCGGGATTTTCGCAATTCGGGACTTCGGCAATTCGGCACTTTAGGACTTTGGAACTTCGGCAACTTTGGAACTTCGGCACTTCGGAAATTCGGCAACTTCGCACTTCAGAATTTCGGGACTTCAGCACCTCTGGACTTCTATTGCAGCCGCTTAGTAGATAACTCCCTAATTCCCATGGTATTAGGGAGTTATCTACCAAAAGGCTGAAAGACCTAAATTGGTCTTTCAGCCAAATTTGCTAATACTAAGTAAAAATTACTAGTATTAGTAAATTTTGCCCCTACTCGCTATACCGCGAGTAGAGGCATGTCTATTAAACAGTGAGCACCCTGTGGCTTCTCACTGTTAAAAAAAAATAGGGCCCTAAACAAGAATAGGGGGGGACCTAATGTCCTCCACCCTGGCCCCCATCCCTGAGCGGTGGGTGGGGGCCCTAAACAAGAATAAGGGGCGGGGACCTAATGTCCTGCCCCCTGGCCCCCACCCATGAGCAGTGGGTGGGGGCCCTAAACTAGAATAAGGGGGAGGGACCTTATGTCCTCCACCCTGGCCCCCACGCCTGAGCGGCGGGTAGGGCCCTAAAAAAATGTCCCCCCCAGGCTACTAGGGGTCCCCAAACCCCTAGTCACCCCCTCCCCCCAAAAAATGAGCCCCCTACCTACCCCCCTCACCCTAAAAATAATGAGGGACCTTTAACTAAGTACCTGTAAAAAATGTTTCTACATTTACCTGTCACAGCACTCTGATTGGTTGGTTTGAAATCCACCAATCAGAGTGCTCTGCGTCATTTTACACAGCGTGGGAAAGTTCATTGGAATTTTCCCACGCTGTGTAATTTGACTCATAACTCTCTTACTTAATCCACCAATCAGAGAGTTATGAGTCAAATTACCCCGGGACATTAGGTTCCCATCCTTATTCCAATTTAGGGCCCCCACCCGCCGCTCAGGGGTGGAGGCCAGGGGGGAGGACATTAGGTATCCCCCTTATTTTACTGTAGGGCCCCCACCCACTGCTCAGGGGTGGGGGCAAGGGGGGAGGACATTAGGTCCCCCCCTTATTAGCCTGTGGCTGCTCACTGTAAAAAAAATAAATAAAAAAATAAGGTCCCCCCTCCCGAGCCCCCACTCGCGCGTGGGTGAGGGCCCTACAGTAAAATAAGGGGGGGGACCTTATTTTTTTAATTTATTTTTTTACAGTGAGCAGCCACAGGCTGTTTAATAGACATCACGGTATAGCGAGTAGGGGCATAATTTACTAATACTAAGTAATCTTTACTTAGTATTAGTAAATTTGGCTGAAAGACCAATTTAGGTCTTTCAGCCTTTTAGTAGATAGCTCCCCAATACCATGGGAATTAGGGAGTTATCTACTTATTCATTCCTGTCATTACATTGACTGGCCAAGTAACTTACATTTTATATGAATGTATGTTACTTGATTGTTGTAAGTGTTGCAAATGCTTACAGCTGAATCCTGGCTATGTTTGTATACTTTTTTATTTAAAAATTGTTTACAATGTAACATTCTTCTTCTTTCACTGGGTAAGTATATTAGTACTTAGGCAATACTGTGCTTCGGAACTTCAGCACTTTGACACTTCGGAACTTTGGCAACTTCGGAACTTCGGCACTTCAGCACTACGGAACTTTGGCACTTCGACACTTCGGAAATTCGGTAATTTCGGAACTTCGGGACCTCGGAAATTCGCCAATTCAGACATTCAGAAGTACCCGAATGTCCGAATTGACCTAAATTTGTCCAAATTCATATTCGGACCGAAACAAATTGCACATGTCTTGCGCAAATCACCTTAGCTGTTCTCCAATTTTTTTCATGTTTTAAGTGTAAATAGTGACATTGAACTTGGGTAATTTTTAGCTGCACTGGAACTTTTATCACAATAAGTGCCACTCTGTCCTTCATTTTACGAATTTTTACCGTGTTCCACATGGTTAAGATGGTGGACGGATCCATTCCTCATGGTGCGCAAAGCACACATGCGGAGAAGACAAAGCACGAGTATGTTGCACTATCCCTGCGATGACTGGTTGAAATATTCACCCGCTTTTGGGCCTCTCTGGAGGCAAAGCAAGAAGCTTCCTTGCCTCAACCTCGAGGGAAGGATCACGGAAGAGGGAAACGAGTGAGGAGTGAACCCTCTCTGGGCTCTCCCAGCGCATGAACCTGATGCTACAAGTCCTCCCGGGCCAAGGGGCCGATAGGGGTGAGACCCCACAACATTGTCCACACAGACAGTAGACCAGCCGCTATCAGCGACACCATGACACCGGGGCTTTCTGCATCTCCAACTTGGAGATAGACTTGGATTCTTAACCGACCTGGGGCTGAAGGGAGATCCCCCTCTGCACTCCTCCTACTGCAACCTCTCAACCCAGTGGCATATATACCCCCAGTCTTCCAAGCTCAGGCATAAGTTGAACTACAGATGTATAAGGAGGCAGTACACCAGCTTACATTGTGGGACTTTCTCATGACCAGTTGATGCCATTATGCTACATACAGCAAATCCAGTCGTAAAATGCTTGCTTAGATATGCTCTTTACGCTTTGAATAATATATTGTTTATGCCTTCCTGTACGTTCTTAAGTCAAATACTTTACTATTAGGAGCAGGGACAGTCTGATTTGAATCCAGTGGTCTTTAGCTATCTCTTAATTGCATGAGTACAATTGCATTGTACTCATGGACATAGTGCCCTTGATCTAATTTAGTTTATGCACCCAGTGCCTATGCATCAGACTCTAGCTTGTTAACTCTCTTTGATCCAGGACTAGCACTGTGTCTCTCTAGCTTGAATAATTAATATAACATTTGCAGAATAAGCTCTACTGTTAGTTAGTAGCAAAAGTATTACTTATGGTAACTGGTTGAGTTATTTCACTTCCATCTTCAGTCAATAAATGCTCAACCCTTGATTGGGAGAGTCTAAGTCACAATTTAGAGGCTAACAAAAAGGAAGCCATATTACTTTTTTTAATAAATTGATTGTTTAAGTCTCTTTAACATCAGGGCTGTATATTCCAATTGAATTGCATCAATTTTAGTTTTAACTTCATAGATCTTTGTGGCAAGAGAGGAAGATGGGCCAAATATGTTCAACCTGATTTAAGTTATAGAGTTCTTTTTTCGAATTCTTTAAAATTTTGGGATCAAATTTTCTTTAGGTAGGACTCTCGCTGTATGAAATGAACTCATAGAACAGCTTTATGAGCATTCCATAAGGAAGTAATGTTAATATTTGGAGTTAAATTGTCTGTAAAATAATCATCAAGCACCATCTCTGCTAGCAACCTGTTTTCCAAATTTGTGACTGAGTAGTCACTCAGTCTCCATGACCTGTTAGGGTTCGACTGAAGGGATTCCTCAACATGTAAAATCACTGGAGCATGATCTGACCATGTCACATCCAAAATGTCGTACCTGATATATATTGAATATTAATGCTTAACTATCAGGAACCTGTCAATTCTAGAGTACATATTACAAACTGTTGAATAGTATGTGTAGTCCCTATCTCATTCATGTTAAATGTGCCAATTTTTCAGTATTGCAATTTTTTTTTAAAACACGATCCGTGCTTAAAAAAGCTAGTAAAAAATAAAAATGTTAATAAAAAGTTTGTGAGAGTTCTTGAATTTACCAAATGTAAACAAAAAAGATAGCAAGTCCAACGGGGAGGCAGAGGTCAAAAACTCCACATCAACCAGATCAGCAGACATATACATAATGAGCATGGTAAAAAAAACAACAACAAAAAAACAATTAGCTTGCAATGTTAAAAGGCATATAGAGCAGATGAAATAGTTATTTTGTAAATATAAATAAAAGAAAAAGAACAAAAAGAAGAAATAAGAAAAAAAAGGAAAATAAAACTTGGATAAAGACTCAAAAAGAGATGAGAAAAGGAAAAAGAAGAATTAAATTAAAAAACATATTTACAAAACAAATGGCCGGGAGAAGGGATGTAAAAAATATCCCCTCTAGTAAAATACATAGGCCCATGTTGGGAGGGAGAAATGGACTAGGAACACCGGCACGTTAATTAAAAAAATAAATATTACACTCAGGAAATCAAAGTGTAGAAACCAGAGCAAGGTGTAGGTTCTATTACAAAAAAATCTACTTTTTTTTCTACATAGAACATCACAACATCTAGTAAACAGAAAGCAGTAGTTGGTTTCCTATGGAGCAGTTTAATTCTATCCCTAAGTTTTTGTTTTCTATCTAAGTGATTGACATACACGAGGTAGTAAAGAGCACTGTACTTCACATGGCCATGTTGTGAAAAAAAAATGCACTTGGGTTTTATTAAACTGACCTGTAAATGGATCTAGTTCTTACAGATTTCCAAATTAGCAGATATTAACACATGCTACAGCACTTCAAAAGCTTTTTCACAACAACATAAATGTCTGTGTGCTGGATATTTCCTGAAAAATGTAAGCGTTTGAATATTTTTTAGATTTTAGCAAGTTTTCCGTGTTATTTAACATCATCTGTATTACTTTTCCTAACTATGAATATGCAGGAAAGACAAGTCAAAAATCCCTGAAATACAAATACAGAGAAAACCCACAGGCAATATATTTCCCGAAGTAGAATGGATTCTAACCACTTGTCATAAGTAATCCAATTGAGTCATTAAAAACATTACTCAAGAAACTGCTGACGCTCGTCTGTCTAAATTAATTTGCATAAAAACCTTTAATGCATCCCTTAAGGTTATATTTAAAGACACTGATCTGAATAGGATTACAGTATAACGCAAATATACAATGAAGCTAATTTGTTAATTAAAAACACAAAATGTTATAGTGCAATTGAGTGTGCTAATAATATTTTATAATATTATAAGAATATCATCGTAGGTTTGTTTAGTTTACATGCAAGTAAAAAATATCCTAGTGTATATTTGAGAGATTAGACTGATACTTCCAAAGATTTTTTAATATTGTGTTTACTTATCCCCTATATTTAATATATGTATTGGTAAGGTCTAAAAAATAAAATTAATTAGATGAAAAGTCAAAATTGTCAGGAATTCACAGTGAATGTTTAAATTCAATGCCAAAATAGCCAACTAAGATGATCCAACCATATTGCTCATGATGATCAATCATTTCAGTCTATGAATTCACTTTTTAGACAGTCTCATGAATTAGGACTACAGTTTTACCATAGGTCTTTTCCCTAATTTGAAAAAAAAATTGCATGGGAAAAATTTTCGGTTCGGCTCGGCTCGTCATTCTGAAATTCGGCAATTCGGAACTTCGGGACTTTGGCACTTCGGTTCGGCACTTCGGAACTTAAGCACTTCGGGAATTTCAGAACTTCAGCACTTTGGAAATTCAGAATTTCGGAACTTCAGCATTTCAGAATTTCGGGACTTCGGGACTGCAGATGGTTAGTATATATAGCTCCCTAATTCCCAAAGAATTAGGGAGTTATCTACCAAAAGGCTAAAAGACCTAAATTGGTCTTTCAGACAAATTTACTAATACTAAGTAAAAATTACTTAGTATTAAAAAATCCTGCCCCTACTCGCTATACCGCGAGTATGTGCATGTCTATTAAACAGTGAGAAGCCTGTGGCTGCTCACTGTTAAAAAAATTAAATAAAAAAATGGCACCCCTCCTGAGCCCCCACCTGTGCCATGCGAGTGGGGCTTTTAAACTGAAGGGTGAACCTATTGCCCCCCTGGCCCCCACCCCTGAGCAGTGGGTGGGGGCCCTAAAGTAAAATAATGGGGGGGACCTATTGCCTCCCCCCCGGCCCCAACTTCTGAGCAGCAGGTGGGGGCCCTAAATTAGAATAAGGCGGGGACCTATTGTCCTCCTCCCGGCCCCCACCCCTGAGAGGCAGATGGGGGCCCTAAATCAGAAAAGGGGGGGGAGACCTCTTGTCCTCCCCACCTGGTCCCCACCCCTGAGCAGCGGGTGGGGGTCCTAAAGAAGAATAAGTGGGGGAACTATTGTCCTCCCCCGGCCCCCACCCCTGAGCAGCAGGTGGGGGCCCTCAAGTAAAATAATGGGGGGGACCTATTGCCTCCCCCCGGCCCCAACCCCTGAGCGGCAGGTGGGGGCCTTAAATTAGAATAAGGGGGGGACCTATTGTCCTCCCCGTGGCCCCCACCCCTGGGCGGCAGGTTGGGGCCCTAAATAAAAATGTAACCCCCCAGGTGACTAGGGGTCCCCAAACCCCTAGTCACCCCTTCCCCAAAATTTTTATTAACCCCTAACTACCCCCCTCACCCTAAAAAAACAAAAAAAAACATATCATTTGATGTCTTCTTTTTACTAAAATCTTCTTTTTTCAGCCCCAAAAAAGGGCAAATAAAAATCCATAAGCCCTCCATGGGTGAAGATTAATTATTTTTTTTCAAAGTGCGACAGTTATTATAGACTTTTTTTTGTCCTTTTTTAGGGCTGAAAAATGAAGACAATATGTCTCCGCTTATTGCCGTTCAGGGGGCTCTGGAAGGGGGAACGTTTTTTTTTTTTTTTTTACAGTGAGCAGCCACAGGCACCTCACTGTTTACTAGACATGCCCCTACTCGTGGTATAGCAAGTAAGGGCATAATTTACTAATATTATATGAATGTGTGTTACTTGATTGTTGTAAGTGTTTGAAATACTTTTTATTTAAACTTGTATACAGTGTAACATTCTTCATTCTTCCACTGGGTAGGTATATTAGTACTTCGGCAATACTGTGCTTTGGAACTTCGGCACTTCGGAACTTCGGAACTTCGGCAACTTTGGAACTTCGGCAACTCAGCAGTTTTGGAAATTCTCAATTTCAGAACTTTGCCAATTCGGAACTTCGGCAATTAGGATATTCGGAAGCATCTGAATGTCCGAATTGCCCGAAATTCATCCGAATTGACCTTAAGAACGAAACGAATTGCACATGTCTATAGAGCAGGGTTATAGGTAACCTTCAGCACAACTGATGTTGTCGATTACATCTCCCACAATACTGTTACAGTCATAACACTGGCAAAACATTAGGGGTGATGTAGTCCACGACATCTGTTGTGCCAAAGCTTGGTTATGCCGCTCCTAAGAGTCAAAATCAAAAATATGCAGCTAATGTTTCTCCTTTAAGTTTAGTACTGCAGTCAAATAAAATAAATATGAAGGTAGAATTGAGAAATATAAATGTTACAAAACTTGTAACTGAAGAAACACTTCAAACTAATATGGAAAAAAATAAATGATTGGTCTCAAAAGCACTTTTGTTTCAACCTTTAAAAGCGCTTTAAAACTATTTGATAATACTTGAAAATAAGACAAGAAAAGACAATCCACAGTTTCTGAAACAAGCATTAAAATTTACCAAAGTGCACAATTTAGAATTAGATGCAGACAGAGACGCACAGACTGTTATGCACAAAACAAAATGATAGTGACAGCAGATGGTGTGAAAAATGCACAAATTCTAATGATGTCAATAAACCACTTTGGAGGTACCAACATCACAAAATGTCATAAACGATGTGTCACAAAGATGCTTTGTAACATACATATACCTTTAGTCCATTATAACATACCAGTTATATGTTATAGACATATAATCTTCACTTTCTTGTATTTTTGTATGCACTTCAGTAATTCTTCTTGAACCTCTTGGCTAATAGCTACATGTTTGCCTTCAGTCAGTGCTAATGATCACCTCCAGATGCTTGAAAAAATGTAGATACTTTTATTTTTAATAGGTAAAAGTTGAAATCTAGATCATACCAATTACACAGTCCTGTATATATGTGTGTATGTGTGTTTATTTTTTCATTCTGTAAAATGTCTGTAAACAGAACTCAAAAGAAGCCAACAGAGGTCGTAAACAAAAGATAAAACAAGATGAAAACAATATTACATTCATGCTGTTAAGTAGTGATGTACCGAACTGTCCGCCGGCGAACAGTTCCCGGCGAACTTAGCGTGTTCGCGTTCGCCACGGCGGGCGGACACATGCGCAGTTCGATCCGCCCCCTATTCGTCATCATTGGGCAAACTTTGACCCTGTGCCTCTCGGTCAGCAGACACATTCCAGCCAATCAGCAGCACTCCCTCCCTTCCACACCCTCCAACCTCCCTCCCAGCATCCATTTTCGATTCATTCTGAAGCTGCATGCTTAGTGAGAGGAGGGAAAGTTTAGCTGCTGCTGATTAGATAGGGAAATTGATAGCTAGGCTAGGGTATTCAGTGTCCACTACAATCCTGAAGGACTCATCTGATCTCTGCTGTAAGGACAGCACCACAAAAAGCCCTTTTTAGGGCTATAACATCAGGCTGCTTTTTTTTTTTTTTTCCTGTGTAATGTAATTGCAGGTGCCTGCCTGCCAGCTTCTGTGTGAGGTTCACATTGGATAATGTGCCTACTTGCCCAGTGCCACCACTCATATCTGTTTTTACAATAGGTTAAGCTTTACATTTAAAATAAATACTTTTTTTTTCACTGTAATAGAAGAGCAGTTGCCTGCCTGCCAGTTTCTGTGTCAGGTTGGATGCCTTGCCCATTTGCACAGTCAGTGCCACCACTCATATCTGTTTTTACAATAGGTTAAGCTTTAGATTTAAAAGAAATAATTTTTTTTCACTGTAATAGAAGAGCAGTTAGTTGTCTGCAAGCGTCTGGGTGTCAGGCCTACTTCAGCGTGTGCTCTGCAGACCTGTGCCAGCGTGCTTTGACAGTTGCCAATCATATCTGGTGTCTCTATAGCGTGCTTTTACAAAGAAAAAAGGTTTCCAGTGTAAGCTAATAGCAGCCAGTCAGTGTCCTTCAAGCGGCTCTGTCAGGCCTTGTCAGGGTACCTGTAGTCTCTACCTCTGATAAGAGGAGAGACTTAGACGTTTTTCCTTCCAGAAGGGCTGTTTCCCCCGTTCCTCGCGGTTCCCTCGAGGGATCCACGTCCTTTTATGACGCGACGCTCAGTAGCCGACGTCATGACGCCAATCCAGCTCGACCTGTCAGTCAAGTCCTGAACACTAATCAGGACTCGTCGGGGGTGTGATTACCTCCTAGAACCGGGGTATTTAATAGAGCGTCCCGCATTTGCTCATTGCCCTGTCGTGGTTCTAGCCTGTCTAGTCACTCAGTGCTCTTGTATTCTAATTGTCTCTTTGGTTCTGACCCGGCTTGTTTGTATTACCCTGCTTATCTCTGTTATCCTTTGACCCGGCTTGTCTCTCGCTTACCTGTCTTCTCGTTCCCTCGACCTCGGCTTGTCTCTGACCATTCTCTACTTAGTCCTTACGTTAGTCCGGCCATTCTAAGGTCCGGTATACGTACCTACTACTCTTTGTACTCTGCATGTTGGATCCCTGTTCCGATCCTGACAGGCCTTCCTTCAGCGTGTGCCCTGCACAAACCTGCCACCGTATTTTGACAGTTGCCACTCATATCTGGTGTCTCTATAGCGTGCTTTTACAAAGAAAAAAGGTTTCTAGTGTAAGCTAATAGCAGCCAGTCAGTGTCCTTCAAGCGGCTCTGTCAGTCCTTCCTTCAGCGTGTGCTCTGCAGACCTGTGCCAGCGTGCTTTGACAGTTGCCAATCATATCTGGTGTCTCTATAGCGTGCATTTACAAAGAAAAAAGGTTTCTAGTGTAAGCTAATAGCAGCCAGTCAGTGTCCTTCAAGCGGCTCTGTCAGTCCTTCCTTCAGCGTGTGCTCTGCACAACCCTTCCAGCGTACTTTGACAGTTGCCACTCATATCTGGTGTCTCTATAGCGTGCTTTTACAACCAAAATTTTGTTTCCACTGTAATAGAAGAGCAGTTGCCTGCCTGCCAGCTTTTGTGTGAGGTTCACAGTGGATACTGTGCCCTCTTGCCCAGTGCCACCACTCATATCTGTTTTTACAATAGCTTAAGCTTTAGATTTAAAAGAAATAATTTTTTTTCACTGTAATAGAAGAGCAGTTAGTTGTCTGCAAGCGTCTGGGTGTCAGGCCTACTTCAGCGTGTGCTCTGCAGCAGACCTGTGCCAGCGCGCTTTGACAGTTGCCAATCATATTTGGTGTCTCTTTAGCGTGCTTTTACAAAGAAAAAAGGTTTCTAGTGTAAGCTAATAGCAGCCAGTCAGTGTCCTTCAAGCGGCTCTGTCAGTCCTTCCTTCAGCGTGTGCTCTCCAGAACTGTTCCAGTGCACATTGCCAATCATATCTGGTGTCTCTATAGCATGCTTTTACAAAGAAAAAAGGTTTCTAGTGTAAGCTAATAGCAGCCAGTCAGTGTCCTTCAAGCGGCTCTGTCAGTCCTTCCTTCAGCGTGTGCTCTGCAGACCTGTGCCAGCGTGCTTTGACAGTTGGCAATCATATCTGGTGTCTCTATAGCGTGCTTTTACAAAGAAAAAAGGTTTCTAGTGTAAGCTAATAGCAGCCAGTCAGTGTCCTTCAAGCGGCTCTGTCAGTCCTTCCTTCAGCGTGTGCTCTCCAGAACTGTTCCAGTGCACATTGCCAATCATATCTGGTGTCTCTATAGCGTGCTTTTACAAAGAAAAAAGGTTTCTAGTGTAAGCTAATAGCAGCCAGTCAGTGTCCTTCAAGCGGCTCTGTCAGTCCTTCCTTCAGCGTGTGCTCTCCAGAACTGTTCCAGTGCACATTGCCAATCATATCTGGTGTCTCTATAGCGTGCTTTTACAAAGAAAAAAGGTTTCTAGTGTAAGCTAATAGCAGCCAGTCAGTGTCCTTCAAGCGGCTCTGTCAGGCCTTCCTTCAGCGTGTGCCCTGCACAACCCTGCCAGCGTACTTTGACAGTTGCCACTCATATCTGGTGTCTCTATAGCGTGCTTTTACAACCAAAATTTTGTTTCCACTGTAATAGAAGAGCAGTTGCCTGCCTGCCAGCATCTGTGTGAGGTTCACAGTGGATACTGTGCCCTCTTGCCCAGTGCCACCACTCATATCTGTTTTTACAATAGCTTAAGCTTTAGATTTAAAAGAAATAATTTTTTTTCACTGTAATAGAAGAGCAGTAAGTTGTCTGCAAGCGTCTGGGTGTCAGGCCTACTTCAGCGTGTGCTCTGCAGCAGACCTGTGCCAGCGTGCTTTGACAGTTGCCAATCATATTTGGTGTCTCTTTAGCGTGCTTTTACAAAGAAAAAAGGTTTCTAGTGTAAGCTAATAGCAGCCAGTCAGTGTCCTTCAAGCGGCTCTGTCAGTCCTTCCTTCAGCGTGTGCTCTCCAGAACTGTTCCAGTGCACATTGCCAATCATATCTGGTGTCTCTATAGCGTGCTTTTAAAACCAAATTATTTTTTTCACTGTTATAGATTGAATAGCAGTTACTTGTCTTCAAGCGGGTGTGTCAGGCCTACAGTGTGTGCTCTGCAGAACTGTTCAAGTGCACATTGCCAATCATATCTGGTGTCTCTATAGCGTGCTTTTACAAAGAAAATAATTTTTTCACTGTTATAGATTGAATAGCAGTTACTTGTCTTCAAGCGGGTGTTTCAGGCCTACAGTGTGTGCTCTGCAGAACTGTTACAGTTCACATTGCCAATCATATCTGGTCTCACAGTAGCTTGCACGCATAGTACCACTAATCCCCCAAAAAATGACAGGCAGAGGCAGGCCACCCCGCAGGGGCCGTCGTGGTCGTGGTGCTGTGATTCCCTTTTGCCCTAGAATAATGCCCAGTTTTCAGAAGCCACGTACCCTGAACTTGAAAAGTTCTGATGACATAGTTGACTGGCTAACACAGGACACCCAATCTTGTACAGCCTCCGCTCGGAACCTTGACGCACCATCCTCCTCCAGCTTAGCTTCAGGCACCTCTCAAGATACCACTCACCCGCCTGCCGCCACCACCAAAACTAGCACCACAGCCGCTTTACTTGGTATGTCAGAGGAGTTATTCACACACCCGTTTGAAGAAATGAGTGAGGCGCAACCATTATTGCTAGAAGATGTAGATAACAGGGATATGTCTCAGGCAGGCAGCATTAACCCCTTAAGGACCAAACTTCTGCAATAAAAGGGTATCATGACATGTCACACATGTCATGTGTCCTTAAGGGGTTAAACACATGGAGGTACGGTGTGATGATGATGATGTTGTACCCGCTGCTGCTTCCTTTTCTGAGTTGTCAGATACAAGCGAAGCGGTTGAGGATGACGATGTGTCCATGGATGTCACGTGGGTGCCCGCTCGGCAAGAAGAAGAACAGGGCGAAAGTTCAGATGGGGAGACAGAGAGGAGGAGGAGACGAGTTGGAAGCAGGGGGGGGGCGTCGCAAGGAGCTAGTGGCACAGTCAGACAGCATGCATTGGCACCCGGGGTCAGCCCGACAGCACGCCAATCAACGCATGCTGTGTCCACCACCAGAATGCCGTCATTGCAGAGCTCAGCAGTGTGGCATTGTTTTTGTGTGTCTGCCTCGGACAACAGCGATGCCATTTGCAACCTGTGCCAAAGGAAACTGAGTCGTGGGAGGTCCAACACCCACCTAGGTACAACTGCTTTGCGTAGGCACATGATCTCACATCACAAACGCCTATGGGATCAACACATGAGTACAAGCAGCACGCCTACTCTAAGTCGCCATCCTCCTCCTGGTCTAGCATCTTCAGCCACGTCAACCACTGCTGTCCTTCTTGCCCCCTCTAAACCATCCGCCACTCCGTCTCCCGCCTTGAGCAGTTCCCGCTCATCTGCCCACAGTCATGTGTCTGTCAAGGACATGTTTGAGCGTAAGAAGCCAATGTCACCAAGTCACCCCTTTGCCCAGCGTCTGACAGCTGGCTTGTCCGAACTATTAGCCCGCCAGCTTTTACCATACAATCTGGTTGAGTCTGAGGCATTCAAAAAATTTGTAGCTATTGCGACACCGCAGTGGAAGGTACCCGGCCGGAATTTCTTTTCACAAAAGGCAATCCCCAACTTGTCCTCGATTGTGCAAAAGGAAGTCATGGCATGTCTGGCACAAAGTGTTGGGGCAAGGATCCATCTGACCACTGATACCTGGTCTGCAAAGCATGGTCAGGGCAGGTATATCACCTACACTGTGCATTGGGTAAACCTGCTGACGGCTGACAAGCAAGGGATGCGTGGCATTGCAGAGGAGTTGGTGACACCGCAACGAATTGCAGGCAGTCCTGCTGCCACCTCCTCTACTCCTCCTACTCCATCCTCTTCCATAACCTCCTCGGCTGAGTCCTCTTGTGCTGCTGCATCTTGCTCCACATCAACGGCACCCCCCCAGCTCCCCAGGTACTATTCCACATCCCGGATACGGCAGTGTCACGCCGTCTTGGGTTTGACTTGCTTGAAAGCAGAGAGTCACACCGGACAAGCACTCCTGTCCGCCCTGAACGCACAGGTGAAAAAGTGGCTGACTCTGCAGCAACTGGATATCGGCAAAGTGGTGTGTGACAACGGAAAAAATTTGATAGCGGCATTGAAGTTGGGCAAGTTGACACATGTGCCGTGCATGGCACATGTGTGTAATCTGATCGTACAACGCTTTGTGCATAAGTACACAGGCTTACAGGACGTCCTGAAGCAGGCCAGGAAGGTGTGTGGCCATTTCAGGCGTTCCTACACGGCCATGGCTCACTTTGCTGATATCCAGCAGCGAAACAACATGCCAGTGAGGCGCTTGATTTGCGACAGCCCTACACGTTGGAATTCAACACTCCTAATGTTCGACCGCCTGCTCCAACAAGAAAAAGCTGTTAATGAATATTTGTATGACCGGGGTGCTAGGACAGCCTCTGGGAAGCTGGGAATTTTTTTGCCACGTTACTGGACGCTCATGCGCAATGCCTGTAGGCTCATGCGTCCTTTTGAGGAGGTGACAAACCTAGTCAGTCGCAACGAAGGCACCATCAGCGACATCATGCCATTTGTTTTCTTCCTGGAGCGTGCCCTGCGAAGAGTGCTGGATCAGGCTGTAGATGAGCGTGAAGAGGAAGAGGAAGAGTTGTGGTCACCATCACCACCAGAAACAGCCTTATCAGCATCGCTTGCTGGACCTGCAGCAACGCTGGAAGAGGATTGTGAGGAAGAGGATTCAGAGGAGGATTGTAGCTTTGAGGAGGAGGAGGAGGAGCAAGACCAAACACAACAGGCATCCCAGGGTGCTCGTTGTCACCTATCTGGTACCCGTGATGTTGTACGTGGCTGGGGGGAAGAACATACCTTCAATGACATCAGTGAGGAGGAGGAACGGGAAATGAGTAGCTCGGCATCCAACCTTGTGCAAATGGGGTCTTTCCTGCTGTCCTGCCTGTTGAGGGACACTCGTATAAAAAGGCTGAAGGAGAACGACCTGTACTGGGTGTCCACGCTACTAGACCCCCGGTATAAGCAGAAAGTGGCGGAAATGTTACCGAATTACAACAAGTCGGAAAGGATGCAGCATTTGCAAAATAAATTAAAAAGTATGCTTTACACAGCGTATAAGGGTGATGTCACAGCACAACGGGAATCTAACAGGGGGAGAGGTGGAAGTCATCCTCCTCCTCCTCCTCCCACGACCACGCCGGCAAGGACAGGACGCTTTAAAGACGTGTTGTTGATGGAGGACATGCGGACCTTTTTAAGTCCTATGCATCGCCACAGCCCTTCGGGATCCACCCTCAGAGAGCGACTCGACCAACAGGTAGCAGACTACCTCGCCTTAACTGCAGATATCGACACTCTGAGGAGCGATGAACCCCTTGACTACTGGGTGTGCAGGCTTGACCTGTGGCCTGAGCTATCCCAATTTGCGATAGAACTTCTGGCCTGCCCCGCTTCAAGTGTCCTGTCAGAAAGGACCTTCAGTGCAGCAGGAGGTATTGTCACTGAGAAGAGAAGTCGCCTAGGACAAAAAAGTCTAGATTACCTCACCTTTATTAAGATGAATGAGGGATGGATCCCGAAGGGACTGACACTGGGCGATACATTCGATTAAAAAAGACCTGATGAGATGAGCTGCCTTGGGCTAAAAATGGTCCACACGCTGCTGTATTTTAGCTCTGAATGACGTTTGACTTGCGTGACTTATCCGCCACCAACTAGGGTTCAAGCCGCCATGTTTTAGGGCACTTTCTGCCTGTGAAACAAACATCAATTTTTCTGGCCGCTGCTACAGCAGCGGCTGCAACAATACCAAATTTTGCAGGCATGTGTACATGCCTACTTTTTAGGCCCACTGGTGCAGCACTGTGGCTTCAAAAACCAAACCAAAAAAAAATCCTCCAAGATGGCACCAATATACCAGTGGTCTAAGCATCTTCCCACCTTGGCCTAAAAAGGGGAGGTGATTCAACAATTAAAAATCTCTGCCATTTACACGTCCACTGATAGGAGACGCGGAAGGTATTAAACTGATATGAACAATACTAAACTCACCACTCCTATCTGGTGGCACATTAGCTTGCCCGCGCAGTGCCCCAAATTTCAAGTAAGAGGACCGACCAAGCATCTTCTTCCATCTCCCTGTTACATAAATCAATGCCATATCCATAGAAATTGTAGAGAATATCCAGAATAGTTTTACAGGGCCAAATCATGTCGCCTGTTGAAAGAGGTGACCTTGCTCGGGTCCCAGGTGTGCGGTTCCTAAAATGGCTGCCATATACATGTCCTCTGATAGGAGACGCGGAAGGTATTAAACTGATATGAACAATACTAAACTCACCACTCCTATCTGGTGGCACATTAGCTTGCCCGCGCAGTGCCCCAAATTTAAAGTAATAGGACCGACCAAGCATCTTCTTCCATCTCCCTGTTACATAAATCAATGCCATATCCATAGAAATTGTAGAGAATATCCAGGATAGTTTTACAGGGCCAAATCATGTCGCCTGTTGAAAGAGGTGGCCTTGCTCGGGTCCCAGGTGTGCGGTTCCTAAAATGGCTGCCATATACACGTCCACTGATAGGAGACGCGGAAGGTATTAAACTGATATGAACATTTACTAAACTCACCACTCCGAGTGCTGTTATTTATTTAATTTTTTTGTGGTGAGGCTTTACAGGACAGAGTGCTTCTCCACGGGACATGTTAACTCACGGGCAGCTGGCTCATCAAGGAACCAGAGCAGCTTGAACGAGGTGACCTTGCTCGGGTCCCAGGTGTGCGGTTCCTAAAATGGCTGCCATATACACGTCCACTGATAGGAGACGCGGAAGGTATTAAACTGATATGAACAATACTCCACTCCTACCAGTAGGTCCGTCCCATTGTGATTTATGCCCCCCACCCACCGCGCAGGGATGGGGGCCGGGGGGGAGGAAAGTAGGCCCCCCCATTGTGATTTATGGCCCCCACCCACCGCGCAGGGGTGGGGGCCGAGGGGGGAGGACAGTAGGTCCCCCCATTGTGATTTATGGCCCCCACCCACCGCGCAGGAGTTGGGGAGGACAGTAGCTCCCCCCAGTGTGTATCATGGGCTTTGAGGACAGGTGTCAATCCATACCTGCCAAGTGACCCTATGTAGGGGTAACAGTCCCTATTCTGCTCTGTGTCAGTGTGTATCAGGGCAGGGCTTTGAGGACAGGTGTCAATGTTAGGTGATTTCGGCCCTTTATGGATTAAAAGCAGACTCTGCATCAACTGTGCAATTTTCCATGGGAGTTTTGCCATGGATCCCCCTCCGGCATGCCACAGTCCAGATGTTAGTCCCCTTGAAACATCTTTTCCATCAATTTTGTGGCCAGAAAGAGTCCCTGTTGGTTTTAAAATTCGCCTGCCCATTGAAGTCAATGGCGGTTCGCGCGGTTCGCCGGTTCGCAAACATTTGCGGAAGTTCGCGTTCGCCGTTCGCAAACCGAAAATTGCGGGTTCGCGACAACACTACTGTTAAGCATAAACATATTTCTATATTTCAATATTCTATATTGTAGCGGTACAAGCCACCTCCTGTTATTTAAAGGTGTAGAGATTTGCTTTTATTCTATATATTTAGGCTGATGGATACTGCCGCTATTGCTGCCACCCAGTTGTAGTTGGAGTTTAGGACTTAATTATTTGTGTTACTATTTATTTTATTTATAGACAATATTTAATTAATCCCTTAATCAATGTAAAAAAATATACATAACACTGGGTACTGTGCAATATTTTGCAAAACATTTATTTGTGCAAAAACTATAACAAATGGAGCATACAAAAAATACACCATATTTATGAGGTCAAAACCTATCAAATGCATTAATGTTGTCATGGTGCCTTGCAATAAATTAACTTTTTTACAACTATTTTAGAAGTGAATCAATCTCAACCCACATTTACAGAAGAGTTCATTCAATTCTAAGCTTGTAGATTTTTGCAAACAAACAAAAATATATATATAAATGACAGACATTTTTTTTTTACATCGGGTAATGCATAACTGTCTGTTTTTAACTGTAAGGCAAGAAGATGCTCACTAATGGATTTATTCTGCAGGCGGATAAACCATAATGATTTACTGTGAGAGTATTGATTAGAATAATTCAACAGTCATTAAAAAAGTCTAAAAAGTCTGTGAAATTAAAAAATCTGTTTCATGCTTCTTTACAAATTATGTCTCTTAGCGAATTGTTGGGCATCTGCCCAAGTCTGAAAATCAAGAAGACAGATGGAGACATTTATTTTCATAACATAGCTATAAGGTTCTTGCACAAGCCTTCATTGTTACAACGCTCATTTACTTTTTGAGGCTGTCTTCCCTTTGCTAAGTAATGAGTTTAAAACTAATGGTTATCGAAAGCATAATTTTGTAAATTATCACACAAAGAGTATGGCTATCAATTCTCCAATCTCTGCAAGCAAAACATAGAATCATACAACATAAATTGTACATTATAAAATCACCCGGGTGCTTTAAAAATGTAAACTATGGAAGTGTTCCTAGATAAAATTAACTTGTTTACTGTTTTTGGAGGTACATTAAGGAAGAGCTATCCAGAAAATCATTGTTGTTTAAAAAAATTAAAATGCTTACACAATCACATTTACATATAAACTTTCCAGTTTAATAGTTATATGATATTCTTTGAAGCCTTTTCACCCAAATTGTTTTAAATCCTTAAAGGTAACCACTGCTTCCTTGTACCTTCATTCGACAGAAGATGGATTTTCTAGAACACTTTGTTATTGTCCATTTACAATATCTAGTAATCAGGACTAGAAGGGTGCATTGCAAGAAGATCTGGGCTGGAGATCGCACAGATTTCTGCACAGTTTCTTTGTGGTTCTCGTAAACGGACACTCTAACCTTGAACATACTGAATTTGAGCACTGGGGAAGTGGAGTCACAATTCAATTCAAAATGTATGTCTTAGCAATCAAGGATCCCAATGTCTCAATGTACGGGTGCAGACTAGCAAGAAGCAGGGTTGCCTTGTTTATTACTTTTCAATGAATTTGTTCCATAAAGCATTGTTTAGCTATATGTGCGGTAGCAAGTAACTGCATTTCAGTATCGGGGGTACTAGTATGAATGAACTTGGATTTTTAGCTTTTGTTTACAACCTGTGTTGGCTTCTACTGAGTTATGTTTACAGACATTTTACAGAACGAAAATACTTTTTACAGAACGAAAAACGCAAAACTTTTGCCTATTAAAAATAAAAGTATCTACATTTTTCAAACATCTGGAAGTGATCATTACCACTGACTGAAGGCAAACATGTAGCTATTAGCCAAAAGGTTCAAGAAGAATTACTGAAGTGCATACAAAAATACAAGAAAGTGAAGATTATATGTCTATAACATATAACTGGTATTTGTTATAATGGACTATAAGTATATGTAGGTTACAAAGCATCTGTGTGACACATCATTTATGCAATATAACCGATAACTGCAGACTGGATAACTGGATAAAGTTTACTCTGTATTTTTACAGTGGGACTTAAAGACAAGCTCCACATTAATATTTTGTGAGAGTTCCTAGAAGGGGAATTGGGGATGTTATAAATAAACAAACAAACAGTATTACACTATGTTGCCATTTCTTGTAATTTAAGGTGGATACAATATAACCTTGAAGTTGCACGGAGGTGGATACTGTTCAAGCAATATTGGATCCTTCATACAGCGTGATCATTTTATTGTTTATGTTAACACCCTTAAAAAAACAATTCATAGGAACTCGAATTTGTCCATTTGTGGTAGCCTAGAATATGTTTTTATCTAGGGGTATATCTACTAAGTGCTCACACTTCAGTTTGTATTTTGTATGTAAAAATTGGGAAAGGTTCTTATGTGTTTTAGCTGCTTACACCTGTACATAGTTTTTATTGCTTACTTTTATTTCTCTCTAAGTGTTTTTACATCTAGAACAATTCCCAACTTCTTTTATCCCTTATGGGGGGTGTTGTTATCCCTTGTGCCCCTGCCATTTTAATTCTGCAAAATAATGGCAATGTTTTCATTGCACACCTCTAGTGAGAGTCTTCCTGACAGCCACTAGAGGCACTATGCATGTGAGAACCAGACTCGGTTATCAACCAAATGCTACTCATAGAGTGCAGTTGATTGGCGCAGCACAACATGCGCACAAGCCTCCCAATGCTTCCTTATTCCCTGTCACGTATTCATCCGCTTATAAAAATGTGGTCAATGACATTTACTGTCCACACAGGAAAAGTTGTGCCGAGCAGCAACCTAATCCACAGAAGGGTTACTATTATGCTGAGCAGCAATTATGCAAATGGTAACCTGGTAACTGACTTTGGGGTCAAAGACCTGTTACAGCCTATCAGATCAAGAGGAGGGGTATTTAGGCCCAGTTCTCATCCCGCTCAGTGCCCTGTTGTGGTTGTCTGAGAGTGTGTTCCTGTTTATAGTTTTCTACCTGGTTTTTGAGTTTGGCTTTGTTTATTGACTTCTCTATATTCTGGTATCCTGACTCTTGGATTTCCTCATTGCTGCGTCCCTTTCTGTGTTCCCTGACTTTGGCTAGTATTTTGACTTTTCTATGTACGTTAAATCCGGCCATTCTAAGGACCGGTAATACATTACTTATTTGTCATTGTGCTATACAGTTCTACATTCTGGATCATACAGTAATCCTGACTTTCCCTCAGCATTGATTATCTCAGCCAAGGAGGTGGGGTGACCTCAGCAAGACCAGTACACCACAGGATATATGGTAAGTAAATCTTTTTTTTTTAACCCTTGCAGGATGGGCAATAATCCAACTAGTAAGTAGAAAACTATAACATTAAGATGTCCATAATCCTAATGCTATAAAGTTCCTTTAACTCCTTAAGGACACATGACATGTCATGATTCCCTTTTATTCTAGAAGTTTGGTCCTTAAGGGGTTAAGAAGAATTGTGTCCCATGTCTTTAAAGTAAAGAAGGATAAAAAAAAAAATATTAGGACTTGTTTTCAATCTTGTCATTACTTTTTATTGGCCAGTTGCTGCTTGCTAAAGTGCCTGTCAACACTGTTAGCAACTATTTGCTTACAGTAAAATTTCACCAGTAACTTTAAGGAATTACTGGCTGCTGCCAATTAAAAGCCAGTCACTGGGTATTTGCTTATAGCTCCCATTAGCCTCTGTTACTGCTCAGTAAATTGTTTCTGACTAGTTTCCAACCACGGCATTACTGTTTAAGAGCCCTTCTCTAACTCTCAAACATTAACACCTTTTTACTGCCTGGTACTAAAAAGTTAACAAATTAATATTATTATTATATTTATATAGCGCCAACAAATTATGTAGAGCTTAACAGTGGATGGACTAACAAACATGTAGTTCTAACCAGACAGAAACAAAGGGTTTGAGGGCCCTGCTCAATGAGCTTACATGCTAGAGGGAGCGGGGTATAGTGGCACAAAAGGTAAGGCAAGTTTTAGGGAAGTACATTGGTAGAAGAGTATTCAATGAAGACCTAGTGAGGGTTTTGGAGCCATTAACAGTTTAATTAATATGCTTTTGTGAAAAAATGAGTTTTTTTAATGATTATTTGAAGGAGTGGAGACTGGGTGAGCGTCTAATGGAAAAGGAAAGGGAGTTCCACAGGAATGGTGCAGCCCTAGAGAAGTCTTGAAGGTGAGCATCAAAGATGATAGTATGAACAGAGTATAGACGTAGGTCTTTGGCAGAGTGTAGAGGCCTAGACGGGACACACTTGTGTATTAGGGAGCAAAGATAGGTGGGAGTAACATTATGTATAGATTTGAAAGCAAGAACCAGAATTTTATATTGAGCCCTATATCCAATGCAGGGACTGCCAGAAGGGGGAGGCGTGGGAGGTGCAGGCGGACAGGAAGATGAGCCTCACCGCTGCATTCATTATCGACTGCAATGGGGCGAGTTGGGAGTATGTAAGGCTCTGAGAAGCAGTAGACAAGGTGAGAAAGGACAGTGGCATGGACCAGCACCTTGGCCACATCTGGCGTTAAGTAGGGGAGGATGCGCGCAATGTTTTTGAGGTGGAAGCGGCAGGATTTAGCAATCAACTGGACTTGAGGGATGAAGGAGAGGTCGGAGTCAAAGAGGATACTTAGGCAGCGAGCCTGCGTGGTGGAGCTGATGGTAGCACCATTAACAAGGAGGTAGTCAGAAACTGGAGTAGCAACACTTGAGGGAGGAAAGGCCAGAAGTTCTGTTTTGGACATGTTGAGCTTAAGGAAGTGGGCAGCCATCTAATTAGAAATAGCAGAGAGGCAGTTAGAGACACTAGACAAGAGGGGCGGGGAGAGATCAGGGGAGGGCAGATAGATTTGCCTATCATCTGCATAGAAGTGATATTGGAAGCCAAATGACCTGATGAGTTTACAAAAGAGGCAATTCCAGAGAAAGAAACACCTAAAAAGCACTGGGTGAGGTAGGAGGAGCACCAGGAGAGCGCAATATCTTGTAGACTGAGATTACGGAGGATGAGAAAAAGCTGTCGATGATCAACAGTATCAAAAGCTGAGGAAAGGTCAAGGAGAATTAGGATAGAGTAGTGACCATGAGATTTTGCAGCGAGTAGCTTGTTTGATACTTTGGTCAGAGCTATTTCAAAAGAGTGCTGAGCGCGGAAACCAGACTGAAGTGGGTCGAGCAGAGAACTAGATTCGAGGAAGTCTGTCAATCTCACATACACAAGTATTTCAAGGATCTTGGACGCAAAAGGCAGTAGCGAGATAGGGCGGTAGTTGGATGGGGAGTTAGGTTGAAGGTTGGGCTTTTTTTTTTTTAGAATCAGGGTTACAGTTGCATGTTTGAAGGGTAATGGAAATATACCAGAGGAGAAGGGGAGATTGAGAATTTTAGTGAGAGGCAAAGCAAGAGAAGGAGACAGAGTAATAGCATAAGTATCCTTGGCACACATGTAAAAATATGGGTAATTTATTTACCCATGAAAGTGGAAGGGTAGTGATTTGACATACACTAACTAGCCACAACATTTAAACCACTGACAGGTGAAGAGAATAACATTGATTATATTGTTACAATGGCACTTGTCATTGGGTGAGATATATTTGGCAGCAAGTGAACAGTTCGTTCTTGAATGTCATGTGTTGGAAGCAGGAAAAATGTGAAAGAAAATATGTGAATAATTTAGAAAAATGCCAAATAGTGATGGCCAGGTCAGAGAGTTCCTGGTGTGCAGTGGTAAGTGCTTACCTAAAGTGGTGCAAAGAAGGACATCTGGTGTCAGGTTCATGGGCGCCCATTGATGCACATGGGGATGAGGGCTAGTCTGTGTGGTCCTATCACACAGAAGAGCTACTGTAGCACAAATTGCTGAAAAACTTAATGCTAGACATGATAGAAAGGTGTCAGAAAACACAGTGCATCACAGTTGGCAGCTTATGGGGCTCCATAGCTGCAGACTGGTCAGAGTACACTTAATGATCCCTGTCCACCGTTCACCATCAAAAGTGCCTTCAATGGGAACTTCAGAATGAAAACTGGACCATGGAGCAATGGGAGAAGGTTCACTGGTCTGAAATGTAGAATTCACAAGTGTGCCTAACAATCATTATTACTGACATTAACAGTAGCAAAACACCGTATACATATACATATGCATATTGACCACAGGGCATTACACTAAAAAAACAAAGCACACATTAAAACTTATTTATTGATTTATAAAATATTTTACCAGGATGGATACATTGAGATTACTCTCGTTTTCAAGTATGTCCTGGATCCACAAAACATTGCATTGTTACAATAGGATAAAATATTACAAAAATACAATTTCCAAACAATATATATGTGTGTGTGTGTGTATATATATATATATATATATATATATATATATGTATATATATATATATATATATATATATATATACACACATATATAAATTTAACATATAACAGGTGTTAAATGTATTCAATCATGACAAGTGCATTTTGTGCTGAGGTATATTGCCATAGATCTCTTAAAAGATTTTAGATTGAATGAAGATTTGACTGTGTCCCTGAGGTTATTCCATAATTGTGGTGCTCGGTAAGAAAATGAGGATCGAGCTACTTTATTTTTGTATTGAGGTATGCTAAATATCGTGCTAGAACTTGAATGGAGGTTATAGGAGGTTAGAAAAGGTGGGGAGAGCATTCGTCTCAGATAGGGTGGGTGCTTCCCAGAAAAGCTCTTATGCACAAGGCTGGAAAGATGAAGAGTGCTTTGGGATTCCAGCGATAGCCAGTTGAGCTCTTTTAACATGTCACAATGGTGGGTAAAGTAATTGCATTCTAGTACAAAGTGCCAGAACAAATTATATAATGTATTAAGTTTATAAAGGTGGGTTTGTGATACAGGTGCATAAACAACATTCCTATATTCAATGACCAGCATTAGCATTTGTTGCCTTACTGTAGGGCTTAGGCAGGATTTGTTTCTGTACAGGGCACCTAGTTTTGGGTATAGTTATGAAGAAATGTTGTCAATGTGAAAGCCAAATAATAGATTGGGGTCCTAGCAACATACCTAGATATTTAAAAGATCAGACTGCTGTCAGTGTGCTATTTGAATTTGTTCTGATACATAGTTGTTTTCGTAGTTTACGTAATTTAGGTACCATTCCAAAGATCATTGTAACTGTTTTGTCAGTGTTTAGGAAGAGTTTATCCACTTTTCTACCTGTGGGAATTGGGTTTGGAGCACAGCCTCAAGCTGCGGTAAATTGGGTTTACTAGCATAGATATCAAACTGCAAATATATTAAAAAAAGGCCAGGCATTTGATATAAAACAAAGTGATCTAAGTCTTAGAATAAAATATGCATGTTTAAGGTAAACAGTCACACCACTGAGGTGTGGTTGCTATGATGACAACTTACACAGCACGTGTTCCTGTGCTTTATCAATAACTGTCTGTGTAAGAGTTTGGTATCTTTGTGAGCAAAAAGAATAAATGTTCTCCCTTAACCTGTGCGTTTTACCACTTTGTAACTACTAACTGTATAATGCAGTTGTAGAAAGCACACATCATGATAAAGATATGTCTCTTTGTACATGTGAAGGAACCTAACATGACCTTAGGATTGCTGAGTTTTACCACAGGAATTGTTGGGGTGATACCTAAAAATAATTTTGCTCGAAAAAAATACATGCTGCACATCTTAAAAAAGAGTAATATTGTGGTAGAAGTGTTATATAGTTAATTGAATTGTGCACCGTCAAAAATTGGTTTCAGGAGAAGGACTTAAATACATGAAAAAAAATGTCAGCATGGCATTTGGCCATATGCTGATTTGTTAATAAGGAACAATGTGGAGAAATGAATCGGTCAAACCGAAAGATGTGAAAATGGACTAATCAGTGTAATGCAAAATATATACATAATATAAATATGATATGTTCCTGCCATTTGGTCTATGGATCAAGTGAGAAAAAGTAACCAATAGAGATAAAAACAATTACAGCAATCACTTGATCGCCCCAAATTTGGCTAAATTGCAAACTGCAGCTTGTAACGAAACGAATCTCCAAGTCTAATAGTAAATTAAATATTCTAATGGGAATGTAGAGACACGCAGCCACAATGAATCTGTGAGGAAATAATCACAATCTTGGAAAAGGTTTAAGCACGGGAGACGTTTCCATCACTAATTTTTTTAATTATAGTTGTTATGCTACAAGTGGGATTGAGTACATTTTGCTTCACAGGAAAAGTAAGGACACTTAAAATAAATGTCCTTGGAAATTCAGCTAAAAGATATAACGATATGTAAACCCCTTCACTACCAAGCAGTTTGCAAAGAAAAAATAAAACACCTCCCGAGTCTGAATAATATGTGTTCGCTGGAAAGTAATATTTAAATGTATTTTTCATTTTAGTATGCTTAATGGAAATAAAATGAAAATTTAGAATAAACAAAAAATAATTTGCCATATAATGATGTTACAGATAAAGAAACAGTGTTGTAAATAAATATGTATGTAAAGTGTAATTATAACGATTAGAGAGAAGGAGACAGAGAATATAGGGTGCTGGAGGGAACCAGCTGCCCCAGCTCTGAAGTGGTTACAAGGGGTACAGGGGGCTTAACCCCGGAGGCAAGAACAGGAGAAATGAAAGAATGGGCAAAATGGCCACCACACATAAAGCTATGTGAAGGTGGGAGATTGCTCATTCAATGATCTGTACCCCTTTGGTAATGGTATTTGTGGGGAAGAGGAAAACGTAACTTTTAAAACAAAAACCTTTTTATGTTTGTTATGGAAGAAGACGTGGGTATTCAACCTTTAATAAGACAACTTATACTTATAGTAGTGAGGTATAAAACTGGCTCTACTTATGGCCAGGAGGGTGGAATTTTCCCTGGTAGGGTAAATTCGTGGGTGAGATACGTACTCACAAATACTGGTCCAAGCTCATGCAGTGTATGAGTACCTAGAAATCAGTAGGGAACACAGGTCCCTAATGATTATGCGTATAGTATATCAGTCTTTATCATCGTATAGTGGCCAGAGGACTGGCCAGGAGGGATATGGGCTAGAGTATGTGGGGATAGTGAGTAAGCCTAGGTGGGTAAGGCACCCTTGGAAGGGGAACAGAGTGGTCACTAAAGTGGGCTATAGGCACTGGTGTGGGAGGACGGGCAGAGGAAACCAATGGCCAATTCTGACTGTGTATACATGCCCCACAGAGCGTGAAATAGTAGCTTGTTGTCAGATGGACCCAAAGGATATGACCATCCCTCACCCTTAATAGCCCTAGGATAAATAGCTGTCTCCCCTGAACCTAGGGGACTGTGACACACTACCTGCTGCTTCAAGGCAGCCTCAAGGTTGTCCCTGTTACTCAGCCCCACTCGCCCAGGTGTTCCTAAAGAATGAGGTATACTGCAAATTTGCTAGAGCCAGAACCAAGGAAACAAAAGGAAAAGGAGGAGGAGTAATAATCAAAGAAAAAATCATAAAGTTAAATCAAACCGGAGTGCATCGGCATTCTGTAATGCTTACTGTTCAAAGCTCATGCCGTAGATAAGTGCTTAAGGATCAGTAGGAAACACTGATCCCTGGTAATTATGCACCTAGTATTTTAGCAACATGTAGTAGCCCGAAGGCTGGCCAGCAGGGCTAGTGGCTTGGGTGTATTGGGATAATAGATAAGCCCGGGTAGGTAAGGTACCCTTGAAAGGGGAGCAGAGTAGTCACTAGAGAGGGCTACAGGTACTGGTGTGAGAGGACGGACAAAAACAAATGGCTAGTTCTGACAGTATATGCATGCCCCACTGAGCATGAACTGATAGCTTGCTGTCAAGTGGACCTGAAGGACATGTCCATCCCTCACCCTAAGTAGCCCTACGATAACTGACTGTCACCCTTAAAGTCAGGGGACTATGAAACACTGCCTGCTGCTTCAAGGCAGCCTCAAAGTAATCCCTGATGCTAAGCCCCACTCGCCCAGATGCTGCTAAAGAGTCATGAGATCGAATACAGGAGTGCTAGAGCCGGAGCAAACGGAAAAACAGGGGGGGGAGGGGGAAAACCAAACAAAGGAGGAAAATAACAAATACAAAGTTAAATAAAACAGGAATGCATCGGCATTCTGTAATGCTCGACGCGCGTTTCGGCGTAACAACGCCTTTGTCAAGAGCTGAGGAGGTCTGCCTACCTGCCCGTATTTAAACGATGACGAAGCCCGCCTTGTGGGAAACCGCCCGCCAAACGTCGGCGTAGGCCCCACCCACGGTACTGCGTCATGTTCCCGGCATCCGGAAATGGACTGCGGTCCAATGGGGAAACGAGGGGAGGAGTCAACGTAGACTGTCCCACGTGGGGGGCGGGCTGACAGTCAGTTGTCAGTCTCTCGCATAGACCCGCCCCTCTCAACAGTATAATCCTATCTGATCCCCGTCATATGCTGTGGACATGAGGGTAAAGGGCTACAAACATCTCAAAAGGGAGGGTCAAACAGTACATATAAGTCTGTGAAGCCTATTTAGGTGTGTATTTTGGCTGTTAGAGTCCCAAATAGATGTGTAGTTCCCATATGTCCTCTTGACTATTTTTGTCTTTCAGAAGGTGGCCATAGGTTACAATTCCACCAAATACTGACAGCCATCGGTGGTAGCAATTGGAAATAGTGACATAGGCTACTTGACAGCCATATACTGTATAGCCCCCCGAATGTGTCGGTTACATGGGGATGTATTCAGATGGCTGATAGTACATTCTGTCAGTAAAGGGGAAAGGAGCGTATATGGTCCACCCTATAGCCCCTAAAAATGTGGGGTGAGGTAGCAAGGCAGCATATGTTGCTTAGGGTCTATAGAGGTGGGGGGGATACGGGTATGGGTTCCTATGTGGGTTTAAAGGACGGTGGGCACGAGATTCATTCCGTTCCCTGTGGGGTAGTAGGTAAGTTGGTGGGTTTATATTAGGCAGAGATACTATTGAACACGGGGGGGGGGGGGTATTCCATAAATACCTTATATCATCACATTTTGTGCAAAAAACACCAAGTAGAGTGGCCTTGAAGAGTAGTAAAAAGACAAGAAATAAAAGAGGAAGAATACGTAGGTGTGAACCCTCTAAGAAAAAGGGCACTAGCCACTTAGATGAGAGGGGTCTAGTGTGTAAAGAGAATAATAAATGTTGGACATGTCTCATGATTGGGGACTACCCAGTGGTAATATATTTCAAATGTAAGGGGCGAAAGAGAAGCCTTCGTTCAACCCTTTTGGATGCAGGGTATTGAGCTTATAGATCCACCTGCACTCTCTTTGGCGCAAAAACTTGTCAAAGTCGCCTCCTTTGGGTCCATCTGACAACAAGCTACTATTTCACGCTCTGTGGGGCATGTATACACAGTCAGAATTGGCCATTGGTTTCCTCTGCCCGTCCTCCCACACCAGTGCCTATAGCCCACTTTAGTGACCACTCTGTTCCCCTTCCAAGGGTGCCTTACCCACCTAGGCTTACTCACTATCCCCACATACTCTAGCCCATATCCCTCCTGGCCAGTCCTCTGGCCACTATACGATGATAAAGACTGATATACTATACGCATAATCATTAGGGACCTGTGTTCCCTACTGATTTCTAGGTACTCATACACTGCATGAGCTTGGACCAGTATTTGTGAGTACGTATCTCACCCACGAATTTACCCTACCAGGGAAAATTCCACCCTCCTGGCCATAAGTAGAGCCAGTTTTATACCTCACTACTATAAGTATAAGTTGTCTTATTAAAGGTTGAATACCCACGTCTTCTTCCATAACAAACATAAAAAGGTTTTTGTTTTAAAAGTTACGTTTTCCTCTTCCCCACAAATACCATTACCAAAGGGGTACAGATCATTGAATGAGCAATCTCCCACCTTCACATAGCTTTATGTGTGGTGGCCATTTTGCCCATTCTTTCATTTCTCCTTTTAAAGTGTAATTATAATACATGTTGTCGAATTGCCATACCATAGCACCCTAATTGCAGCCATGTCGCTTTTTTAGAGACACATACACTACTGAATGCTTAGACCTGGCATGACTAACCTGGAGCCCTGATCCACTTGTAATGATTTTTTGAAGGAGTGGAGACTGGGTGAGCGTCTAATGGAAAAGGGAAGGGAGTTCCACAGGAACGGTGCAGCCCTAGAGAAGATTTTTTTTTTTTTTAATTGACAATTTTTATTTTCAAGTTCAAACCTGGGGTACAGAAGGAAGAGGGGGTGGGGGAAGAAACACATATGTTAATTCCCAACAGTTTGTTTACAATATTTTACATCCTGTACACATTTTCTAGCATAAACATAACTATAGTAATTTTTTGTGCCCTTGTGACTATCATTTTGGCAGGCCAACCTCCTGTTACATTCCCTTCGGTCGGTCTGCTTTGTGTCTGTTGGTTTTGCGTTTTACTCTGTGTTTTATGGGTAGGGTATGGGGGGGTGGGGATGGGGGTTGAGAGATTAGCATGTACGTACTGCCTGACTCTGGAGATAGTGTTTTCATTATCCAATATGGTCGGAGTTTACCCGCAAGTCCACCAAACATCGTACCGTCTGCCTCCCCACACCTCCAACATAGGGGTGATGTTCCCAGGAATATTTGTACTAATTGGACTGGCACCATGTACCATCTGTAATATATTTTCCGCAGTAACTCGATGTGTGTCGTGCATGTCTTTTTCCCCTTGTGTGCTGTGAGTGCTTTTGACCATTGTGTTGCATCGAATATTCTCCCCATGTCCTCCTGCTGTGCTCCGCTAAATCTATCTAGAGTTATCAGGGTCCCGATATTGAGGAGCGTATAACACATGGAGATTACCCCTTTCGTTAGCTTTCGGGTCATACATGCTACCTCAAACTTAGAGTTCGTAGGAGTGTTCTCAGTGTTAGGTGTTTGGTTCGCTAACATGGTTTTGAGTTGAAGGTACGAGAATATCATTCTAGAGGGCAGATTGAATTTCTCCTGGAATACAGGGAATGGCAGTAGTTCTTGTGAGGTGTGAAGGTCTTTAATGTGTGTGCAGCCTCCTTTTATCCCCTCTCTGTGGTCAAACATGGGATTAGATATATGTATGCTGGTCAGCGGTGCTGCCTGTGACCATGGTGCTGTGGTGCTCAGTAGTGTTCGTGTCCTGTCCCTGATAGCTATAAGTATTGTTTTGGTGGGTAGCATATGAGGTTGGCCCTAGAGAAGTCTTGAAGTTAAGCATCAGAGATGATAGTACGAACAGAAGATAGACGCAGGTAGACATGGATGCGCACAATGTTTTTGAAATGAAAGCGTCAGGATTTGGCAATCGACTGGACATGAGGGATGAAGGAGAGGTCGGAGTCAAAGAGAACACTTAGGCAGCAAGCCTGTGTGGTGAACCTGATGGTAGCGACAGAAGCGGGAGTAGCAACACTTGAGGGAGGAAAGGCCAGAAGTTCTGTTTTGGACATGTTGAGCTTAAGGAAGTGTGCAGCCATCTAATTAGAAATGGCAGAGAGGCAGTTAGAGACACTAGACAAGAGGGGCGGGGAGAGATCAGGGGAGGGCAGATAAATTTGCGTGTCATCTGCATAGAAGTGATATTGGAAGCCAAATGACCTGATGAGTTTACCAAGGGAGGCAGTATAGTTTGAGAACAGTAAGGGACCAAGGACTGAACCATGGGGGACACCAACAGAGAGAGAGTTGGGAGGAAGTGCTAGAGAAAGAAACACTAAAAGAGCGCTGGGTGAGGTAGGAGAAGCACCAGGAGAGAGCAATATGTCATAGACCTAGATTACGGAGGATGAGAAGAAGCTGTTGATGATTAACAGTATCAAAAGCAGAGGAAAGGTAAAGGAGAATTAGGATAGAGTAGTGACCTTGAGATTTTGCAGCGAGTAGATTGTTTGATACTTTGGTCAGAGCTATTTCCAAAGAGTGCTGAGCACGGAATCCGTGCTGAAGTTGGATGGGGAGTTAGGGTCAAGGTTAGGCTTTTTTAGAATCTGGGTTACAGCTGCATGTTTTAAGGGTAATGGAAATATGCCAGAGGAGAGGGAGAGATTGAGAATTTTAGTGAGAGGCAAAGCAAGAGAAGGAGACAGAGTACGGATAAGATGCGCGGGAGTAGGATCAAAGGAGCAGGTGGTGGGGCGGGAGGACCAGAGCAGATCAGAAACATCTTATGCTGTAGCGGGTGAGGATGAGCATAGAACAGCAGAGGGAATGAGGCTGGGTGAAGTATTGTAAGGGGAAGGAGAGAGATGAGAGATCTCTTCCCTGATTGTAAGGGTTTGGGTTCGCGGGAGAGTGTGGTTATAAGGGTATTGAAGTAATTTACTTTTGCAGATGAAAGAGCCAAGCTGTAAGAGCGCAGCATAAATTTAGAGTGGAGATGGTCAGATACGGAGTGCGACTTCCTCCAGCAGCGTTCAGCAGTTCTGTAGAATTTTTGGAGGTATCGTGTCAGCTTGGTGTGCCAAGGTTGTAGTTGGGGGCGCTTGCTGCATTAAGTGTAGTGGGTGCCATGATGTCTAGTTGAGAGGAGAGGGTGGAATTGTAGAAGGAGATGTGTTCGGGAATCAGTATTGCAAATTTTGCACCAATCTAACTAAAATGTGAATTATTCTGTCAACTCTTTGTTCCTTATGAAATCTCTACTATTCACAGTTTAGCGAATAAAACCAAATTCGAACTGACTTTTCCTCATTGCACATAAAACTGCGATTTCACACTGTCCACCACACAATGTGGGTCCCTGTCCAAATGTATTTTCTTTGGTGTTCTTCAAAGGACAACAAAGACAAAACCCCAATATGTGTTGTACAAGGAAATCATCAAATGCTGTTCAAATTAAAACAAAAAAAAAAATCAGCTAATATATGAAAGATTCAAAAGTACTATTTACATAAACTATACCGAGTAAGACTGGAAATGTTGGCACACACTTTTGGGAGGCCTTCACCTTTTTCAGAGGGGTTCCACAGCTGCTTCAGCAGTGATCAGTGATGTGCACTCTATCACTAGCACTTATTATTAGCATTTATACAGCTCAATACCAGCCCATGTGAACCACCCTCACTTCTTCATATATCCTAATTTTAGCAGGTTTATGATGGTGTGTGATGTGTTTATGTGTTTTTCAAAACCACATAAAATGAAACGATATTGAAAATAAAATTTGGCTTTGTATTATTTGGATAATTATAAATATAGATTGTACTGCTCCTATCAAGGTAATGCTAAATGTATAAATAATATTGTTATAATGTATATATTTTGCAGTACACTGACCCATTTTTGCGCTCTTTTGGTTCATATGATTCCTTTTCTGAATCAATTTTTTGGGGCCCAAATTCAAGCTTAACACACATATGCCCAAAATTTAGCTGCCCTGTTTTTTTGTTTTTTTTCTAGAAAAAATATATTTTCACCATGCACAGATCTATATTAGAGCATAAGAAACACAACTGCTCACTGTAATAGAAAACAGAAAAGAGGGAGTCAGCCTGTTAGACAAAAGCTCTGAAACTGGAAAGGTATAGGGATTCACCAAAAAACCTAGGAGAGAATATAGACAAATAATGGCTACTATAGTAACCGTTTATCCAGGAGCTTACTTAGTAGTGTGAGTGAAATAAAATAAATAAAAAATAAATAGAAAATTAGTCAAATTGAACTGAAGAGTGAGACGAAAGAGAAAAATAATGATCTAAATAATGATCTAAAGTGCAGGTTACGTGACTTCCTTTGATATACTTAATATGGATTAACCCTTAATCGTTTGATTTAATCATATAATTAGACCCAGTTATGTGGGACCCAAATGGGTAGGGAAGGTATACAAAGAAAATGAGATAAAATGCAACTCCAATACTTAGTTATAGAGAAAAGTAAGAATAAGTATCTATTTAGAGGATACAGTAACCAAATGGTTAAAAATGTGTCACAAAGTATCCAATATCTTCTATTTAAACAAATGATTTCTTAGAGTGAATAGGCTTATTATAATAAAACTATTCTGTATTAGGCAATATAGATATATATCGCTAAAGACAACTGTAGGTATAAAAGTATTATTTATTAAAAATATAAAAAAAAATCCAAATATTCAAAAAATAAAGTTAATAGCACATCCACAATATTAGTGCCAGTCTATTATGGGTAAAAAATGCAAGACCACCTTGTTAAAAAGTATGGATGGATCCGGATGCTGTATGTGATCCTCTTGCCCAGATCCTGGTTGCCGGTGAGGACGGCGTGCGTTCCACAGTGCGTTCCACCTCGAGCCTCACTTCGGGGGAACAGTACTGCTCTCGCGGCGGTGTCAGTAATGCGCCTGGGATCCGGGACAGGTGAGCGATTCTGCAGAAGTACCCTGGCTGGATAAAGCTTGTGTGGATGTTCCTTCTTGCTGTTCTAGCTGTCTCAGAACGTTTAGCATTAAAACATAAAAACATTAAAAACTATTTAATGCCAAATAAAATGATGGCACTAGGGAACTCCAGACACTATAACCAGTCTAATGAGATGAAGTAGATACAGTGCCTTCAGTATCCCTTTAATACAATAGACAGTGCAGTGTTCAGTCCATATTTTTTCCCAATACAGCCTTGAATCATGCATTTTTGTAATCTTTCTACAAAAATAAAATTTTTTATAAAACGGTGATGTGGCAATCCTAGGAGGATGAAGCTTGATTATTTTAGACAGATGGTGTACCGTTTTACCCAGTGAGAACAATAATTGCAAATAATAATTTTTAAAAGCACATTATAATGATTACATCCTAGACAGAATCAAATCAGAAAGTTTAAAATTTAATTACACAAAATTAAATTGTTATATTATGTTCATGAAAATCTCAAAAGATAACATGAATGGCTTGCTGTTAAGACTATACTTCCAGTTACCATATGCTACATTTTTATTTCAAAGCTTTATAATATGTACAATAGACATTACTTACAAACAGTGTTTATGATGTTAATCTCTTGCAGTTTGGCCTTATGTGAACAGTGTGCTAATAAAATAATTAATAACTAACCATAGGCCATTGATGTAGAAAATTACAATATGTAAGCAGAACTATAATCTTACGTTGATTAAAAATGATTGCAATTTGCTGAATCTTGCCAAAATGGTAATATGTTTCTAGTGCTTCATATTATGGGTGGATAACCTACAACAAACTTCCAGCTGTTACTAGAAGGAAGCCATTTATATTTTATGTTTTGTATTTATTTATTTTTGTTGTTGTTGCTTGTGGCTGAGTTGAGAAATCATTGCTTTTTCTGTGACCATTGAACTGTAAAAAATTAGTTATTTTTCTATGTCTACGTAAATGTTTGCACTTGATTATATACGGCTATTAAAGGGACACTATGGTCACCAAAACAACTACAGCTTAATGCCGTTCTAGTGTGTATAGTTTGTCCTTGCAGGCATTTTAATGCAAACACTGCCTTTTCAGCCTAGGAATACAACTAGTGGAAGTCACTCAGACGGCCTCTAGAGTTGCTTCCTGGGTTTGTGCTGCACTGACGTTCAGTGTCTCCATGTTACAATAATCACACTCACAAAAGCAGACCTACCCTGACTGCACTTCTAGAAGCCCTTAAGTCCACCATCTGGATGCAGGTAGCTTTATTGAGTGAAATATCCACACTAGATCATAGGGCTTGAAGAACTCCACCCAGCTACACATCACAGCAGAGCTCACTGCTACATTCCAAGACAATATATTACTGGCACTGCAGAGGCAAGTAGAAGTTCATGTCGGGGGAAGGCAGGAGAGATAGGAAAACTTTAACAATGCTTGATAAGCCTAATTTTTGAATATAATATACCCACAGTCCTTACAATTGAAAGGGCGCATCAGGCCCTGAAGCTACTGCAGACTGAGAGGGCTTCACGACATATCATATGCTATCTCCGGTCCTTCCTATTAATGGAGAGAATTATGGTGAAGGCAAGGACCCAGGATCACCGTCACTCTGAGGGTGCCCAGGTCACATTATTCCAATATTCCAATACTTACCGTCACAACTCGCTACTGCAGGATAGACAGATCCCCTATAAATGGGTCTTCCTCTTTAGTTTACAAACTTGCTGAGGAAACATATGGCATCATCTCATGTGGCCAGAAGTGGCACCTACATTCTTACAATCTCTAGATGTATCCAAAGCAAACATTAGCAATTGGATCCTGCACTCTGTGGACCAACCTACAGGTCTGAAGGGTGCCCCCCAGCGGCACTGGGCAATGTCCCCACCAGGTAACATTATTATTATTATTTATAAAGTGCCAACAAGTTCTGTAGCACTGTACAATGGGTGGACTAACAGACACGTATTTGTCTCTAGCATGTAAGCTCATTGAGCAGGGCCATCAACCCCTCTGTTCCTGTGGGTCCATTCTGGTTACAATTACATGTCTGTTAGTCCACCCATTGCACAGCACTATGGAATTTGCTAGCGCTATATTGTAACGGAGTGCAATATTAAAATCCATGATCTCCGCTGGTATTAAGGGTAAATCCACAGTCAGCGCTGAAAAGTAAGGCAATATCCCAAATCCCCCAGTAACCGGACGAAACACAGTTCTGGGAGTCAACTGAGGTCTTTATTCACAGGCTTTCATATTTATACCATTCCCCATGCAAGGGGGTTCCAGACAGACTTAGCAGGGGTAATACAGTAGGGGACTACATGGGGGACTTAACATTCTGGACATTTCTCCCATCAGGCACTGCTGCACGAGAGGGATACTCCACTGGAATACACCGTTAAGTGGATTATCCCTCCGTGCAGTAAAACCGACATTTCACATTAAAATCCATAACTTCCATATAATTCACTCTTTTTGCACGAATGGACGGTCGGTAAATAGCTGGGGTCCGGGGTTATACTTCGTGAGAATACCGCTCAGATCCCAGCTAAAACTACCGAACGGCGCACAAAATAAACTTAACCATCGAGTTCGGTTTAAAACTACTGAAGCCCGATGGGAAACATAATGGGATACGGGCGGAACTCCGACCACTCTTGAAGTCCAGCGGTGTTTGTGTCGTCGAGTAGCCGTTTTCAGTTCCAGGCACTCAACGACCAAACACCGCTGAAGAGACAAAGGATCCAAGATGGACGACCGCCGCATGGTCGGTAGTCGAACGACGGCCACCTAGGAAAGCCTTTAATTACCGATCGTTGCAATCGGTTAACGAGCGCCAAATGTCCCTTAAGGTGTGGTCTATCAGGGGGGCCCATATTCGTTTCGCGAACAGCCCAGATAGTCGCTGATCGTGAAACGAAGTACTTGAATGCTAGTGGCTTGCGGCTGCTAGCATACGAATTACAATGGCCAAATAAGACACAGCAAAATACATACATAACATAGCATAAAATACAGGCAACCTTTTGACATGTAAAGTCCAGTGTTCCAGAAGTGGCTAGGTTTGCCACATATATAAATAATAATTTGTAACCAGAAAAGTTAGATTCACTGGAACAGAGGGATTGAGGGCCCTGCTCAATGAGCTTACATGCCAGAGCAAGTAGGGTATAGTGATACAAAAGGTAAGGATAGGGTAGAAATGTAGGTTGCTAGGATAGTATTCATTGAGAGCTTAGTGTTTTGTTTTCATGACAGTTCCAGGAGAGGAATTAGGGTGCGGGGGGGAAGCTGTTCAAAGTTTAATTGATATGCTTTCATAAAGAAGTACGTTTTCAAAAATTTTTGAAGGAGTGGAGAATGGGTGAAAGTCTAACGGAGAGGGGAAGGGTGTTCCATAGGAACGGTGCAGCCCTAAAGAAGTCTTTAAGGTGAGCATCAGAGGTAGGAATATGAACAGAGGTTAGATGTAGAGAGAGAGTGGATTGTAGCACAATTTACATGGAGGGAAACAGAAAAGGGAGTAGCAACACTTGAGGGAGGGAAGACCAGAAGTTCTGTTTTGGACAGGTTCCGTTTAAGCCCCCCAAGGCTGGAAGAATGATTTCAAAGCATATTCAACCAACTCATAGCCTACTCTAATCCTGGATATGCAAACAATAGCTGAACCTCAGTACCAAGCTAACTTTTTTTTTTCTAACTTATTGTTTTTCACCAGTTGTAGGACAAGGAAAACAGAGAGGAAAGAGAAAAAAAAGATGGAAAATATTTTTTTTAATATGTATTTCTGATCTCGCATTGATAGCTAGACTATGCTAACTACATTTCTTGTCCTGACATGTGTCTGTACTGTCCGTGCCGACTGATTAAAATGAGAATACGCTTTAGTCTACACTGGAGACATCACCACTATTTTTGCAGAGAATAGCACAAAGGAGAAAAAGTATATTAAGGGGCTTGACTGGCTCTAGGAATTGTTTGTCTGTGAACGCACCTCGCCTTGCGTGTCAGTGTAGCCCAGTGCAGGCCTCTCAGTTCCGCCTCCGATCTTACCTCTTTTTTCCTTGGTAGGCTTGAAATGGTCAGGGCTTGATGATATTTCCGCCCAAAACGGTCCACAGATGTGGTCTAAGGCTGCTAAAGTGCCTGACAGTGAGAATCCATGCTCCAGGGTTTTCGACTCTGAAGCCACCTTGGATGCGTCCAGCATTGCCCCACTGTTCCAGAATGCACCCTTCCTCTCTTGTAGTCGAGCAGCATACTCTGTGGGTACCGGGATAACCCCCACCGGTCTAAAGTTGAGATAGAAGGGGCCTTGAAAATCGAGTAGCGTAGGGCTGGAGCGACAGAGGTAGTGAATGACCATTTGATCATTGGGCCATGCCCAAGGCTTCTAGAGACTCAGGCTTCACACCAATATGCCCATTCCATCATTTACACAGTGCAGAACAATTCCAGCCTGCTTTGCAAAGACTGGGTTTTCACCCATGGGGCAAATTGTAGTGTATAATTAATAATTAGTACACCTAATCACAAATTATCAAGGGAGCTCTGTCACCATGCATCCATCCGGCTCAGCGGTCCAACCCCCCTCCCCATAAAAATTATTGTTTTACCTGTACTTTTGTACATACTATATTAAACAAGGCTAAACATTTCAAGTCCTGTACTGCTAGACAGGCTTTAAACGTTACTTGTAACTGCAAACCTGGGGATTCCTTGGCAAACTTGCCATGATGACACTCTTGTCACCGGGGTTAAATTTTCACTCACCAATGGCTAATCGTAAGTGGAAATTTTTAGCCATTATACATTGTTCCTAATGTACCTTTTTATTGCAGATCCAACATCTGGCTTTGCTGCTGCTACCTACCTATTTACTATCTTGTTGTTCTCATGAGTGCTGATCTGCCTTATTGCTTGCTATTCACAAGTGAGGCAGTCCATCAATAGAACTTAACTGGCTACAGGTGCTGTGATCACAGTGGGATTCAATTACTGAGTCATATGTGCTCATACTAATGAGCACTCTTATACGTCATTTTTGCTTTATGTTCATGAGAAAATGCCCCAATATAGCACAAATGATGCACAAGATCAATTTAGTAATATCTGTAGTTATTTTGGTGTCTCTCCTGTGATTGATCTTCTGCATACTGCTAGGAAGAAACTCAAGATCTCACCAATAAAATACAGAATGAATAATAATGCATAAAAGCGAATATCTGTCAGTCTTACCTATACATGTCAGTAGAAGAATTTGGTGATTATAGAAGAAAAAACACCTCTAAGGACTGCAGGCTGTTAATGAAGAGGTTAATGCGATGTGCATATTCTTCTTGTGTATCGGAGATGCCTAAGTATATTTTATACTGTCACAGTCAATATATCAGTGGCTTAACTGGTGAATTGAAGTACCGGTAAATTGAAAACCTCATTAGTGAAACAGTGATCTGTGGCAAATTGACAGCATCATTTCCAAATTCCAAATAATGTTTTGAGATAGAGAATTTCCATCCTGGCTATTTAGGTAAATTTGCCAATTTGATTTTCGATACCACTATTTACTGTTTAGTGAATAAATCCCTATATATCAGATCTGCCAAAACAATATGATTCTTAAGATCTCTAGTTCATAGAATACTATATTTTTGGCCTTTTCATAGCTAAAGCAATAGCTCCAGTTAAGATTTTGTAATCATTTTAACTTACGCAAGATTCATTAGGTTCCATCTGTTCATCGTCTTTCTTGCCTAACTATGCAGTAAAATAATGTATAACTATTGCAGCAGTCCATGGATCAGAAATGCGTGTAAACATAGAACAATATTCTTATATATAAATTTTACAACGATTCACACACCTTGTATAAGTACATTTCAATTTATTATAGTGTTAGTTATGCTTCCAGGAAATCACTTTCAACAGGAAACAAAATCTAAGGAATTAAGTTACTGAGAACAAGAAGCAACAGGAATTATATACAGAATAATAGAAAAATAGAGTACATGAATAGAAACTTTGTCTAAGTTAAACCCGTGGCTCTGAGTTACTGAGTTTAGCTGAGCAACTGGGATAAGCTGTATCCCTTGTTACACCTTGACATTGGATTGAATGACTGTGACTGCGGTGACTGAGGTTTCAACAAGCATACCTTTCTCTCCATTTTCATCATCATCATCATCATCATCATATAATGTGCAGATTCTGCTGTGCTTGCCAGCTGTATTCAATCTATGAACTTAAACATCTTAAAGAGAGATCTTATATTTATGAATATGTATATTAATTCATAATGAAGAGTACTGCATTTAATTATTAAATGAATGTAAATCTAAGAAAGAGAAACTCTTTAATCAAAGCTTTAATCCTGCAACATCATCAATCCTCTCCAGCCTGATTAGTTCCCGTCTGGGCACTTCCGTTCTTTTTTTCTGTGACCACTTGGTTTCTCACCAAGAGCCTTTTGTTCTATATCTAATATATCATGGTTGTCATGTGAGTCATGCCTGGATGCATTTTTGCTGTTCCTCCTTAACCTGGTTGGCTGTCATGTATGCCCTCTATATCCCTGTAGGCTTGATAATTATCTCAGCAATATTCTTATATATATAAAAAAAAAAAACACACTTAATTTGTTCTGTGAATTAATTTACTGTTTAAAAGAATCTCAGGCACTCACTGTGATATCTTCAAGGCAGTTTTATTGGATCTGCAATGTTTCGACCTTGATAAAGACCTGGTTACAGGTCGAAACGTTGCAGATCCAATAAAACTGCCTTGAAGATATTACAGTGAGTGCCTATTTTTTTTTTTTATTTGTATAGACTTTATTGGATTTGCTGACCCATGCTCAGTGGACCCTGGGTTTAATTATATGATTGAGTGCAACCCTCCCTTTTTTCTTAATTAATTTACTGTTAGCATATTCTAGTCTACTATAAGTCCTGGTACAGGTCTATATTCTAGGGCACTATACAATTCTGGAAAGCTGCTTGGCAATAATGCCACTATATGAGTGTCCTTCACGTCTTTAAACATTGTGTCTTTTCCACAAATTCTAACCTAGCAATGTTGTGTTCGTACATTTCTGGGCATGCTTCTAGCCTTGATAGATACAACTTCATTAACAGATACAATTCTGTGTTTACCATTGAACACTCATGCATGTTCTGCCACGAGTCCCACATTCCCCTCTCTAGACATTCACTTTTGAAAAAAAACTAGTTGACCATCTTCAACTAGCAAGCTTTAATCATCCTTTATCATATCATATCTCAGAATTTATCTTTGGAGGACATTTTGACCTCAAATTTCAGAACAATATAAGCAGGTATCAGCTCAAGGGGGTTATAATTTTACAGAGAAACAAACTGGGATTATATAAGAGTAACTAAAAACATGATACATAAACATTAATGGAGTGTTGGTTAAAACCAGTGAGTGTCCGTTAACTAAAGTGTATGGAGATGATTGAGATGCACTGTACAGTCCTACATATGCATTTGTCGCAGCTCCACCTACTGTTGGAATTTGGCAAAATACACTCAATACATAATGACTCATGTTGCTAGTCTAAGACAACAAATTTTGTTCTACACATTTGTCAAGCAAATGTTGTGTAAATATCATTCAAACAAGTCATTTTATTTAGTTTTACATTTATTCAAACCATCCATAACATTTTAACTATAGATTTACATTGATAAGTGTAGTTGAGTCCTATTAATTATGACAATATTTGTACAACCCTTAAAAAAGTCAAAGTTTAAGATTAAGATGTCAGACCGGGGTACACTGCAGGACTTCTTTGCATTAAGTATAGTGTAGCATTGTAGTGATAAATAATATGTAGACTTTGTGCTCAAATGCAGAGCATTTTTTTTTTTATTATACTTTGGTTGCAAGTTTGGTAACTTGACATTCCTTAAAGGGTGACTATACTGAAGTAGTTATGGTACAAATACTCTATCCCTTTTTAAGTTTTGTTTTAATAAGTTTCATTCTTGAGATAAAAAATGTGTTTATTCTCTATGTGGGGCTGTCTCCATGGGTGTCTTCCTGGCAGCAATATGAGTTTCCTGCAATTTTTGTGTTTGGTGTCAGCTCTCACAGCGTGTTCACCCTAAACACAGCGGACAGGTTGCGCAGTTTCTTCCTATGACTGTCACACAGCCAGCAGTAGGTCAGTATTGATAGTAGCATAGTTAAATTCATGACACTGTGACAGAGTACAAGGATTTTCTTTCCCCTTTCTCTGGCTACCTAATTAATCTTTCAAGATGAAGTTCAGACCAGGGAGGCCCCTTTTAAGTTGTCATTGAGCATCTCTGCAGCCAGACATCCCAGAGAGGGGTCTGTCCATCCGGAAAGCAGGCTGTAATCCCATGCTTCCCATAAATGAGTGAGTTACAAGCTCAGTTTCAAAGCTCCTGCTGCCTTGCTGTCATTTTTTTGTATGCCTTGATAAAGAAAAAAAACATAAATAAAAAAAAATTGCCTATCCTAGGTGCAGAGGTCAGAGGAAAATAAAAGCACAAGCCAGTGCTACCCTGTAGGAAATGTATGTCGCATCAACCTGAGTGTAGCTCATTGTATGCTCCTGCTGGACTCTAACTTCAGTTACGCTTAGTGAGATTGTGGCTAAGACTGGTGGGAGTTAGACTATACATCTGATGTAATAGCACAACGAAACAACTACTCGCTAAAAAACATATATGGGAAATAACTCCAATCAACCTCATCCATTAGTTGACTGACAATTATAAGAATTCCAGTCCACAATTGTAGCCCATGGAGCAGCACAGCTAAGGGGAATGGGCCTTGACATCGCTAGGAGACAGGAATAGGAGGGGTGTAGTGGGGGGACTGGCTAGTATAACTGGAGGTGCGATTTGTGCCAGAGGAGTGTATATAGTGGCCATTTTAGATCAGGAGCCATCTTAATTAATCCTCACTTACCTGTTTTCTACCTCCCTCCCTACCTTTTTTTTGTTGTTAGCTCCAGTTCACGGCGGCGGGGGATGGATAGAGAAGTTGGGGTGTAGGTTGTTTGTCCTGATGTAAAATAGTTTGGTTTTCTTAGAACAGTTAGGTTTGGAAGGGTATTGGTAGGTTTGAGCTCGTTGGTAGCTCCAAACCTGGTGTGTGTATATTTTTAAAGCCATCATAATTTTCCCAAATGAAGGTGTCCGAGTATTTGTGGAATTGGTTTTGGGTTCGTTAAGCATATGCTAAAAAAGGCGACTATGCATATGTCAAGCTTTATATAGCAGGTAATCATACAGATCAGTTCTTAATAATGGCACCGGACCTAATACAGCCCTATAGTATATTTTTTATACAAATCGCTAAACCTCAACAAGGCCAATGATCATTGTGAGAAGCTTTGGAATGCAGATATATCCCCTACGTTTCTCTCTCAGAGTTACTCACTAAAATGAGAATTGCAGAGACTAAAAAGTGAATTTCAAAGTTACCGTATATACTCGAGTATAAGCCGACCCGAATATAAGCCGAGGCCCCTAATTTTACCCCAAAAAACTGGGAAAACTTATTGACTCGAGTATAAGACTAGGGTGGGAAATGCAGCAGCTACTGGTAAATTTCTAAATAAAATTAGATCCTAAAAAAATATATTAATTGAATATTTATTTACAGTGTGTGTATAATGAATGCAGTGTGTGTGTATAATGAATGCAGTGTGTGTATGAATGCAGTGTGTGTATGAATGCAGTGTGTGTATGAATGCAGTGTGTGTATGAATGCAGTGTGTGTATGAATGCAGTGTGTGCGTATGAGTGCAGCGTGTGCGTATGAGTGCAGCGTGTGCGTATGAGTGCAGTGTGTGTAGTAGTGCAGTGTGTGTGTATGAATGCAGCGTGTGCGTATGAGTGCAGCGTGTGCGTATGAGTGCAGCGTGTGCGTATGAGTGCAGCGTGTGCGTATGAGTGCAGCGTGTGCGTATGAGTGCAGCGTGTGCGTATGAGTGCAGCGTGTGTGTATGAGTGCAGCGTGTGTGTATGAGTGCAGCGTGTGTGTATGAGTGCAGTGTGTATGAATGCAGTGTGTATGAATGCAGTGTGTATGAATGCAGTGTGTGTATGAGTGCAGTGTGTGTATGAGTGCAGTGGGTGTATGAGTGCAGTGTGTATGAGTGCAGTGTGTATGAATGCAGTGTGTGTATGAGTGCAGTGTGTGTGTGTATGAATGCACTGTGTCTGTATGAATGCAGTGTGTGTATGAGTGCAGCGTGTGTAGTAGTGCAGCGTGTGTAGTAGTGCAGTGTGTGTAGTAGTGCAGTGTGTGTATGAATGAATGCAGTGTGTGTGTATAATGAATGCAGTGTGTGTATGAATGCAGTGTGTGCGTATGAGTGCAGCGTGTGCGTATGAGTGCAGCGTGTGCGTATGAGTGCAGCGTGTGTAGTAGTGCAGTGTGTGTGTATGAATGCAGTGTGTGTGTATGAATGCACTGTGTGTATGAGTGCAGCTTTCGCGTATTAGTGCAGCGTGTGTAGTAGTGCAGCGTGTGTAGTAGTGCAGCGTGTGTAGTAGTGCAGCGTGTGTAGTAGTGCAGTGTGTGTAGTAGTGCAGTGTGTGTAGTAGTGCAGTGTGTATGAGTGCAGTGTGTATGAGTGCAGTGTGTATGAATGCAGTGTGTGTATGAATGCACTGTGTGTGTATGAGTGCAGCTTTCGCGTATTAGTGCAGCGTGTGTAGTAGTGCAGCGTGTGTAGTAGTGCAGCGTGTGTAGTAGTGCAGTGTGTGTAGTAGTGCAGTGTGTATGAGTGCAGTGTGTATGAGTGCAGTGTGTATGAATGCAGTGTGTGTATGAGTGCAGTGTGTGTGTGTATGAATGCACTGTGTCTGTATGAATGCAGTGTGTGTATGAGTGCAGCGTGTGTAGTAGTGCAGTGTGTGTAGTAGTGCAGTGTGTGTATGAATGAATGCAGTGTGTGTGTATAATGAATGCAGTGTGTGTATGAATGCAGTGTGTGCGTATGAATGCAGCGTGTGCGTATGAGTGCAGAGTGTGCGTATGAGTGCAGTGTGTGTAGTAGTGCAGTGTGTGTGTATAAATGCAGTGTGTGTGTATGAATGCACTGTGTGTGTATGAGTGCAGCTTTCGCGTATTAGTGCAGCGTGTGTGTATGAGTGCAGTGTGTGTAGTAGTGCAGTGTGTGTAGTAGTGCAGTGTGTGTAGTAGTGCAGTGTGTATGAATGCAGTGTGTATGAGTGCAGTGTGTATGAGTGCAGTGTGTATGAGTGCAGTGTGTATGAGTGCAGTGTGTGTATGAGTGCAGTGTGTATGAATGCAGTGTGTATGAATGCAGTGTGTATGAATGCAGTGTGTATGAATGCAGTGTGTATGAATGCAGTGTGTGTATGAGTGCAGTGTGTGTATGAGTGCAGTGTGTGTATGAGTGCAGTGTGTGTATGAGTGCAGTGTGTGTATGAGTGCAGTGTGTATGAGTGCAGTGTGTATGAGTGCAGTGTGTGTATGAGTGCAGTGTGTGTATGAGTGCAGTGTGTATGAGTGCAGTGTGTATGAATGCTGTGTGTGTGTGTGTGTGTGTGTGTGTGTGTGTGTGTGTGTGTGTGTGTGTGTGTGTGTGTGTGTGTGTGTGTGTGTGTGTGTGTGTGTTGAAGAGACTTGGTGGGGGGTGGGCAATTTTATTATTTTTTTAAAAAAAATATTTAAATTTTTTTTATTTATTATTTCTTATTATTTAATTTAATTACATTTTTTATTTTATTATTATTCATTTATTTTTTTTTCGTCCCCCCTCCCTGCTTGATTCATGGCAGGGAGGGGGGCTCCTTCCCTGGTGGTTAAGCATTGGCAGTTCAGTGGGGGGAGAAGGGGGCTGTCAGAGCTGTACTTACCTTTCCTGCAGCTCCTGTCAGCTCTCTTCTCCTCCTCTGCGCCGTCCGTGCAGCTCTTCTGTCAGCTCCCAGTGTAAATCTCGCGAGAGCCGCGGCTCTAGCGAGATTTACACTGGGAGCTGACCGAGGTGCTGAACGGACGGTGCAGAGGAGAAGGGAGCTGACAGGAGCTGCAGGAAAGGTAAGTACATAGAAACATAGAAACATAGAAACATAGAATGTGACGGCAGATAAGAACCATTCGGCCCATCTAGTCTGCCCAGTTTTCTAAATACTTTCATTAGTCCCTGGCCTTATCTTATAGTTAGGATAGCCTTATGCCTATCCCACGCATGCTTAAACTCCTTTACTGTGTTAACCTCTACCACTTCAGCTGGAAGGCTATTCCATGCATCCACTACCCTCTCAGTAAAGTAATACTTCCTGATATTATTTTTAAACCTTTGTCCCTCTAATTTAAGACTATGTCCTCTTGTTGTGGTAGTTTTTCTTCTTTTAAATATAGTCTCCTCCTTTACTGTGTTGATTCCCTTTATGTATTTAAATGTTTCTATCATATCCCCCCTGTCTCGTCTTTCCTCCATGCTATACATGTTAAGATCCTTTAACCTTTCCTGGTAAGTTTTATCCTGCAATCCATGAACCAGTTTAGTAGCCCTTCTTTGAACTCTCTCTAAGGTATCAATATCCTTCTGAAGATAGGGTCTCCAGTACTGTGTACAGTACTCCAAGTGAGGTCTCACCAGTGTTCTGTACAATGGCATGAGCACTTCCCTCTTTCTACTGCTAATACCTCTCCCTATACAACCAAGCATTCTGCTAGCATTTCCTGCTGCTCTATTACATTGTCTGCCTACCTTTAAGTCATCAGAAATAATCACCCCTAAATCCCTTTCCTCAGATGTTGAGGTTAGGACTCTATCAAATATTCTGTACTCTGCCCTTGGGTTTTTACGTCCAAGATGCATTATCTTGCACTTATCCACATTAAATGTCAGTTGCCACAACTCTGACCATTTTTCTAGTTTACCTAAATCATTTTCCATTTGGCTTATCCCTCCTGGAACATCAACCCTGTTACATATCTTAGTATCATCCGCAAAAAGACACACCTTACCATCAAGACCTTCTGCAATATCACTAATAAAAATATTAAAGAGAATGGGTCCAAGTACAGATCCCTGAGGTACCCCACTGGTGACAAGCCCAAGCTTCGAATATACTCCATTGACTACAACCCTCTGTTGCCTGTCACTCAGCCACTGCCTTACCCATTCAACAATATTGGAATCCAAACTCAAAGATTGTAGTTTGTTGATAAGCCTTCTATGTGCAACAGTGTCAAAAGCCTTACTGAAATCGAGGTAAGCAATGTCCACTGCACCACCCTGATCTATAATTTTAGTTACCCAATCAAAAAAATCAATAAGATTAGTTTGGCATGATCTCTCTGAAGTAAACCCATGTTGTCTCTGATCTTGAAATCCATGTGTTTTTAGATGTTCAACAATCCTATCCTTTAACATGGTTTCCATCACTTTCCCCACTACTGAAGTGCCTCTCTGCACAACACCACTAGCCTCTGTGCCTCTCTCCACAACACCACTAGCCTCAATGCCTCTCTTCACAACACCACTAGCCTCAATGCCTCTCTTCACAACACCACTAGCCTCAGTGCCTCTCTGCACAACACCACTAGCCTCTGTGCCTCTCTGCACAACACCACTAGCCTCAATGCCTCTCTTCACAACACCACTAGCCTCAATGCCTCTCTTCACAACACCACTTGCCTCAATGCCTCTCTTCACAACACCACTAGCCTCAATGCCTCTCTTCACAACACCACTAGCCTCAATGCCTCTCTTCACAACACCACTAGCCTCAATGCCTCTCTTCACAACACCACTAGCCTCAGTGCCTCTCTTCACAACACCACTAGCCTCAGTGCCTCTCTGCACAACACCACTAGCCTCAGTGCCTCTCTGCACAACACCACTAGCCTCAGTGCCTCTCTTCACAACACCACTAGCCTCAGTGCCTCTCTGCACAACACCACTAGCCTCAGTGCCTCTCTGCACAACACCACTAGCCTCAGTGCCTCTCTTCACAACACCACTAGCCTCAGTGCCTCTCTTCACAACACCACTAGCCTCAGTGCCTCTCTGCACAACACCACTAGCCTCAGTGCCTCTCTGCACAACACCACTAGCCTCAGTGCCTCTCTGCACAACACCACTAGCCTCAGTGCCTCTCTCCACGACACCACTACACTCTGAAAGTGCAGAAAATGAATTATGTAGAGCAACAGACTGTGCAATATGCCTTTTATCCACAACTCCAAGTCTACCAGATCCTACAGTAATCCATCTGCCATTCCTAGTATGTCTCTGCGGCAGTGGCTTTGCAGCAGTTCCAGCCTGAGTTTGTTTACCAGATAATTTACAAATCTCAGACTTCAAAAATACAATCTCCTGCCGCAAGATAGAGAACTGTCTACAGATTAGACAACAACCAAACCTCCAAAAAGTGGAACGTGAAACAAATGCAAAGCAACTATTACACTGAACTAAGTCTGCCATTCCAATGAGGTGAATAATTTAAATCAAACTAACCTTAACTTTTTATTTATCCTCCTGAATACCTCAGATTACCTACAGTTTATCTCCAGAATATCTCCAACCACACACACACTTAGAAGCAACACTCTCCAGAATATCTCCAACCACACACACACTTAGAAGCAACACTTAGATGAAGCAACCAAGCTCTATTAGCCAAGCTAATGACAACTACCCTTATATACTCCTAAAATCACCTCCCACTAGGAATGTTTAACACCTGGGTAGGCCTCTGCTTATTAGCAAACAATAGCTAATTTAAATAGCAATCAATAGCAAGTAGCTACCTAATCCAATCAAATGCCTTATAATTACCAACAGGAAATCAAACCTTGTGCAGTCAGTAACCTTTTCCTACAGATGAATCTTACCTGTAACAGTAAAAAAGAACTCTTAGCACAACTCTTAGACAGTTGAAGCTTCTGTAAAACTCTCCAGAATATCTCCAACCACACACACACTTAGAAGCAACACTTAGATGAAGCAACCAAGCTCTATTAGCCAAGCTAATGACAACTACCCTTATACTCCTAAAATCACCTCCCACTAGGAATGTTTAACACCTGGGTAGGCCTTTGCTTATTAGCAAACAATAGCTAATTTAAATAGCAATCAATAGCAAGTAGCTACCTAATCCAATCAAATGCCTTATAATTACCAACAGGAAATCAAACCTTGTGCAGTCAGTAACCTTTTCCTACAGATTAATCTTACCTGTAACAGTAAAAAAGAACTCTTAGCACAACTCTTAGACAGTTGAAGCTTCTGTAAAACTCTCCAGAATATCTCCAACCACACACACACTTAGAAGCAACACTTAGATGAAGCAACCAAGCTCTATTAGCCAAGCTAATGACAACTACCCTTATATACTCCTAAAATCACCTCCCACTAGGAATGTTTAACACCTGGGTAGGCCTCTGCTTATTAGCAAACAATAGCTAATTTAAATAGCAATCAATAGCAAGTAGCTACCTAATCCAATCAAATGCCTTATAATTACCAACAGGAAATCAAACCTTGTGCAGTCAGTAACCTTTTCCTACAGATGAATCTTACCTGTAACAGTAAAAAAGAACTCTTAGCACAACTCTTAGACAGTTGAAGCTTCTGTAAAGCTCTCCAGAATATCTCCAACCACACACACACTTAGAAGCAACACTTAGATGAAGCAACCAAGCTCTATTAGCCAAGCTAATGACAACTACCCTTATATACTCCTAAAATCACCTCCCACTAGGAATGTTTAACACCTGGGTAGGCCTCTGCTTATTAGCAAACAATAGCTAATTTAAATAGCAATCAATAGCAAGTAGCTACCTAATCCAATCAAATGCCTTATAATTACCAACAGGAAATCAAACCTTGTGCAGTCAGTAACCTTTTCCTACAGATGAATCTTACCTGTAACAGTAAAAAAGAACTCTTAGCACAACTCTTAGACAGTTGAAGCTTCTGTAAAACTCTCCAGAATATCTCCAACCACACACACACTTAGAAGCAACACTTAGATGAAGCAACCAAGCTCTATTAGCCAAGCTAATGACAACTACCCTTATATACTCCTAAAATCACCTCCCACTAGGAATGTTTAACACCTGGGTAGGCCTCTGCTTATTAGCAAACAATAGCTAATTTAAATAGCAATCAATAGCAAGTAGCTACCTAATCCAATCAAATGCCTTATAATTACCAACAGGAAATCAAACCTTGTGCAGTCAGTAACCTTTTCCTACAGATGAATCTTACCTGTAACAGTAAAAAAGAACTCTTAGCACAACTCTTAGACAGTTGAAGCTTCTGTAAAACTCTCCAGAATATCTCCAACCACACACACACTTAGAAGCAACACTTAGATGAAGCAACCAAGCTCTATTAGCCAAGCTAATGACAACTACCCTTATATACTCCTAAAATCACCTCCCACTAGGAATGTTTAACACCTGGGTAGGCCTCTGCTTATTAGCAAACAATAGCTAATTTAAATAGCAATCAATAGCAAGTAGCTACCTAATCCAATCAAATGCCTTATAATTACCAACAGGAAATCAAACCTTGTGCAGTCAGTAACCTTTTCCTACAGATGAATCTTACCTGTAACAGTAAAAAAGAACTCTTAGCACAACTCTTAGACAGTTGAAGCTTCTGTAAAACTCTCCAGAATATCTCCAACCACACACACACTTAGAAGCAACACTTAGATGAAGCAACCAAGCTCTGACAGCCCCAGTCTGTATTATGGCAATGCAAATTGCCATAATACAGACTATTGACTCGAGTATAAGCCGAGTTGGGGTTTTTCAGCACAAAAAATGTGCTGAAAAACTCGGCTTATACTCGAGTATATACGGTAAGTCCAAAAAAGTCAAACTGAAAACAGAAATCACTTTTAGAATGTTCCCAGTTTGACTATTTTGGTCTACATTTTTACATTCACTTTGAATATCTGTAAATTTTAACTCTAGTGAATAACCCTTTGGGAGAAGCATTTGATTAGTCCAGGGCTGCCCAAAATGTAGAACCCCAGATGTTGCAAAACTACAACTCCCTTGATGCTTTTCATGCCTTTAGAATGACAAAACATGATGGAAGCTGTAGTTTTAAAATACCTCGGGATCTACCTTTTGGACATCAGGGATTAGACTAAAAAGGGGTGCATCTTCATTATCTGCAGTTCCGTAGCTTGTGAAAGGTACGTTTTTAGAGACTCAGAAACACTGATGCAAAAATTTATTAAATTCACATATTTTACAAATGGTTATAATTTATTTGTGATTTTTATAGAACTTTTCTCCCTGTGAGACTCAAAGCACTTTACAAATATATAAAGCAGATATAAAAATAAAGATGAGCTGACTGAATGCCTGATAAAAGAGGTGGGACAATATTGATGGTGCCTCTCTGATAAGGGAAAGCAAGGTAAAGAGTTCTAGAAAGTGGGGGCAGAGTGGCTGAGGAACCTGGGAACCCGAGTTTTTCTTTATCCTGGGCACTGACCGGATGGAGTCATTAGCTGACTGAAGTGAGCACGATTGTTAATTGTATGCATTTTTGAACACAGCGTTTTCCTATAAAAATGTTTATAGGCAATATACAAATGCACAGAAGCCATTTCTCATTTTTATGCATTTTTTTTTTTATTTTTGTTTCATTTACTGTACGTGAGAAAAACACAATTTGTACATGAACATCAGTGTGTCAGGATCAGTCACAGAAACATAAGGAACACTGTATAACATCTTTTCTCCTACACTATTTCTATAAGAGATAAATAAATGAAAACATAGAATTGTTTACATTTCTAGATATCCAGGAACAGCAATATAAATATAAAATATCTATTTTGTCTTCTTCTTAAAAATGTTAAGATGCTCATTAAGGTTTCAAATGAATGTTTATCTATTTTAATCACAGTAAGTCAGTAGTAAAGATCTCAATGTTTAAATGCCTATAATTTAAATGTCAAACACAGTACATATAATATATTCACCTCTCTCCTTCTCTCTCTCCCCCTCCCTCCCTCCCTCCCTCTCACTCTCTCTCTCTCTCACTCTCACTCTCAATATATATATATATATATATATATATATATATATATATATAATTATGTTATCTAGGCTTTGGGTCTTACAAGTTTATTAACTCAAGTGAGAATTCAAAGTGAATTTTAAATTGAAGGCCAGAGTAGCCAGACTGAATGCATAGCTGACTTGCTGAATGTTTCCACTTCAGTTATTTTGGCTTTAAATATAAAATTTACTTTGAATTCTAACTTTAGTGAAAAACTCTGGTAGTCTTTGTGGTTGGCAGTGTTGTTTTTCCTCTTTCAGCCTGAACTTGTAGTAAAAGAACCACTAATGCTCTGGAGTATTTGAGCTTGTTAGTCTCTGAAGTGGTGTTGGTCGGGACTGTGGATAGTGCCTCATTAACTATTGCTAGCATTCTGTCTGATAGCTATTGGTTAGCACCAGGAGCTAAGATGATCCACTCCTACTGAATAGAGAAACTGACACTACTACATGAACGCGTAGCAACACAAATGAATCAGCTTATAGCAAAAGGTTCCCACCATGACTGGATAACACAAGTCAGAACAATACTGGTAATAGGGCCTCACAAGGGGATAACACCATCTAACTACTGACCAATCACCTGCATCCTCACAACATGGAAGGTCCTGTCAGGCAGATCCTCAAAGGTTGATGCGTCAATGCATGAACAATATTCAGAAGGGAATTGGAAACAATACCAAAACACCAACTGCTGTTAGACCAAAAAAACACATGGAATTGCAAGACCAGACAGACCTGTGCACAGTCTGGATTGACTACAAGAAAGCCTATGACACAATGCCACACACATGGATACTGCTTTGCTGGAATGCTTGCCTCTATAAAAGATCAACAACAAGGAATTCAGAGAAGGGCCATTAAACTGGTTCATGGATTGCAGGATAAAACTTACCAGGAAAGGTTAAATGATTTTAACATGTATAGCTTGGAGGAAAGACGAGACAGGGGGGATATGATAGAAACATTTAAATACATAAACGGAATCAACACAGTAAAGGAGGAGACTATATTTAAAAGAAGAAAAACTACCACAACAAGAGGACATAGTTTTAAATTAGAGGGGCAAAGGTTTAACCCCTTAAGGACCAAACTTCTGGAATAAAAGGGAATCATGACATGTCACACATGGCATGTGTCCTTAAGGGGTTAAAAATAATATCAGGAAGTATTACTTTACTGAGAGGGTAGTGGATGCATGGAAAAGCCTTCCAGCTGAAATGGTAGAGGTTAAGTGAAGGAGTTTAAGCATGCGTGGGATAGGCATAAGGCTATCCTAGACTTAAGATAAGGCCAGGGACTAATGAGAGTATTTAGAAAATTGAGCAGACTAGATGGGCCGAATGGTTCTTATCTGCCGTCACATTCTATGTTCCTATGTTTCTTTGTTATAGAAGCACTCAGGGTTGTAATCTACAAATTGGGAGAGTGGCTTCAGTAGATTTCAGAATGGATATCTGAGATATCTGTCCAGAAGGGTGCAGTTCTAGAAACATTTCAAATTACTGTGCGGTAACCTCAGATTCTCAGACTTTTGGTATAGGACCCAAGAATGAGAAACGCACAAAATACCACCTGGAGGTTAGAAAGCCAATTTTAAACTAACTATATTTACTAAAGTGCATTTCAAAAGGCAGGTTATAGAAACAGGATCTTTTAAAAAAGATTCCTAATAAGATTATTTATATTATAGCCAAGTCTATTAATACATGCAGTTGAGGGAAATACTTACTACTCTAGCCAATCAAGACAAGCATAGAACAAAAAATAATAATAAAAAGGTTAGAGCTATGTTAGCTTTGTAATATATCTTTATTATTTTAATTAAAAAATACATTTAAAAATGTATGAATGAATATTGTCGATTTCATTAATTTCATTTTTTTTAAACAAACTAATTTTAAAATGAAAATATTTTGCCTTTTTATAATCATTTGAAATAAACATTTCAGAATATTTTATTTAAAAATAATATATGACTTGTTGTGATAGCAATTCGGTATACTGTGTTTGCAAAGACACTAGCTAGCAAGCAAGGGCTTCTGTTTTGAGAATCCAAAAGGTCGCCCTAGGACATAGCAGATTTATTCTCCACGCTACAAGAGCCCGAAGGCATTGAAACTGAATAGGAGAATACGAATCATTTATTCTTAGAGTTTTGAGCAGTATATTAGGCATTATATAGCTACAAGTTTGTGTGTGTATGTATGTGTGTGTATATATATATAATTATTTTTTATTATTATTATTTGTTTTGTATTAGTTTTGTGCTAGTGTCTCTAAAAACCTTTACGTTTTTACCCCAACGACCCGTTATATTGGAAGTAGCCATGTCATATTAAGTACTTCTGCCAATATTAAAGGTATTGTCAATTAAATGTTTTCATATTCTTATTTGTCTACAATAAGCATATTTCCTAGCTGTATCATGCAAAAATGAGAAGCTTCACTATTTCTAACTGCTTCAAAGGTTAGAAATATCTGCTTTTTATATGGATATGAAGAGTTCCCCAACGTAAATGGCTTATATTATTTTAAACAATATCTATGCTATCTAACTTTAAATTCATATTACAAATAAGATTACAATACAAGGATTACTATGATCTAAATCAGTGGTTGCCAGCCCATAACTCAAGGCAAACCAACAGTGTAAATTTCTCAGTATCTCAATGAAACAGAACTGGGAAAATCCTGGACTGTTGGTGTTGCTTGAGGACTGAATTGGGAACCACTGACCTAGATACTAGGTTAATTCTTTCAATAATCCATAAAATACCAAAATTGTTAAAGCTAAAATGTAAGCCTTCATTATAAGTATGAAATTACTTTTCAAGGCTCAGAAATAAATACATAAATGCATTTTCACACTTTAACTTTCTTTAACTCTGTTCATGTTTTACAAAAGTGTTGAGGAGTCAAAGGTTTTAGAACATAAATGATATACAATATTTTGCAATATTCCATCAGAGCTTGAAATAATAAGAGATGCCACTGGTTTCGTCACACATAATATCTGTGGAAAAAATAGATACATAGAATTGTCAAGGTATATGAGGCTTTGTGGATTAAATTTAGTTTTTTGAGAAAAGGGTTTGAAGACCATTCTTTAGTGGTCCTCTTTAGAATGATACAATTTGCATTAAATTATCATAATATTTGAGTTGGAGGAGAATAGGGACCTGAAATATCTTTGAACAGAGTAAATTAAGCTTCAGCTTATAATGTCATTGGCAATATCTGTAATTAGCTTTTAAAGAGTTATGTGCATGCGACCATTGTGAAGATGCTTACTACCATTATGGGTGGACCTTAAATTGACATTTGAGGGTCATAATGAGGAAAGTGATATCTCATCATGTAGGTGAAGTGGTGAAGGTGTAGTGATACATTTTAAACTGTAAAACTGTATGGAAATAGAATGAAAGAAAAAATACAACTGTATAGAAGACAATCCACATAATAGATAGCCATCAAGATTGTTAGAGAGATTTGTTTCGGTCGATTTGCAATTCAGCCAATTTCAGGCCAATCAGGTGATCTGGCGCAATTCTGATTTCCAAACTGCCACGTGCCAGAATCTCAGGGAAACCTACTTGCACAAGTCCGAACATGCTTGTTTGATTCATGATTCAGTATGCTGTTCCTGTCATCAGGAAAAGCAAGATGAAATTAAGACCCGGCTATTTTCTTTTTTAGATTAAGTAACAATTGACCTTGAAAGGAAAAAAAAAAGAAGGATCAGTAAAATAATGTATAATTCCAAGCAGTATTTTTTAAAACACTTTGACTGCAGCTGATCAGGGATACAGACGAGCAGTGATACTGTGTATTTTCTCTTGCTGTGCCTGTGAAAGTGTGGGAAATATCCTGGGTCACTGATTCAACGACAATTTTGTTTTGTTTTTGTTAACTGTAGATTGGTAGCTTGAAATCGGTTTGCTTTGGGGTGTGCGTTTTTCAGTAAATAGCAAAAAAGAAGAAAAAAGGTTCTCTTGCCCAGCCACTTTTATTTTGGCACTCACACAAACTTTGAGTGGTAGATAGCATGCTTCATTCATCCTAGACACTGTTGTTTACGTCTAGTGCAGTGTCATACTGCTAGCCACCTTAAACTAGGTGGGATTTTAGATGGATGGTCACTGATGCTACAAACTGGATGTGTGGGGAAGCTTTTTTTCTTCTCAGGGTGGAAGGGATGAGTGGGTGGTCAATTACCTGCTAATTTTTCTTTAAAATCTCCAATCTTTTCTACTTAAAATAATACCTGCTCCCTATTTTTTTTTATTAAAGGAACACTATAGTCACCTAAATTACTTTAGATAAATAAAGCAGTTTTAGTGTATAGATCATTCCCCTGCAATTTCACTGCTCAATTCACTGTCATTTAGGAGTTAAATCACTTTGTTTCTGTTTATGCAGCCCTAGCCACACCTCCCCTGGCTATGATTGACAGAGTCTGCATGAAAAACAAAAACTGGTTTCACTTTCAAACAGATGTAATTTACCTTAAATAATTGTATCTCAATCTCTAAATTGAACTTTACTCACATACAGGAGGCTCTTGCAGGGTCTAGCAAGCTATTAACATAGCAGGGGATAAGAAAATCTTAATTAAAGAGAACTTGCAATAAAGAAAGCCTGAATAGGGCCCTCTTTACAGGAAGTGTTTATGGATGGCTGTGCAAGTCACATGCAGGGAGGTGTGACTAGGGTTCATAAACAAAGGGATTTAACTCCTAAATGGCAGAGGATTGAGCAGTGAGACTTCAGGGGCATGTTCTATACACCAAAACTGCTTCACTAAGCTAAAGGTGTTCAGGTGACTATAGTGTCCCTTTAATACAAGATAGGATAAGATAACTTATTACAATCAATCATTATGAAAGTAAGTTATAATCTAACTTTGCCAACTCCAAATTCACATTACTAAAATGGCTGTTATTGAACAGCTATTAGGCTGGGTAATATTGTAGCTATTTGTCAGCACAGTCATAGGAACCTTTTTTCCAGCTTTTTTGGCTGCACAAAATGCTTTCCAGAATCTTTCTGTAACCAGATTTGGCTTGTCGAATCACAGCATAAATCTATCCCATTCTCTCAAGTGCGCATGCGTTGCCACTATGCGTTCCAAAACCAGGAAATGCTTCCATGCGTTCCACCTACCCGGTAGTGACTCCAACTTTTTTTACAGTTAACCCCTAACTAGTCTAACAGTAAATCCCTAATTTCCCCACTAACTTCTACCTACCCTAGCTAAATAAATACATTATTTATAAATAGTTAAGTAACTAATGTAATAAATTTAAACCCTGGGAGTTAAAAAAAAAGAAAAAAGTTAACCCTCAGGTTAAAAAAAAAAAAAAAAAAATCAGATCACAGATTACATTTTATTGGGAAGGGTTGAGGGGAGGCTGTTGTTTTCACCTGAAAGTTTTTTTTCAGCACTGAGAAACATATCAGCACCGATCTGTCTCCCTGCACTTCACAGCTCACACAGATCTGCAGAGAGGCAGATCGGGATTCACTGCAGCATGTGTGATCGCTCTGACTCTCGGTCAGAGCGATCACATGGGCTAAATCAGTGATACTGACTACAGCAGTGTGCCTCAGATACCTAGGCACACTGCAGGAACATTAACCCCATGAGTGCCGCGATTGTGGCAATCTGTGGTTAATTTTAGTATTGGACGGAAATTTTCCATCCTACGTCCTTAAGGGGAGGACTGCAATGACGGAAAATTTCCAGACAGCGTCCTTAAGAGGTTAAGGAACAACAGACACATAAAAACAGTTTTAAACTTTATAAGGCTAATTAAAATCACCTATCTCGGGAAACAAATATGGGGATTTTGTTCCACTGTATGGCTGTATTGTATTAAGCCCACTACTACTTCACAGTACCCCAATATAGAAAGATGAAAGTGAGAGATTAGCATAGGATATGTGTTTTCTGATAGCTATATACTGAAGTTTCCCTCCAGCACCACCTCCACCAGATACATGATACTTGCAGGTAAAACTGTTTTTGTGTTTTCTATTGATAAGATTCTATAATTAGGCCCATCATAATTGTCAGTACCAGGCCCAATGGGCTCTTCATCCGGCCCTGCAGGTGAATGCTTGGTAGGTTACTTTGTACCAAATATTTTTAAAGTTTCTTTGCAATATGCTTTTTAACTTTATTTATTTTCATTCTATACCTCAAGTGATTAAAATTGACCCTTGTTTCCTTTACAAAGCCTTTAATGGTTTGTGTCAATATGTATTGTCTTCTAGAACTTTTATTTATAGCTAATAATTATAACAACATTCTATTGGTTTCCAAGGTGATGCTCTACTTTTAGGATCCTGCCTCAGAAAGTATGCTTCATACATAACCCTGAAAGCTTTGTAAGAATGTGACACTGGAATAGTTATACTGCGTAAGGGCTTTTTATTTTTTTTATAAAACAAAAAACAGCATGCTTTTCTTTTGCCATCTGTTCTTAATTCATGTACATGAAAGATAACACTTTTTTAATAGATTTTTACATATTTGCATCCACTTATTTCTTTTGCAAACTATTAGAGGTAATTATTCTAGAATACATATTTTTTTTTAAATATTAATATTACTGACCACGTTTCAGTTCTGCACCAATTATAACTAACCCAGGTTGGAATTAGTGTGGGAGCCACCAATATTGGGGTACTGTGAAGTAGTGGTGGGCTTAACACAATGTGGCCATATGGTGGAACTGAATCCCCATATTTGCTGAGATAGGTGATTTTCAGTAGCCTCATAGGGTTTAAAAATGTATTTTTATGTGTGCGCTGTTCCTTAACCCCATTCAGGACGGAGTCAATAGAACACGTTCTGATCAAAACAAAATGTAAACAAAAACTGGAATGTGCGCTATATGTCTTTTCAACCGTAATTCACCTCTTTCATATTAAATGCACCCACACTTATTATATATCAGTTTGTTCAGGAGAACAGGGCTTTCATTTCATATCAAATATTAATATATTATACATAATTTATAAGGAATTAAATAAAATAAAAATGTGAGAAATGTAAAATGTTTTTAAAAATGTAGCTGTAAATGTCATTATACTGTTAGCTTTTACTGCAAAACAAGCACATATTTGGATTCAGCAAAGTCTCACGAGTACAACAGTAGCCCCCATTAACAGTTTTTACTGGGTTTTGGAAAGTTAAAGGGTCAAATATAGCACATTCCATTTTTTATTTTTTTCACATTGAAATCTGCCAGATTAGTAATGTTACCTTTTGAGACCGTGTGGTAGCCCAGATTTACCCCCATGATGGCATACCGTTTGCAAAAGTAGACTACCCAAGGTATTGCAAATGGAGTATGTCCAGACTTTTGTAGTAGCCACTTAGTCACAAACACTGGCCAAAGTTAGCATTCATATTTTTTTTTGCGTGAAAAAAGCAAAAAACTAATATTTGGCCAGTGTGACTAAGTGGCTACTAAAAATGACTGGACAAACCCCATTTGCAATACCTTGGGTTGTCTACTTTTGCAAATGGTATGCCATCATGGGGGTAATTCTTATTCCTGGGCTACCATACGGTCTCAAAAGGCAACATAACCAATCTGGCAAATTTCAATGTGAAAAAAATGAAATGCAAGCCTTATATTTGACTCTCTAACATTCCAAAACACCATAACTGTACATGGTGGTACTGTTATACTTGGGAGACTTCATTGAACACAAAAATAAGTGTTTTAAAACAGTAAAACATATTACAACAATAATATCGTCAGTAAAAGTGCAGTTCATGTGTGAAAAATGCAAAAAACATCACTATTACTAAAAAATATCATTGTTGTAATACAAGTTACAATTTTAAAACACATTTGTGTTCAGCGAAGTCTCCCGAGTAAAACAGTACCCCCCCCCCCCCCATGTACAGGTTTTATGGTGTCTTGTAAAGTTACAGGGTTAAATATAGTGCTTGCAATTCAAATTCTCTGCACTTTCTGCCTGGGTTGTCAGGCATGTCAATCAAATTCTAATTAATTAAATCACATAATTATGTTAAAATAATACTTAAATATACATGTAGAATTTTAATATATATACATATATATGTATTTAAAGTCTACGTGTGTACTTATGTAGTTATTTATGTAATTATATATATATCTATATATATCTATCTATATATATATCTATATATATATATATATATATATATATGCGGTTATTTGTATTTTATATATATATTAGATATTAGATATTATTATTATTATTATTATTATTATTATTATTATTATATATTAGAGTGTCATTCTAAGTGTAAGCATTTTGTTACCAAAATTAAAATAAATTATATATACATATGTAATTTCATTCTAACTGTATTTTGTATTTTGTTATTTATATATATATATATATATGTTAATAACAAAATACAGTTATTTAAAAAAAATATATATATATATATACATATGTAATTTCATTCTAACTGTATTTTGTATTTGTTATTAATATATATATATATATATATATATATATTAATAACAAAATACAGTTAGAATGAAATTACATATGTATATATAATTTATTTTATTTTTTTTTAAATACTTTATTTTAAATATATATATTTAAAATTTTAATTATACATGTGTGTATATATAAATATAAAATATATATATATAGATGTATTATATATAATATATATCATATATATGTAACGTCATTCTAAGTGTATTTTAATACTAATATATGTACTTATATTAACATTAAAATACACTACGTATGACGTTACATATATATATATCAGATATATATATAAATACGTGTAATTTTAAGCATGTTTAATTTTTTTTTTTACACTTCCCACCAGCAGGGAGACAGTCCCCCTGCTGTCAGATCCATAGCCAGCTATAGGGGGCCATGTGATCGCTCTTTGAGAGCGATCACATGGCCCCCAGGAGCCTCATTTGCCGGAGGAGGGCAGCCTGGGCTGTCAGGCAGTCCTCCCGAAGAGGATCGCGGCAAAGGCTTTAAAGTCCATTTAATGTGGGACGGCATAGAACGCCGTAACGGCGTTAAGGGGTTAATCTGTATTATGTATACATTTTGGTAACTACAACAGCACCATTCCTGCAAAATGTATGTTCCGGGTTTGCCCCAATTCCCTTTTTTCTTTACTTTGCAAGATTGGAATCCAGACTAGATTGCTTTTGGGTTGAGCACCAAACCCAACCCCGCAGCTTCAGTGGCCCCTTTCGAGGTGACCACAGAAAAGTATAAATTTGAGGAGGTTTTCGATACTAATGCAACTTTAATTGTAATTTTCATAGAGAAGATATATGATTATGCATTGTGAGTATATACATCAAAGCACTTTTATTTTAAGTATATTCACAATGCTCTTACAAACAGATTATTAAAATAGTTTAGCTTATTGACCACTAGCACTACTTAATTTGTCTCCCACGTTTGAATTAGTGTAGGACCCAGATTGTCGTAAATGTGTCTAATTGTGTGCTAGTTCTACGCTTTCTAAGGACTTTCCTATAGCACTTGCAGGCCCACTCCTCCCCTTACCTTCTTACTAGTAGGCAGAAGATCCTGTTATACAGTCTGGGAAAGAGAAAAAGTGTATGTAGTTAGTGTAGAAGAAAGGGAACATACCACAGAGAGACCGAAGCAGCAAGGGCATTTGCATAATGTGCAAAGTCAGCTTTTCATTAACTCCTTTTATTGTCAGCCAGTCCACTACTTAAGAATGAGCATGAGAAGAGTAAAAAAATTATATATATATATATATATATATATATATATATATGTTTTTTTTTTGGTTTTTTTTAAATAAATGGGCCTATTCCATTCCTTAAACTGCAGCTCCATCAGCCCATATAAGTTAATACGACCCTGGTCACCTGAATAATAATAATAATAATAGAAATAGTAGAATAGTAATGATATAAATAGTAGTAGCAGTTGTAATAATAGTTAATAGTTAATATTTAAGTTCTAGGGAGTTACTGCCATGCCGTCAGCATGCACTCAGCATAGGTCTGCCGTGGGTCTTTGAATAGGTTTGTAGAATGAGCTTTGCATGGCCTGTTTGGGGCTGGAGTCCCAGATGGGGTAAAAAAAAAAAAAAGAGCAAATAAGTATGTATGTATGTATGTATGTATGTATGTGTATATATGTATATATATGTATGTGTATATGTATATATATATATATATATATATATGTATGTATGTGTATATATATATATATATATATATATATATATATACAACGAAGAACGAGTGCACTCAAGAGGACTTAGTAGAAAACAATGTGTTTATTCACAAACGTGCCAGTGATAGGTTCAACGTTTCAGTCCTCGCAGGACTTTTATCAAGACAATCAAAAGGCGGGTAAACAGTGTTTAAATATGATGAAAACAAATTTCAATTGGAGAGTGAAAACGAGATTGTGATGTCACCGGTGACGAGTTAAAGTCAAAGTTCAACAAGCATACCTAGACAGGTTTAACCCATTGTGGTATAGAAACTAGAATTATAGAAAAGAGCTATAAAGCAATTTATCAACATTATAGTCCTAGGTGTTGTGAAGTAATAAGACCGTGCATATGGTCCAAAGCTAAAGTGTCTGTGCTCATACATGCATGTGAACAGAATAAAGTAATACAAAATTTAAAAGCAAGGAAAATAAACCCGGAGGGCCTCGCAGAGTGGTTAGTCTACTAAAGATCTATTTTATGGAACATCCAATAGCAAAGAACCGTGTGTTACATCATCAAAGAGCATATTGAAAAGCATATTGAAGACAAGCTTAGCTAGTCCACGGAATGGATAACCACAGTATCATACGGATTTATAACCATTTTAGTATACTGATACAAATGTTACTATCTGGGATAACCTCTGCGCCAATATAGCACTCCCAGTATCACAGTTCATTAGAGTGATGAGGAACAACTCGGATCCCAATAGAACTGCTATTCAAATTCAAGAAATGTTTGAGAAATTTATTCAAAGGGGTTACTCTAAATACACCCTGGACCGAGCATATTTGAAAGCACTGCAGCGCTATACGGATGGGCCATCGACAAGCATTAAATCACCCAGATTAATTTTTCCACAAACTTTCCATTCACAATCCTTAAGTTTTTCAAAAACGATTCGGAAAAATTGTGAGATACTCCAAAAAGATAGCACATTGCCGGCTATATTCAAGCAAGTCCCGATCATGAGCTATTGGAGGAATAAAAATCTGAAGGATTACCTTGTACATACTGATACACAGGAGCTGAAACAATCTGAACACTACAATGCTGGTTGCTACCGATGTTTAAAATGTACAGCTTGCAACAACATGACTCCAGGGAAATCTTTTTTTCATCCCCACTCTGGCAAAGAATATAAAATACGTCAACGTATTTTGTGTACCACCACACATGTTGTATACCGCATTACATGCCCTTGCGGTCTTATGTACATCGGCAAGACCTCAAATGACCTTCGAGAACGCATGAGGGGTCACAGATCAACTATCAGGATTGCATTGTCCAGCGGCACAGCAACTACGCCTATAGCTAGACATTTCCTTGCGGCGGGACATACATTACCAACCCTCAAATTTATGGGTATTGAACAAGTTCCGGCTCCAAGACGGGGAGGTGACTGGGATAATTTACTTCTCCAGAGAGAAGCCTACTGGATTTTCACATTGGGAACACTGTCCCCAGGGGGGCTAAATGAGATTAACCCTCTGAACTGTTTCATCCCCAAAAGATAGAACGATGCAGTTATTGTTAGCTTTATTTTTATATTTATTTTTATTATTATAGTATTAAAGTTTGCTATATTGGCGCAGAGGTTATCCCAGATAGTAACATTTGTATCAGTATACTAAAATGGTTATAAATCCGTATGATACTGTGGTTATCCATTCCGTGGACTAGCTAAGCTTGTCTTCAATATGCTTTTCAATATGCTCTTTGATGATGTAACACACGGTTCTTTGCTATTGGATGTTCCATAAAATAGATCTTTAGTAGACTAACCACTCTGCGAGGCCCTCCGGGTTTATTTTCCTTGCTTTTAAATTTTGTATTACTTTATTCTGTTCACATGCATGTATGAGCACAGACACTTTAGCTTTGGACCATATGCACGGTCTTATTACTTCACAACACCTAGGACTATAATGTTGATAAATTGCTTTATAGCTCTTTTCTATAATTCTAGTTTCTATACCACAATGGGTTAAACCTGTCTAGGTATGCTTGTTGAACTTTGACTTTAACTCGTCACCGGTGACATCACAATCTCGTTTTCACTCTCCAATTGAAATTTGTTTTCATCATATTTAAACACTGTTTACCCGCCTTTTGATTGTCTTGATAAAAGTCCTGCGAGGACTGAAACGTTGAACCTATCACTGGCACGTTTGTGAATAAACACATTGTTTTCTACTAAGTCCTCTTGAGTGCACTCGTTCTTCGTTGTACATATTGACGGCTGAGGCAGCACCGAGACGAGTACAAGACCGGTACATTGAGTGCGGAGTTCTCGATATTTATATATATATATATATATGGAGAAAAAAGCAATGAAGGGAGCACACTAGGTCTTCATAATAGTGCAAAGTTATTTACTGCATTCCAAGGAATACATCTCTGTGTTATACAAAACAATCAACGTTTCGACCCTGCTGGGTCTTTATCAAGATCTTGATAAAGACCCAGCAGGGTCGAAACGTTGATTGTTTTGTATAACACAGAGATGTATTCCTTGGAATGCAGTAAATAACTTTGCACTATTATGAAGACCTAGTGTGCTCCCTTCATTGCTTTTTTCTCTATATATAACGCGGGACTGCACCTAGGCCCATATACACACTTAAAAGTTGTTTGTAAAGGAGGAGTGCCTGGCTCTTGGATTTTTTCTATATATATATATATGTATATATATATATATATATATGTATGTATGTGTATATATATATATATATATATATATATATATATATATATATATATATATATATATATGTATGTATGTGTATATATATATATATATATATATATAGTAATATCAAAAAAATACCGGCACTTTATTCTTGGTTAATACAGAGATGTCAACGTTTCAGCTCCCGATCGGAGCTTTCATCAGGACACATAAAACAATATACATTGCAGTGACAAACATATATAGGGTATATCTATATCTCTCTCTCTCTCTATATATATATATATATATATATACTTGTGTTTATAGACTAGTCATTGTGATTTTTATTATAAGTTTTTATGAGGACTGTTACTTTAAAAAATCTGTGTTGAGCAAATGTAAATTTAGTTTCCTAAATGCTACAACAATCTTCTTTTTTTTTTTTAGTTTTTTTATTTACAGTTTTCAGTTACAATGTGCATTAATACATTTGTAGGGTTACAGTTGGAGAAGACAAGCATTTTAAATATCTTCAATGTAGCTGTGTCCTTGTTTACAATGTGTGCTTTGCATTCTGCACATTATTTTTTTTGTATTTTCAGTTGTGGTATATAACATTAAGTGGAGGTAAGGGGAAACAAAGTAGGATGGGTGGGGGGATTATGCTATCTCACGTGAGTTAGTTCTGTGACTTTAATCTCTTGTACATATATAGGCGAAGCCATGGCCACAGCTGTTGGAGTTGGTCAGCTCTATCGTTAGATTATGTCGATCTTTAGCTAAGTTTCAATTGAGTTTTTTGAGTTTATGCCAGTGTTCCCTTAGGATCCTGAGGGATTATGGAGGTCTATCAGGAGGTTGGGACGCATCTGTTTCTATCTTGAGAAGGTATGCCTCCCAAGTCGACCATGCTGATGTCATAAATTATTTTGTGGGTAGGTATTTGCGTGCCATCTCTTCATATTTTCTAGTAAGCTCCAGTTTATTTATACATTGGGACTTTGTTGGCGGGTCTTGAGCCCGCCAGAGTCTACTTATCGTTGTTAGTGCTGCTACTATGATGTGGTAAAGAAGGTATGTCTGGGCCTTGGTTATCCCCATGCAGTCTTGTATGACCTGGGCTATACCTGACCAACAGTGTACCAATTCTGGACAAGATCACCAAATGTGTGTCATTGTTCCTTTGTCTGTGAGACATTGCCAGTATGTGTCTGATATATTTGGGTTACCTTTATGTAATCGTGTTGGCACTAGGTACCATCGATATAAAATCTTCTGCGTTAATTCCATGTGGGAAGTACATAGTGATAGGTTTTTATGTGCCCGGAGTATTTGGGACCACTGACTTTCCGAGAAGGAGATGTTTAGTTTTCGTTCCCATGCTCTCACAAAGGTAAGGGACCGTGGGTTGGAAGTATCGTTATATTTGGCATATAGGATAGAGATCAGTTTTCTGGCCGGTTGTAGTCTAAGACAGCTCTTTTCCACCTCTGTCAGCTGTAGGCCATTTACATCATGATATGACAGTATTTGTTGCTTTTTTAGCCATAACACTAATTGTACATAAGAAAAATGTGCGATATTTGGTATTCCATATTGTCTGTATGTCTGCAAAACATTTCAAGGTTGACCCCTGGAAGATATGATACAAGTGTGTGATATGGCATCTGTGCCCCAGTTTATAGTTAGTCATGTATAATGGAGGGTATGGCCTCCAAAGGTAATGCCAGGGAGATGCTGTCATCCATTTTGTGTTTGTCCCTAAATTTGTCCCATACTTGTAGTGTGTATTTGGTTGTGGGGAGTATTCCCTTATGTTTGGGTCTCAGCTTCCGAGACATCCATGCGAGATCTGTGATGGTGATATCGTTAGTGTATATCTATTCGATATGGACCCATTGGGGGGGCATGTTGTTTCCGCTCATGATAATATTGGGCTAATAATTACTGCTCTATAGTATCTCCCGATCCGATGTCTGGTAGACCCATCCAAACCCTGTATGACTGTTTTATAGATGGTGATTTTCATGAAATCGAGGTCTGGCGTTGTTCCATACAAAGGAACTTATGAGTCCCTGCGCCTCACGTAAATACCAGGCAGGTATCGCGAGTGGTATATGAAAAGTGCAACAATAGTGAAGAGACCAGCTGATCAATCCACTAGAGTTGTAGATGGTTGAAGGGTAAACAGGGCATAACCCAGAATGGACAATAGCATAAGGAAAAACTGAAATGGGTGAAAGGAAACCAGTACACCCATAGTCCGAATTTTACCCCAAAATGAATTTGCTCCGTTAATAAATTGCAAAAATTGCCAGTAATGGAGCTTGAATTGAACTTAATGGTAGTACTTAAAAATCTTTAATCCCTCTTAAGGGAAAGAAACGAACACCACAAACAAATAAATAGATAAGAAAGGTGTGAAAGAATATTATGTACAGTGACAAACGTGTTAATAGTCTAGCCGCACCTAAGTACTAGTATGCATAGTCCTAGGGAACTGATGGAACCTAAAGTCAATAGCAGGGGCTCATAGTAAAAGTAAGTGCTGACTGGTCCATAAGTCAAGGCTATGCTAGAGACCGTGAGCCGGGTTCACAGTGAATGCATATTGGCCATTCACTATTAGGAACAGCTAAAGAAAAACTGTTCTATGACAGCTCATAAGCGGACATAGTACCCGCCGGTCTAGTTATGCAGGGTGTGACTAGACAAGAGATAACAGACATCCCCTGTGGGATCGAGACTGTTGCAAAAATTAAGTAGGAGCAAAATGTAACAAATAAGTATAAATTATAGTTACATTGATCCAAGAACGATACAAACTTAGGCTAGTATCATAGTAATCAGTTGCAGAGGGTGCACAGGAATATATAGGGGGCAGTGTACGCCAAACTTAGTAGTAAAGTTGGTAAGTAACACTGACTCCCCGATTCATAATATTCCGAGTGGCCTTCCGAAAGCAACATAGGCTGCCAGAGAGCTAAGAGAAAGAACAGAGATTGAACGGCAAATGAGGTCTCATGTGTAATCGAAACTCTAAGCCTGGACACCTCTTAATATACTCGTTCTCTGGAGCACAAGCCAATATGAGATGTATAGTAGATGGAAATAAAGTAATACAAGTAGTATTAAGATCCTCCGAATTCCCGCTATGTATACACGGACGCCCTTAATGGGTTAAGTATCAGGAGTACTCATACTAGATATCCCCATGCAATATACGTGTGGGTAATTACCAGGGAAGCTGGAGGCTTATTCAACAAAGATATTCGTACGGCATACAAGCCGTGAAACAGCTAGAAATCTGAGTTTAGAAAAAAGTATGCCCTAGTAAATCCCAGAGGGTAAAACCCCCAAGCCTAGATTGAAGCTAAATAACAGCAGAACACTAGACACAGAGTGAACTAAATATTAATCCTAAAATAGGACAATATAAAAGTAAATAGTATCAATAGCACTCCTAAGTAGCAGCAACGCTCAATCCGGTAATACTTCGTAAGCTGAATAGCTTTCCTAGATAGGACATATAGTAGATAACGCTCATAAGCTAAATAACTATCCTAAGTAGGACATATTGTAGATAACGCTCATAAGCTGAATAGCTATCCTAAGTAGGACAATATTGTCGGTAACGCTCGACGCGCGTTTCGGCGCAGCATGCGCCTTTATCAAGAGCTGAGCCGACTGTGAGGTTGGCGCTTCTTTTTAAACCTTCATAAGGCCAGCCCCTCTGGGAGAGTGACGTCAGGATGTGTGTCAGGCTGTCCGAATTCTGTGCGGTGCCTGAAAGATAACTGACAGCCAGCCGTGGGGAATTAGCCCCTTAGGGGTCAAAGATATAAAGATGTAAAGTGAATATGTGTTTTGTAAGAACATAAAATCAACCAAGTTGTCCGACCAAGGATGTCAATGGTATGAATATGCAAATAAGCAAGTAGATTGTTAACCAATAGCTTATTAGTTAATAAGTTTATGATGGTTTAGAATTCATTAATGGTGTTACACAAAATTAATGTGTGTGGTATATCAGGTCAGGTAAGACCTGTAAAAATTGGAGTATTTTACTATTTACATATCTCTCGATTACTGCAGATAAGTGCAGAAGATGATATTGTTTAAATGTAGTAAAAATGCATTAGATGAATGGTGCAAATGAGAACCCTTCATTCAGTCCTCTTGGTTGTAGGGTCTTCAGCCTGTATATCCAAAGCTTTCCCGTTGTCTTAAAAACTTGTCATAGTCCCCCCTTCTCTTGTCCCGTTTTACAAGTTCTATCCCACAGAAGCGTAAGCCGTGCGATTTGCCTGAATGATGTTCTTTAAGGTGGCGGCTAATGGGGGTTTCAACGCTAAGTTTAGGTGATCGGACGTGTTCTTTAATTCTTTCTTTGAAAGGGCGGAAAGTTTTGCCTACATACTTGAAATCACATTCGCAGGTAAGAAGATACACTAAACCTGCAGTGTTGCAGTTAAAGAATGAAGTGATGTTAAAGATTTGTTGATTTTCACTGTCAGAGATTTTTTTGGAGTCACGTTTAATGTATTTGCATGCGACGCATCGCCCACATTGGAATGTCCCGGCAATGGGTGTACTCAGCCAGGTTCGAGTTTGAGGTCGTTGTGCTTGATAGTGACTTGGTACTAGAAGGTCTCTCAAATTTTTGCCTCTTCTTGCTGTCATGTCTATGTTTGGACCTAAAATCTTTTTGAGATGTGTATCTCTCATTAGTAATGTCCAGAATTTTTGGATACCTGACTTTACTCTGTCCCATCCAGCATCATAGGTAGCAATCATGCGTGGTGGAGGATTGGTGGAAATAACAAGTACGTTTTTTGCCAGTAGTGTCCCTCTTTCTGATTCAATGGCTCTCCTATAGGCTTTCTTAAGGCACCTGTTAGGGTAGCCCTTGTCCTTAAAATGTTGTCGCAGGATGTCGGCTTGGATTTTAAATTCCTGCACAGTGCTACAGTTCCTACAAGCCCTTAAATATTGGCCAATTGGGATGCCTTGTTTAAAGGGCTTCGGATGGAAACTGTCCCAGTATAGTAAGCTATTAGACGCTGTGGGTTTTTTGTAAAGGGTCGTCTGCATAGATTGTTGATTGTCAATAGAGACAGTCAAGTCTAGAAAGTTAAGAGTCTTTCCACCAAACTCCGAAGTGAACCTTAAGTTGAGATCGTTCTCATTGAGGAGAGCTACAAAAAGATCAAATTCCATAGATGTTCCTTTCCATACTATTATGATATCATCTATGTATCTGCTTATGAGCTGTCATAGAACAGTTTTTCTTTAGCTGTTCCTAATAGTGAATGGCCAATATGCATTCACTGTGAACCCGGCTCACGGTCTCTAGCATAGCCTTGACTTATGGACCAGTCAGCACTTACTTTTACTATGAGCCCCTGCTATTGACTTTAGGTTCCATCAGTTCCCTAGGACTATGCATACTAGTACTTAGGTGCGGCTAGACTATTAACACGTTTGTCACTGTACATAATATTCTTTCACACCTTTCTTATCTATTTATTTGTTTGTGGTGTTCATTTATTTCCCTTAAGAGGGATTAATAAAGATTTTTAAGTACTACCATTAAGTTCAATTCAAGCTCCATTACTGGCAATTTTTGCAATTTATTAACAGAGCAAATTCATTTTGGGGTAAAATTCGGACTATGGGTGTACTGGTTTCCTTTCACCCATTTCAGTTTTTCCTTATGCTATCGCGAGTGGTATAGTTCTGAACAGGTATTTCAACTTTGGTTGGAGTAGCATTTTGGCTGCTGCCATCCTACCCACCCATGAGATGAATTTCCCTTTCCAGCTGTGTATTTGAGTTTTTAGGTCGTGGAGCAGTGGTTGATAATTAGCTTTGTATAAGCCTGAGATATGCTGTGTTAAGGCTATCCCCAGAAATTTAAGTGAAGTAGTGTGCCATTCATATGCACATGTCTCTTTTAGGTGAGTCAATATGTGTGGAGGGACATTAATGCCCATCGCTTGTGTTTTAGCTATATTCAATTTGTAGTATGAACATTTACTATATTGTTGGATGAGGTCATGTAGTGTAAGTAAGGAGATATGTGGTTTTTGCAGCGTGAGCAGGATGTCATCTGCGAACAGTGTCAATTTGTATTCACTTCCTTTGACTTTAATGCCATGAATTTTCGGATCATCTCTTATTAGTTAGTATGTAGAGGATTGGGGAGAGGGGGCACCCCTATCTGGAGCCATTTGTAACGGCAAAGCTGTGAGAGGAAAATCCCCCATTTACCACCTGAGCTGATGGGTTGGAGTACAGAGCGGATATTAGAGAGATAAACCACGGGGGGAATCCGAACTTCCCTAGGACCGCGAGGAGGAAGGCCCAGTTGAGTCTATCAAAGGCTTTTTCTGCATCCAGTGAAAGTAGCACACTGGGGGCCCCCCTCCCTGCAGCCCACCCAGCAGGTCTATGACTTTCCCCGTGCCATCCGCCCCCTGGCGTCCGCTGATGAATCCCACCTGATCCGCGTGCACAATAGTAGGGATAATCTGTGACAGCCTGTTTGCATATATTTTGGCGAGCAGCTTTGTGTCTGTGTTGAGTAGGGATATTGGGCGTAGGTTTTGACTTTTGTTGGGTGGTTTCCCCGGCTTGGGAAGTGTGGCCACGTGTGCCATAAGCATTTCTTGTGGTATCTTGCCCATGTTTATAATGTGATTATATACTGGTTCTAGGCGTGGTGCTAAGATGTGTGAAAAAAGTTTGTAATAATAATTGGTAAGGCCATCCGGCCCGGGGGGATTTCCCAGCCGGCAGAGAAGTGATGGTCTGTGCTATCTCTTGGCTTGTCATGGGGGCTTGTAGTGTTGCTTTTTGTTGTGGGGTTAGGGATGGCAATTAAGTGAGATGTAGGAAGCTGTTAATCTTTTTCAGTTGGGTGGGACATAGTGGGTTCCTGGTTTAAGTTATAGAGGTTATGATGGAAGGAGGCCATTTCGTTGTTAATTTCGTGGGGATTGTATATTTTTTTTGTTAGAATTCAAGAGTAGGTATGGAATTTTGGATTGTCTGTTGTTTTTTCAGCAGTGTAGTGAGCATCTTTCCTGCTCTATTGCCCTGGGAATAATGTCTCATTTTGAGCTGTTGGAGTGTGTGGGAAGTTTTAGCTAGATGTATGTCGTTTATGCTTTTGGTAGCATTCTCTATTGTTTTCAGATGAGCATCTTCTGGTTGAATACCGTGTGCATTTGCAGCGTCTCGTAGGGTTGCAACAGTAACATGTAATCTTTATGTGCTCTACGCTTCAAATATGAGGCTCGACTAATCAGTAGGCCCCTAATTGTTGGCTTATGTGCTTGCCAGAGAGTAACTGGGGTTGTTTCTGGGAGATCATTGAGCTGGAATTGTTCTAGGTATTGTGTTATTTGGGACGTAAATGTTGGGTCATGCAAGAGTGACTCATTTAGGCGCCATGGTGCTTGTCCGCTGTGTGGGAAAGGGCCTCTAATTGTCATTGCTACTGGCGCATGATCAGACCACACAATGTCTCCTATGGAGCAGGGGGCTTGATACCATAATGTGATCTATTCTGGAGAATGACCTATGTACGCCCGAGTAAAAAGTGAATTGTTTTTCCATAGGGTGGAGTGTTCTCCATGCGTCGTAAACGTTATGTTCTGACATAAGTTTGAGTATGGCTTTGCTTTGCGTTTGGGTTATTAAGTGTCTGGGAGCTAGATATGGTAGTGTTGTGTCCATGTGGGAGTCCAAGACATGGTTTAGGTCTCCACATATGATGATGTTTTGTGTTTGTTTTGGGGAGTTTGTTGAGAAATGTATGTAGGAAATTTCTTTGGTGTGTGTTTGGACTGTATGTTCCTACCATGGTGTATTCGATTTTGTTTATTATGCAGTGCATGATGATGTACCTCCCTTGAGTATATTTCTGTATGTGTAGCAATTCAAACATCAGGGATTTTTGTATTAGGAGTGAGACTCCTTTGGATTTGGATGAGTGAGTCGCGTGATATTGGGAGTGAATACCCAGCCAAAATTTGGGACCCTATTGGTAACAAAGTGGGTTTCTTGGATACAAAGTATGTCTATTCTTTCTTTTCTCGCTGCTTCCAGGAGGATACGGTGTTTGGGGGAGGGGGGGGGGGGGGGTTAGCCCACGTACATTATGTGATTGCACTTTCAGACCCTTGTATCAATGCTAGTGATTCGTGGGTTATCAACTAGTTTGTTTGTAAGTTCTCCCTGTACAGTATCATGTGCGGTTAATCATACCTCTTAGTACTTGAGGTTTGTCCTGGGTGTCTATGTTTTACCCTTGATTTATCTATGTAATTCCTTCAAACCCCCGGGCCTTATGCTTCTAGACTGTTTGTGACCTACGCCCGAGCCATGGGCCAATACATATGACTAATCTCTAGGGCATATGTAGAGGCGATGGGAGTCTGCTTCATAGGTCTTAAGGCTGCACTAGGAGGGAAAGAGATTCCACCAAAACTCAACAGTGGTGTCTGTGCTAGGGGAGACTGCCACCCACTTTATGTAACAGCATTGAGTTATAGTGTTTCAATTTTGCACTGCACGGGGGATTTATGGTACGTGGAATTTGCCACCCGTGTGACTGTTTTATCAAAGCGACTGCATCACAATAGCACTGAACTCAGTAGAACTTTGCTATGGTTGATGTGATCATTTTTATTCATTAAACTTGGTAACTTATAACTATCCAGGACGTGCGTCCTATACAACTGTTTGTTTCACTGAGTCCCATTCGGGTTGGGTGGGCTTATGTAGCGGATATTTCACTATATCTGCGCAGTGGGCCCAAGAAAGAAGAAAGACAAAGAATATAGAAGTAAAGAGATTACATGGTGAAAGCAGATTGAACGAGAGTCTGAGTCATTTATACAGTCTGTTTACTTGGTCCAGTCGCTAAACATCGTGGTGCCATTACATATTTATCTTGTAAAAAAGGGATAACTGTATATTTGAGAACATGTCTTATTTATGTGTCTGCATGGCCTTGTAAGTTTCTTACGGTTACAATGGGTACACGTGCCAGGCCGCCCAGTGCCCTGAGTCAGTTAGCCCGGTGATAATTTCTGAGCAATTTGGGTGACCCCAATCTTTTGAGCTAAAAGCATATGTCTAACGTTTGTTCACGGTTCGTGTATCAGTACAGCATTTGTGTTGTACCTATTCAGTTATCATGTGTATCATACATTTAGCAGTGAATTATACATGGAGTTTAACAGATTATAATGATTGCAAATGTGCGGTCCTCGACACAGTGTTTATGATCCTATTGCCTCCACATGAAGAAAATGATTCAGGTAACGCAAAACTGAGTTTTATATATATATATGGTTTGGGCATTGGCAGGTCCTGTCACTGGGCAACAAGGTGCCATTACATATAGCTCCATAAAAATACAAAAAGTAGGAAATGATTGCTGAAGAGCTTGTATCGCTGCTGTGACTGTATGTCCATGCAATTCTGGTGTTGTGAGCCTGAAGGCTAATTCTGAACCATTTTGTATACTTATATAGCTGCACTTCGGTGTGCATCTTTTGTGGGCTTCACCTGCATGTTTTCCAGGTTGGTCATGGTGTTAGTGCATTGATCTAAAACATATGTCTGATTTTATATCTATGCCCTGGTCACCAGTATTACAGTGTGGCTCTTTCTAAGCGTACTGAACAATTAGCGGTGAGCATATATGACAACTATACAGTTTATAATGATATTATACCTGCGGCTCACTGCACATTGCATTTAGAAAAGTCTCTTGTGGGCAGTACGCCATTCCGGTGTCAGCTTGCGTTGTGGATGGTGAATTGCCGACTCCATTGTGACTGGAATGTCCCATTCTTTCAATTGCCTCAGGCCTTCTTCTGACGTGAGTATTGGTGTGACTCTGTTCTCATGCAGGATTAACAATTTTGTTGGGTATCCCCATCTATATTTTGTGCCATGGTGTCGTAGAGCTGCTACTACTTGCTGGAAGCTGCGTCTTCTTTTTAATGTTGCCGTGGAGATGTCTGCAAATATCTTCACTGTCGGGTAGTCTTCATGTGGTTGGCTCCGATTCCAGCTGACTTTCAACATTAGCTCTTTAATGTGGAAATAGTGCGCTTTGAGCAGCACGTCCCATGGTGTGGAGTCAGGGAGATACTTGAGCTTTGGGACCCGGTGCACCCGGTCTATTAAAAGCATATCCCCTGGGATGTCTGGTACGTAGGTCCAAAGCAGACCTCTAGTATATGCTTGCAGGTCTGCATGAAGCATGGATTCTGGGACACCACGGAAGCAGAGGTTATTCCTCCTTGCTCTGTCCTCTGCATCTGCAATACTTGTTTCAAGTAGTTCCACTTTTTCTTCCAGGCTTTGGACATGATCGGCCATGTTGTTGTGCGCAGTGGCATATTCCCCCATTTTTTGCTCCACGTGGGAGGTTCTTGTTCCGATCGCTTGCATCTCTGCATCTTCAGGCCCCTGAAGCACTTTAGCTTGCTGAAAAGCTATGTGTGAAAAGTGCAAAAAGTGCAGATTTCAATTGAAATTTACACTTTTATAACTTAAACAGGTTACACCTGGTTACTCTCTCACTTAGAGTGTATGCTGCTATGAAGAAAATTTACCTGGGATTGGCAAGTCTTATAGATTATCCGAATGTGTTATTTTTACTTTGATATTTTATTGTGTTCATGGACTTTTTCATTTTACTTTTGCGTTTTTTTATTTTGTTTATTTTATGCGAAACCTGGATTAAAAAAGGGTTAATAGAAGTATAACAGGTAAGCTGATCCAGTTGTCAGTCAACATATTCCCATTATAGTCTGCTATGTTCCCCACAAGAGAAAACTAGTTTAAAAGAGATGATAAATGACCACATGTCCCCTGAATTTAAATAATAATATTCTCTCAAAGCTTTAGACAGGATGCAGAGTGGCCTGCACAGAAAGTGGAGGATATGTTCAAAAATAAATATCTAAAATAACTGAACAGCTGTACATTTGGTTAGCACAATATGTATGTAGTAAAAATGTGAATTTCAACTGGATAATTCTAATAATCTCCGACAGTCCCTTTATTGTATAAGGTAATATATAAGGTGTATAAGGTAATAGAAACACAAAGATAAGGCACTGAAAAAATCCTGTTAGTGGATATCAATAAACAATACTGCCAAGGGTCTCTCCTCGTGGCTAGAGTAATGATAAGTGTTCACCGTTGGTTGATAATTGTGCTTCAGATGAACATATATGTGAAAACAAAAAAAACAGAGAAGGTCCAATGGTAGAGTATATCTCTATATCAGAACAAAAATATGTGCTATCAAGAACTGCAATACATACTACACTTTATATTGTACCCCCGTAATCCGCTCTGTGTTTCATGTCTTAGTGATGAGTAATACTGTGTATGCGAAGATATTCCACATATCCTCAGTTGGGAATTGTTCCGGCCAGGCTCAATATCTCAGATCCGGTGTGAATGTCTACCGAATGTAAGTCTCTGAACATAATTCTGTCCTGAAATGGAGATATAATACTACAGTGGATATGTTCTGTTCTTTTTGTTTTTACATATATGTTCATCTGAAGTACCACTATTAACCTACTGAACCTACTGTGAATAATCCCTTTTACTATATTAAGCAAGATACTTTTTTTTTAACATTATCATTCGTACATTTTAAGTTTACGATTATTATTATTACTAGATTATATAGACCAGTGCTCCTCAACCCTTAGCGTTTAAAGTGTTTTGTTTTAACACCTTAGACACACCTGGGTAATCCCTAAATCCTGGACTGTTAGGTGTGCCTTGAGGAGAGGGTTGAGGAGCACTGATATAGGAGCACTGATATCGACCTTTAGCATTAGTTATGTGCATGCGCAATTGGCATCTTGTGGGAAGCTGCACTGTAAAAAAAAACTGTAAATTGCTCTATATCAATTGATTGCAGTCACTATATAGCTGCTATCAGACAGACAAAGCAGTTCTAGTCACTGTATTTAAGCAGTATTTAATGGTTATCTGGCATACTAATATGCAAGGCATTTGTAACAGTTGTGCACTTAAAAAAACAACAAAAAAAACATTTTTAATAGAGTGTATCCTTGACACATATGGGCCAATGAGCATCAAGCTTATTGGTTAGTGTAGCTAAAACAAAGTTAAATAGTTAACATTTTTATTTTTCTAAAATAAATTGTTGAAGCACAGTTTAAGTAGAACAAATCTACAAGTGATAACGGCATGATTTTCTGTTTGGTTGCCATGTTTTTTATTTTTTTTCCCGTTGCTTTCAAAGTTAGGATAAAATTAATGGTTGAATTAAAAATCGAGGCTTTTTTTTTACATTTCACTTCATTTACTTCTGTAATAACCTACCAGAGTTAACATGCTGAATTTAAATGGTTAGGCACAGCACGGAATCTTTTAATTTCTGCTCTTGGTATAAAATTAGCAGATGGCTCCTGGTCATCAAGGACAGGCCTTGCCAGTTTACATTTCATAAAACCCACCCTATTGGACTCAAGGATACAGAAAAGCAGAATCTTGTTTTGAAGACAGATTGATAAAAACATTGCAAACTAAACACACCCCTGATGTTTTGAAGCCATCTGGAAACAGTTACTAAAGATGAAAAGAGTGATTTTTATCTTTGTTGGGCTACAGTACATTGGTGATACATTTAAATGTTTATGGTACAACAAAATAACATTTATTTGAAAGATTATAGTCTTTTACCATCCTATTGATTTAGCAACAGTCTTTTTGACAAACATTCATATAAAAGTATTTATTTTATATCATTGAAAAGCAAAATGTGTAGCTGCTCAGCATAAACAACGTCTATGTGCATTACATATATTTTAAATAAACACTATGTGTAAGTCTAATCAGGAATTATTAGTTTTTTTTTTATTTATTAACATGATTTAATATTTTTGTGTTCTTGTGTTTCTTGGTCCCAGTGTAGAAATTGTAAAATAAAAAATAAAAATGAAAATGAGTCTCTATGTCTGCCTATGATTCTATGATCTCTTTCTACGTGATCTCTAGAAAAATGATATGGGCAGTAAGTATTTTATTTATGGCAATTTATTTACTAAGAAAGACCGTGACATATATATAGATATCATAATAGTTTTTGGGACATTGCGCAAATGCAGTTGAGTTGACTCAATTTACATTAAATAAAATAGATACATTGGGTTTTTTTCAATTCCTATTATGACTTAAACTGTGTAAGTTATTTGTGAATGCACTCTAATGTATTTTTTTGTATATAATTCTATTCCACATCACCTTTCATATGACACTTCCAAAAAGCTTTGGAATCTTGGCTTTCAAAAATATTAATTTCTTTCTGTCTTTGATATTGATGACAACAGAACATTTTCATGATGCATGTTAAAAACTCCCTTGCATTTAATTTTAAAACAAGTGAGTTTTTAACATACACCACTACAAATGTGGTGTACATTCTTTGGTGCCTTGTGGCCCTCATTTTATTGGTGTGACCAAAAGGGAATTAAACACAAGATTGGCTGAGGACATTTTATAAAAGACAGGGACTCTTTCCTAATTTTTTACATCTATCAATAAAAAAGACTAATTGGAGAGGAGGGTATAATGTTATTTATTATTATTATTATTATTGCCATTTATATAGCACCAACAGGGGGGATTTAACTATAAATAGGACAATTACAAATAAACTTATGGGAACAATAGGCTGAAGAGGACCCTGCTCAATCGAACTTACATTCTATAGGAGGTGGGGCGTAAAACACAACAGGACAGGATCTATGTGAATTGGAAACTAGGTGGATTTTTAATACAAAAACTCTTTGAGTGTTAGAGCCAGCTAATATTAGAGCTGGCTAATATTTTAAAGGGCTAATTTAGTTAATTTTTGTTTTTGGGTATCAGTTGGTATTCTGTTTTGGTGTTTATGTTTTTTGTTTTTTTATATTATATGAGTTTTTGTTCTTGTTTTGATGTCACTTTCAACATGTTTCTCTTATTAATTATGTTACACTATGATTGTTTGTCTTTTTGGTATACGTTATCTGTTTCATATTCAGAAATGTGCATTAGTTTCCAGTAATACAGTACAGTATGCATTATATTAGTAAAAGATAAAGTAGTAAAATAGTAAAGCATTCGGTTGTGTGTAGTATTTACAGTGATATCGAGCAATGAACCCTTATTCCATCATGAAGTTAACCATGTCTCATGAAATGCATTGAGATTGGACAATTGATGCAGGGAGGTGTGCCTATTTTGAAGCCAGTGCTGTGGAAAGGTATTTAGAAACTCGGAAACCATAAATACAGAACACTGGAGGTTTATATGGCTATTACAGATATTGGGCCCCTATAAATGTAGTACAGTCATAAGCAGGGGAGGGCTGGCAGCCTCAGGCCTGGGGGGCAAATCCAGTCAAGTGGCCCATTGCACCCCTGAATTAGCTCACCATCCATGGCCACCTTTTCCTGGTTTTATAACGGATATTGATATTATGCTAATTAGTAGCTCTTTGCCATACCCACTCCTTTGCGGCTCCGACTTTCAATGTTGTTAGAGCGCAGGCTGAGAATCTCTGAGCCTGTGCCCTGACTCACTAACTGAGCACCGGAACCACAAGGGATATGATCTGACTGCACCTACTGCTGGTGCGCACCAATGGACCACCAGGGAATCGTTTAAATTAAATATGCTGGTGTCCAAAACTTGTGAGCTGTGTTGGCCGCCGGGCGCCTCTGTTGTTATTGCGCCCTACATGACCCCACAGCTTGCATACCTCAAAGGCTGGCCCTGCTGACAGACACACTGGCCCTCACTCTCAATAACATACACACACAAACCCTGACAAACACTCACTGACAGGCAGACACATACACACACACACTGACAGGCAGACACACACACACACATTCACTGACAGACACTTACTTGACAGACACACTTGCTGACACACACACACACTGACAGACACCAGTGCCATCTTAACAACATTATGGGTCCCCGGGCAAAGCAGTGCACTGGGGCCCTGCCTACACAACTTACAGGAATAAAAATTTAAATTATAGATACAATGAAGATTATATTTAGAAGTACCTCCAACAAATGCAATGCATACATTCAATACATACACACAGACTGCCGAATGCAGTCACACACCGACTGCTGAATGCATACACACAACGACTGATGAATACACGCATACAGACTGACGAATAGACACACACACACACACAGACTGCTGAGTACACAAAGAGAGTGCTGAATACATACACAGTCCGCTGAATACAAACATACACACAGACGGCTGAATACATACACAGATGGCTGAATACACACACACAACAGTGAGGGGTGCAGTGTATGTGTTTGTGTGTATGGGTGCGGTGTGTGTGGGGTGCTGTGTGTGTGTGGAATGCTATGTGAGTGTGGGGTTCTCTGTGTGTGTGTGGAGTGCTATGTGAGTGGGGTGCTGCGTGTGAGTGGAGTGCTATATGTGTGTTGGGTGCTGTGTGTGTGTTTGAGGGGTGCAGGTAGCAAATATTTTTTGTTTTTTAATATTACTATACGTTAAATAAAATCTATATGTCCCCCCCACCCTTCTTCTTACCTTTGGTGAAAGAGGCTGGGACACAGCCAGCCCTGGTGGTCCAGTTGTGAATTCTGTACAGCCTGCAGCTTGTCTGGCTGCAGGCTATCTCCTGTCCTACTGCGCGCAGAATGCTGTGTGGAGCATTGCAATGGTAATGCGCTGCAACGCTCCACACAGCCTGCTTGCGGGAGGAACGATCTGCCTTACAGGTCGGCCTCTCCTGCAGCCCTGGGTCCTAGGCAGCTTCCTCTCTCCCTGATAGAATTGAGATCTCCCTCATCGGCACAAGGCCAGAAAACAAGGCCACCTCTCCGTTGGCTGGCAGGGGAGATCAAAGGATCTCCCCTGTCGGCCGGGCATGCTGGGCAGCGCGGTAGGGCCCCATGCGGAAAGACGTCCCTGACAGACACACACAAACACTTCCAGACACACACACACTTCCAGACACACACACTCTTCCACACACACACTTCCAGACACACACACACACACACACTTCCAGACACACACACACACTTCCAGACACACACACACTTCCACACACACACTTCCAGACACACACACACACACACACTTCCAGACACACACACACTTCCAGACACACACACACTTCCAGACACACACACACACACACACTTCCAGACACACACACACAGACTTACACACACACACACTTCCAGACACACACACACACACACGCACACTTCCAGACACACACACACTTCCAGACACACACACACTTCCAGACACACACACACACTTAGACACACACACACACACACTCTTACACTTCCTGACACACACACACACACTTACAGACACACACACACACTTCCAGACACACACACACACACACTTACAGACACACACACACACTTCCAGACACACACACACTTCCAGACACACACACACTTCCAGACACACACACACTTCCAGACACACACACACACACACACACTTACACTTCCTGACACACACACACTTACAGACACACACACACACACACTTACTTTCAGACACACACACAAATTTATTTTATTTCTTGTTGCTCCTACCTTTAGGAGTGCTCTGGGTCCTTTCCCCGGGGTCCAGTGACTTCCTTCGTGATATTCCTGCTCCTCTCTGCTCCCTCGCGCAGTTTAGTGATGCGGGGCCGGAATGACGTCATATTCCGGCTCCCGACATCAACAGAGAGGGCGCGCGAGGGAGCAGGAAGATCATCAGCAGAGCTCCCTCGCTGCTGCATGCCTCCTTCCTCACCCGGCCGGTATATTGCTGCAGAGTAGGCACCTGCCATCTGGGACAAGCAGGTGCCTACTCTGCCTTGCTACTGGGGCACCGTAAGTGGCCAGCTGGCCACCTGCTGGGCTCCTTGTGACAGGCTATCAGCCTGCTCCGCGCGGCACCCCCTCCTCCTGGCGCCCAGGACCGGCCCTGCAGTGGCCATTTTTCTAATTACTTAGGGCGGCCTGGGGGGCAATTGCCTCCCTGCCCCCCGGCCCAGCCCGCCCCTGGTCATAAGAACCTCATATGTTATAACCATTGCTCTTATGTTTTAGATCTTCATGAATTAAAAAAAAATATGTTGCACTTTAACAATTTCCCTGGTTTCAGAACTTCTGGGGGCATGATGACGTGGACACACGCACACGCGTGCGCGTGCCTACGCCTCATGGGAAGCCTTGCCAGGTTCCAAGAGCGCTGATGCCAGGACGCTGAGAGACTGCGACCCATTGTGTGGCGAGGAGGTCTAGATTGCTGGGTAGGAGACACAAGCAGACCTCAGGTTGGGTACAAGCTGGCAGACTAGCTGGTGGATCGAGTTGGGAGGAAGGCTGAAATTGGCAAGTTAATACGCTGGGAGGAGAAAGACAAGGAAAGAGGTAGTAAGAAGAACTGAAATAGCCGGGTAAGGCAAAACTGAATTATATTACCCTGTACTAAGTAACCTTTACCCTGCTATCAAAAGGGAGACGATTATTCAGCCTTTAAGATCTATGGAAAAAACTTTTTTCTGTAGTTATTCATTTTTTGTGTGTGTGTTTTTGCTCTTCTGTCTGCTTGACAATATTGTGTAGTTTACACCAGTTTAGCATAGCCTAAAAATGTGTGAATATTATAAAGCTAATTTTTGACCAAGCAATAGATCACACAAAACTTTTCTTATTTAAAGAAAGAGCAAAGCAAGGCAAAAGCGAAAAGAATAATGGCATCTAAAAAAATGCAGGATAATAAACAAAACACAAAAAAGCTAAAAAGACATGAAGCACCACAAGAAAGAAGCGTGTCCAATTTTTTTTTCACCTCAGTTAGATAAAAGTATCCAGCCCAGAATTCAAGACGATTCAAGCTTGTTTGAAAATAAGGAACCTGAAACAGATAGTGGGTCACCAGAAAATCGATGTCTAGAACCAAACATCATCACTGCAGAGAACTTAGCTAAATGCTTTGTAGCGCAACTGGCCAAAATTAAAGCAGAAATCTACACCTCCTCTACTGATATTAAAAGTGACCTAGCCAAGATTGGAGAAAGATTTTTTAAAAAATGGAAGAGAAAATTCGGAAAATCTACCAAACAAGATTGGAGACCTCGAGGATAGGTCACAAAGAAATAACCTCAGAATAAGAGGTATTCTGTAAAATATTGCATCATCTAAGCTAGAACACTACTCTGAAGATTTTTTTTTAATTCTTGGGTCGACTCCCAAATAAAGAATCCAACTACCGTATATACTTGAGTATAAGCCGACACGAATATAAGCCGAGACCCCTAATTTCACTACAAAAAAACTGGGAAAACGTATTGACTCGAGTATAAGCCTAGGGTGGGAAATGCAGCAGCTACTGGTATTTTCAAAAATAAATATAGATACCATTGTGTATATTATGAGCCCTAACACAGGCTGCTCTATGCAGGCATTGTGAACACTGGGTCCAAATAGGGATTAATAACAAAATAAAATTAATTAAAGGCTACAGATGTAAATATTGCTTGTTTTGTGTCCCTAATAAAATGACAAAATGCTCCAAAGACAGGTCACTAAACAAATAAACCGTGTGTTTAGGTCAGCGCAAAATGAACTATGAATGAACAAGTTCAAACATCATCGTTTAAATAGCGGGTTCTAAACAATATGTGATTCAATTACTACATGTTCAGAAACAAAAAGAGACTGCAGTGGAGAAATGATTATGCAAAGAGTCTAAACTCCAGGAATATCAATTTACGGATCTCAAGGGAAAACCAACTCAAAATATATACTCTGCTTTTAGGGTTACCTAAAGCAACGAAAACAATAGTTACATTAATTGAAAGAATTGAAATGCAGAGCAAACACATTTTAGTTTTTTTTTTGGACTTAGACTTCAGCTTTAGTCAAAAAGTATCCGCTATAAACCCGTCAAAAGTATATTCTAGAAAATCTGGTTGGTACATAGCTCCAGAGAGTAGTCCAGTATTCCACAATAATAAAAATAATCTTCGGCAGCTGACCTTTATTCCCCCAGCTTGATAGCTTTAGGATTCCCCTCCCTGCCACCCAAATCATCAACAAGAGGCATGGCTCCACTCTCCACGTACAGCACGGACAACACAGAGGCGGCCGGCATGCAGGAGAAAAGAAGAGCAGTGATATCAACAGTCATTGGACCACCGACAGAGGCGGCAGGCGCCCGCAGATGAGCGGCAGCGACCGGAGAACACCCGCACTGCACCGGAGAACAGGTAAGTGGGACCCTCACTCAAGCCGAGGGGGGCTTTTTCAGCATAAAAAATTTGCTTATAAAGACAACAAATGTATTTTGTGCAAACTGCAGTCCCTTAAGCAATGGCTTCAAAAAAAGAACTTAAATTAAGAAGGAGAAAGAGAAAAGAGGGAGTGGCATAAAATGGAGAAGAAACGTATCCAATAATATTATAAAGCGAGTTCCTTATTCCATAGAATTATTACAGAAATGCTTTTATTTAAGAAAGAACGGTGGTATGAGGTTGAACAGGGTCTTACAGAAAAAAATTAAATGTTAAAATAGTTGTGGTCCGTGCAAGAGTTACATAGTTACATAGATACATAGCTGAAAAGAGACTTGCGTCCATCAAGTTCAGCCTTCCTCACATTTGTTTTTTGCTGTTGATCCAAAAGAAGGCAAAAAAAAAAAAACGTTTGAAGCAAAATTTTGCAACAAGCTAGGAGAGTCTAACTCTTCTCTTCTCAAGTCGAGTTCTGGAAGTATTGTGGTGAATTCTGTTCTTAAAGTGTGGCTAAAGATAAAAAATGATATGAAAAAAAATGTTTTATATGCAAATAAAGCCTTGCCTTTCAAAATTCTTATGTATACTATAAGGATAAAAAGAAATGTTGGAATCTTTTTGCCCTGCAAAGAAATCTTGAAATGTTTAGGAAAACGTATTACAGGCTATGAGATGAAAAATCTTTTTTTTTTAAAATGTGCTAATATTTTTTTTTTTTTTATATTTAAGATTTTTATTTTTTTTTAAATTGAAATATAGAACAGTAAAATGTGTCACAGAATGCATTACCAAATATTGCATACATTACAGTAGAATACACAAAAATTGAGTTTCACAATAAAGACTTTCATGGAATGTATACAATACAGTAGATGACACAATAATTAAGCTTCAAAACAGAGTAAGTGAGTAAGCTAACTGATAAACTGTCATGGCAAGGTAGTTACTCAACATTTATTCAAGTTGGTCAACTAAAAACCAATAAATAAAACAATATTTAAAATTCAACCAAGTAGAATTAATAGGAAATAGCCTGACAGAGAGGGTAGGCGCAGTTGTTGCAGTGTTGCTAGTTATGGCAGGGAATAATTAAGTAATTCAATGAGACCGTTTGTACGAAATCACAGGTTAGATTCGAGCATTGCATTAAATGTGTGTGTAGTCTAACTGAGATAGTAGATTGACGTGAGATTGTATTTAAGGTGGGTATTCGAATGTTGAACGATATGAGTTACGTGGTGGGGAGGTGGTAGGGGGGGGGGGAGGGTTGGGAGGTGAAAGATTCAAGCGGAATTGGGCTTAGAGTATTCGATGCCTTTAGTTGCCAGGAAGTGCAGCCAAGGCTTCCAGATTTTGGTAAAGGTTTGAAAAATTTTTGTTTGTGCATAGGTTATTTCTTCCATTTGTCTGACCTCGTCTACTTTACTAATCCACTCTCTGATAGAAGGGATTTGCGCTTGCTTCCAGTATATAGGAATGAGTTGTGACGCCGCCATTACTAAGTAATTGAACAGTGAGGCTTTGTTTTTTCCGATATCTGGAGGGGCTAAGGAGAATAAGTAATGTTGCGGTGTAAGCGGAATGGTAGCAGCAAGTATCAGCTGTGTTATGAGGAATCCTCTTCCAGAATGTTGCTATCTGTGGACATAGCCACCAAATGTGGGCATGATGCGCTAGGTCGTGATTGCATCTCCAGCATGTCTGTTGTGTCAGATTATGTATTTTTTTAAGTTTAGCTGGGGTGAAATGCCAACGGGTGATGCGTTTATAATTACTTTCTTGAGCAGCGGTGGATGAGGTGGATTTGTGTGCGATCATGAAATTTTTTTTCCAGTCAGAGTGAGGTATGTCTATTTGTAGTTCCTCCATCCAATGTTTTGTGCAAGCAGGTAAAGATATATCTCTAGATTTCCTTATTAGTCTATACATGATAGAAAGTAATTTCTTTGTGATTGTGTGTTCTGAACAAAGTTGTTCAAAGTCAGTCAGTGGTCTTTTCTCTGTAAGAAAGAGATTGGCACTTTTAAGGAAATGGATCAGTTGGGCATAGTGTAATCGTTGGTTGCCCGTTGGGGTGGTGTTGGGAATTAGATGAGTTAAGGATTTTATGTTATCGTTGGTGTCGGTGATATCTTTTAGTTGTAAGGCCTCGCCAGAATGGTAGAGGTCATACGTGCTCCCTGATTGCCCTCTTTGAAAATCTGGATTGTGCGTGAGAGGATATAGCGGGGAGGGGTGAGGGGCAATTGATGATGTTTTGGTTAGCTTCTGCCAGATTTGAAGAGTAGGTCTAATCGTGGGATGGTTATCAATTGTGAGTTGACGCTGAGCTGGGTTTGTGAATAGCCATGGTCTTAAATGCAAAGGTATCGGCGAAGATGCATTTTCAATCTGCACCCAGTGGAGGTTTGGGTTAGGTCACGACCATTCGTAAATTCGGGCCAGGTGGGTTGCTTTGTGGTATGTTTCAAGATCCGGGAGGTTAATTCCTCCTTGATCCCTAGTGTTGTTTAGTGTCGAGAGGGCTAAACGTGGATGTTTGTTGGTCCATATAAAGTTGTTAACTAAGGTTCTGATTGTTTTGAAGAACTTGTTAGGTATCATGATGGGTAATGTTTGAAGCGGGTATAACAGTCGCGGCAAGATATTCATCTTTATTATATTAGATCTACAGAACCAGCCAAAACAGGGTTTCTGCCAGGATTGCAGATCCAAGTCAATGGATTTCACTAGGGGAGGAAAGTTTAGATCGAAGAGGTTGTTTAGGTTTGATGGAATGTGAACTCCTAAGTATTTAATTGAATGAGGGGCCCAAGAGAAATGAAAGTTTTCCTGCAGTGTTTTATTGTGTGAGGAGGGGGAGCAGATTGGCATTAATTCACATTTCGATAGGTTGGCTTGGAAGCTGGAAATCGTACCATAAATCTTCATTTCTGTGAGGATGTGTGGTAATGTGGTAAGCGGGTTAGAAATGGTGAATAGGAGGTCGTCCGCAAACGCCGTAACCTTGTATTCGTGGTTTGCAATTCGAACTCCTTGAATGAGAATGTGCTAATATTTTGAGAATGTCTGAACCACCTCAAATATTTCCAGCAATTAAAAAAAAAATGGGAAAAAGATTTAAATAAAAAAAGTTCAGGAACAGAATGGACTTATGCATGGAGTTTTAAAATATAACGTGTCTAACAGAATTACAATGTAAAATTAGTAATAGACTCTATTTAGTTCCCAGTCTTTTGGCCAAAATTTATCAGAATGTCTTCGATGAGTGGTGGAGATGTAAGTCCGGTGGTGGGGATTTCATACATATTTGGTGGAAATGTGATTAAATTAAAGTTTACTGGAGGAATGCACATGATCAGATTCAAAGTATGACAGAGGTAGACTTACCTTTTAGCCCTGAAATATTTCTATTGCATTTTGAATTGATTAATGCCAATAAAAGTATGAAAATGTTCCTTATATATATATATATATATATATATATATTGGTGGCAGCAAAAATTCTTGTTGCCAGATACTGGAAACAAGAAATACTGCCCAACTGGTTTTTAATAAAAGAACAAGTACTGTTTCAGTTAAAGCTGGAAAAATGATTAGCTAATCAACAAGATAAATCTAAGGAGCATATTGAAAAATAGATAGATAAAATCACCCTTTCTCCAATGAACACAATTGGTAGAGCTCTTTTGTGACCATAATGCCCCTGCAAACTGAATTTGACTTTTTTTTTGTGACTGTATTCCGTTTCCCAATGACCTCTAATAATAGATGAAAGGCATTGTTAAGGTAGGACTAGAAGAGACTCATAGCTTAATGTTTGTATGTAAATATGGGTCACGGACAGTGGAGATTGTTTCATGTGTTAAGAAAATGTCATTGTGATATGTGTTTTATGGATTAAAAACAATGAAAACTAATACAAATATTATTAAAAAAAAAAAAAATTCCCTGGTGTATAACTTTTATTTTGCATTTTTTTTTTTTGCATGTGTTTTAAATATACTTTAGCATCAAGACTAATGTAGTAGTTTGTTTGTTTTTTGTTGTATTTAAGGAAAATCCTAATGTTTTGTATACTCTACGGGAACTGCAACTACAACATTGGTGATCTTATTCCAAATGTAACCAACTATACAGTTCTTTGAAAACGTGGTAATTGTTTCATTTTATGTTATGTTTAAAGAAATACTAAGTAATTATCTAAGGCTTGTAGTCCAAAAAAAGTTATTTAACACCAAGGCTTGCATGTTTCTCACCAATTAATAGGTTAGAGCAATGTGTGACTATTTGAGAATATGAATTTTCTCAACATGAATCTTTTTACCCATTGTAAAGAGCAGTATCTCAGAGGTAATAAGATTTCTCTTTGTGGCAGAAATTTCTGTAATAACTCGAGAAGATTGAAAAGCATTTTTTTTTCTTTAGATCCAAAAGGATTACATTTAGCACAATCGAGATTATGTAATTATAATCCGAAAAGTGATCATACTACGGGGAAATTAGCTTGTAATGTATTCATTTGACAAATACAGATGTCGAATATTACAGCCACACACAGTTCAATTTATTATCTAGGTCAAGAAAAAGGTGTTTACTTTTTTCTCACTTTCTGTAAACTTAAAGTGCCTCATATCTTTCAGCTGTCAACATATGCTTCACAGCTGCAGTTAAACTCATTTGAAAATACATTTTAGGTGTTTATTCACTAAATATATATATATATTAGATAACCAGATGAGTTCCAGATGGTATTATTACTTTTGACTCCCCTGCAGAATAGAGAAGTCAGAATCCCTAAATCCCATTCTTATTAATTCATTATTACATACCACATTATGTAATAATAATTATAATCTAATAAGCAGGCAGTTCTCAATAAGTTTTCCTTTAAATAGTTTGTATGAGTCGGTGGGGATCATCAATAATCATACATAGGAATTCTGTTCCTCTCCCCATTTCACAGGAACTCAATTTCTACTTGTCGATAGCCATCCCACCACCTTAAGGCCCATAAGAGATTTTTCCTGACCTTTGTGTGTTGCAGCAATGGACTCAAGCTAAGTAATGAGTCCCTTATTTTACCTAAGTTTAATGGTGATCTGGTTCCACTCCAACTGTGTGAATACTATCAAGCATCTCGTTTACTTGGGATGTTGTACTGGTGCACTGCTCCTCGACACAAACATTAGATGGTGCCCTTCAAAAATCACTATTGTCCATTACCCTTTGTGCCCTTGCCTTGGTCTCCTCATGCAGCAATGTACCTGTTTTATGCTAACCGTCCGACTACGAAGTATTGGAAGCAGATTTGCACACTACTCTTTTCTTCCACTACTAATATCAAACTCATTTACTGTGCCTCTTTGATTTTGCCCTCTAAATCCCATTCTCCTATAGATATTGTAGGAACTAATTATCAATACCACAAAACCCATTTAAATTCACCCAGAGACCATCTGCTTAAAGATAATAAATGATTTAAAGTTTTGTTTCAATATCAAAGGACTAGAATTGACCTGAAATGCCTTCTTGATTAATCTATTTTACATATAGCTTACAACTGTTGAAAATTCATTCTTGGCAGGTACTGTGTATCATGAAAACATTAATACTATATATATATATATATTCCTATATATGTTCCTTTCTGTTGATAGAACGCTTTCATTATCTTACAAATGGTACAGTGAAAAAATAGATACACAAACCCAGCATTGTTAATTCCTCCAACTTTAGGTTGATATTCTTTCTAACACATCACTGCTCAGCCTCCTGTAGATTTGAAGAGTCAGCTTATAAATTACTTTGACATTGATGTAGAACCATTACATTGCTCTCTCGGAAACGAGTCCGTTATATTCGCAGTTAACCTGGCTGATGGTGTGCTTTTATATACCTTTTGGAATTGTTGGAAAATGTAACTATGTTAGAAACAAATTCATAGTATGATCTGTGTAAAAATTAGCCAATTCTGTAGACAGTTATTTTCAAATACGGAATTAGTTTATTCTCAATGTATCACCTCCTGTTGCTTTGCCATCCACAATTGTATGCATATAGGCTGTAGGCTGATATATATATATATTTAATGATATTCTTTCTTCCCCCCCCCCATCTGCATATATGACATAACTATGTGTTGTATGTATATTCGATAGTTTAATAATTAAATACTTTGCTAAAACATAAAACCTAAGAACCATAACCGCTATAATCTTTTGAAGTGGTCATGATAGCAGCATGCCCATGGGGCCATCTAACTCTTATCTATCTTTTCCAGCATTTTGACCCATTGTGCCATTACTTTGCTTCTCTCTCTGAACACTGCTGTTAAATTTTGTCAGGTTTTGGTGTGCAGATAAGCTTACACTTTGAAGCGCTATTAAAAACCCTACAGTTATTTAAATGTGCAGATAGGGTTGGAATAGCATGTATGTATAGTTCTATGTAGTTGAGCTGATGGATCCTATAAACACTGTTGCTTCCCATTAGTAGTGGGAGTTTGAGTACAGGTCTTAATTGTGTGTGTCTGTATTTGCTTTTACATTACGCAGCCTTATTACAGTGCTGCTGATGACCCTATGTGTGACCTATTCAGGGTTAATATGTGTTTAGTGATTCATAGGAATACCTGTTTCTGTCTTACTAGAGATGTTGCCTTTTAACTGAAAGAAAAACTGTAGTGTTTGAATAGGGCTCACATAAGAGGTTTGCCTTAATGTAGCAGGTGAGCTTACACTTTAATGGCCATTTGAGTGATAACAAAAAACCCATTGGTTATTTTAATATGCATAGGGTTTTGGGATAGTGCACGGGTAACTTTTTTTTGTTCTGAGCATTAATTGGCTCAGTATATCAGCTGATGCACTCAGTCAATGAATCTTTGTTACGTTTTTGGGATGACAAAACCAGTATATATTTGAAGGTATTCCATAAAGTTTTTTTTTTTAATTGTTTTATGTTTTTAATTATTTTTGAAACCAGTGCTAAAATATCACCACCTTCACCAGTTTTAATTTACTCCCCGCAAAATAAGAAATACTTGAATAGAACTTCCAGATCTTATTGTCAAGAACAATCTTGCTAAGATAGAAAAGAAAAAAACATATTTAATGCTTCCTTTATCATTTGTTTTTTCCCTATAGGCACTCCAGCGGAATTTCCACTCACCTTTCTCTTTGTTTTCTTCATTAGGCACTTGGTCCATTTGTTGATGTTTTTATAATCACTTGTTTACACTGTGTCTGTAACACTGCAAAGATGGGTCAAGAATATATAGAAAAAAACTAATCTACTCACATTTAATATAATGGAAATGTTTTTTTTTTTTTTTTAATTGTTCCTGTTAAAATTGCCAGAGTATCCCAGTATTTTATCTCATTAAAACACAATACAAATCCAAGTTAACACCTGGATGCCACATACATACAGGGATAGACTCAGAGTTTTTAGCCACCCCTTTACAATTAAAAAACAAATCTCCACGCCCTCAGCCTCATAATAGTGAAGGGAAAACTTACCTTTCATGCCTGTTAAAGCAATATATTCAGAAGTCTTCTTTCTTCTTAATACTTCAGCCATCAAAAAGACAAATAAGAAACCATAATAGCTCAACATGGTATTTAAATAAACAGACCTGCATCACAAAAAATGTGCTGAATAAAATAATTCAGATGAGTCCTGCAAGGATTTCACACTTACTGAGTTTTAAAGATGAGGAAAGCCTTTATAAAGGTCATCCCTTATTTCGAAATGTCAGTCATAGAGCTCTGATTGGTGGGCTTGTAAGACAAGCAAGTCTCACTAATCACGAAATTTGCCTAGGAATACACGCCCCTGGTGTAAGCACAAATAGATTTGTTTCCCTATTGTATTAGTAGTTCTTACCCTCTGCCCATGGTTGGTGGCTAGGGTTGACCGTGGGAGGTGTGACTGGTTATTATTTTAATTACACAAACTCCTGCTCATGGATTGGGGCTCGAGGGGACAGTTTAGAGTCCCCCTTATTATATTTGTAACGCCTACCTGTCAACTATGTGTGGGATCATGGGAAACACAAATATATTACCCAGGTTATTAAATAATTGCCCCCACCAGCAATAGGTGGGGGCTGCAGGGAAAATTTAGAAACCTCCTTATCATATTAGTAGCTTCAACTTGCTGCTCATGGGTGGGAGCTGGAGAAACACTGGATACAAATCTAGTGCAAATGGCCAAACTTTGACTGAAATAGCAATTCTCGTATATACTAAAGCCAAACTTGATCAGAATTTGGTCGATCTGACCAACTTTGTATCAAATAGCCAGATGCCTTCAGTGTCTGAATTTAAATCAGAGATTTTGTATCCGAAACCTTTACAAAGTATAGTATTCAAATAATTTTTAAAGGACCAGTTTTACAAAAATTCAGGGTTGAATGCATGATAATTATAATTACTATATGCCCATATTTGCCCACTGGCAGAAATGTCAGCTAGAGGGCAAATAGATAAAAACCCTTGGCGCTGCAAGGTTTAACCATGTGGTGGCTGGCTAGTCTCCTCATTTGCAATGGTCCCTACCTTTCTACAACACTTTGAAATGCGACCAAGACATATGTTTTACTTATTACCCTTAGAACCCACATGACTCAAATCAATAAGAGAGTCTAGAGTTTAGGCTCTATAAGCAGTACAGTTCAATTTATCCCAAATCAGACCTACATACAACATTTTGGATAAGCTTTTCAATCACAATCTGTCAGAAAAACTATTCAAACTAGAAAAGCTACAATTTCTGGGGAAATTGTGTGAAGTGTTCTTGCCTCCACCAGTAGTCTACAACTACTATTATTTATTTATATAGCACATTTAATTGAAACGTTGTTGCCCAAAGTGCTTCACAGTTACATTAAAACATACTTTTATAAAAACATTAGCAGGTGTACAAATGGCCCTGTCTATTACATCACTTGCTGCTGCAGCCTGGCACAGGTCAGAGTATTTTGGCGGTTGCCATCTTCAAACTGTCGTATTTTAAAAACTATACATCCTACATCAAAGAGCTTTATATTGTGAGAATCACAAGACCCAGACCTACATTTTTTGATGCATAGTATGTCTCTGAAGTATTAACAATGAAGGCACAGTTGCCGTTTAGAAATTGCCCTTCCAGTTTGACCTGGCTAGAGTGGAGTTTCAATGAATGTCAATGGGTGGCGTGAGTTGCAAACAAATGGTCATATTGTAAAAACTATAAGGACTATGGCTTAGCCGTGGACATTTTTAGTGACAGCAGGGATAGCTGAACATTTTGATATAAGATTTGTGTAGGTGGGCTTGAAAATGAGGTAGTGGTAACAGTTTAGAAATCATGTCCTGATTTTTCAGCTTTTGCCAGCTCCCACTCTAGTTTTGAACATTTTGCCATTCATTCCTATGGGACCAATTTCGCCACAAGAATGATGATATTCCGTGAACCATTTGGCGAAACGTTCCACAAAGTAATAGCAATCCGATCGGGAACAATCCGCACGTTTCAGTATCTTACTGTCTATGTAGTGTAAAAACTGTGGGAGGAGTTAGGGTGGCAAATTTGGCAATAATAATAATATATATGTAAGATAACATTAAGTGGTCTTGCTATGCAAGAACACTTACCATATTTATTCGAGTATAACGCGCACACGTGTATAACGCGCACCCCTAATTTTCGATTAAAAATCGGTATAAAATTTTATACAGATTTTTAATCTAAAATTAGGGTGCTTGTTATACTCGAATAAATATTCGAGTGGGTGCTCGATAATACTGACCGCCGGGCTCATTACAAGCCCGGCGGTCCTGGGGGGGCGGGCAGCAAGCGTTTACTCACCTCCGTGCAGCTCCTCCAGCTTCCCAGTTTAAATCTCGCGAGACCCGCGGCCAGCTCTGACAACGTCAGAGCATCAGAGCTGGCCGCGGGTCTCGCGAGATTTACACTGGGAAGCTGGAGGAGCTGCACGGAGGTGAGTAAACGCTTGCTGCCCGCCCCCCCAGGACCGCCGGGCTTGTAATGAGCCCGGCGGCCCTGGAAGGTATATTTATTCGAGTATAACGCGCACCCCTAATTTTAAATTAAAAATCGGTAAAAAAAAATTGCGCTTTATACTCGAATAAATACGGTAATTATTTGCCTACCGAATTTTTAAAACATGTTATCTTTTGAACATTGTGCCTCAATTTTGAAGTCCTCCACTGGAACCCTAAATAATTGTGGCATCACTTTAACATAGTGACTTAGATATTTTGTTGCTCAGTTTATTTCCTTGACAATTGTTATCACAATAAGATGTTTTATTATCGAATGGTAATACCCTCTCCTCCTATCCTTTCCTCTACTCTCCTCTGAACAATGTCGACTAGTGGGTTGTTATGATCCTATGAATGATCCCAACCTATTCCACTAAGGCAATGTTGCCAAATGCCATGACCACTCCAACTCCCACGCTAAACCACTCTGGGCACAATTGCTTGGCCTAGAACTCCAATATGCTCCTCCACAACCCCTCTCTCATTCATTTGTAAACCCTAAGCCAATAGACACTCCTGGGGCCAGACCACGTATCGCAGATTATGCAAATCTGCATGCTGACACATGCTACCCTTAAGGTGCCATGGGCATCCTCATATGTACAGTCTAATGTTTAGATACCTATCCCATGGACAACCAGTTAGTCAACATGCTTAAGTTATGCAATGTCCTAATGTCTCACCATAACTTGATAATGCCTAATTTAAAAAAAATAATCAATTCAAGGAGAGAAGAGAGAGTCAATGTCCACTTCTGTATTATGAAGTCCATTCTATAAGATGTTTTGTATAAACAAACTATCTAAAATCAAATCTTCAAAAAAAAGGTTTTATTGAATAGATCAAAATTAAACATGTTGTTAAATATTTCATATAGCAATAGGGACACACTAGAAACAAAATAATTTGGAGAGTGACTTATTAAACAGTTCTATCAAGGAGGTATATTTAGTTTTTTTTTTGTAAATATCTTTTTATTGAAAAGATTCTCAGAATAGTTAACAAGAAAGGTTGAAATGCTAAGAAACGCGCAGGTTTCAGATGAGCAAATGAACTAAAAGAAAAACACTTAGTAATTATTCAATCGAGATACGCAGATCTCATGTGTAACCATGGTAAGGGGGACACACAGGTCTCAAGGTAAACTGAGTATTCATCAGACAACATGCATATATCTTGCATTGATGCACGGTAACAATTTCGATGCCCTTCCAGCATGACCCGGCAGTGTTCTGCTGGTGTGTAAAACGATTTTCGTGTGTGGGGAAGCATGTCTACTGTAATAGATTGTGTGAGCGTAAGGCCACGCAGGTCTCGGGTTTGTGCTCATACAACCCTGCCTATTGTGTGACTACCTGTTTCAACTTCTTAGGCTCCCTTGGTAATGGGTTCCCTTTCGGGTCCCTTGCCTCTTCTGGGCTCCTCTCTGGGTAAGTATCCTAATCGGTCCCGCTGGCTCATTATGAATGACCGTGACTCTCTGGCTGCGAGTCGTCTAGCTAGGGTAGTACGTGTCGTCGGTTGGTGTGCTAGTACCCTCTATGAGGACCTCCGTAGGGAATTTGTGGTTGTAATGTTGTTCCCATGTAAGATATATGGCTCCTATGCTGGGTCCCGGGTTCGTATCATAAAGTGAGTCGTTGTCGGCTCTTCAGGGAGGCGTCACATCTAAGGCCTGTCCAATGTGTCCGGTGTGCATTTGGTAGTTGTGCAGCGTTATTCGAGTGTTTTGTGGTCAGTCCTCCCTAGTCTTTTTTTTTTTTTTTTTAAATATTTTTATTTATATTTATTTATTTTTTCCCCCTTTTTTTTTTTTTTTTTTTTTTTTCCCCCGTCTCTCCTTCACCAGGGTGCTCTTCCCTTGCGTATCTGCCTGCCAGTAGGTCATGCTGTATGGCATCGTCTTCTAGGTTGCCCTATAGTTGCTGGTCTCCCTTCGGGAACAGCCCATTGTTGTCGTGTGCGGTCAATGTTTGTCTGTATGTTCAGTAGGGTTCCGAGTGTGTCCATGAGGTCGGTAGGCTAAGTGTGGGTATTCTCTGGGTCCCTTGGGTGTATTGTCGGTCTTCTAGCGGTCCGTCTTTGTGTTGGTTGATGTGTATCTGTGGTTGTCCTCAGTCTCTGTAACGTGTTTGGTGATGGTATGTTCTGTGAATCTTAGTTGTACTTTGTAGCCTAGGCTCCATATGGCGTGTTGAGGCGTCATGTCCCTATATGTCAGTGGTGAGTCGGTCTTAGCCATGAGGTGTACTCCTCTCATGTCTCGTGTCTCAAGTCTCATCACCAGTCGCACTCCGGGCGACATCGGTGTCGAATGTTTTGTGTCTTGTTGTGTCGTGAGTGCAGGTGTTCGTGTGTGGGTCCTATGTGGGTAGGGGTATAGGGGACAATTAGAGGTTGAGGGGAGGGTAAGGGGGGGGGGGAAGACCATGAGGTCTCGGGTTTGCTTCCGCATCCTCGGCGCGCCCAGGTCCGTTCCCCGCACCGCTCAGTGGGGTCCAATTCGTCATCCGCTTTGTGTGAACTCCTACGTTATGTATAATAGCCATGGCCTCCAGGATTCCGTATGTCGCTCTCCCCGTCCCTGAAGATCTGCTATCCGTGCTTCGGACGTTCTTATTTCCTCCACTGTGCGTTTCCAGTGTTCCATCGTGGGTGTGTCCTCCTTCTTCCAGTGAAGTGGGATTAAGGATTTGGCTGCATTTAGCAGGTGCCTCAATATCGATTTTTTGTAAACCTGCAAGGGTTTTTCTGTGTAATGTAGGAGGGCCCCTTCCATTGTCAGGTCCTGAGGTTCATCTAGTATGATGTTTATTTCCTGTCCAATGTTCCTCCAGTATGTTTTAATTTTCCGGCAATCCCACCAGATATGGCGTAGCGTGCCTTCACCGTCATGGCACCTCCAGCAGATGTTGGGGATAGTCGGGACGTATCGGTTGAGTTGGGCTGGCGTGCGGTACCAGTGTGTTAGCAACTTGTAGTTGACCTCCTGGAAGTGTGTGCTAGAGGAACTCTTGTGCAGCAGGGTTAGGATTTTTTCCCATTGATCGTCCGAAAAGGTCTTGGCTGTCAATTCCTCCCATGGCCGTTTGAACAGGTTGTTTTTCAGGCGGGTTATCAGGGTCTGATATAGAACTGAGACTCTCCCGTCTGAGTCCGGTGTTTGCGAGCATAGTGTCTCGAACCATGTTAGTTCTCTATGAATTTTGGTTCTGTGCGGAAGGTTAAAGTAATAGTGTCGCAATTGGGCGTAGTGAAACTGGTGCAGGAGCGTGGGTGGTCTATCTTCCGATAGTTCTCTTAGTGATTTCACTCCTGCATTTGTGAGCACAGCATGTATCGGTATGTATCCGTCTTGATGAGCTAGTGGCCATGCGGACTGGGCGAGACCGTCCCCCAGGTTTGGGTTGTGGGTTATGGGTATCAGTGGGCTCGGTTTGGGCGAAATCCTTTGGTCGGTTCGCAGCTTATCCCAGTGTTTGAGCGTGTGTGCCACTGGTGAGTCAGCCCCTAGGGTGTCCTGTGCCGTATCATCCCTGTGCCACAGCAGTGTGTGTATTCGGTGATCTGTGGAGTCTCTCCACAGTCGCACCCATCGCTTGTCCGGAGGGGCCACATGAAGCTCTCTTATTCTCTGGAGGATGGTGGCTTGGTGGTACTTTCGAATGTCCGGCATAGCTAGCCCTCCCCATCTCCTTGGGAGGCAGAGTCTTTCGTAGCTAATTCGTGCTCTGTCCCCCTTCCAGACATATTGTATAAGCGCCGTTTTCAGTGTCTTAAAAAACGCGGGAGGTACCGGGTAGGGCGCCGCGTGGAAGAGGTATAAAATCCTGGGCAGGATGTTCATCTTAATTACCGCTATCCTTCCCAGCCATGATATGTGTGCGTAGCTCCATCTCTTCAGGTCCCCCAGTATGGTGGTCAGTAGGGGTTGATAGTTGCACATATAGAAGTCTTTTGCTTCGTGTGTTATCCACAGTCCCAGGTACCTCATCCGATCTTGGCACCAGTGAAAAGGGAATTGTCTTCTCAGTTGTGTGCATTCAGTTTCGGGTACCGTGATGTTAAGGATGTCGCACTTTGTGAAGTTGAGTTTCAGTCCTGAGATGCTTCCATACTCATCGAATTCCTCGAGTAGTCGCGGGATGGAGTTAGTAGGGTCCCGGAGGAAAAACAGCATGTCATCCGCGTATGCGGCGACTTTATGTTCGTGCGATCTGAAGTTGAGGCCCGTGATCCCTTGGTTTTTCCGGACGCGATCTAGAAGCGGCTCCAGGGTGAGGGCGAATATGAGTGGGGAGAGCGGGCAGCCCTGTCTTGTGCCGTTATGAATGTCGAAGCTGTTCGTGAGGGCCCCATTCACTCTGACTCTAGCGTTCGGTCCACTGTATAATGCGGTAATCCATGTGAGCATACCCAGTCCTATGCCCATCTTGCGTAGCGCCTCCGTCATAAAGTGCCAGTCCACTCTGTCGAAAGCCTTCTCGGCGTCTGTGGAGAGTAGGAGTAGTTTCGTCTTTGTTAATCTGGCCAAGTGTTGTACTGCGAAGAGACGGAGGGTGCAGTCCCTAGCCTCTCTGCCCGGTATGAAGCCTGTCTGGTCGGGGTGTATGAGTCTCTTCAGGTGCGTTTGAAGTCTCATCGCCAGCACCTTGGAGAAGAGTTTTATATCGGTGTTAAGGAGTGATATTGGGCGGTAGTTGCCTACTTGTTCCGGGCATTTGCCTGGTTTGGGGATAACCGTGACTATGGCGGCCAGTGATTCCCTGCCGAACTTTGTACCTTCCCGCAAGCTGTTGAGGGCCTTAGTTAGGTGTGGTATGAGGATGGATCCAAATTTTTTGAGGTATTCCATCGGGAAGCCATCTGGTCCTGGGGCCTTTCCGGTTTTTGCTGCTTTCAGTGCCAGTTTAATTTCTTCCTCGGTGATGGGTGCCTCCAATGCTTCCGCTTCCTCCTGGGTGAGGGCGTCCGGTTGAAAGCTCTCTAGGTAACGTGTTGTATCCTCTCTCCTCGCATTCCGAACCGGGTCATCCTCGTCTCCTCGTATGTTGTATAACTGGGAGTAAAACCTGTGAAATTCGTTCGCGATGTCTTCCGGGAACTGGGTGGTTGTGCCCCGAGTTGTGCGTATGGTGCGGACTTGCGCTCGTCCCTGTTCACCCCGTAGCATCCGTGCCAGTAGTCTTCCGCTCTTGTTGGCATGCATGTAGAAAAATGCACGCGACCGTCGGGTGTTACTGGCGTGTTTGTGCTCAAGTAGATCGGAAAGTTGTCGTCTATGTGCTATCAGGTCCCTGTAGGTTTGGTCCTGCTGGTCTCGTTTGTGGGCCATTTCCAGTTCAGAGATCTTCCGTGTCAGTTCGGCTACTTGGTGTCCGACGTCCTGTTTCCTCCTGGTGGCCATTTGGATCAGGTGTCCCCTGATGACGCTTTTGTGTGCCTCCCATATCGTCATATCCGAGACCCCCTCTATTGCGTTTTCAGCGAAGTAGTGGTTGAGGTGTTCCGCGATTTGGGTCTTGAGGAGCGTGTCCGTCAGGAGTGCATCATTGAGTCTCCATGAGATCCTGGTGGGTCGGTACAGGGGCGATAGTAGCGTTATCTGTGCTGCCCCATGGTCTGACCATGGTGTGGTGAGGATGTCCGCTTTTTGCAAGTATGAGAGCCCCTCTTGCTGGATAAAGAGGTAGTCTATACGGGAGTACCTGTCGTGGATTGTGGAGTAGTACGTGTAATCCCGATCGTCGGGGTGTAGCGCTCTCCATGTGTCCACCAGTCTCAAATCTCTGAGGGCTTTATGTACCGTTCTGATAGCCGAGTGAGGTATGCTGCTGCTTCCCGTGGTGGTATCTATGAGTGGATCCAATGGGATGTTGAGGTCCCCGCCAAGTATGAGTATACCTTCTGTGAATCTTGATAACTTTGACAGTGTTCGTCTGAGGAAGCTAGCTTGCCCGGTGTTGGGCGTATAGACCGTGGCTATGGTATATGTTTTCCGCGCTATTTCACCTTTGATAAAGAGATATCGTCCTCCGTCGTCAATCATCGTGTCCGTGGACGTGAATTGTAGGTGGGCAGCAAGGAGTATCGCGGTTCCTCCCTTGCGTGACGTTGGATGATTGCTAAAGTAGTTGACTGGGTAATTCTTGTCTTTCAGTAGGGCGTTCGAGACCTCTCTGAGATGTGTCTCCTGTAGGAGGGCGATGGAGACCTGCTGTCTCTTGAGGCTCCGCAATAGGTGTGTTCTTTTTTCTGGGGTGTTCAGGCCCCTGCAGTTTTGAGATCTGGTCACTAGGGGAGCCGGTGTGTACGCCATGTGTGGTATGTCTTTGTCCGTCAACGGTGCTGGTGTGCTCGCTCCGATCCCGATTCTGCTGGTTCTATCTTATTGAGCTTGAACCGGGTGGGCCCGGGCGCGTCGCGGTGGGATCCTTCTTAGTTGGGTAAGTCGGGGGTTGGTGCGTGGGTGGGTTAGGTCAGAGGGGGGGGGGTTGGGGTAGTGATGTCGTGTGGCGTTAGTTCTCGATGAGGTGGTTCCTCAGAGGGAACGCTAGTGTGGTGTAGGTGTGGTGTCGTCTCCTCTTGAGGTGTGGGTGATTGTGTGTGTTATCCCGAAATGGGGAAACCCCGTGTAACTGGGCGGTCAACCAGTGCCGTACCCCCGTTCTATAGAACCGGCTGGGCGTCGGCAGTGGTACCCCCAGTGGGTTCGTCTACACGGGTGTCGGTTCCGATGGAGGCCTAGGGCCCAATGGTGTGTCCTGCTACTGCAGTGTTTGGACAAGTGGGATGTGGGTTAATCCAAACATGTCAGGAGTGTCGTCAGTCCCACTGTTATGGTCTTAACTGTGTGGCACTGTGTGCTGGTATATGTTGTGCTAGCGTGAGTCCATGGTAACGGGTTCGTGAGTTGGGTCACCCAGTACTCCCAGCGGTTCTCCCGTCTAGCAGTCAGCCCCTCGGAGGGACGACAATCGTAAAGGTCGGGCGGTATGTTGGGCTCGAGGTGCATTACATCCGTGAGTTGTAGTCTGCGTGTGTGCGTCACCTTCCGGTCTCCTATACTGGTTTGCGGGGTTGCAGGGTGTGGGTAATGTTGCCATGGGAGCAGCTTGGGGAGTCACATGTCCTTCAGGTGGGTTACCCCTGGGTTGCGTCACTATCTGTCTCTCGTGGGTGTTCCTGTGGCTGTCTAGCGAGGGATTTACGGGTGAGCCATTATGCCCCCGAACGGGATCTCAGGCTTGGGCCCCCTCGTTATGCGCTGGTGTGTAGCGTGCCGGGGAGCTCCCTGCCCAGGCCTTCTCCCCCGGCAATGTCGGGCACAAGGGGCGGAGGGGGGAGGGGGAGAGGGGAGACAAGTCACTCAATTTGAGATATAACACTTTGTCACGGTACAAGCAGTTATCATCAACAATTCTATTATTCTATATCCCTAGAGATATCCCCCATTACCCTAGTGTGTGTAAGTGTCCCTTCCCCCTACCTTGAAACCCGTGTCCTCAAGTTATACTGCTACTTCTGGGTTCGTGTCATTGTCTAAGGTCGTGGCTGCTGTTGTATGGCCCTTCATATCTCACCTGAAATTTTTTTTTTTTTTTTTTTTTTCCCCCCTTTCCCCCCCGCCCCCGCCCATGGGGTGCATGTTCCATCGCCCTCCCCCCATCTCATCTCTCTCCCGTATTGTTGAGGAGTAGGTTCTGTGGTGTCAGCCCACCTGTCTCTGGCCGTGTATAGGTGTGCACTTAGTTGCCTGACCACCCACCCTCCCCGTCCAACCTCCCGTCCCCTACTCCAATCTGTGCATTCGCTCCACACCCCCCTCCCCCATCCCGTGTCAGCCCTGTGTGTGTGACCCCCTCCCCCCCGCCCATCCACCCGACGTTCGTTGTATGTGAGTTCATTGCCTATCGCTTGAAGCCAACAGTCCCATGAACACCGTCCGTGGCCAATGCACCGTTCCCTGCATCTGAAAAGTAATCGCTCCGAGTCTCATAGTATTGCAGGGGTCCCTTGGGGTCATGAACATCATGAACATAACTCTCCCCCTCCCACCGCTTCCCCCCACCCCAAATAACAGTGCTAAGTACTCTTAGACGTAGCTACTCGTATCAGTCCCCGTGTTGCATCTCCTGGACGAGATCACTTGCCCCCTCCAACCACTTTCTGCAAGGCCGTGCAAGTGATGTCCCAGTGTGCTGATTATTGTCAAGTAAAGTGGGGTATGTGTTAGCGGTCTAGGTAAAGTTCAGGTGTTGCGTAAGTGTACTTATCTGGATGTCTCGTGAATTCGATGCCCAATGTCGTGTGTCCGCTTGTCTCCTGTCATCCTCCTGGGGTCTCCTGCCGTCCTGACGGGATCACCGCTGCAAGGCGCGGAGGGTGTTATTCTCCTGCTTGTGCTGGGTGTTGTGCTGGATTCTGAGGTCTGCGTGCCGGTTCTCCGTGCGGTGAGTCTTCCCTGCGTCTCCGCGGTGCTCTCTGGGCCAAATGGTTAGGTCTTTGCTCTTGCTGGCCCAGAATCCAGTCGGGGACCTCCGTGCGTGGCAGGCCCAGGTGCTGGAGAAAGGCCGGGACCTCCTCAGGCCATCTTAGGGGTATCCACTCGTTGGCATGTCTGGCGAGCAGGCAGAAGGGGAAGCCCCATTTATACGGTATGTTGCGCGTCCGAAGCAGTTGCGTTACTGGCCGGAGCGCTCTGCGGGCCTCAAGTGTGAGGGGAGAGAGGTCCTGAAATAAAGCTACCTCCGCTCCTCGGAACCGCCAAGTTGGTTGCGCTCTGGCCTTGTTCATAATCAGCTCTTTAACTCTGAACTCGTGGAGGCAGCATATAACATCTCTGGGTACATTATCTGAGTTGCGCGGTCGTAGCGCTCTGTGAGCGCGGTCAAAAGTTATGCGCTGTGGCAAGTCCTGACCCATGATGTCTCTGAACAGGGCTGTCAGGGTGTCAGTCAAAACCTCTCCCCCAGTTGATTCAGGCAGGTTGCGGATCCTGATGTTTGCCCTGCGGCCCCGGTTGTCTAGATCCTCAGTCTGCCTCCTTAATTGTAAGAGCATGTTGCCCTGTCTGGCTATTGCTGCGTCAGTTGCATTTAGTCTGCTTACCGAGGTGAGGTGCGTAGCTTCTAGGGCCTGTAGTCGGCCATCTTGCGCCGTTATATCCCTTTGAAGTGAGGCCACTTCCGACCTCATAGCTTCATGCAGTGTGGCTGACAGTGTCTGCAGGTCGGCTTTCGTCACCATGGCTTCCATGAGAGCCCTGATGTCGGCTCGGATGTCTGCCAGTGAGGGTTCACGTGTGTCGGGAGGTGTCGGGGAGAGCTGGCTGTCGGCCATCTTGGGGCCGGGTGTCTCACGCGGCTGCCTGCTTGGAGTGCTGAGGTAGCCGTCCAGCGGTCCGGTCTGCAGCGTTCCCTGCTGTCCCTTCTGTGCGTGATGGGAGTCAGACCTCTTGGTGCGACCCATTAGGTAGGATTGAGGCTGTGGAAGTGCGCTGATTTTAGCTTAGTGGGACGGAGCTCCTCCGTTATGCTGCCATTTCCGTCGGCAGTCCACCGGAAGTCGAGGTATATTTAGTTAAAACTACTATGTGTTTTATTTCCCCATGTAAAATGAATTCATATTCTCTGCTAAGAAATGCAGCAGTTTTCAAATATACTTAATGCTACTGAAACTTGTGTTTAAAAACAAGATAAGATTTGAGCAAGAAGGTTTTGTAATAAAGCTTACAACAAGTGCAATACATTAAATAGATATTGAACCAGTTTAGCTGCAGGATGAAATATTTACTTTTTAGATTTTGTGCTCCTCTGAAAAAAAAAATACTATATATATGCACCAACATGTACTTAGGCTGTTCCTCTGTTAAGCCCTTGTGTGTACAGCTGCTTCTTAAGCATACTGTGCCACGTGAAGAACCCATAACAGTTCAAATGCATCATAATGTTATCCTCTTGCAAAGTATACAGAAGACCATAACATTTTGTGTTCTATAAAACTACATCTTGAAGGAATCAATAAACAGGCTTCGGAATAAGCATTCAGAAACCCTTGATATATTCCCACTTTCACTTTTGCAGAAAAAAAAAATCAACTAGACCAGGCTAAAGAATAGGGTATAAAGAATGGCTACAAATTGTTCTTTTAGAATGCACTTAGAACCTTATTGACGAAATCATACATCAAATCAGCTTTCTTTCACCAGAAGTATAGGTGTGTTAAATTATAGGTTAAATCAATGAAGAACATTTTTATTGATCTTTGCCTGCCAATTGGAGCCTCAATTTCCTACCTTAAGTTAAAAAAAAATCGAGTGCTTTATGTGGATTGAGGACTACGCATTAGAATGTACAAAAGTATTTCATAGCTGAAACAATATTTTTTTGTTAATATGGATGGTACTTGCACTTTGCATACATTATGTATCTTATTAATTTCACTATGTTCAATATCTTATATCACACTTTTATGTGATGGAAAAAAGAAAATAATCCAGTGGAGGCAAAGTAACTATTGTTTGCTATAGATTGTAAGCTCCTTTGATCAAGACTTATTTTATATATTTTCTGTTATATTTCCACATTAAAACTGCAAAGCACTGCAGAATATGTTAGCACCATACAAACGAGTAGAATAAAAATAATTGTAACATAATTTAAAATTAAAGTTAAAAATGAGAGAAAGTTAGGATAAATAGATTGACACAGCAGCAGTTTATTCTTCAGAGCTTGGCTACTGTTTGCTATACATTGTTCTTTGGCACAGTGTTTTCAAGGAGACTGGAAGCAGTTACATTCTGATCGAAACTTTCTTTTTTAGTTTTTTTTTCAGACAATTAAACCTTCTCTGTTCTTTGTGTGAGGATCATTCGTGAATAATAACACTGGTAGGATGTTTTTTCAGGGTGAAGAAGCAGGCATATACGATTTCACAAATTACACAGATGCAACTAGCTCAGCTGATTTAATGACTTGATTTTCAGGATTTGAATTGCCAAAAATCAGCATGGAATTCTAGCGGCTGCACAACTGAATTTAACCTTTCATGGAAATGTTTTACAGTAAATCTTATTATCTGTGTTATCTGTCTCTGCTGCAGAAAATGTTTACTTTTTGTGAAAAAATAAAATAGAAAATATTAGTTTTTTAATTAATAATGTAAGCTCATATCTTTATTGAGCAGCTCGATAAACTGATCTCAAAATCAAGTGTTTCAGTAAACCAGAAGCCTCCCAAAGGTATGAACCTCCGTGATATCAGAGGCAAATTCGAGTATAATTTTTTTTTTCACATTTAGGTTTTTTATTTTCATACAAACAAAAGGAAGGGGGTGGGGGTTACAGAATAAAGAAAAGGGGGTAACATAGGGGGGGAAGAGGTCGACAAGACCAGTACAACATTCTTTTGGATAACTGGCAATATATGATACAATATAGGTTTAAGCATCGGGCATTCCAGTATATATTCAGACATATTCAGACATTCACCCCTCAGTTATTCACCTCTCCCAATGTCTAGCCTATAGGTGCCACTAGGTTCTAACATGTAAACTCTCAGGTGACCTGTTGGGTTCAATGTCCCAACAAAGGGAGCCAAGGCTTCCACCATTGTACTATTCTGTCGGATTTGATATGTGAGTCTGAAGCTAGGACTTCGTATCTATAGAATTGGTAAATTTTTTACTTTAGTTCTGTTCGGGAGGGACATATTGACGTTTTCCAATTCTGGGCCAATATGAGCCTCGCAGCTAGGAGAATGATAGAGGCTATTTGTTTGGTTTCTTTACCCCAATGGGTTGGGAACAGGAGTAAGAGTGACAGAGATGGGGTAATAGCGGGTGGGTGGTTTGTTATTTTATGCAAAAGACGCTGAACATGAGACCATAAAGGTTTAATCCTTTCGCATTCCCACCATACATGAGTCATATTTCCCTCTTGCAAATTGCATCTCCAGCAAATAGAATTTACCGCGGGGTAAATTTGGTGGAGCCTGTGCGGGGTGAGGTACCATCTATAAATCATCTTCTTATGAGCCTCTATATGGGAAAAGCAGGATGTGATGCCCTTAAGGGTGTTCAGTGCTTGGATATTGCATAACGATATTGATTTGGGTTTAAGCGGTGAAGAGAGGCATCTGGAGAAAATAGCCAAGGCGTTAGTCACAACTTGTGTTGAGGTCTGGGGACCCAGTGACACCTTCGTGTTTACAATGCTTTTTATTTGTAAATATTGGAAAATGAGAGAATTAGGAAGATTGTATTGTGCCTGTAGGTCTGGAAATGCTCTGATTGTATTATGTTGGCAAAGGTCCTTAATGAGTTTTATACCATAAGTGGACCATGTTTTCATCGATAACCATGGGGTCAACCGCTCTAATGCTTCGATTGGGGCGTATGTACAGAATTTCCCTTTTTCAACAATAGTGGACATTACTTTATCCCAAAATTTCAACGTTAAGGCAGTGGTGGGGTATAGTGTCAATTTTGGCGGTCTATATATTTTTGGAGACCACATCAGTTGGAGCAAGGAATGCGGGCGTATCTCTTCATGTTCCATATCCACCCACTGGAAAGTATGTCTGGGGACATGAAGTCGAATAGCCGACTCGAGGATGGCCGCTTCATAATAAGCGCGTAAATTAGGTACGCCTAGGCCACCTGATTGAGAGGACAGTTGGAGTAGGGCGAAAGGTAACCTCGCTTTAGTTTTGTTCCAAATGTATCTAGTTAGATTAGATTGGAGAGTAGAGAGGGTGGTTGGACGAACATATATCGGCAACATACGAAAGATATATAAGATTTTAGGGAGTAGAACCATTTTTATAGTGTGAACTCGACCAAGCCAGGATAAATGGACACGTTTCCAGGTCTGAAAATGGGAAGTACAAATGTGCTGCAGTGGGCCATAGTTTAAGGATGCAGGTTTTTGGGCATGTAGAGCTAGTTTCACTCCCAAATAGGTAATGTGTGTCTGTCTCCAGTCAAACGAGAACGACTGACGGAGTCTATCGCTTCGTGTATTGGGCAGGTGTAACGGCAAAGCTTGTGTCTTGGCTTTATTAAGCTTATAATACGATATCTTTCCATAATCCCGCAAAAGTTCCATGACACGAGGCAAGGATGACTCTGGATTGCTAAGAGTTAGTAGAATGTCATCAGCAAACATTGACAAACGATAGTCAGTGTCAGTTATGCATATGCCTGCGATAAGAGGATCTTTCCTGATCTTATAGGCTAGGGGCTCCAAAGCGAGGATAAAAAGAAGCGGGGATAGAGGGCATCCGTGCCTCGTGCCATTGGTAAGGGCGAAGGGTGAGGAGAGAAAGCCCGACTGGTTTACCTGGGCTGTGGGGTGTTTGTAGAGTGTCATTATTCCCCGGATCATCTCTTGGGGGAATCCATACTTGCTCAGGACTGATGACATATACATCCAATTAAGCCTATCAAAGGCCTTCTCGGCATCCAAGGCCATCAGAAGGCTTCCAGTCTGTGTTGATGCTATGTGGGATAGTATGTTGAGGACTTTCCTGGTGTTATCGGATCCCTGCCTCCCTTTGATGAAGCCCGGTTGATCATTATGTACAATGCGATTCAGGATAGGGTTTATTCTGTTTGCTAATAGTTTGGCGTAGAGTTTAGTGTCACAATTTAAAAGGGAGATTGGTCGGAAGTTAGAACATTGGGTCGGGGGTTTTCCCGGCTTTGGCAGGGTAGATATGTGGGCCTGGAGCATTGTTGTAGGCATGGAGCCCATTTGAAAGCAGTGGTTGAACATGGCAGTCATGTGGGGCGCAAGAATGTGTTTGTAAGTGCTGTAGTATAGGTTTGTGAACCCATCTGGCCCAGGGGCTTTGTGTTTAGGTAGTTGTTCTATCGTATCTAAGATTTCCTGCAAGGTAAATGGACGAGTTAGCTTCTCACATTCCTCTTGAGTGAGAGTAGGGAGACAAATATCTTTCAGATACAAATCTATGTCTTCCTGTTTAGGGGTATGGCAGTCTTCTTGATCTATTAAGTTATAGAGGTCTTTATAGTACCTACTAAATTCCTCTACTATTTCTTAAGGATTTGTGATTTTTTTCCCATCTTTGTTTTGGATAAAGGCTATTTTAGATGCTAAGGCTCTCGTCTTGAGTTGTGCAGCTAGAATTTTCCCTGCCCTATTGCCATCTTTAAAAAAATTGTGTTTCATTTTCATTAGGAGGTAGGTTGTTTTGGACTGTTCCATGTCTCTCAATGTGGCTTGAAGTTGGAGTATCCGCTTCGTGGTGTCGTGTGATGGTGTTTGTTTGTTCGTTTGGGTAAGTGCGGACAGTTCAGTGAGAGTGTCTATGTGTTTTTTCGTGCGTTGTTTCTTGTTGTAGCTAGAGTGCTTGATGAATTGTCCTCGAAGGACCGCTTTGTGGGCCTGCCATAAAGTCTCTACTCCTACATTGCCCGTATCATTCAAATCAAAATATGTTTCCAACTCTTTGCTAATTTGCGATCCCAATGTATGGTCTGTAAGGAGAGAGTCATTTAGTCGCCAAGTGCGGTTTCCACTCATGGGGTATTGCGTGGTTATCGAGAGTGTAATTGGTGCATGGTCCGACCATGAGATAATATCGATATCAGCTTTGCAAATTGAAGGGGCTTGATTTGATGGAATTAAAAAGCGATGAATCCGGGAGTAAGTGTTATGTACGAGAGAGTGGTGTGTGTAGTCTCTCTCCAGGGGATGCAGAGTTCTCCAAATATCCACATAACCATGTGTGAGTAGGGTAGCTGTTATTAGGGAAGTCGAACGTGCTCTTTGCTATGTCGTTTTTGGCGATATCTTGGGGGAGGACGTAACATCTAACGTCTGGTCCACGATGAAGTTTGTGTCACCCCCCACAAGGGTCTCTCCGAATTTATAAGCTTCTGGGCCAATATGAGCCTCGCAGCTAGGAGAATGATAGAGGCTATTTGTTTGGTTTCTTTACCCCAATGGGTTGGGAACAGGAGTAAGAGTGACAGAGATGGGGTAATAGCGGGTGGGTGGTTTGTTATTTTATGCAAAAGACGCTGAACATGAGACCATAAAGGTTTAATCCTTTCGCATTCCCACCATACATGAGTCATATTTCCCTCTTGCAAATTGCATCTCCAGCAAATAGAATTTACCGCGGGGTAAATTTGGTGGAGCCTGTTCGGGGTGAGGTACCATCTATAAATCATCTTCTTATGAGCCTCTATATGGGAAAAGCAGGATGTGATGCCCTTAAGGGTGTTCAGTGCTTGGATATTGCATAACGATATTGATTTGGGTTTAAGCGGTGAAGAGAGGCATCTGGAGAAAATAGCCAAGGCGTTAGTCACAACTTGTGTTGAGGTCTGGGGACCCAGTGACACCTTCGTGTTTACAATGCTTTTTATTTGTAAATATTGGAAAATGAGAGAATTAGGAAGATTGTATTGTGCCTGTAGGTCTGGGAATGCTCTGATTGTATTATGTTGGCAAAGGTCCTTAATGAGTTTTATACCATAAGTGGACCATGTTTTCATCGATAACCATGGGGTCAACCGCTCTAATGCTTCGATTGGGGCGTATGTACAGAATTTCCCTTTTTCAACAATAGTGGACATTACTTTATCCCAAAATTTCAACGTTAAGGCAGTGGTGGGGTATAGTGTCAATTTTGGCGGTCTATATATTTTTGGAGACCACATCAGTTGGAGCAAGGAATGCGGGCGTATCTCTTCATGTTCCATATCCACCCACTGGAAAGTATGTCTGGGGACATGAAGTCGAATAGCCGACTCGAGGATGGCCGCTTCATAATAAGCGCGTAAATTAGGTACACCTAGGCCACCTGATTGAGAGGACAGTTGGAGTAGGGCGAAAGGTAACCTCGCTTTAGTTTTGTTCCAAATGTATCTAGTTAGATTAGATTGGAGAGTAGAGAGGGTGGTTGGACGAACATATATCGGCAACATACGGAAGATATATAAGATTTTAGGGAGTAGAACCATTTTTATAGTGTGAACTTGACCAAGCCAGGATAAATGGACACGTTTCCAGGTCTGAAAATGGGAAGTACAAATGCGCTGCAGTGGGCCATAGTTTAAGGATGCAGGTTTTTGGGCATGTAGAGCTAGTTTCACTCCCAAATAGGTAATGTGTGTCTGTCTCCAGTCAAACGAGAACGACTGACGGAGTCTATCGCTTCATGTATTGGGCAGGTGTAACGGCAAAGCTTGTGTCTTGGCTTTATTAAGCTTATAATACGATATCTTTCCATAATCCCGCAAAAGTTCCATGACACGAGGCAAGGATGACTCTGGATTGCTAAGAGTTAGTAGAATGTCATCAGCAAACATTGACAAACGATAGTCAGTGTCAGTTATGCATATGCCTGCGATAAGAGGATCTTTCCTGATCTTATAGGCTAGGGGCTCCAAAGCGAGGATAAAAAGAAGCGGGGATAGAGGGCATCCGTGCCTCGTGCCATTGGTAAGGGCGAAGGGTGAGGAGAGAAAGCCCGACTGGTTTACCTGGGCTGTGGGGTGTTTGTAGAGTGTCATTATTCCCCGGATCATCTCTTGGGGGAATCCATACTTGCTCAGGACTGATGACATATACATCCAATTAAGCCTATCAAAGGCCTTCTCGGCATCCAAGGCCATCAGAAGGCTTCCAGTCTGTGTTGATGCTATGTGGGATAGTATGTTGAGGACTTTCCTGGTGTTATCGGATCCCTGCCTCCCTTTGATGAAGCCCGATTGATCATTATGTACAATGCGATTCAGGATAGGGTTTATTCTGTTTGCTAATAGTTTGGCGTAGAGTTTAGTGTCACAATTTAAAAGGGAGATTGGTCGGAAGTTAGAACATTGGGTCGGGGGTTTTCCCGGCTTTGGCAGGGTAGATATGTGGGCCTGGAGCATTGTTGTAGGCATGGAGCCCATTTGAAAGCAGTGGTTGAACATGGCAGTCATGTGGGGCGCAAGAATGTGTTTGTAAGTGCTGTAGTATAGGTTTGTGAACCCATCTGGCCCAGGGGCTTTGTGTTTAGGTAGTTGTTCTATCGTATCTAAGATTTCCTGCAAGGTAAATGGACGAGTTAGCTTCTCACATTCCTCTTGAGTGAGAGTAGGGAGACAAATATCTTTCAGATACAAATCTATGTCTTCCTGTTTAGGGGTATGGCAGTCTTCTTGATCTATTAAGTTATAGAGGTCTTTATAGTACCTACTAAATTCCTCTACTATTTCTTAAGGATTTGTGATTTTTTTCCCATCTTTGTTTTGGATAAAGGCTATTTTAGATGCTAAGGCTCTCGTCTTGAGTTGTGCAGCTAGAATTTTCCCTGCCCTATTGCCATCTTTAAAAAAATTGTGTTTCATTTTCATTAGGAGGTAGGTTGTTTTGGACTGTTCCATGTCTCTCAATGTGGCTTGAAGTTGGAGTATCCGCTTCGTGGTGTCGTGTGATGGTGTTTGTTTGTTCGTTTGGGTAAGTGCGGACAGTTCAGTGAGAGTGTCTATGTGTTTTTTCGTGCGTTGTTTCTTGTTGTAGCTAGAGTGCTTGATGAATTGTCCTCGAAGGACCGCTTTGTGGGCCTGCCATAAAGTCTCTACTCCTACATTGCCCGTATCATTCAAATCAAAATATGTTTCCAACTCTTTGCTAATTTGCGATCCCAATGTATGGTCTGTAAGGAGAGAGTCATTTAGTCGCCAAGTGCGGTTTCCACTCATGGGGTATTGCGTGGTTATCGAGAGTGTAATTGGTGCATGGTCCGACCATGAGATAATATCGATATCAGCTTTGCAAATTGAAGGGGCTTGATTTGATGGAATTAAAAAGCGATGAATCCGGGAGTAAGTGTTATGTACGAGAGAGTGGTGTGTGTAGTCTCTCTCCAGGGGATGCAGAGTTCTCCAAATATCCACATAACCATGTGTGAGTAGGGTAGCTGTTATTAGGGAAGTCGAACGTGCTCTTTGCTATGTCGTTTTTGGCGATATCTTGGGGGAGGACGTAACATCTAACGTCTGGTCCACGATGAAGTTTGTGTCACCCCCCACAAGGGTCTCTCCGAATTTATAAGTTTTCGTGAGAGTCAGGACATGGTCCAAAAATATGTGTTGGCCGTTATGTGGGCCGTATATGTTAACTATTGTGTATTGGGCATTATTAATTATACATTGCAAGAGAAGACCTTTCTTGTCGCTTATTTTTTTTATTAATTGGAAGGAGACTGTGTTGCTGATAAAATTGTAACCCCTCTCTTCTTTGTCTTATAAGTACTGTGGTATCCTATGGGAAAGTGTGTAGAAGAGAATTTGGGTAGTTTGGAGGTTTGGAAATGGGTTTCCTGGAATAGTGCCACATGCGCCTTGTGTTTCTTTGCTTCCACCAGAGCCATGCGGCGTTTATGGGGTGAATTCAGGCCCTTAACGTTTAGTGAGAAGATATTAAGTGCCATTTAATATGGGTATTGTGGTTGTTATACAATATTGCTGTGGGACATAGATTGTGGCTCTAGACATCGTGGTAGGGGTGTGTCCCTGACTGTGGAGTCAATAGATGAGCCTCACATTGAGCATCAATTGAACAGTTCGACTCTGTGTAAGGTGCCCAACCAAGGGTGCGCTAGAATTGTATAGATGATTGGCGGTCATGTCGTGGTGACAACGTGTCACTGTAAAGAAGGGGGGGTTGGATGGAAGGGTGGGATAGATAACAAATAAACAACTATTTACAAAAAAAAGGTCTCCAACTAGAGACCTATTGCTCTCATAAATGTTGGGCATCTAAGCCCTCGTGGGGGTAGAGATTTCCCCCCTCATTCCATGGAGATTAACTGATAACAGGGCTATGCACCCCGGTTGAATCCGGTGTGTCTCAAACCACTATATCATCTTCCGTGGCAACACTGTACCCGGGCCCAAGACATGGGCCAGTTTAAATTGTTTAAGAAACTAATTTACTTAGTTTCCCCAATATTTTCCCCGGGAAGGACGGGGTCTCCTTTAGCACAGCCTGAAATGATAAACACTCATAACATGCAAACAAGTAGCATTATATACATATGTGGCGTAATTGTAGACTAGCGTTACTCAATATAGGTCCGTAATCTGCTTTCTCATGAGAGGTCTATTTCAAAGCCCTCTTTTATTTTTTTTTATTTTTTTTTTTATTTTTTTTCCTTTTCTTTGTCTATTATGGATAATACAATGTGGGATGGTATAGCTGGGAGAAAGCGACCTGTACCCTTATCTTAGCACACGATCAAGTGTCGGCCAGGATTCGTATTCCTAAATTTTTCCCCTGGATACTGCAGGGACAACATCCAGCCCCCCAAATCTCATGTACATAGTCTGCAGTTATCGTCTGGTTCATTTTGTCTCAAATAATTCCCAGATTAGATCCCTCCAGCCAACCGGGATTGCACCCAAGGCGTGTAGCGATCCGATGGGGAAGACAGAGGCGCTTTCCGAAAGGATAAGAGACCCAAAAAGATATCCGTTAGGTCCAAATCCCGTGGAGGCTCCTACCCCATTAATAGAAGTGTTCTGAGATTGGACAGGATACTATGTGGGGCAGCGATGTGAGGGCCAGATATCCCCGACTCAAACGCACCTGTAATACATACATCTTAATACGTTCATCCACCACGCCACGTCCAGTAACCGGCTGCAATAATACTATGCCCCGTATAAAGTGAGCAACAAGGGAACTTATAGCTAGTCTTGTCTCAGGCAATTCCCAGATCAGATCCCTCCAGCCAACCGGGTATACACCCAAGGCGTGTAGCGATCCGATGGGGATATCCCATGCGCTAAGTAAAAGGGTGCATGGCTCTAAGATTCACCCAATAGATCCAGAGCCCCTGAGGTCTCCAATCATATTGATAGATGCATTTTGAAACTAAATATTATACTGAACGGTGCGGGGCAGCAGTGGGGAGATAGGGCCACCCAGTCTCAGAGAAACATATAATACATACAACATGGTATTGTCATACGTTACCACCGGGTCTAGTAACCGGCTGTAATGTTAGGATTGTTCATATGATCACCGAAGGCCCTTAGGCCGCGTGTAGGAAGAGTCATTTATCTGGGGTCTGAACTTCCCAATCATGGGTAAGTCTCATTGGCGCCTTGACTTGGTTTTCTGTGGTTAGGCCTTCCCTTGCTTCTGTTATCAGCGGTATGTTCCATTCTTCCAGCGCTTTCTTTCCATCTTCTGGGTTAGGAGATGTTTTTCTGCGCCATTTCGCTTGATGATAATGCGGGCCAGAAACCCCCATTTATAGGGTATGTCTGCCGCTCTAAGTGCCCTGGTGATAGGCATGAAGCTTTTCCTAGCCGCCAGCGTCGTTGCCGAGAGGTCGGTGTGCAGCTGGATCTTGCTGTACGTATCAGGGAGAATTGTTTTTTTCCTCGATGCAGACATTATTGCCTCTTTGGTGGTGTAATAATGGGTCCTCGTTATGGTGTCCCTCGGTGTAGACGGTGGGAGCTGTCGAGGTCTAGGCAATCTGTGGGTCCTATCTAGCAGCAGTGCCGATTCTGGGAGATCGGGGGTCAGGAGATGAAACAGAGCCCGGACATATGCGGCCAAGTCATTAGGACCCACGTCCTCCGGGATGCCGCGTATTCGGACATTGTTTCTCCGATCTCTGTCTTCGTGGTCGGCAAGTTTATTGATTATAGATGAGACTTTTGCGTCTAGGAGATCATAGGCCTCAGCCACATTGTTATGCGCAGTGATAATTTCCTCGGTTTTATTCTCGAGGTAGTCTGTACGCTCCCCCAGCGACTTGACATCAGCTCGGATATCTTTCGCCAATTTTGCAAAATCTGCTTGTAAAGATGCCTGTAGATCCTTCAGCATTTTTTGAATCGATGAATCTGTGGCTGGAAGTTCTCGTTGAGAAATAGTAGTGATATCGCTACGACCTGAGCTCGAGGCCGGTGATATTGGCCTATCGGCGCCATCTTGTGTGCGGCGTGGCGGCGAATTCATCGCCGTGATCTGGAGCTAAGAAGTTTCTTTTAGTTTAGGCTTTTTTGAGGAGCGTTGAGCCATGTTGGCGAGTGAAGGTTCGGGTAAGTATGCCACTTCTCTGAAAGATAATCTCTCAAGATAAGCTTATATAATCGCTGTGTTTGGGGAATCTCGCTCGGAGCTGATCACTCACACATCCGTCTCCTCGAGCGGTCAGGCCACGCCCCCCCAAATTCGAGTATAATTTTTATAAAAGATATACCAACATATGTATTTCTGAACTGAACAAACACTTAAAAAAAAATGTTGGTTCATACAGTAAATAAAACATTTAAAGGACAAAGAGCCAGTGATTATTTTTTAAAACTACTAAAGGGACACACATAGGTTAAACAAATTGCATTGTTATTATTAAAAATAATTGTGAGTTATTGGAAGTCGATTGGCAGATTAATATTATCTCAGTACTAACTGGTCGTTTAACAAACTGGCACCAGGTCAGAGCTGCATCCCTGCTCCTGCAACACCTTGGGTACATATTTAGAGTAGACTGATTGGAGCTTCTTTTCAGCACATTTATGTAAATGTGCACAATTGCTTTCATTCAAAAAAATATTGGGTAGAAGACTTTTTAGATACTAAATGACATGCCTTTTCGAAGGGTCTGACACATTTACATCCAGTGCCTTCCCTTAATATTGGCATCCTTGGTAAATATGAGCAAAGAATGCTGTAAAAATGCGTCTTTGCGCAAAAATACTTATTCATATAATGAATTCATATGAGGAAAATATATTTAAATGTTACTCCATCCCTATTCGTTCTATTTTTCACACTAAACTCACTACTTCATTAAAGCAGGAATAATTGAACGTGAAATAGAATAGGAAAGATCAAATATAACTGGGTATAAAAGCGGAGATGCAAAGGCGGGGTGGAAGGTGAGGAGGAAAGGGGTCCAGGAGGAAACGTTAAATACAAAAGGAATATCATACCAAAATCAAAGATACCACTATTCCAAAGAGTTTATAATCTATAGAGAGAGGGTAAATAAACCAATAAACAAAATGGCTACTAAAAAGACACAAAATGGCAAACATTTGAAAAAAGAAAAGAAACCCGAAAACAAAACAGAAAAACGCCTTTCCTTTTTTTCATCACATCCACCAGGTAATAAGTCAAAGCTGGAGGAATCTCTCCTGTCAAATATCCCAATAGAGGGAGATATTATTAAAGGATAAACCGAGGAAAATCAAGAGTCAAGAGAAGAAAGAAATGAATATGACCACCTACTCAGAATCCTAAATGCACAATTTGGGAAATTGAGAGAATAAATCAATGTTAATACCCTGGACATTAAGAAAGAACTGTTGACTCTTAACCTACAAATACAAGGGATAGAAGAGAAACTAAATGGGATGAAATACAAGGGAAAAGTCCACAAAGAAGAACACATGGCACTGGAAAAGAAAATGGCTGACATGGAGAACAAATTGGTAGACCTAGAGGGGCGGTCAAGATGGAACAACTTAAGAATCAGAGGAGTATCAGAACAATAATTGCAAAGAATCTGTAGTCATATATAGAAGGTTTTATCAAACACCTAGATATGGAATGGGATGCCACAATCCCTAAGATGGAGAGATGCCATAGAGTGACTAAACCTAAAGGTGTCCCAGACCACCTTTCAAGAGATGTATTGATATGCTGCGCCTCTTTTAAACTTAAGATGCAAATACTGAGTGCTACAAGAAGTAACAAATGCGCAGAAGTATATGAAACCCTGAAAATATTTCAGGACTAGTCATGGTCAACCAGACAAAAGAGGAAACCTTTTCTGATGGTACATCAAGTCTGAGACATAATAATATTAAATTCCAATGGAGGTTCCCCACGAAAAATTATTATATCACATGAAGGAAAGATTCCGCCTATAGATCGAGCAGAAGATCTAAAAAGCTGGCTAACCGCAAACAAAATTGGAAGTAGCTCCAATCACCAGTCAACAAACAGCAAGGCCCCAACTATAGAAAAAAAATATTTTGGCACTAGCGACCCTTAACTTCTCAAGTAGGGAAGATGAAAGAGAAGAATATATGAAATAAGAAGAACCACAGATAAGTATATATATGTACATGAGTACCTTTTTTCCTTTTTTTTTTTCGAGTCTAAAAGCACAAGGGGATAATGGGAAATATAAGCAAAGAATATGGAAAAAGTGTAAATAAAGTACACAGGTAACAAGTTAAGCAACGCACGAAGTGAAGTATAATTATCCTTATATAAAGGTCCACAGTAATTAAGAATGACATGACACAAAATGCACACTAAATAAACATTAAGAACAAAAGGAAGACACAGAAAGGTACACATCTACACAAGAAAAAACAACAACAATATAATATAATATAAACTAATAAAAATCTAAGGGACTGGAAAGGATTGGGCTTTTCTTGGTCGGGTAGAATTAATATCCTAAAAGCATATATTTTACCAAAACGGCTGTATTTATGGAGCATGATCCCTCTAAACTTCCCAGAAAACTGCAAGAAAACAAGGGTCAAAATTTTAAATTTGGCTAGGTCAAGGCAAGATGGAGGTTTGGGGTGTCCAGAAATTTTGCAATGTTATCTGGCTAGCAAAGTTTTCCACATATTGCTCTCTCAAAACAATGCAGCAACTCAAGAAATATGGTACAAAATGGAAAATGCTAAAACTGGGGTAGGTAATCTATCTTCACTATTTTGGGTCTTAGACTTGAATAAAAAAAAAATGTGTTAAAGAGGAACAAACTAAATCACAGATACCTAAAGAATCAACGAGCTCCGAAATAAAATAATAGATGTGCTTCCATTTTCTACCATTTCAGATATGTTAGATAAAATAAAAATGGATACCTGGAAGACTGGGGGGATATGGGAATTTAACAACATATTAGTAGAACATAAAATTAAGTCCTGCTATCAAATTATGGAGGAATTTAATATTTCCCCTAAAGAAACTTTTAATTATCTGCGAATCAAAGGTTTTATAGCAGAATATCTCCTTAAAATTAAGGGGGAGAAAATCATAAATCTCATACACCTTGAACTAAAGAACTATTAAAACTTACTGGCAAAATGCATTAAAGTTATATATAGATGGAGACATGACAAACCTATAGGACTGATTAATAAATGGGAAAAGAGTTACAAGTACATATAGAAGAAGAAGAGTGGATAAGCTCTCTAAATAAACTATACAAACATAAACATTGCCTAAACCTTACGGAAACACAATTCAAACTTTCAAACAGAGGGTTCGGTTACCTAACACCGAAACGTTTTAAAAAAAATCTTCCCAGAATCATCAGATAGGTGTTGGAAATGCAATGTTAATGAAGGCAATTTGATCCACATTTGGTGGCAATGCATACCCATAAATACATTTTGGAAAGATGTAATCAAGGTAATATATCAAATAACGTAAATGAAACTAGTCTTGAAGCCTGAAGTGGTCCTGTTAAACCTGAATTGGCCTAAAATGACAAAAAAAAAATGTTAACATTACATATCATTACTTCTAGCACAAAAAACCCCATGCATTCAAGAAATAATAACACAAGTCATATGGCAAGCAAAAATGGAAAGGGGTATATGGTGAACTTAGGAAATAGATATACTCAAATAGAAGACTGGGACTCATGGATAAATAAAATGGAAACTATAACTTATCATATAAAAGTCTCTCTTGTGTTCTCTCTCTTTTGCTGGCTTTTTTTTTTCTTTTCTGTCCCCTTTTTCCTCTCCTCACTTTTTTTTTGGTTAAATAACAACAAACCAAGGCAAGTAGTAACACCATTATTCTCCTCTCCCCTGTACCCTTCGCGCAACACTTGACGTGTGTATAGCTGACTTCCTGTTACAGAGGGGGGAGGTGACAGGGAAGAAGAGGGGAGAAAAAAAGAGAGGGAAAAATAATTTGATCCCTAAACTGGGCAGATAAACAGAATTACAAAATCAATTGTATTACACTAGGCATAAGGTGTGCTCTCTCTCTCTCTCCAAAGATAGGCAGGGAACGAAAGATTAATAAACAAGAATGTATAATAGGATTTAAGAATTAGGGTGGGGGGTTGGGGATTTGAGCGGGAAGGATTGGGGAGTTTATTGGAATATGAATAATTAAGTTAATTAGTTCTGTTTCCTTTCGTCTCTTACCAACTATAAATCCTAAGAAGTAAAGAATGGAGAAGATTAAGAAAGGATAAGAGACCTAAGGGTAAGGAGGAGAAGGAGATATTTAGGAGATATTTATGATGACAAGAGTACCAATGCCTAAAATACAGAAGCATCAGCTAAAAATATACAAGGCAGGTACAAGTCTGAAATATATATATATATATATATATATATATATATATATATATATATATATATAGTCATGGCTATTTGGCTGTTTTTCTGCCATTGAACCAATACATTTTGTTAGGATACATGGCATCATGGACTCTATCAAATTTCTCCAACCTCGTCAGGCATTACAGAAGAAGACTTAGAGCTGTTATCTTGGCAAAGGGAGGTAGCGCAATGTATTGACTAAAACAATGCCAATAATTGTGCCACACATATTTAACAACGACTTTTTTTTATAAGCACGTGTATTGTTTGCAGTTGTTTGATATCCATGACAGCATAAAATTTTGTGTATTTTCTTTAAATAAAAGATCAAAAAGTTAAAGGTACACTATAGTCACCAAAACAACTTTAGCTTAATGAATCAGTTCTGATGCTTAGATCATGCCCCTGTGTTCTCAAAGCTCACTACTCTGCCATTGAGTTAATTCAGTTTGTTTAAACAGCCGTAGTCACACCTCCCTGCATGTGACGTGCACAACCTTTCTAGACACTTCCTGTAAAGAGTCATCTAATGTTTAAACATATTTTATTGCACCTGCTCTCTTAATAGCCTTCCAGACGCTACAGAAGCTTCATGTGTGTGATTAAATATCAATTTACAGAGCAGGAAGAAAAATATTCTAAAGCAAGCTGTCATCTGTTTAAAAGTGAAACCATTTTCATGACTCTGTCATGATTTCTGTTGTTCTTTATTCTTCATTTCCCCAGCCTAGATAATACCTCCAAGCAAGTAAAAAATAAAAATGCATTATTTCAAATGTTTATTTTTTGAAGAAAGACCATTTTGTGACAGCATATCCGGTGCATGATATGCTCCATATATCTCTGGAACATTGTTCGCTAGATTGATTTTTGCAGTTTTTGCTAAAACCAATTCAGTCTACAGAACATTATGCTGAATTTAAAAAATGATAATCTATTTTATACCGCCAGATTATTCTTTGTGAAAGGTTAAATCCTGTGAATTCCAAGTGGGAGAGTAATGTCTCTAGCCCATTCTGTTTGTATGCCCTTTTTCAATACGCTAATTAACTTCACCTGGATGTCTGCCTACTAAGTCCCAAACGGTCTTAGGCTAAAAGCGAATTTTATGTAAAACTTATGTTACCACCTTGATTCAATACTGTTTATTTAATCTGATTCTCAGTTTGATATTACCTGAATCGTTGTTCAGTTTCCAGCTGTTTCTAAATCGTTGCATATTCATGGATTTTTATCATTTTTTTCTTTTTTCTTTTTCATTTAAACATTTAGTTGACCAGAGCCCACTGAGAGAATCTGTCCTTGCAGGTTAACTAATTACATTATCTTAACTAATCTCATTTCCTTGTGCCAATAATGTAGTCAGTTTCCATTCAAACAACAAGAATATACTATAAAATACACAACATAACTCTGGGTAGAGATTTCTTATCATATTTAAACCTAAAACAAATCCCTTGATTCACTTATTCCTGCTCTGCTTAATTATTAACGTCAACATTTCATATGTGGGGATGTAATATATGAGGTGACATGTTCCATCACATGATCACAATTGACATGTCTATGTAGCAGGGTTTAAAATTTGGTAATCTAAGCTTCTAGTCAGTTCTAAAAAGTGATTTGCCATTTCAAAAAATATTTAAAAATGTTCCTGGTTAGTGCGTAATGAGCATTTATTCTTTTGCAAGACCTATGTGAAAAAAAAATGAATACATAATTGAGACAAATTTCGTGCATGCTATCATTTAGGGAAAAATGATTCTGGCAAACCAATTTGGCATAGAAATTAGCCAACCCATGTATGCAAAATATAAATATTATGTATAAGCACTCTAGTTCCGCTATTTGCTAAGATAAACTGCTTAAAAACATAGCCCGCATCCGCCCCATTCTTACGCAATATGCTACCAACGGAGCTTGTCCATGCTCTAGTAATTTTCTGCATGGATTATTGTAACCCTTTCCTGATTGGTCTTCCCAAAAGTCATATTGCCCTGATACAGTCTGTAATTAATGACGCCGCAAGACTGATTTTCCTCGGTCCTCTCACACCTCACCCCTCTGCCAGTCCTTACATTGGCTTCCTGTATCTTATAGGAGTCAATTCAAAGTACTAACCCATACTTATAAAACACTGAACAATTTTAGCCCCTCCTATATCTCTTCACAGATCCATCGGTATGCCCCTCCTCGTTCCCTCCGCTCTGCCCGTGACCACCTCCTGACCGCTGCTCGCACCCGTATGGCCAACTCGCGCTTGCAGGACTTCTTGCGGGTGGCTCCCTTCCTATGGAATAGCCTGCCTACCCCCATCAGACTCTCCCCTATTCTTCAATCATTTAAGAAGTGCCTTAAAACCCAACTCTTTAGGAAAGCCTATAGCCTCCCAGAGTAACCTCTACCTTACACACCTGTCTCTTGCTCTCTCCTATAGGACAGCGCTTTACTCTCTCCTCCTGCTCTGCTCCTTATTTGATTGCCACCTCCTGTCCTAATGTGTTTTGCACCCCACCTCCTATAGACTGTAAGCTTGTTTGAGCAGGGTCCTCTTCAACCTATTGTTCCTGTAATTGTCCTATTTATAGTTACATCCCACCTCTCATAATATTGTAATGCACTACGGAATCTGTTGGTGCTATATAAATGGCAATAATAATAATAATAAAGTACAACTGACATATTGGTTAGGTCAGAATAATAGGCAACCTTCTGTCACAGGTACAACAAGTTAACTGTTCACAAAGGGCCAGTTTCTACTAGACTTGTGGATAGTGAAAAAAATAGCTTTCTCCGAATTATTATAGCATAAAATTAAAAATATAAAAAAATGTTTTATTTATATATTAAATAGTTATTACATTTATAAAATATACGCATATATATATATATATATATATATATATATATATATATATATATATATATATATATATATATATATATATATAAAACTTAATCTGTGAATTAAATCAATATGGGATCTCTTCTAACCATCAATCATCTTTTTTCCATGAATATTTTTTTTTTTTTTTTTATGAAGCATGAACAAACTAAACTTCCAGTATATGAACCAAATGAAACTAGCCATTGTGTTTCGTTTGTGATTTGTCTATATAGTATTTCGAAGTTTTGGAGTTCGGGATTTCGGATGAATCTTCAGTTGCCTAAAATTTTGACAAATCACAATTTGTCAAGTCTAGTATGTAATCAATTATACATGTCTAGTGTATAATAAATGATAACATTTTACTTAATTTATGTAAATAAATGTGTCCTTAAGACTATATGGCATCTCTTCCCCTTCCTAACACTTCTCCCAGCTGGTGTTGGTCCACTGTGCTTCATTAAGTCCAGGATCAATGCAGCCGTCTACCAGGAGATTTTGGAGCACTTCATGCTTCCTTCTGCAGACGAGCTCTTTGGGGATGCTGACTTCATTTTCCAGCAGGACTTGACATCTGCCCACACTGCCCCTGGTTCAATGACCATGGGATTACTGTGCTTGATTGGCCAGCAAACTCTCCTTACCTGAACCCCATATAGAATCTATGGGGCATTGCCAAGAGAAAGATGAGAGACATGGGACCGAACAAAGCAGAAGAGCTGAAGGGCGTTTTTGAAGCATCCTGGTCTTCCATAACACCTCAGCAGTGCCACAGGCTGATAGCTTCCATGTCACACCACATTGAGGCAGTAATTGGTGCAAAAGGGGCCCAAACCAAGTACTCAGTCCATATACGTGCTTATACTTTTCAGAGGTCCGATATTGTTCTATGTACACTCCTTGTTTTATTGATTGCATGTAATATTCTAATTTACTAAGATTGTGGATTTGGGGTTTTCATGAGCTGTAAGCCATAATCATCGCACTTATGACAAATCATGGCTTGAACGATCTTGCTTTGCAAGATCTCATATATTAGTTTCCCCTTTTACGTTGCATTACTGAAATAAATGAACTTTTGCGCAATATTCTAATTTTTCAAGTATCACCTGCATATTTCAGCAATGTTTTTTATTGCATTTATGTATTTTGATCCTGATGAAAGTCCCAGGAGGGACTGAAACTTCTATCTTTGCATATTATGTCACTTGAATAAAGAAGCTATACCTACATAAGACTGTGAGTGCAGCCAATCTTTGAACCGAATTTGGATAAATTATCCCTAAGGTTTGGCTCCCGGCAGTTATAAGAAAGTATATTCAGCCTGAGTGCAAGTTCTTACCTTCCAAAGATTTGTGGGAGTTAAAGTCTTGGGCAGCAGCTGTTATTGTGCTATTGTTATGCTGAGACAATTCTCTCAGATTGTTTTTTCTCCTTGTGTATGACTGTAACAAAGGGTACAACATTATTGTCCTGGGGTATAACTCACACCATTCTCAACCAAAGTGAGACATGTATATTTTGATGCTTCACTAATGTGGAAAAAATCTTAGCCCTAAGCCTATATTTAAAAAAAAAATCATAAAAGATTCAAAACAGAGCAGGAGCATATATGTTGGCTAAACAAGTATATAATGTCATAATATTGGGGTTCTAGAGACATTCATAAACTTTGGTCTTGAGGTTTATTATGATATCTTAAAATCCAAGGTCGGCACTTGGGGTCTCATATTATTTGTGAGCAGTGTCACGACGGCTGAAAACACAACCACAGATCTTCTCAAAACTTTTGCTACGGTACACAAGTATGTGTGTGTATATATATATATATATATATATATATATATATATAAACAAGGAAAGCCCGCACTCCAGGGACTTAGTATTACAAAAAATAAAACGTAGCTTTTATTTACATGATCCAATAAAATGTCGACGTTTCAGCTCCCAACTGAGAGCTTTCATCAGGACAACAAACGGACAACAAAGCTCTCAGTTGGGAGCTGAAACATCAACATTTTATTGGATCATGTAAATATAAACAAAGTTTTATATTTTGTAATACTAAGTCCCTGGAGTGTGCTTTTTTTATTTCCTTGTTTTTTGTACATTTTTTGCCAAACCTACATGACATATGTCAGGGATATTGATGGTTTTGCTATGCTTATCATATTGCTGCGTACTAGTTCAAGCTGTCAATGGTCTTTCAAAACTACTCCACAAGTGTTTTGCTATGAAAATGCAACTTGACTTATACATTGTGGTGTTCTGTATCTCTAGACCTGCTTGGCGCTGCTAATTTTTTTTATTTTTTCCCGTAACATTTCTTTTCTAACAAAACACATCCTCATGCAAGTCAATGGCAGTTGTTATCAAATTCAGATAACCACTCAGAAGAAAGCTACTGTACTGTAAGTCAAGGATGCCTACATCAACAGTAAATTGTTTATCTTTTTATGCACTGTCGTAGCATTCGTGAAATATAGACTCACATATATTTTATTATCTATTTTTCCCTCCGAGTACAGTAAATATCGAGGCAATAAAATGAAACAACCAAGAAAATGAAAAAAAAGGTTTATTTTAACTTCATTTGTCGATTTTAAAAATAAAACAATAAATAAATTCTGGCAATTTGGAGCTTCATACATTAGCAGATAACAGCCCTGTACTTATTTTTTTTTTTCTGTAAATAATACAGTGACAAGGTTAGTAATTTCTGAGTTTAGCTAGATCTTTAAGTTGGCGATTAGGAGTTTTCTGTGCAGTTTGAACACATTTCTCCAACATGTCAATTCTTTTGAATTGCTGGGTGTTTTAATTGATTTTTTTTTTTTTTGGGAAACATTTGGCCCTGCACAAACTTAAATGATTCTTCAGACTTTTTCTCCAGGGTTTAATATTGCATTTATAACCTACATACTAGACTTTATTTTGCAGTAATATCTGAAATGTGATTCAGCTGTGGTGTACTTTATTGTTCTCTGTTAAAAAAACATATTTTATGATTTTAACTTTAATTTAGGTATAAGAAATAGATTCAAACACACTCGTATTGTTGCTTAAGAAAACTATTGTGATTTTGTCATTTATAATGACCAAATCTTAAATAAGTCAAATTGACCAAATCTAAAAGGTAGCCATCATTTCTCTGGGGATAATCCTGCTGAATCTTAAATTTAATATTGACTGCAAATGAAGCCAATCTTCTTTTTTTTTTTTTAACTCTTTGTTTTCTTTTTATTGTCTATTAAAGTTGTAGTTGTTGACAACAAAATCCAGTTTAATCCTGGCATCAGCAGGGCACACATGAAACAACACTGTATGCCCTCAGCATTAAGCAAAACCCTATAGAAAATCACTGAGTCAATGGTTTCCTGTGGGGAAGTCCTAATGTGCGTGTTGCACTCATCGTTCATGCGCATTAGGTTACCCCCGTTAGCAGATGTTGGCGGAGATGGATCGTAACCCAGCACTGAGGGACATCCGCGCTGGAACCAGGTAAGTGAAAAATTATAAATATATATATTTAACTTTTTTATAGAAGGGAGGCGCGGAGACGTTGTGGGGCAAAGAGACACTTTTTTGTATTCCTAACACTAAAGTGTTCCCGTAGAGGTACAAATATTCAATTTTGAGTAAGTTGGCATGTTCCTAGCTGAAGCACCTCAGAACAGAAGACATAATTATTGTACTAGCAGAGTGAGTTATTATGATTTTCCGTTAATTTGTTGTTGGTGTAAATTATTAATTTGTCATCTATTTTTTTTATGTATGCACTGTGACCATTTTTTGTTCATAATAAATATTCCTTTATTAACTTCTGTCTTTTTTTTCTGGAAAATAACCACATTACCTAAAGACACCTATTTAATAATATTTTCAATTGCATAGATAGATATTTATTTTTTAGCTTGTGTTTCTGAGTTTTTAGTTTACTTTGCTTGGGAAAGCACATGCCCCTGTTTTTAAATTGCCTTGGTGGTGGCAGCTTTGAATGCTAGAGTTAAGTGTGGGTGATGTTGAGAGAAATTTGTATCATTATTTTCAGTCTAGTGGAGAGATATCACCATACTAAAGGCCAAGAAGTGATTTTTAACCCCAGAAGTTTCCGACAGTAGCGCGCTAGGCGTAGGAGTACCATGCTCTGCGACAGTCTGAATAGTTTTTCCCGAAGTGATTTCATAGCCAGAATATGTTGAAAACAAAACACCACGTGGATGAATTTTGGCCCACCCAAATTACTTTTTTTAATGGATGAATTAATTTAACAAAAAAAACTAACATTTTTGTTGCCATGCACATGTCTAGTAGAACTGATCCCTAGCAAACTGTACCTGTAACAGAAGATTGCGTCTTCTTCTGACCTAACCAGTATGTCAGTTGTAATAAGGCAATTTGTCTTAGCAAATAGCTGAATTGGAGTGTTTTTACCAAGACAATTATTTCAAGTTGACTGTAAAGACAAAATATATGCTTCTTGAACTTTGGCATAGTGATACCTCTATCAAAATGTTATTTTAAAAAAAATGACAGATTGTTTCAAATCTGTAACATTTAATTATATATTTTCTCTTGAACATACTTTAAATATTAAATATGCCCAATATCTAACTTCTTGAATAAGGTATTAAAAAGAACTATGCTAAGGATCTGCTCAAAACCCTGATGTCAGAAAGCTACACCTGAAGGTCCAACAAGTTAAAATGGAAAAACACAGAATAAGTTAGTACCTTACTTATCCTCAATTAATTGGCCAATTACACTAAAGGTGAAGAAGAAGAAGTCACCAAATGTGCTGAAACTGCAGAATGTATGCTCTTTAAAATGTTACCGGATGCTAATTTTACATTTCTATAAAGGAACATGCTATCTTACTTTTTTGCTTACCTTTTTATGGCTTTTTTCTTATATGTTTGTTATATCAATGCACTGATTTTAATCTCTTAATATGAGTTAATTTTACCAAAGATGTTTAATATCAGACACACAGTTTCTTGATGTTATATAGGAATGATCTATCATGTGTAGGTTGTTTACTAAACAAAGTTGTAATGAGTGGACTAAGGCATTTGAAAAACTCACTATTTAGGCTTAAAGATTGGAAGTTTGTTTCTGACCACCTACAACCTGCTGCTTTGTAAACAGGCCCTAACATTGGTATATGTAGACATTTCAACTAAAGTAAACTAATCATGACACTTGAACTGAGACTCCCATATAGGTAATACATATATCCTTTGTCGAACAGAAGTCCACAAATTAATTTGCATATTAAAAGTTATTTAAAGTATTTACCATGCCTCCAGCACTGCCACAGTGTTGTGGTGAACATTATTGTAACACCCACCTCTGGTCTTGTCTGCATTAATATTTAATTTATAAAGATATCTAGGTCTCGGGGTCATGGTCTCGTTGTGAGTGCTTAGCTTCTCTCCAGGTACCCAAGCAAACACATTCTGTAATCCTGAAGTCACATATTCAGTTACGATACTGCCACAGTGCCTTCCCAACAAAAGAAGCAAAGGGCACAAAAGACCTTAGCTGCGGACCTCTTTTCTTTTCTAATAGCTTTTATTTAAGGTTTTTATAACAATTTTATACAACAGTAAAACAATAACAACAAAAATAGGTAAAACAAGTAGACCTCTTTTTTTTCTTGGTGTCAACAACAAGGGTCTTAACTTTATGGTAGTCAGGCTCTTACACAAACTTCAACTATGGGCCTCGACGAGGAGGCTCCTGACAGCCCACAAGAGTGCTTCGGACACTGCCATGATACTTCACCACGTAAGCGGCCTAAAGACCTCACTAAGGAGATCTAGAGGAGCACCAGAGAAGTGAAGTGGGAGATTAAGTCTCTCGGGCTTTGAACCATGGAGCTTGAACACCACATTAAAAAAAGTAATGAGCACACATAAAGTGGCTACAGATCAGATAAACACCATTCCTGTCAGACTGGTGAAGGTAAGGACCTTGTGGAGGACCTTTTGCAATAGGTCATGTAGAAATAATCTACAAATTAGGGTACTCCCCGAGCAAACTGAGGAGGGCCCTCCACAGTTCTTCTGATCTCTTCTCTCAGACAACCCTGACCATAAGTAGATAATCAATAGGGCACATAGGGCCCTAAAAGACCATCGACAAAAGGGGGGAAAGCCACAGGATAATATAGTCAGATTTCATTATTTTGCCACCAAAGAAGACTATAATTAGGAAATAGAGGTCGGTAAAAATCCCCTACAATCAAGAATATCTCCACCTTTTTCAAGATCTCTGCCCAGTTAACGTCCAACAGAGATTACTCTGGAAACCTGTTGCTGTCTTTTTGCAGTCCCATGAAATTAGGTTTTCCTGGGGTCATCTCTTTAAGATCCTTGACTTTTACAAAGGCAAGACTGTGGATTTGCTTATAACCTCTGACCCATGCAGCTTCTTTAGACTGTTGGCTATTATGCCACTTGTTGATTTCCAGGTGCCCGCATTTGAAGTCACCAGTTTATCCCACTTGTGGGAGTAAATTACTGTGGGGGATTATTTGTTGACTGCCTTGCCCTGTTGATTAATAGATAAGTCAGAAAGAGTTTTGAACTGGAGTGCACTTACTCTAGCCATGAATGGTATGCTCTTTGGCCAATATTTCTCCTCAAATTAATTTTAGAAGTTGCTGGAGGGACATTTGGACAGTGACACACTTCTCCAGAAAGGGATCCCAGCTAGATGAATACCCACAAATGAAATTGCCTATACTAAATGAATTATGGATTTCATGTTAATTCTGTCGCAGACCAACTTGAAGCAAGGTCCTAATTATTTCTACAATCTCCTCTGCGGAGGCAGGATCAAGTATCGAGGTCCTGTGGCTTATACAGGTTTGGTATGTTATTATACAGTTGCAAGAAAAAGTATGTGAACCCTTTGGAATGATATGGATTTCTGCACAAATTGGTCATAAAATGTGATCTGATCATCATCTAAGTCACAACAATAGACAATCACAGTCTGCTCAAATCTAATAACACACAAAGAATGAAATGTTGCCATGTTTTTATTGAACACACCATGTAAACATTCACAGTGGAAAAAGTATGTGAACCCCTATACTAATGACATCTCCGAGAGCTAATTGGAGTGAGATGTCAGCCAACTGGAGTCCAATCAATGAGATGAGATTGGAGGTGTTGGTTACAGCTGCCCTGCCCTATAAAAAACACACACCAATTCTGGGTTTGCTTTTCACAAGAAGCATTGCCTGATGTGAATGATGCCTTGCACAAAAGAGCTCTCAGAAGACCTACAATTAAGAATTGTTGACTTGCATAAAGCTGGAAAGGGTTATAAAAGTATCTCCAAAAGCCTTGCTGTTCATCAGTCCACAGTAAGACAAATTGTCTATAAATGGAGAAAGTTCAGCACTGATGCTACTCTCCCTAGGAGTGGCCATCCTGTAAAGATGACTGCAAGAGCACAGTGCAGACTGTTCAATGAGGTGAAGAAGAATCCTAGAGTGTCAGCTTACAAAAGTCACTGGCAAATGCTAACATCCCTGTTAGCGAATCTACAATACGTAAAACACTAAACAAGAATGGATTTCATGGGAGGATACCACAGAGGAAGCCACTGCTGTCCAAACAAAACATTGCTGCACGTTTACAGTTTGCACAAGAGCACCTGGATGTTCCACAGCAGTACTGGCAAAATATTCTGTGGACAGATTAAACCAAAGTTGAGTTGTTTGGAAAAAAACACACAACACTATGTGTGGTGGAAAAGAGGCACAGCACACCAACAGCAAAACCTCATCCCAACTGTGAAGTATGGTGGTGGGGGCATCATGGTTTGGGGCTGCTTTGCTGTGTCAGTGCCTGGACGGATTGCTATCATCGAAGGAAAAATGAATTCCCAAGTTTATCAAGACATTTTTCAGGAGCACTTAAGGCCCTCTCTACCAGGTCTCTACCAGCTGAAGCTCAACAGAAGATGGGTGTTGCAACAGGACAGTGACCCAAAGCATAGAAGTAAATCAACAACAGAATGGCTTAAACAGAAGAAAATACACCTTCTGAAGTGGCCCAGTCATAGTCCTGACCTCAACCCGATTGAGATGCTGTGGCATGACCTCAAGAAAGGGATTCACACCAGACATCCCAAGAATATTGCTGAACTGAAACAGTTCTGTAAAGAAGAATGGTCAAGAATTACTCCTGACTGTTGTGCACATCTGATCTGCAACTACAGGAAATGTTTGGTTGACGTTATTTCTGCCAAAGGATGTTCAACCAGTTATTAAATCCAAGGGTTCACATACTTTTTCCACCTGCACTTTGAATGTTTACATGGTGTGTTCAATAAAAACATGGCAACATTTCATTCTTTGTGTGTTATTAGTTTAAGCAGACTGTGATTGTCTATTGTGACTTAGATGATGATCAGATCAAATTTTATGACCAATTTGTGCAGAAATCCATATCATTCCAAAGGGTTCACATACTTTTTTTTTGCAACTGTATGACCTCTACCATTTGGTGGCTATTATTATTGGGTAGTGGTTTAATCATTTTGTTACTATATTTAACCTTGTCACATATTTCACATGGGCTAATATGATAGTTGGGAAAACAAGGGAATCACAAGTGGAAAACATGAAATACAAAGAAAAAAACCTGTGAAAAAAATAATAATAATATTCTCTCCTCTTCTCTTAATAAAATGCTACAGGGTACAGTTAGAACTGAAATATATCGGGGCCATGGACAACCTGGATAGACCTATGCAAGCTCAAACATTAATATGACACATACTAAAAAAAAAAACACACCTGTTACAGTGAGAGTTAAAGTGGGGAATGGGGTGTTGGAATGGCTTTTGGTCTCGAGTTGGGGTCGTAGTGATGCTGGGTTGTGTTGCTGGACTTTGTAACTCTCATGTAATTTTTTTATGTACTCTCTGGTTTTGTTTCTTTTTTTCCCCTTTCCTTTTGTTTTTTACATACTGTTATACAGTTGTAATACATTTATAATTATATAAAGTAGCCACGGCTATCACACATGATCCCATCTGGCATTTGGGTAGTCATCTGTATAGTATTTGTTTTGATGCTCATAGTTCCTGACTGCATGCCAGACATGTGTGGGTGGCCCTACTTGCCACATATTGAGCAGCATTTCTCAGGGCCTTGCACACTCCTTGACTAAAGTACACTCCTGTATTCTCAAGAAACAATATAGTTCTAGAAAAAGCCCAGAAAGTACTCTGTTTTTGTTGTCTTCATTGTTTTTATGTTTCTCTGCAAAGATTCTGTATGCCCCCTTCTCTTTTTGAACCTCAAACAGAAGCCTTGAGAGTGACGGGTGCACCCTATGTTTGCCTGGTGAATATTAAGACGAGGCTTTATTAATATTGTTCTAAACTGGTTTCCTTCTTATTATTCCCCTTATATTTCATTGTTGAGGTTTTGTTCTCATCCCTTTTGCCACTGTGGGAAAGATCTCCTTCGAGGTTTGGTAGCTTCTTTACTGAAAATGTTTCTCTTTATTTGCACATCACCTACCGGTGTATCTTCCTGTAGACGTGACACTTAAAAGAGTTTCCTAAAATGTGAAAAGCCTCCATTGCCTCAAAAAGAGATGACGTTTACTTCAAGAGCTTGAAAGGTTGAAGCCGGACATGCCTTTGTGCAAGCAATGCATATACCTAAGATGTTATGTACCCAACTGACAGACATTCTGTTTGATATGGATTACGTCTTGAGGTCATACCAGAATTCAAACGGAGTAGATATCTTGATTCATAAAATGCCCATTCCAGGTCACCATGGTTAAAAATGATGAGGACAGTTAACCTTATAAGGAGTTTCATTTTGTTTTAAATAAATATATGCTCTATCTTCAGGAAAACTCTCGATAATATTTTTTTAGTACCACACTATCCTTATTTTATTTAAAACAGGTGTCATAATTGCACAGGATACTCAAGGTGTGGTCTTACTATTGATTTAAAAAGAGGCAAAAGTAGATATTCATCCTGAGAATGAATGCCCCTATTTATACTTGACAATAACTTAATAACCTGAGCAACTATTGTTTAACATTGCACATTGTTGCCAAGTTTGTTTTCAATTCCCAAACCCTTCTCATGTATTGTTAAACCTAATTCACAACCATTTAGGGTGTAAGTTGCTAGTGCATTCTTCACCTGAAGTAGATAACTTTGCATGTATCTACATTAAAGGAGCACTATAGGGTCAGGAACACAAACATGTATTCCTGGCCCTATAGTGTTAAAACCACCATTTAGATGGCTTGTCCCCACCTTAGTGCACTTAAAAGGTAATAAAACTTGGCTTATTTAAAGCGCAGCGCAGGTCTGCTGGTGCTCTCAAAGGGAAAAGCATTGGATTGGCTGAAATAGGCAAGAGGCAGGGCCAAACATTGGCTTGGCCAATCAGCATCTCTTCATAGAGATGAATTGAATCAATGCATTACTATGAGAAAAAATCAACATCTCCATGCAGAGTGTGGAGATGCAAAATGGCAGTGGCTATCTGAGGCTATCTGAGGGCTGAGGAGTGGCCATTGAAGATGTCCATAGGGGCACCCCTAGTGGTCCCTAGGAGCTTTTTCTCTGAAAAGGCAGTGTGTACATGAAAATGTCTGCAGTGAATGATTCTACTCACCAGAATACATTAAGCTGAAGTTGTTCATGTGACTACAGTGTCACTTTACATTCATCTTCCATTTACATGCCCAGTATCTGCAGTGAAGTAATATCCTGCTCACATAGTATTACCTTTCCTAGTTTTCTGTAATCTACAAACACTGACACCTGACATGCAATGCCTTTATCAAGATTACTTGTAAATATGTTGAAAAGAAGTAGTCCCAGAACACGACCCTGAGAACACCACTGTCCAGTTTGAAAATGTACCATAAAAGACAACTCTCTGTACTCTATTTGTAAGCCAATGTTCTACCCAAGAACAAGAAATTTAATCTAGGCCAATTCCTTTGAGTTTGAATACTAATCTATTATGTGGAACTGTATCAAACCCCTTGGCAAAATCCAAATAGATCACATCCACTGCAACACCCTGGTCTATACTTCTACTTACTTCTTCATAGAATGCAATTAGGTTAGTTTGACAAGGCCTATGTTTCAGAAAACCATGCTGATGATTGCCAATAACACTGCTCCTCCCAATTAATGTATGCATATTATCCATTAAAACCCTTCAAATAGTTTCCCAACCACAGATGTTAATCTCACAGTTCAATAATTTCCAGGCAAATATGTTGAACCCTTTGTGAATATAGGGAGCACATCTACCTTTCTCCAATTATCTGGTAAAATTTCTGAAACAAAAAGAATCCTGAAAGATTAAAACAGAAGTTCACTTATTACCTACACTTAGCTCCTTAAGTACTCATTGGTGAATACCATCAGGCCCTCTAACTTTGTTTATATTAACTTTCTTTAGTTGCTGCAGAACCTTTTATTGATTCATTCAATCACAAATTGTGTGCAAGTGTGTTGCAGCAATCATTTGCATATCTCCTGCCACAGGTTCCTCCCTAAAAATGCTGGAAAAAAATAATGATTTAAAAAGCAATAGTTTGGAAGAGACTGTGAAGACATCAGCAATGAGACCCGGCAATGTTAAGCAATCTCTTTAAAGCTCCCAAAATAAAGATTATAATTTTTGGTACTATAGGTTTCCATTAAGGTTAAAATAAAGCTTTGAGGCTTTGCTGCATCATTCAGCTTCTGAAAAGGTCAGGTAAGCCTCTCATGTTTCTGAGGTCCATGAAATAGGTACTATTGAGTTGTGTAATACAAACATCTACACAGGACATGAACGAGTAGAAGTGAAAGCTAAAATATAATATTATTATTATTATTATTATTATTATTATTATTTTATTTTCATCCAAAACATAGCCTCCAGTAATGCTCTCAGAATTGTTTTGGCATGTTCAAAAACGACTTTTTGCAAGTTTATTTGAAATCAATATTATAAGTAAAAAAAAATAAAAAATGAAGCATATTGAATATTTTTGATAAATAGTTATTGTCAGTCGTGTGCTAATCCATCCAAAGAATATTTATTTTACTTGAGTCATTACGTGATGATATTTCTGGCAGAGAATTTTTTTTTTTTCTTTCAAGTGTGGGTAGAACGTATAGTAATCACTGTATGTGAAGTCTAATAACAAATGACAAATGTGAAATGAGATAAAACCAGCAGATATCTGTTTAGTATTTTGCATAGACAAACCACTGAATTAATGTTATCTGAGATGTAATGAAATCTGTAAGTACAATACAACATCTTGTCACTTGATAAGTCATACATTTGATTTAACATTTATCAAATATGTGGAGAAATAAATGCTATTAAATATGGTTTGTATATTCTCACACCGGGCAATCTAAGAGTTCAGAACGAGCAAAGACCTATCAGTTTATTAGATCTGAGGGTTGTATAAAGCTATTGAATAACATTAACATTCAATTTGTTTCAGAGACTTTAAAAAAGAAAATCACAAAAAATGTGTAATATTAAGAGGAAATATTAACAGAGCATCACTACATCCATTATATTTGACATCCCCATACCTCCCCTTTCAAGTTGGGGCATTTTTATCTATCGCATGCTAAAACTAAAACTGTGAAAGTTTTTATTATTTAAAATAATAATAATTTTGTGCATTAATATTTTATAAGGGATACACTTAAAAAAAACACCTCTTCTTCTGTGGAGTTTTAGCTCTGCAATAGTTTTAGACAAACACCCACTCCTATCTGTTAAGCCCCCTTAAAGTATGTCACAAAAATATTAATTCCGGATTTTATTAGACTGGATGCAGTCTCTAAAAAAATACTTATTTTATTTTAAGTATCAGCATCAAAATCGTGAATCCCTTTTGGCAATTTAATAAAACGAATAAGTCAATGTGGCTATAAGTGTGCATTTCTTTCTAAGTTACAGGCCTCCTAATCATCCTGATTTCAGCACGACAGTCCTAATGTTAGGGACTGATGAATCATGTTTTCTTTTAGACCAGGTGGACGGTGAGTGCGTGTGTGTCGTTTATCTGTGGAAGAGATGGCAGCAGGGTGCAATAAAGGAAGAAGGCAGGCTGGCAGAGCAATGCTATGCCGCGAATCCTTGTTACCTGGCATTCATGTGGGTTTTACTTTGATACCCTGAGACACTGCAAAATTTATTCAGGAATGGCTAAGGAACATGGCAATTAGTTTAAAGGCTTCTAATTCCCCGGATTTCAATCTGATTGAGCATTTGTGGAATGTGCCGGAACAACAAATTCGATCCATGGAGGCCTCACCTCTGCAACTAGCAGAATAGGATGAATCTGCTTTTAAAAATTTGGTGCCAGATACCACAGGACATGTTCAAAGACTCGTGAAGTCCATGCCTCGAAGCATTAGAGCAGTTTTAGCAGCACAACGGGGAACTACAAGATATTAGGGAGGTAGCTTTAATGTTGTGACAGATCAGTGTATATATTTAGAACAGAATAACATTAATTAAATTAATGTCATTCATATTTGCACTTGTATAATGAGCATTTTAAATCAACAAATGATCAAATTGCATGGAAGAATTACTTCCATCATGTGATTTGCCACTCGATTGATTCTGTCATCTGCCAATTTGGTTGTGTCATCAATAAATGCTACCATACAGTTAGAATGTGTATGCATACATTTAATAATAACAGTTCATACTCTATAGGTTGGTTGTTATTGAGACAAACTGCTGAATTAACCAAATTTTATCTGAAATATAGTTTTTCTAGTATGGATAGAAAGGCAAAATCTTCAGCAATATTGAATAATGTATAATCTTCAAAAAGCCATTAAATTTTTTCCACATTTAGCACTTTTGCCTCGGAATTGATCTAGCTTTGCCTTGAAAAATATATTCTATAATTATTAACCTCTTAATGCTGGAAGTGAGTAAGTGAGTGAGGAGTGAGTGTATGCAGCTCTCTGCTAGACCCGCTTCAGTCTGGTTTCCGCGCTAAGCACTCTGTGGAAACGGCACTGACCAACGTATCCAATGATCTACTCGCTGCAAAATCTCGTGGTCACTACTCTATCCTAATTCTCCTTGACCTGTCTGCGGCTTTTGACACTGTTGATCATCAACAGCTTCTTCTCATCCTCCGCAATATCGGTCTACAAGATATTGCTCTCTCCCGGTGCTCCTCCTACATATCGCAGCACTCTATCAGTGTTTCTTACTCTGGCTCTGCTTCTTCTCCCCAACTCCTCTCTGTTGGTGTTCCCCAAGGTTCAGTGCTTGGTCCCCTACTGTTCTCCATCTATACTGCCTCCCTTGGTAAACTCATTAGCTCCTTTGGCTTCCAAAATCATTTCTATGCAGATGATACACAAATCTACCTGTCCTCTCCTGATCTCTCCCCGTCCCTCTTGACTAGTGTCTCTGACTGCCTCTCTGCTATTTCTAACTGGATGGCTGCCCACTTCCTTATACTAAACTTGACCAAAACTGAAATTCTGGTCTTTCCTCCCTCTAGTGTTTTTACTCCTGTGTCTCCCTCCCTCCAAGTCAACGGTGCTACCATCAGCTCCGCCATGCAGGCTCGCTGCCTAGTATTTCTCTTTGACTTCGACCTCTCCTTCAAGCCTCATGTTCAATCTATCACCAAATCCTGTCATTTCCATAAAACATTGCACGCATCCGCCCCTACTTAACGCCAGATGCGACTAAGGTGTTGGTCCATTCCACTATCCTTTCTCGCCTTGACTACTTTAATCCGTTTCTCAGTGGTCTTACATGCTCCCAACTTGCGCCGTTACAGTCCATAATGAATGCGGCAGCGAGGCTCATCTTCCTGTCCGCCCGCACCTCCCATGTCTCACCCTTCTGTCAGTCCCTACATTGGCTTCCTATAAAATATAAAGCTCAATTTAAAATTCTGGTTCTTGCTTTCAAATCTCCCACCTATCTATCCTCCCTTATACACAAGTATGTCCCGTCTAGGCCCTTACGATCTGCTGAAGACTTACGTCAATCTTCTGTCCATACTCCCACCTCTGATGCTCACCTTCAAGATTTCTCGAGGGCTGCACTGTTCCTGTGGAACTCGCTTCCCTCCTCCGTTATGCTCACCCAGTCTCCACTCCTTCAAAAAATTGTTAAAAACCCACTTCTTCATAAAAGCGTATCAATTAAACTGTTACTAGCTCCTGACTGATTCCTCTTCTGCAACTGTCACTAGTCTAATTCTATCCTTACCTTTTTGTATCATTTTACCCCACTCCCTCTAGCATGTAAGCTCATTGAGCAGGGCCCTCAACCCCTCTGTTCATGTGTGTCCAACTTGTCTGGTCACAACTACATGTCTGTTCGTCCACCCATTGTAAAGCGCTGCGGAATTTGATGGTGCTATATAAATATCATAATAATAATAATAATAAATGCATGGATAAAAATAATGTTAGAAGTGGTTGGAGTACAGGGGTAGGACACGGTTATAGATTGCATAGAGTGTCTAGTGTTAAAAATATTAAAAGCTTGAGAGGGGTCTCCATATCCCCCCAACATTGGTGGGATGCCAGAGGGGGGTTAATGGAAGTAGGCCACTGATTTTGTTGTTGGCTCCACCCAAAGGGGAGCAGACTCACCCAGAAAGTGGCAGGCCCACCCAAATTACTGACAGTTGTGAATGCTGTCCACTTTGTTAATTGTCTTTTTTCTCAATATTATGATAGTTATATATACTACTTCATAGAATATAGATACTGCTTCAATTAGTAAAATATTCTCCAAAAATGCTCAAGATTATATTTAACTGAAACAATAAGGTAAGCATTATTAAAACAATGATGCATGCCTCTGTCAATGAACTAATTGACAGTAACAGAAGTAGAAATACGATAGAAATCAAAAGAGAAAAAATGGGTTAAAAGAAGATAGAGTAATAACATTATATGCCTAGCTTCTTGACTTAGAGTGTTTTAAAGAGATCACCTTGTTGAACTAAACGTCTTGTAGCATAACTGCATAACTGAAGATACAATGGACAAATGTACCAAAAACCACCAACAGTATCATAATGTACCATAAAAACTTGGTGAGGGTATGCTTTTTTTTCTTGTTTTTCACAGTTCTGTTATGTAAAATTACCTTGCACCATTGCTGGTAAATCACAAGTCAATTTGATACCAGATGTTTGTGTCACAAATTAAGACACTTTATTGTTGTGCTACAATAATCTAATTTCAAATTTTGTATATGTTATGTATACATTTTTTTAATTTACTTAGCAAATTTTATTGTCACTGGATCAGTACTAAACTACTAAAAGTGTAATATCCATAAAAACAGAGCATCTTGTCAAAAGGTTATGGTTTTTTTTTTATTGTTGTATTCAGTGGTGCAATTTGCAGAGAAGTAATAGTTTCTTTTGAAATGTTGTTCCTTCAATTCTTGTATTTCGGAAAGATCCAGAGGAGGCAGGCTAAAGGCTAGCTGGATAAGAGGCATGTGTGGGTGTGGGGAAGTGTAGGTGTAATATTGTGGGAGTGGTAAAAGAGGGGAGGAAGGTGCTGGACTACATATATAGGTGGGCATGTGACCTTCTTACTTCAGCCATCTTAGAATAATGGCTTGGTAACAGATTCCTGCTTGCCATTCCTTGCTTTTTTCCAGTGCTGCCAGCGGTCACGGCATCCAACAGACACGGACCCCTGCCCGTTTTAGTTCATCTCGAGAGGACCGGGCTATGGGGCGGAGCAGCCCTGTTGAGGGCTCGCGGGCCGGCCACCATGTGGCCCGCAGTGTTCCAGCCTCCCCAGCTCCGACACTCACGAGGGCTGGGTGCCTTGCAGCCGTGAGTACTACTGGGGCCGGGGGGGCAGAGCAGGACTCCAATGTTGGGCTTGCCGGCCGGGCGCCATGCGGCCACGAGCTGAGGGTCTGGTCCCCCACCTGCTCCGGCTGCTCTAGCTCAAAGTGCAACCCATTTTTAACTGGATATATATTATATCATGCTTTACCTAATGCTCCTAAATTACTCTTGGTGGAGTAAGGTTTACTCTGCTTTATAAATAGCAGTTGTCCTATAGACTTCAATGGAGGGATTGCTATTCAATAAGCAGAATTATTTCTTACTATGCTCAGAGAATCCAACCCTTTGCTTTGGCTTATTTGCTTGCTTTTCTTTTGTTCACAACTCTAAATACATTGTTTCTTCAAAATGAAGGTCTAACCTATTTAAGTTCCCTAAAGCACTTCAGCTTGTTGGCATGCTCTATGTGTGAAAAATATATCCTCCTTCCTCATGTTACAAAAAGTGCAGTTTTTAATACAAATTGGCACGTTTATAAATTAACCCAGTTACACCCCCACGGCTGTTAATCAGAGAACTGGTGCTATTGCTTCCTGCTTATTTAGCTCAATTAAGTAAAGAGGCAGCAATTGCACAGAGCACCTGTCTTGCAAAGACTTGTTACACTGGGAGTTACACTGGGAAGTCTGTGATTGGACAGCTACAGAAAGTTTGGGTGGAGTTATAAGGCAAAGGCTTGCAAATGCTTCAGACAAGAGATTTGCAGCTCTTGCAAGCTGTTTTTAGATATACCCTCAATTTGAAAAAAAATCATAATTAAAATGCATGTATGTTGGCATTGGTGGTATATCTACGAAAAATTGATTTTTATTAATTTTGTTTTATTTGTCCAGTGAAGTGTCCCTTCAAAAAAAATAATTTTATCCACAATAAGTCAGTTTCTAATGGAACATTTATTTTGTAAGCATGAAAATAAAGGAAAAAAGTGCCTAGTGTGTCCAATCCAGAAATTAAGCTCTCACAGTATACATTAGTGATTCAAAGATGCAAGTGCTAGTGGTTACTAGAAGTGGGCACATGAAACAGAATTCTGAATTACAAATCAACTGAAATGTCTCCCTTATTGCACTATTCAAGTGATTCATGATTCAGGTTGATTTCGGTAAAGAAATTAATCCGAACATCTGATCAGCCTAAGCTTGGACTTCAGGACGAACTGAATCTTCAAGTCTAATCTTAACTCTTAGAGAATCCAGCCCTTTGTTTACTTGTTTGCTTCCAATCTTATTATCTTGTTTCTTCAAAATGAAGGTCTTTTGTGCAGCAAAAAATTAATAATAAAAAATAGAAGAGGCAAACCTATTTTCTTTCTTATGACATCTTCTCTCAGCAAAACATTCAATATAAAGACATATTCTGTTTAAGTATTCTTGAGTCGTTTCTGTGAACAAATGTTGCATAATGGCCATATATTTTAATTAATTAATCAAAATCCTGGTATGTATAAAATAGTCTAATTAATTAGCTGAATAATGTCCCAGATGATACATGCGTATAGTATATCAAGGTTTATTACATAATTTCCTACAATACATTTTCTCCTAACATAAAAATGTCAGGATATTTTAAAAATATCATATGTAATCCAGTTGCGGGTCAATTTTACATTACCGTATCTGGTAATTATAGTGAAGAATAAAAACTGCAATAACTCAAACCACATATGTACAATCATAAATTAAATTAATTGGACAGCATGACCTTAATATAAGGAATCGAAAATATGTAAACATCATCAGTTTATTTCAGTGTATGCAATATGTGTTTCTGTGAAAAACTGTCGTCACGGGATAATTTTAAACACAAAGGTTTGATGTAAGAGAGAAATTCCTCTTTTATGGCAAATAATTATTCATAGATTAAGATTAGCTCGGTCACGTAACATTTATTAGAGACTCACAATAGCTGCACCTATGGTGTAGTATAAATCATACAACTAATTAAAAATTGGAAAATAGTGTCAAATAAGCACACATGGTTACTCTAAAATCTCCAAAATTAGCTATTTTTTTTGCTAAGAAGCATGCTTTGCAATAATAAAATATTTCTTAAAATGCAATCTTAATTTAAAAAAACAAAAACAATAATGCTTTTGAGTGTCAAATACTTCAACGTGAAGTGTAGAGTTATATAGGCTCGAACCCTAGGTAGGAAAAATGAAAAGTGGTGGCATTAATATTTAGTTCTGGTCCTGCGGAAGGCCAGGTCTAGATTAACAGAAATCCAAATAATTGAAGAACAAGCCAGCAATTAATGAATACACTTGGTAAGTCAGCTATTTACTAAGTACCAGAGATACCCTCCTACTGAGAGAAAGCCAGGTTGATTTTTCAAGATGGAAATTCAAATCTAAAGCCCCTAAAGCCCTAACTTGAAAAACCATAAAATGAAAAGTATAAAAAAGTATATAATAAACAAATATTCCAAATGTTTCTTCCAACCAAGAATTAATATTATTGGATACGTTTTCCAACAGATTATTTATACAAAGGATACTTTTTTTATATATATATATTTTGATAGGTTGAAATTTTTTTTAATTATAAAAGTCTATCAAACAATATTAAATCGAGGGCTAAACCAAGAGGCAGCCATGAGGCAGATGCTCCACTCTCACTCTATGTTAAGGGGGGCATAGTAGAATTATCCTCCTGAATCCCCTTTTAACCGAGGGCCCAGGTGTATGATCCCTCTAGTACTGCATTTCTCCACACCATGTGTAATGGCTATAAATTAATAATTAATTTAAATAAGAGTGAGACACAGAACCCAATGCTTTGTTCCTCGTCCGAAAGAACATAGTATGGTAGGATAATGATGCATCTATGAAAATAAGAAACTCTTCCATAATTACCATATTTAAAATAAAAAACCTTAAAAAGTCACAGAGATTGCTGCCTATGCTAAAACCTTTAACTTTAATAGTAAAAATGTATAAACATTTTTATCAGGAGGACAATTCCAGCCAACTACCTTGCTTATTAATATCAAAGATCAAAAAAGAAATATTTGGTGCATATATACATTAGGTTTATGCGAATATCTATATATTGATTTGATATTGTTTTTCATGTGTTCTCCCCAGTTAGTCATGTTCTCTATTTTCCCTGCAGTTTTGCAGGATCCTCCATAGACCTCAATGCTGTACTCTCGTGCATGTTGATGTCAGCTCCTGGTAGCTGAAGCGCCAGGAGCTGAAGAGGACTTGGCAAAAGATGATGGCAGCACCCATGAGGGACAGGTTAAGGCAAGTATAACCTACCTTCCCCTGCCTCCCATGGCCACCAGACACCCCCCTCCCCCCGCGGAGATTTACTAATAAAGCAAAGACCCCAGATGGTGACAGAACTGCTTTAGAATATATGGATCTACATAAACTTCATAATAAAATGGAATTTACTGGGAAATTGTTTCACATTTATTTCAAAGTAATTTCTAAGTACCACTGCTTAAGAGCTCTATTGAAGGTCACCTTTAAACTTCATTAATTTATTTTGCTCACGTTTGTGCTGTTCTAAACCACTGAACCTATATATTTACTTTTCTTTTCCAAGGAAACACTAAACTATCACTTAAACATCAAATACAGTGTTACAGTGTATGACAGTATCCAGCGCTACCATGTCTCAACTTAACAACTTAACGTCATTCATTGAAACATTGCACTCTGGTGATACAACATGACGTGCATACAGCGCTATGTCTAACACAAATCAGTTTCAATAAAGGTACTGACAGGGCTACAACAACAAATAGCTTCACCATGAATTTTAACTGACAAACAACAGCATAGTGAAAGAAGAGGAATCAAATAATATCAATGTATTCCTAGTATCTAAAAAAGGAACCGAGAATATGAACAGGAAACATATTCACTAAATTGTATTCTATTTTTCTGCCTAAGCTTTAAAAAAAACGTTTTGGGATGGACATTTTCATATATTTTACCGTATTGTTTATAAAAAGCAATTACATAATATTTAGTGTATTATTACTATTATTGTCATTAATAGTAATAATAAATAATAACATTTATCATTATTAGTAGTTGTTTTGGTAGTAGTAGTATTTATAAGAGTTGTAGTAGTGTTTTTTGTTATTATTAATATGGCACTTCCACACAGACCTATTTAGTAATACATATAGTTATTTACTTTTGTTTTACTTTGTACACATAATACATAAGACAGGCAGCAAATAATAATAATAATAATAAATATATATATAAATATATATATATATATATATATATATATATATATATAAAAGCAACATTTAAAACGATAAAAGATAGGTCTGTCTATACATGGATACACACTGTATATATAAGTTTGGTTATTTGATTATGTAGAAGTGAAGAACTTTCACACTTACTTTAGTAATGAATATGGTATATGTATTTTTAGAGCTCTGATCATGAAACAATGCTTTGCTAGCACCATCTGTTTACTCGCAGATTATAGTCTTCCAGGTGAGGCTTGTGCTAAATGAACCATGCATTGCAAATTTACATATTGTTTTTTAATTCAAGGCAATTATTTGCCTGCATAACAGAACATTCCATATTATTCACTTCACTAACCACAGATGTCAAATCCTCTGTAACTTTTCTTTCTCCGTTCAATGTTCTTCTAACCAATGTATACATATAGCATCTCATTTTTCACTATCACAGTCCACAGTAACATATTATGCATGCAATGTTGCCTTTATAGCTTAAAATATTCAGGAAACTAATGTAAGGAAAAGCAGAGTAATATATTTTATTATTCCACTACCAGCTACATTAGCATAGTGCTGAATTAATTAGGGAACCGTGCATGGCATCTGGACCATATGAAGCATAATTCTAATATAGCCTTTGGAGGAGGTCACATTTCTATATGACTATGGGATGTAAATCACATTTAAATTGAAAAATGTAAAGTGGCATTTATCGGAGTCCAATTAATATAACGGGCCTTCATACCATAATGCAACCTCGGAAGGGCAAGTCTACGTGGCTGTAGGTTATACACATATATCTTTTGAAATGAGATTTAAAAGGTAAAAATTAAATATAAAGTATAGCCTACATGCATTAATATTTCCATGGAGGTTTAAACTGTATATAAGAATTAGAAAGATACTGCCCGATTGTGCCCGTTTTAATAACTATGCCATGGTTAGGAAACTGCTGACAAGTCCATAAGTCTTTGCACTATTACAAAATGACTAATTATTGTCCAGATTGTCTGCTGAGGATTATGGGAATTTTAATACACGCACCACTTGGCTTTTTTTTTAAAAGACTTAAAAGACTTAATAGATTATTCACAAATATAAGAAGTTGGAAATTCAAAGTACATTTCAAATTTAAGGCTACAATTGCTCTACTGGAAAATGCTGGAAAATGCTCCAAGCCAGCTATGAAAAGCTCATCACCTTTGTAATACGATGTGTTTTATTTTTTTTTTGTCAATCAAATTTTCTTGAGGTAGGAGTATAAAAAAGGTATATGTTTCAGACATGACAGTATGCAATTGAAACTCATGTAAAATCAGAAAGCAACAACTGTTGTTAAAAGTCTTGAACCAAGCTCTATAGAATACTACTGAATAATTTCAGAAAATCTGTCATAGTATGTCTACCTCTTTTTTATAGGTAAATCAAAGAAAATTGAAGGCAACATGGGCATTTATAAAAACTTACATGAATGAATAACAGAGTGATTAAATTCTGCACTAGTAAGTAGCCATATATGTCTAAAAACTACAAGAAAAGAACAGTACCACTGGGTGCTAGCCACTAGACTCTAGCATTTTATAATGACAGAGGCTGATATAAGAGACATTCAAATACACAGCCTATGCCCTCTAAGCAAAACTGTTCCTCAATGGTGAGACTTGTGTCCCAAGCCCCTGAGACTGCTACCCTACCAGCCTTAGACTCTGGTGCAATCCTACACAATCCTCAAACAGATGTAGCCACTACCTGTGACCAAAGCAACGTCAGTCAATATTCTTGGCAGAAGACTAGGCAGCACTCCAGTAGGGACCAGGATATTTCACACTGGTCCAAAGAGAGGGAGAACAGGGCTAGAATACAGGCCAGAGCCACCCAAGATGAAGGATCAGCCTCCTCCCTCGCCAAAAGGGCCTTTGAGGGCCTTCGGGACAATCCGTGTAAGCGATGAGTAATTTTTCTTTGCAAAGTCACTCAGATCGCTGGTATTTAGTTGCTTAATAGAAACCACCAGTTTTCTGTTGAAAATCGAGGATATCTCTGGGTAGATATGTCGATGTTTGAAAATACACAGAGGAGCTCAAGCACCACGTGTCTCTCAAAATTGGCTGCCAGGCCCTGCCGCCAATATGATGTGTTTTATTTGAGTTTTTTTTAGTAATGTTCCAAAAAGGCAGTTTTAAAAAAATCCTCAGGATATAGAGGTTTAATTTTTTTTTTTACAATAAAACCTTAACTAGTAGGGGCACATACATGGTTAAGATAGATAAAAAAAAGTTTTATTTTTGTATCGTTGATAATTATTTATTTATAAAGTATATTTTTAATGTATGTAGGTATAAAACATTTATTAACCAGTAAAAAAAAAAAAAACTTTTACTTACAAAATACACCAAAAACACTTTTATATTAAGTATATTTCACCCCTTCAATAAAAATCTCCTATAATTTACGAGCTTTCCAATACTCACGTTTTGATGTAGGAACAGAGGGGGTACTTAAAGGGTTACTCCACCCAAAAAACTGTGTTTTCATAAAACATTGATTTGGGTTCAAAGTGGTCCCTTAACTTAAAACAAAGAAAAAAAGGAAAATAAATGTTAAAACCTAACTCTGTTCTATCACTGATTCCAAGTTCTAACTTCAGTATTGACTGAAATCAGTCAGGGAGGACAGACTGAGGGAAGGAAAGGGGCCAAACTTGAAGGGGCATCAACATGCTGATGTGAGACACTAATTTTTGCACAGAATTGACACTAGCCAGTCCAGTAGTTACACCTCCATAAGCTAAGGAGCTAATAACTCTATGGTCGGCATTTCATAGTGAAATACTGCACATACAGTCTCCAGGTACTATACCCACTTAAAATCACTGAAGTGGTTATGGCGCTTAGAGTAATCTTTTAACAAGAAAAGCTTGATATATATAGAAAAAAATGAAACATATTTTATTTAATCTATGATCTACAATCGTGTATATATAGATTTCTTACAATACATAGGAACACTAAAATGTCTCTTAGTTAACACTCTCAGCAAATGGCTAAAATGTAACTGTGTTTTACTTAATTAAGTATTACACACAAGAAACGTTATAATTGTGCTTATTACAAATCCTATTGACATTCATTGTGTCTCTTGCTTCATGCCTTCTGTTCGTTTTAATCCACACCATTGATTTACAAGATTGAAACATGGTATGTGTACTTCTCAGAAAATGGATACACTTGATCGTATTAATTATGTTAAAATGCCATGGTTGTGAAAGCTATTTAAACACATTTTCTCAGGATGTCTTTGGAGATTATAATGAATCAATTATGTGACTTTACAGTAACGTAATAATGTATAACTTAAATAGATTTTCCTTAATATTATTAAAGGGACAATCCACACCCTTAAAGTGCTTTACCTTACTAAACTGATGCATGTGTTAGAAAAAATAAAGAGGACACCTTTTTTGTTTAAAATAAGGACACTTTTTTCATTTTATGAAAAGTGCAGTTTTTAATAGAAATGTGTTGAACATTACACTGGCTGTCAATCTGACAACTAATCCTGTTACTGTTATGTACTTTAGTTCAGTGGAGCTAAACTCAAGAGGCAGCAGTTGCTCAAAGCAAGTACCTTGCAAAGACTTCTCATTGAGCTGCACTGGGAAGTCTGTGATTGGACAGTTTCAGAAAAACTGGACAGGGTCAGAAGGGGAGGGCTTGCAAAGGTTGCAGACAATGGATCAGCAGCTTTTGCAAGCTGTTTTAGATATATCGAAAAAGAAAACAAATACATAATCAAACACATGCATGTTTTCAATGGGGATATATCTACTAAACAGTAGATTTATTATTATTATTATTATTATTATTATTATTATATTTATTTGGGTAGTAGAGTGTTACTTTAATGCTAACAGATGTTCAATAGACGCACTTTCAATTGATGGATTTTTACATATGTATTAATACATTTAATGTCAGTAGTCTTATTTGAACCAATTTATAACAACCTAATTAATATGGATCAGTGAGAATATTCAAAATGGCTTTATTCAAACATAAACATTTCAGGGCGTGCCCTGAGCAATGTATAACAGCATGAATCTATAGATTGAACAAGCAAACAGAACATAGTGGACGCGCAGGTCCCATCGTAGAATGTGTGAACATCACTCGAAAAATGTTATGTACTATACAGATATGGTATTTGATTACGTTTAACACGTTAGGGTAGTCATATGAGTGACCGGTTTGCTGCTCGAGGAGAGGTATACTCGTAAGTGTGGACTTTGTGTCTGCCTATTGGGTTCCATTAACGGTACCTTATCACCTCTAGGCCTCTTACTCTTCGGGATGATGAAGGGTATCGGTCCTGCGTTATTAGTCAGTTTCTGGTCGTGAGTGTGTCTTATTTGCGTTTTGTGATGGATCAGTGAGAATATTAATGTTTTATAATTAAGTACACAGAGGCCTAGATACCCCTTTTCTACACATGTGTTCATGTGTTTTCTACACATGTGTTCATGGCGAACATAGCGTGTTCGCGTTCACCATGGTGGGCGAACACATGCGCGGTTCAATCCGCCCCCTATTCATCATCGACTAAACTTTGACCCTGTGCCTCACAGTCAGCAGACACATTCCAGCGAATCAGCAGCAGACCCTCCCTTCCAGACCCTCACACCTCCTGTACAGCATCCATTTTAGATTCATTCTAAAGCTGCATTCTTAGATAGAGGAGGGAAAGTGTAGCTGCTGCTCATTTGATAGGGAAATGTATAGCTAGGCTAGTTTATTCAGTGTCCACTACAGTCCTGAAGGACTCATCTGATCTCTGCTGTAAGGACAGAACCCCAAAAAGCCCTTTTTAGGGCTAGAACATCAGTCTGCTTTTTTTTGTGTAATCTAATTGCAGTTGCCTCCAGCTTCTCTGTCAGGCTAACAGTGGATACTGTGCCCACTTACCCAGTGCCACCACTCATATCTGGTGTCACAATAGCTTGCATTTAAAAACAAAATATTTTTTTTCACTGTGATAGATTAATTAGCAGTTAGTTGTCTGCAAGCGTCTGTGTGTCAGGCCAACAGCGTGTACTCTGCCAGTGTGCACAGTGCCACTCATATCTGGTGGCACAATAGCGTGCATTTAAAAACCCACAAACTTTTTTTCACTGTAATAGATTGAATAGCAGTTAGTTGTCTGCAAGCGTCTGTGTGTCAGGCTCACAGTGGATACTGTGCCCACTTGCCCAGTGCCACCACTCATATCTGGTGTCACAATAGTTTGCATTTAAAAACAAGTTTTTTTTTCACTGTAATAGATTAATTAGCAGTTACTTGTCTGCAAGCTCTGTGCGTCAGGCCAACAGCGTGTACTCTGCCAGTGTGCACAGTGCCACTCATATCTGGTGGTACAATAGCGTGCATTTAAAAACCCACAAACTTTTTTTTCACTGTAATATATTGAATAGCAGTTAGTTGTCTGCAAGCGTCTGTGTGTCAGGCTCACAGTGGATACTGTGCCCACTTGCCCAGTGCCACCACTCATATCTGGTGTCACAATAGCTTGCATTTAAAAACAAAACATTTTTTTTCACTGTAATAGATTAATTAGCAGTTACTTGTCTGCAAGCGTCTGTGCGTCAGGCCAACAGCGTGTACTCTGCCAGTGTGCACAGTGCCACTCATATCTGGTGGTACAATAGCGTGCATTTAAAAACCCACAAACTTTTTTTCACTGTAATAGATTGAATAGCAGTTAGTTGTCTGCAAGCGTCTGTGTGTCAGGCTCACAGTGGATACTGTGCCCACTTGCCCAGTGCCACCACTCATATCTGGTGTCACAATAGCTTGCATTTAAAAACAAAAAAATAGTTTTCACTGTAATAGATTAATTAGCAGTTAGTTGTCTGCAAGCGTCTGTGTGTCAGGCTAACAGCGTGTACTCTGCCAGTGTGCACAGTGCCACTCATATCTGGTGGCACAATAGCGTGCATTTAAAAACAAAAAAAATGTTTTCACTGTAATAGATTAATTAGCAGTTAGTTGTCTGCAAGCGTCTGTGTGTCAGGCCAACAGTGTGTACTCTGCCAGTGTGCACAGTGCCACTCATATCTGGTGGCACAGTAGCGTGCATTTAAAAACCCACAAACTTTTTTTTCACTGCAATAGATTGAATATCATTTAGTTGTCTGCAAGCATCTGTGTGTCAGGCTCACAGTGGATACTGTGCCCACTTGCCCAGTGCCACCACTCATACCTGGTGTCACAATAGCGTGCATTTAAAAACAAAAAACTTTTTTCACTGTTATAGATTGAATAGCAGTTAGTTGTCTGCAAGCGTCTGTGTGTCAGGCCAACAGCGTGTACTCTGCCAGTGCACAGTGCCACTCATATCTGGTGGCACAATAGCGTGCATTTAAAAACAAAAAACCTTTTTTCAGTGTTATAGATTGAATAGCAGTTAGTTGTCTGCAAGCGTCTGTGTGTCAGGCCAACAGCGTGTACTCTGCCAGCCTCTGCCAGTGCACATTGCCACTCATATCTGGTGTCACAATAGCGTGCATTTAAAAACAAAAAACTTTTTTCACTGTTATAGATTGAATAGCAGTTACTTGTCTTCAAGCGGGTGTGTCAGGCCAACAGCATGTACTCTGCCAACCTCTGCCAGTGGAAAAAACAATGGATCTACAATACAATAATAACAGGAACAAACATAGCGTAATACTGTAACTTAATTCAAAGAGTGGAAGTATATATGATAATTCACACTCACAAACCAAAATTGATTGTAGGCATATCTCATAGAATGATGAGTGTCTCAGGTTAAGTGGGTCATCATATGGTACATGGAAGGGAATAGAAAAACAAAATAGTGCAGAGTATCTTGGTAAAAAGTTATACTTTAATGATAAGGCACACTTACAATGTTGCAGTGGCAAGTAGGCATATAAAATCAGCTGGTCTCAGGATCACAGGGTCTTGCAGGATCAACTTAAGCCAGTCGAAATGATAAAAACAAAATAGAATAAAATAAAACAGCCTAATATAGACAGTTAAAACTCTGACACTATAAGTTAGCCCTACGCGTTTCGTTCAAACGTCCTTGAACTTCCTCAGGGGCAAAAACGTCCTTCTGTGTGCAGATACAATCTTCAAATGCACACAGAAGGACGTTTTTGCCCCTGAGGAAGTTCAAGGACGTTTGAACGAAACGCGTAGGGCTAACTTATAGTGTCAGAGTTTTCACTGTCTATATTAGGCTGTTTTATTTTATTCTATTTTGTTTTTATCATTTCGACTGGCTTAAGTTGATCCTGCAAGACCCTGTGATCCTGAGACCAGCTGATTTTATATGCCTACTTGCCACTGCAACATTGTAAGTGTGCCTTATCATTAAAGTATAACTTTTTACCAAGATACTCTGCACTATTTTGTTTTTCTATTCCCTTCCATGTACCATATGATGACCCACTTAACCTGAGACACTCATCATTCTATGAGATATGCCTACAATCAATTTTGGTTTGTGAGTGTGAATTATCATATATACTTCCACTCTTTGAATTAAGTTACAGTATTACGCTATGTTTGTTCCTGTTATTATTGTATTGTAGATCCATTGTTTTTTCCATATATATTGAGGACCCGGAGGAGTCCTTATCTGCTGTACATTTAGTTCAAGGGTAACTGTTTTTACTGTCCACTATTACCCACTAAGAGTGTGTTCTATCCACTAGGGGGTGAATCTACGTTTTCTTTTTGGTTACAACCTCTGCCAGTGCACATTGCCACTAATATCTGGTGTTACAATAGCGTGCATTTAAAACCAAAAAACTTTTTTCACTGTTATAGATTGAATAGCAGTTAGTTGTCTTCAAGCGGGTGTGTCAGGCCTACAGCGTGTACTCTGCCAACTTCTGCCACTGAACAGTGCAACACATATCTGGTCTCATAGTAGCTTGCACGCATAGTACCACTAGTGGCCACCCCGCAGGGGCCATCGTGGTTGTGGTGCTGTGATTCCCTTTTGCCCTAGAATAATGCCCAGTTTTCAGAGGCCACGTACCCTGAACTTGAAAAGTTCTGAGGACATAGTTGACTGGCTAACACAGGACACCCAATCTTCTACAGCTTACGCTCGGAAACCTTGACGCACCATCCTCCTCCAGCTTAGCTTCGGGCACCTCTCAAGATACCACTCACCCGCCTGCCGCCACCACCAACACCAGCCACAGCCTCTTCACTTGGTATGTCAGAGGAGTTATTTACACACCCGTTTGAAGAAATTAGTGATGCGCAACCATTATTGCCAGAGGATGTAGATAACAGGGATATGTCTCAAGCAGGCAGCATTACACACATGGATGCACGGTGTGATGATGATGATGATGTTGTACCCACTGCTGCTTCCTTTGCTGAGTTGTCAGATACAAGTGAAGCGGTTGATGATGACGATGCGTCCATGGATGTCACGTGGGTGCCCGCTCGGCAAGAAGAAGAACAGGGCGAAAGTTCAGATGGGGAGACAGAGAGGAGGAGGAGGAGACGAGTTGGAAGCAGGGGGAGGTCGTCGCAAGGAGCTAGTGGCACAGTCAGACAGCATGCATCGGCTCCCGGGGTCAGCCCGACAGCACGCCAATCAATGCATGCTGTGTCCACCACCAGAATGCAGTCATTGCAGAGCTCAGCAGAGTGGCATTTCTTTTCTGTGTCTGCCTCTGACAACAGCGATGCCATTTGCAACCTGTGCCAAATGAAACTGAGTCGTGGGAAGTGGTACAACTGTTTTGAGTAGGCACATGATTGCACATCACAAACGCCTATGGGATCAGCGTGGAGTCTGTGGCTATAGGGATACCGCAGTGGAAGGTATCCGGACAAAATTTCTTTGCACAAAAGGCAATCCCCAACCTGTATTCGATTGTGCAAAAGGAAGTAATGGCATGTCTGGCACATAGTGTTGGGGCAAGGGTCCATCTGACCACTGATACCTATTCTGCAAAGCATGGTCAGGGCAGGTATATCACCTACACTGCGCATTGGGTAAACCTGCTGATGGCTGCCAAGCATGGAATGAGTAGCTCTGCAAAGGAGTTGGTGACACTGCCATGACTTGCAGGCAGGCCTGCTGCCACCTCCTCTACTCCTCCTACTCCATCCTCTTCCATAACCTCCTCGGCTGTGTCCTCTTCTGCTGCTGCGTCTTGCTCCACATCAATGGCACCCCCCATCTCCCCAGGTACTATTCCACATCCCGGATACGGCAGTGTCACGCCGTCTTGGGTTTGACTTGCTTGAAAGCAGAGAGTCACACTGGACAAGCACTCCTGTCTGCCCTGAACGCACAGGTGGAAAAGTGGCTGACTCCGCAGCAACTGGATATCGGCAAAGTGGTTTGTGACAACGGAACAAATTTGTTGGCGGCATTGAAGTTGGGCAAATTGACACATGTGCCGTGCATGGCACATGTGTGTAATCTGATCGTACAACGCTTTGTGCATAAGTACACAGGCTTACAGGACGTCCTGAAGCAGGCCAGGAAGGTGTGTGGCCATTTCAGGCGTTCCTACACGGCCATGGCGCACTTTGCAGATATCCAGCGGCAAAACAACATGCCAGTGAGGTGCTTGATTTGCGACAGCCCGACACGTTGGAATTCAACACTCCTAATGTTTGACCGCCTGCTCCAACAAGAAAAAGCCGTTAATGAATATTTGTATGACCGGGGTGCTAGGACAGCCTCTGGGGAGCTGGGAATTTTTTTTCCACGTTACTGGACGCTCATGCGCAATGCCTGTAGGCTCATGCGTCCTTTTAAGGAGGTGACAAACATAGTCAGTCGCACCGAAGGCACCATCAGCGACATCATACCATTTGTTTTCTTCCTGGAGCGTGCCCTGTGAAGAATGCTAGATCAGGCCGTAGATGAGCGTGAAGAGGAAGAGGAAGAGTTGTGGTCACCATCACCACCAGAAACGGCCTTATCAGCATCACTTGCTGGACCTGCGGCAACGTTGGAAGAGGATTGTGAGGAAGAGGAGTCAGAGGAGGAATGTGGCTTTGAGGAGGAGGAGGAAGACCAACCACAACAGGCAAACCAGGGTGCTCGTTGTCACCTATCTGGTACCCGTGGTGTTGTACGTGGCTGGGGGGAAGAACATACCTTCATTGGAGGAACGGGAAATGAGTAGCTCGGCATCCAACCTCATGCAAATGGGGTCTTTCATGCTGTCGTGCCTGTTGAGGGACCCTCGTATAAAAAGGCTGAAGGAGAACGACCTGTACTGGGTGTCCACGCTACTAGACCCCCGGTATAAGCAGAAAGTGGCTGAAATGTTACCAAATTACAACAAGTCGGAAAGGATGCAGCATTTGCTAAATAAATTAAAAAATATGCTTTACACTGCATATAAGGGTGATGCCATAGCACAACGGGAACAGGAGAAGAGGTGAAAGTAATCCTCCTCCTCCCACGACCACGCCAGCAAGGACAGGACGCTTTAAAGACGTATTGTTGATGGAGGACATGCGGAGCTTTTTAAGTCCTACGCATCGCCACAGCCCTTCGGGATCCACCTTCAGAGAACGACTCGACCGACAGGTAGCAGACTACCTTTACTTAACTGCAGATATCGACACTCTGAGGAGCGATGGGTGTGCAGGCTTGACCTGTGGCCTGAGCTATCCCAATTTGCGATAGAACTTCTGGCCTGCCCTGCTTCAAGTGTCCTGTCACGGGTCAGAAAGGACCTTCAGTGCAGCAGAAGGTATTGTCACTGAGAAGAGAAGTCGCCTAGGTCAAAAAAGTCTAGATTACCTCACCTTTATTAAGATGAATGAGGGATGGATCCCGATGGGACTGACAGTGGGCAATACATTTGACTAAAAAAGGCCTGATGAGATGAGCTGCCTTGGGCTAAAAATGGTGACCCTATGTAGGAGGAACAGTCCCTATTCTGCTCTGTGTCTGTGTGTATCAGGGTCCCTGAGGACAGGTGTCAATCCATATCTGCCAAATGACCCTATGTAGGAGGAACAGTCCCTATTCTGCACTGTGTCAGTGTGTATCAGGGTCCCTGAGGACAGGTGTCAATCCATATCTGCCAAGTGACCCTATGTAGGAGGAACAGTCCCTATTCTGATCTGTGTCAGTGTGTATCAGGGTCCCTGAGGACAGGTGTCAATCCATATCTGCCAAGTGACCCTATGTAGGGGGAACAGTCCCTATTCTGCTCTGTGTCAGTGTGTATCAGGGATCCTTAGGATAGGTGTCAATCCATATCTGCCAAGTGACCCTATGTAGGGGGAACAGTCCCTATTCTGCTCTGTGTCAGTGTGTATCAGGGTCCCTGAGGACAGGTGTCAATCCATATCTGCCAAGTGACCCTATGTAGGAGGAACAGTCCCTATTCTGATCTGTGTCAGTGTGTATCAGGGTCCCTGAGGACAGGTGTCAATCCATATCTGCCAAGTGACCCTATGTAGGGGGAACAGTCCCTATTCTGCTCTGTGTCAGTGTGTATCAGGGTCCCTGAGGACAGGTGTCAATCCATATCTGCCAAGTGACCTTATGTAGGGGGAACAGTCCCTATTCTGCTCTGTGTCAGTGTGTATCAGGGATCCTTAGGATAGGTGTCAATCCATATCTGCCAAGTGACCCTATGTAGGGGGAACAGTCCTTATTCTGCTCTGTGTCAGTGTGTATCATGGTCCCTGAGGACAGGTGTCAATCTGTTATGGTACTTTTTAGTAGTAAACCAAAATGTTTAAATGTCTATCTGTTCCTGTCCAAATTAATAAAATTGAATTGCGTATATACGCTGAAGTAATTAAGTCTGACACACGAGGTTCAGGTTAAAATAACTTCGAGAAAATTTATTGGCAAGTGATTAAAAAGCAGGCCTTTTAAGAGGCATTTTACGTCATCATTGATTATTAGAATATCAGAGAATAAACATCATTAATTGGATTAATTGTTAAGTGTCGGGATTAGTGTCCACCTATCAATATTATTAATTGGCTCAAAAACTAAGTGGTTAGTCCCGTGCCCACCCACCAAGAGGTGGGATTGTTCTGGACACGGGTGGGGACAAGGGGGTCTTGAGCGTCATTTTACACGGTCGGTGATCTCAGGCCTCGTGGCCAGGTGCAAGGTCTCTTATGAATAGAACATTTCATTACTACTGTGTTCTCATGGCCTTCAAATTATACTATGTTGCAAGTTAAGGAAAAGTCAGCAATTCCTGTGTTAATCATGTCTTTAAAGAAAATACAGTCTTTGTCTATTGTATTAGATGTGCTGGGAAATTCTGTCATGTAAGGTAGTTTTAAAATGAACAAGTTAGGTTATGAGGACAAAATGGAGGAATGAAGAAGTCAGGTTAGGAGGACAAAATGGAGGATTCACAGTATAAGGTTAAAATGGAGTTAGTGCAATAATTCAATACGAGTACAATAAGGATTTTTAAATAATCCCACATCAGTCCCCCCTATGAAATGTTAGATTCTAAGAGATAAAACTTTATTAAGTTAGTACCAGGAAGACGTGTTAACCCAAAGGCACAGAAACCCCGTGGCCGCTAGCTAGGTGTTAATGCAAAGTGCAAGACTGTCCCTAAATCTGACCCTGATAGGCTAACTCATCCATCAGCATGGCTCTCGAACACTTCACACCCATGGGTGTCCCATGGCAGCTAACCCACCACTTCTCCACACGGGGCCTTTACCATTCACTGACAGATGCTGTCCCTAAGCTGGTCCCTTCCTAGAATTCCTGCACTTTATCAACAAAAGGGATTGTTTGCAGCGGTATACAGGGTGAGTTGATATCTTGGAGATCTTGGTCATCAACTTCGAGATGAGTGAAAGTGGGTGCCGCTTGGTCAACAGTCTTCATGAGGGACTTTCTCAGACATGGGAGGATACAACAAAAGAGAAGAGCAAAGATAAAAAGAAAAATTAGTATTGCCATACCAATGTGCATTAAAGCCTTTTGCCATCCTGTCATCCAACCAAACCATCTTTCCCAGGGATCTTTAATCCCAGAATTCCTTTTTAACTCTTCAGACAGGTCATTTAATTTTTCTATGGCTAATGTAACTTTACCATTAGGGCCTGTGTTTTCTGGGATATAGGTACAACATGTCATGGTGTCAGGTAAAATTTTACAAACCCCTCCTTTTTCGGCTAAGATCATATCTAAGGCCATTCTATTCTGGAAAGCCATTTGGGATGTGGCCTGCAACTGTTCGGCCAATCCTTGGAGGGCATCTCTGGTATAATTAACAAAACGCTGTTGATTATAATAAATGTAATTTATCCAATTTAAATTCTTGTTTGTGGTAACTATGGCAAAAAGTGATTCAAATCCTGCAGTAACTTCATCTCTTGCTTTAAACTCATTGGGCACCCCCCTAGGTACTCCAATGGCATCAATATAAACATGAGGGTCAAAACTTCCTTTCACTGGGGCGTCACGCTTAACCTTAGTGTGCCTGGACTCATGGGTGACGAGGTGTGTGTCAGAGATGATATGTATAGGCATAATGGCTTTGGCCAGAGTACACTCCCCCCACCACTCTTTGTCCATTCTGGATCTTAGCTGTAAATCCCCACACAACCAGTAAATATCCCCTAATGACCTGGTGTGAAACTGCAACAAGTTCATAGAGACATTTCTGTAGGTAGCACAATACCCCTTAGAGAAGTTACTCAAGAATTTACCAATTCCATCATAGTTAGCATAACAGGTGTAATTACCTTTATACACGGTAATACCATCTGGGGGTTTGACATCCTTGGTTAGGAGAGGATACTCCTTTGTCCATGCTATACATATGGACCTGTTAAAATCATAGTGATAGGCAAAAAGGCTTAAAACACATTCTTCTATATCTACTGGCAGGATTAAAGGCACAGTACCCAGGTGAGGCCGGGCACCGCCACACACATAGCATGCGGACTTGTTATGCTTATTAGCATTGTATTTCATCCATTCTAACCATAAGTTAACATCATTAAAACCTGTTTCAGCGGCCATGGTATCGTCAAAGGTGGGGTTAGCAATGGCCATCATGTCTTGAAAGGTCTGGATATGAGGTTTTAACGGGTTGGGGACCATATGGGTGGCCCCTTGCCACTCAGAAGAGTTGCACATATCTTTGAGGTAGAAATGCCCTAATTTACGGTAGGAACCCTTTTTCCAATACATTCCCATCACATACTGGTCTGCATCCGTTGGGCTTGGATGCTCAATGTTAAGGATTAATTTCATTGGTGTACCTCCCCCAGGCTTTCTCAAAGTCATTCTCTGGAGAAGGGTTCTACCATGATCATCTACTTTAGATAAGGCACTTTTTGGTTTGTAACCCCCGGCAGGCCCGGCATTCCATCCCGCCGCCCCCCAATGGTCACAATTGTGCCCCCATTGCTTGTCAACTACACAAACATATGGGTCTTTTGAATGAGGGATATCTCTATAGATACTCTGGATTTGTGATGTGGGAAATGGGCATTCTACAATATCACAGTAATCAAAGGTATAAGTAGCCACATGAGTGCACGATGAATTGTACCAAAAGGTGTACCCACTAACATCTTTGGTGATGGCTACTTGCTGGGCCTTTATTAGGCTAATTAGGGAGAAGGTGTACCAGAGGTACATGTTTGTGCGGTATTTGCTTCCTCCGGGGCAGGAGACTTCTTGCAGTGGGAAGCGTGGATCCAATGTGGCCTACCGGCCAGTTTGACGGAGGTTGCGGTAATCAGGAGAACTTGGAATGGACCGTCAAATCTTGGTTTCAGGGTATTTTTCCGCACAAACTTCTTGACCAGAACCCAATCTCCGGGAAGCAGGTTATGTGTACCTGTATCCAAATCGGGATCTGGAATTGAAGAGAAAACTTGGGCATGTATTTTGTTTAAGGCACTTGCAAGTTCAGTTACATAGTCTACTAAAACATCTGATTGGAGCTGTAACTGCTGCGGATAATAACAACCTAGTCTGGGTGCTGTCCCAAATAGAATCTCATATGGGGACAGTGAATGCTTCCCTCTAGGTGTATGCCTAACACTAAATAAAGCTATTGACAGGCTTTCTGGCCAGGGCATTTTTGTTTCTTGTGACATTTTTAACATTCTGGCTTTTAGAGTGCCATTCATGCGCTCTACTTTACCACTACTTTGTGGGTGGTAAGGGGTGTTGAAGGCTAGAGTCACCCCTAGAGCAGTCCAAATTTCTTTAGTCACTGTTGCTGTAAAAGCTGGGCCTTGATCACTTTCAATGACTTCTGGGAGTCCGAACCTACATACGATCTCTGTAAGTAGGCGTCTTGCGGTTGTTTTTGCAGTGATATTGGTCACTGGGTAGGCCTCTGGCCATCCTGAGAACATGTCCACTATGACTAGTGCATATTCATGGGGCCCACTCTTGGGCATTTGGATGTGGTCAATTTGAATTCTCTGAAAGGGGTACATAGAAACATAGAAACATAGAATGTGACGGCAGATAAGAACCATTCGGCCCATCTAGTCTGCCCAGTTTTCTAAATACTTTCATTAGTCCCTGGCCTTATCTTATAGTTAGGATAGCCTTATGCCTATCCCACGCATGCTTAAACTCCTTTACTGTGTTAACCTCTACCACTTCAGCTGGAAGGCTATTCCATGCATCCACTACCCTCTCAGTAAAGTAATACTTCCTGATATTATTTTTAAACCTTTGTCCCTCTAATTTAAGACTATGTCCTCTTGTTGTGGTAGTTTTTCTTCTTTTAAATATAGTCTCCTCCTTTACTGTGTTGATTCCCTTTATGTATTTAAATGTTTCTATCATATCCCCCCTGTCTCGTCTTTCCTCCATGCTATACATGTTAAGATCCTTTAACCTTTCCTGGTAAGTTTTATCCTGCAATCCATGAACCAGTTTAGTAGCCCTTCTTTGAACTCTCTCTAAGGTATCAATATCCTTCTGAAGATAGGGTCTCCAGTACTGTGTACAGTACTCCAAGTGAGGTCTCACCAGTGTTCTGTACAATGGCATGAGCACTTCCCTCTTTCTACTGCTAATACCTCTCCCTATACAACCAAGCATTCTGCTAGCATTTCCTGCTGCTCTATTACATTGTCTGCCTACCTTTAAGTCCTCAGAAATAATCACCCCTAAATCCCTTTCCTCAGATGTTGAGGTTAGGACTCTATCAAATATTCTGTACTCTGCCCTTGGGTTTTTACGTCCAAGATGCATTATCTTGCACTTATCCACATTAAATGTCAGTTGCCACAACTCTGACCATTTTTCTAGTCTACCTAAATCATTTTCCATTTGGCTTATCCCTCCTGGAACATCAACCCTGTTACATATCTTAGTGTCATCCGCAAAAAGACACACCTTACCATCAAGACCTTCTGCAATATCACTAATAAAAATATTAAAGAGAATGGGTCCAAGTACAGATCCCTGAGGTACCCCACTGGTGACAAGCCCAAGCTTCGAATATACTCCATTGACTACAACCCTCTGTTGCCTGTCACTCAGCCACTGCCTTACCCATTCAACAATATTGGAATCCAAACTCAAAGATTGTAGTTTGTTGATAAGCCTTCTATGTGCAACAGTGTCAAAAGCCTTACTGAAATCGAGGTAAGCAATGTCTACTGCACCACCCTGATCTATAATTTTAGTTACCCAATCAAAAAAATCAATAAGATTAGTTTGGCATGATCTCCCTGAAGTAAACCCATGTTGTCTCTGATCTTGAAATCCATGTGTTTTTAGATGTTCAACAATCCTATCCTTTAACATGGTTTCCATCACTTTCCCCACTACTGAAGTTAGGCTTACTGGCCTATAGTTGCCCGACTCCTCCCTATTACCTTTCTTGTGAATGGGCACAACATTCGCTAACTTCCAATCTTCTGGGACTACTCCTGTTATCAATGATTGGTTAAATAAATCTGTTAATGGTTTTGCTAGTACACCACTAAGCTCTTTTAATAGCTTTGGGTGTATTCCATCAGGTCCCATTGACTTATTTGTCTTTACTTTTGACAGTTGAAATAGAACCTCTTCCTCTGTAAACTCACGTGTAATAAATGACTCATTTATCCTTTTTCTTAACTGAGGTCCCTTTCCTTCATTTTCATCTGTAAATACCGAACAAAAATATTCATTGAGGCAGTCAGCTAGACCTTTATCCTCATCTACATACCTTCCTTCTTTTGTTTTTAATCTAACTAATCCTTGTTTTACTTTTCTTTTCTCATTTATGTATCTAAAAAAGGTTTTGTCCCCCTTTTTTACTGACTGTGCTATTTTCTCTTCTGTGTGTGATTTGGAAGCTCTTATAACTTGCTTAGCCTCTTTCTGCCTAATCTTATAGGTCATTCTGTCTTCCTCACTCTGGGTTTTTTTATAATTACTAAATGCTAACTTTTTGTTTTTTACTATTTTGGCTACATCTGTGGAGTACCACAGTGGTTTCTTGAATTTTTTGCTTTTACTGACAAGCCTAATGCAATTTTCTGTTGCCTTCAGTAGTGCAACTTTTAAATAATCCCATTTCTTTTGGACTCCATTTAAATTGCTCCAGTCTGATATTGACTCCTTTACACATATTCTAATTTTGGAAAAGTCTGTTTTTCTAAAGTCTAAAACTTTTGTTTTTGTGTGGTGTGACTCAGTCACTGTTCTTATATTAAACCACACTGACTGATGATCACTGGATCCTAAACTTTCACCTACAGTAATATCTGATACCAAATCTCCATTTGTTAACACTAAATCTAGTATGGCCTCTTTACGAGTTGGCTCCTCAACGACTTGTTTTAGAGACAATCCCAGTAGGGAGTTTAGAATATGTGTGCTCCTGGCACAAGTAGCTATTTTTGTTTTCCAATTTATATCAGGAAGATTAAAGTCACCCATGATGATAACTTCCCCCTTCATTGTCATTTTAGCTATTTCTTCAACTAGTAGATTATCTAACTCTTCAATTTGTCCTGGGGGCCTATAAATCACACCTACACGAGTTACTGTGTGATTACCAAATTCTAACGTAACCCAAACTGACTCTATGTTCGCCTCACTAACCTTTATTAGGCTAGATTTTATGCTATTCTTTACATACAGGGCCACCCCTCCCCCTTTCTTGCCTTCCCTGTCTTTTCTATATAAAGAGTACCCTGGTATTGCTATGTCCCAGCCATTTTTCTCATTATACCATGTCTCAGTAACAGCGACTAAATCTACACTATCAGTTGCCATTATTGCCACAAGTTCATGGATCTTATTCCCTAAACTGCGAGCATTTGTAGACATGACTCTAAGCTTATCATTTTTTAACACACTTGCTACAGGCACCTTCTGTCCTTGTTTTGGGGGACAATTGGATTGATGTTTTATCACCCTTTTGCCCCCCCCTCCTAGTTTAAATACATCCTAGCAAAACCTCTGAACTGCTCACTGAGAACATTTGTTCCCTTTTGAGAAAGATGCAAACCATCTTTTTTGTACAGTTTATTTCCATTCCAAACAGAGCTACCATGAGCAATAAAGCCAAATCCTTGCTCCCGACACCATTCACCAAGCCACAAGTTAAAGTCCCTAATACGCATCCGCCTGTCATTCTGAGTGTTATGCACAGGCAGAACTTCAGAGAATGACAATGTGGAAGCAACCTGCCGTATATCATTGGCAAAAACACTAAAAACTTCCTTAACCTCTGAAACCAAGTCATTTGTCCCTAAATGGACAAGTACATCCAATTCCCCTTCCTGCTTTGCTTGCTTAACAATATTACCGATACGTCTCCTGTCTCTGTGAGCAGTAGCTCCGGGAAGACACCTCACAAGACCACCATTGTCCATCTCCACACCTCTTATGATGGAATCCCCCACCAACAACTGCTTTCTATTAGGCCTCACCAAGCCTCTCTGCACAACACCACTAGCCTCAGTGCCTCTCTGCACAACACCACTAGCCTCAATGCCTCTCTTCACAACACCACTAGCCTCAGTGCCTCTCTTCACAACACCACTAGCCTCAGTGCCTCTCTTCACAACACCACTAGCCTCAGTGCCTCTCTTCACAACACCACTAGCCTCAGTGCCTCTCTGCACAACACCACTAGCCTCAGTGCCTCTCTGCACAACACCACTAGCCTCAGTGCCTCTCTGCACAACACCACTAGCCTCAGTGCCTCTCTGCACAACACCACTAGCCTCAGTGCCTCTCTGCACAACACCACTAGCCTCAGTGCCTCTCTGCACAACACCACTAGCCTCAGTGCCTCTCTGCACAACACCACTAGCCTCAGTGCCTCTCTGCACAACACCACTAGCCTCAGTGCCTCTCTGCACAACACCACTAGCCTCAGTGCCTCTCTGCACAACACCACTAGCCTCAGTGCCTCTCTGCACAACACCACTAGCCTCAGTGCCTCTCTGCACAACACCACTAGCCTCAGTGCCTCTCTGCACAACACCACTAGCCTCAGTGCCTCTCTGCACAACACCACTAGCCTCAGTGCCTCTCTCCACGACACCACTACACTCTGAAAGTGCAGAAAATGAATTATGTAGAGCAACAGACTGTGCAATATGCCTTTTATCCACAACTCCAAGTCTACCAGATCCTACAGTAATCCATCTGCCATTCCTAGTATGTCTCTGCGGCAGTGGCTTTGCAGCAGTTCCAGCCTGAGTTTGTTTACCAGATAATTTACAAATCTCAGACTTCAAAAATACAATCTCCTGCCGCAAAATAGAGAACTGTCTACAGATTAGACAACAACCAAACCTCCAAAAAGTGGAACGTGAAACAAATGCAAAGCAACTATTACACTGAACTAAGTCTGCCATTCCAATGAGGTGAATAATTTAAATCAAACAAACCTTAACTTTTTATTTATCCTCCTGAATACCTCGGATTACCTCCAGTTTATCTCCAGAATATCTCCAACCACACACACACTTAGAAGCAACACTCTCCAGAATATCTCCAACCACACACACACTTAGAAGCAACACTTAGATGAAGCAACCAAGCTCTATTAGCCAAGCTAATGACAACTACCCTTATATACTCCTAAAATCACCTCCCACTAGGAATGTTTAACACCTGGGTAGGCCTCTGCTTATTAGCAAACAATAGCTAATTTAAATAGCAATCAATAGCAAGTAGCTACCTAATCCAATCAAATGCCTTATAATTACCAACAGGAAATCAAACCTTGTGCAGTCAGTAACCTTTTCCTACAGATGAATCTTACCTGTAACAGTAAAAAAGAACTCTTAGCACAGCTCTTAGACAGTTGAAGCTTCTGTAAAACTCTCCAGAATATCTCCAACCACACACACACTTAGAAGCAACACTTAGATGAAGCAACCAAGTACATGGGCTTCGCCAGGTGTTTTGCAGGCACCTTGATTGGTTTTCCTGGATTGCATTTTGCACAAATGACACAGGCCTTGCAGAAGCTATTGATCAATGTTGTAATTCCAGGTGCTTCATAATATTTCTGTATGAGGGCGGCCATCAATTCTTTTGACAGGTGTGCAGGCCCATGTGCCCATTGGACAACTGCTGGATATAAATTCCTGGGAAGACAAAATTTGAAGTTGTTGTAATATACTCCGTCCTTTTGGACAGCTCCTTTCTTTTTCCATTTCTGGATTTCTTCAGGAGTGACTGCAGCTTGCTGTTCTCGCAAAATTCGCAAATCAGTAGGAAGAGTTTGCAGAGCAAAAATAGGAACTTCTTCTTCTTCTTGTCCGGACACTTCTTCATCCACTTCCTGCAGATCCCTGGCCGCTAGCTTAGCAGCCTGATCAGCTAAATGGTTGCCCTTTGCTTCATCTGTATCCAATTTCCCATGGGCCTTGACTTTCAAAACGGCCACTTCTTTAGGGAGTAGGAGGGCATCCATTAGCTCCTTGATTGCAGTGCTGTGTTTGACTGGTGTACCGGCGGTGGTAAGAAATCCTCTTGTCTTCCAAATTAGGCCGAAGTCATGTGCCACACCCAGAGCATATCTTGAATCTGTATAGATGTTGGCACGTTTTCCTTCGGAAATTTTGCATGCTGAAGTCAGAGCCTGTAATTCAGCTTCTTGCGCAGACATTGCTGGTGGTAAAGATGATGATTTGATAACTTCATCTGTTGTGGTTACGGCATATCCTGTATGGTATCTTCCTTCTTCATCAGCATATCTTGAACCGTCCACAAACAGGGTAAAATCTGGATCTGGTAATGGATTCTCATGTACAGTTGGTAAGTGCACTGTTTCCATTTTCATCTGTTCGAAACAGTCATGAGGTGTTTCTGGGTCATAATCATTCTTTATGACCAGATCTTGAAATTCCTTTTCCAGGAAATGGCGTGGCCATGCTTCTAGAAGGTCAGTTGTTGGGTATTTGGCAATACCATTCTCCTGTAGCTGTTCTTCATCCATGGTGGCCCATAACTTTGCCATGGGCCCAAGATCATTCCATGACCTTGTTTTTAACTTGGTAACAGGAATATGTGGGATAGCAGTATCCCAATGGCGGTAGAGGTAGTTAAGTTGTTGAGGTAGTTGTCTATTGCCTTCAGAGTCACAATAGAAATCTTGAGCAGTGAGCTTCACATCAGTCCAGTGGTAAAGCTCATCTTCATAGCAAGGTTCGGGAGTAATGTTTGGTTTGTACCACATGGTACAGAAGGCGTAATCTGGGCCTTCACAGAGAGGATTCTCATCTTCTTGAAATGTCAAATGTGGGTGCATGGTCTTCTTGATACACCCACAGAGCAGGTAAATGTAGGTCTCATCCGTGATGAATCCATAGTAGATACCCCCCTCAGGGAGTGGAAGAAGAGTGGATGGATTAAGCACTTGACATCTCTGAATGGAAATGGTGTCAGGCAAAAGAAGATGACACTGTAGGCGCAGGTGTCTGGCTGGAGACACGTGCTTAAGCTGGACTTGGTTGATGATGGCAGAAATGTCATGAGGGGCCAAAACAACCAGAGGGTGGCCAAGGACCAGGTCTGAGGTTCTTTCTATGAGCTCTCTTGCAGCAAAAACTGCCCTGAGACAGGAAGGAGTCCCTCTGGCCACAATGTCCAGTTGACATGAGAAATATCCAATAGGCCTCTGGCGGCCTCTTAAGTCATTAGTTTGGGTGAGAACTCCTGTTGCATGGCCTTGTCTTTCAGAGACGAATAATTTGAAAGGTTTGGTGTAGTCAGGTAGGCCCAAGGCAGGAGCAGAAGCAATGGCACGTTTGAGAGCATTGAAATTGTCCAGAGCTCCATTGGTCAAACAGAATGGGTCAGACTTAAGTGCATCATAGAGAGGTTGCATAAGCAGAGAGGCTTCTGGGATCCATGCTCTGCAGTAGGAAATGAGGCCTAGGAAGGCATGAAGAGACTTTGAAGTCCTTGGAGGTGGAATGTCCAGTACAGCTCTTACCCGGTCCCGAGTAAGATGTCTGGTGCCTTGAGATAGGCAATGTCCAAGGAAAATCACTGAAGATTGGCAGAATTGTAGCTTGATGAGTGAAGCTTTGCATCCTTGTTCTGCCAAATATTAAAGAAGACTAATTGAACACTTTTCAGTAGTGGGTATATCATCTCCACAGAGCAGTAAATCATCCACATACTGGAGCAAAACAACTTCTGGGTGCTCAGCTTGCCATGGGTCAAGGATGGTACCCATGGCCTTTGCAAATTGACTTGGAGAATTTTGTGCCCCTTGGGGCATGACAGTCCAGGTATACTGTTGCATCTCATGGGTGAAAGCAAACAGGTATTGACAGGATGGGTCCAGCGGGACACTGAAAAAGGCATTGGCTAGGTCAATGACTGTGAAAAATTTTGCAGATGGTGGGACTCCAGAGAGCAGAGTATGGGTATTTGGTACAAGAGGGGTGTCCAGGACGGTAGCTTCATTGACAGCACGGAGATCCTGAACCATCCTGTACTTCTCTGGCTCACCTTTTGGAGTTTTCTTTTTCACAGGAAATAATGGGGTGTTGCATTCAGATTTACATTTTACCAGAGCACCCTTCTCCAAGAGTGCCTTGATTTGGATAGAAATGGCTGCAGCCTGTGCTGGTTTTAATGGATATTGTGGCTTTCTTGGTAACTTAGCTCCTGGAATAAGCTTTACCACCACAGGGGGAACATTTAGGTGACCTATGTCCTCTGGGCCTGAGGACCATAATTTGGCGGGCACCTGTGTTTTTAATACCTCTGGGAAATTGGACCTTAATTCTGCTGCTTCCTCACGGGGCTTTTCTAAATGCAGCATCAGAGGCAAGGAGCACAGGGCTCAGGTGTCTGATTCAGATAGAGGTGTAGACATTTCTACCTGCCCGTCTGGGGTGAAGGTGATGGATGCTTGCAGGCGTGAGAGAACATCAGCACCTAACAGGTTAATTGGGCATGTGGAGGATACCACAAAGCGAGCAAGCAGGCTAGAGCCAACTCGTAGTGGAGTTGTTAAAGGGCTATGTCTTGGCTGGCCATCCACTCCAACACAAGAGACATCAATATTTGACAGGAAGGATGGGTCTGGCAGGTCTTGTTCTCGCAGAACACTACGGGCTGCACCTGTGTCAACTAGAAATGTGGTAGGGTGGCCTTCAATGGGCAAAGTCACTGTGGCAAGTGGCCCCCCCTTATCCCCTGTAGACACTGCCATGACAGGGGTTACGGACACAGGCTTGCCAATTTCCTATTCATCGGGTTCCTCAACTATTGGAACCTGTTTGGTGGCTTTGGGAGCCGGGGCAGGCTTGGATGGTTTTCTGGGCTCCCTTGGCTCCTTTTTTGGTTCTGGACAGTCACTTCTAAAGTGCCCCTTTGCTCCACAATTAAAGCAATGTCCCCCCTCCTCCGGTCTGGTGCCTCTTGGGACTGGAGTGGAGCGGGATACCATGAGAGGAGCTGAAGTGGGTCTTCTTGGGGTCTGAGCAGATTCCAAACCTCTAGCAACTAAGAGCAGGGTATCCAGGCTAACAACCTTATATTCAGGGAGTGCAGCAATGATTCCCTTGCGTATAGAGTCTTTAACACCTTGGACAAACGCACCTGACAGCATTTGTGAATGAATCTTGTCAGTAAGATCAAACCCCAAATCTGTAAACATTTGATACAGTCTTGCATGAAACCTTTCCACTGATTCTCCTTTATCTTGAATAACATCAGTAAGGCCAGCAGCCTGATCTGCAAGCTTGTCCTTAGCCCATTCTCTTAATTGGTTGCAAAAGGTTACCCCGGAGGGGTAATCAACATCACTGGAAAGCAGATCGGTACTGAGGTGACGGGCCATACTTGGCCAATATGCATCCCCTGCTTTAATAGCACAAATGCTCAGTAGATCACGCCATGCGGCGGAATAGGTCTTTTGAATTTGAACTATCCCTCGGTAAAAAGGCATAGGCTGTTTTTCTGGGTCAGGGAGCGATTTCATTAATGCACTAGCTTGAGTGGGGTTAAAAGCAACATACTTAGGAGGGGCCCGTTCTCCCCGACCCTTGTGTCCAAAGGGATCATCGATAGAACGATGAGCTGGGGCTCCTGCAGCCTCCAATGTGTCCTGGGATACCCTATCCTCCTCTTCCTCATCTATTTCTACGATCTGGGCTCTCCTGCGTGCAGGGCCCGGGTGAGGTGACAGGATCGGGGGATGTGAGGGGGTCCCAGATGCAGGGGTGGCTAGTGGGTCATAACCAGATAGGTAGTCACCGGGAATTACCGGCATCAGGGCTGTACTGGGGGCCGCCATATTGGTGGCCGGAAAGGGAACTGCATTAGGATTAAGGGAAGAAGTGGCGGCCATGTTGGATGTGGGCACATCCGGGGCAGACTGTGCCGGGCTGGGCATGACCGGAACCTGGGGAGTGGCTTGGGGAAGGGGTTGTGGGTAGCCGGGATAGGGCAGGGCCATGGGATATGGGAAGGGGTAGGGCCAGGCCGGGGAGGGCAGGAGAGTAGGGTGGGTATTTACATTTAAGGAGGTGGGGTATTGGACTGGGGTGGAGACAGCTACGGGAGGGGACGGGGAGGGATTGGTAGAGGTGGGTGCAGAGGGAGGAGCCGGGGCAAGGGTGGAGGAGGTGGTTAGCTGGGCGGATGAAGAGGGGAGGGGATCATTAGCGGAGAGAGAATGCAGGGAAGGAATGGCAGATGAAATGTTAGGAGTAGGTACAGCAGGTAGCGTAGGGATGGATGAGGATGATGGGAATGTTAGAGAAGGGGAAGGGGAAAAGAAAGATCCATCGGAATTCAGGACCGGGCAGACAGGGGAGGTAATGGGATGGGTTTACAGAGGATTGGGAGTGGGGAACATAGTCAGCTGGCTATCACCTATTGCTGACTGAACCTTGGGGATAGACATCCCCTGGGCGCCATTTTGGGGCGCTGGCTGAGGGTAAACCCCAGCAACACAATTATTATGATACACAAACAATTTCACACCTTTGTGATTTATTTCTTCCTCAACCCAACCTTCTAGCTGAATAGCCTTCGCTACTCTGTACCATGCTTCAGCAGTCTTTAATAAACCATTATCTGTAAGCTTGCCTTTCTTTTCTGTCAGTAACCTACGCCAACTTTCTGGTTGCAATCTTCCACATGTCGGTACAGCAATTTTACATACTTTTGCAATCTTTTCAACACCTTTAACCATCTCCTCGCCCTCTCTGTCCTCAACTAAATCACATGCTAACCAGCCCTTACTGGGCTTGCTTAAATCCTGCCCCATAATCCCTTTTCCCCTATACCAGCGTCCTAGATATAGGGAGAGAGAAGGAAAACTGAACAGGAACGTCTACAATGCTCGACTGCCACCTGAGAACCGTGGGACTTTCTCAGGTGCGTCTTCCCAAAACGTAGACTAGTCACTGAATCCGCCTACCCGGGGTGGTAGACACGGATTGGAGCGAGGTGAGAAGTGTGTGACCAATCACTTCTCTTTTAAGAGAAATGGGAGTGGATAGTATAATAATATAGGAAGTGTAGAAAAGATGAAAGGCAAGGAAAAATCCTTAGAGACAGACACAGGAGTTCATGAGACTCCTAATTAGACAAACAAGACAACAATACAATTGAAATACAGTGCATGCATCACAGTTCAAATGAAATCAACAATAATCCCTTTCCTTTACTCGTGTGCTTACTCCAAAGTCACCTCCCTCAATCCCGTAGTGTCTCCGCTCGGAGAACGACTTCCTCAAGTCTCACTACCAGCGGCCACGGAAAACAACTGACACCGGTCCGAGTTCCGTCAGCCTCCCTCTACACAGCAGTCCACAAGAATGTGGCCACCTCTATCCTCACTCCCGTAGTGCCCCTATAAAACCCACTCATAAGTCTCACTACCACGTGATGCGGAAAACAAGCAATGCCTACTTGAATCCCCCCAGGAAACAGAGTCCCCTGCCACAAGACTAAGTCCCCTACCACAAATAAACAGAAAACTGGAATTCCACCAGCCCCAGCGCTCGGGGTTGTGGTTACCAAAAGAAAACTGGAATTCCCCCAGCCCCAGCACTTGAAGCTGTGGGTTACCACGTGCACAAAGAAGCTAGCTAGGCTCTCAAAGTGTCACAAGAAGGATCACAGGAAATTATGAGTCTACACAAAATCCACAGTTCCAACAATCCTCTTTTTCCTTACAGGTACAGCCACGAGGCTCCTAAAAGAGGTAAACAGGCAAAGAAGACCCCCAGGAACGCATCCACAGGTCAACCCCCCTTTTTCCTTACAACCACAGCACCGTGGTTCCTAAAAGGGGTGAAACAGGCAACAGAAGACCCAGGCAAATCCCCTCAGGTCCACCCCCCTTTATCCCAAAAAGGGGAAAATACAAACAGATAGACAGACAAACTGAAGACCCAGGCAAGTCCCCTCAGGTCCACCCCCCTTTATCCCAAAAAGGGGAAAACAAGCAAAACAGAGAACCCCAGGCAAATCCCCTGCAGGTCCACCCCCCCTTTATCTCAAAATGGGGAAACAGGCAAACAATTCAAACACACCCAGGCAACAGATAGACTAAAATGCAGGTAAACAAGTGAGTAACGAGACACCGGGCAAGATATTACCTGTCTTTGATGTCCTCCCGGGAAGCAGTCACAGACACGTGGACGGGTCAATCAAAGGGGCCGGAACATACCGGTGGCTCTGCAGAAGTCTCTACCGTGTACCTGGAGGTGATCAGTCTCCTTTCCTTCCCCCTGGATTCCTCCGTCCACCCTTGTCTTCCATAGGACGGCTCACCGGCCGGACATAGCCCGATGCCCCACGTTGGGCGCCAAAGTTGTTATGGTACTTTTTAGTAGTAAACCAAAATGTTTAAATGTCTATCTGTTCCTGTTCAAATTAATAAAATTGAATTGCGTATATACGCTGAAGTAATTAAGTCTGACACACGAGGTTCAGGTTAAAATAACTTCGAGAAAATTTATTGGCAAGTGATTAAAAAGCGGGCGCGCAGGCCCTTTTAAGAGGCATTTTACGTCATCATTGATTATTAGAATATCAGAGAATAAACATCATTAATTGGATTAATTGTTAAGTGTCGGGATTAGTGTCCACCTATCAATATTATTAATTGGCTCAAAAACTAAGTGGTTAGTCCCGTGCCCACCCACCAAGAGGTGGGATTGTTCTGGACACGGGTGGGGACAAGGGGGTCTTGAGCGTCATTTTACACGGTCGTTGATCTCAGGCCTCGTGGCCAGGTGCAAGGTCTCTTATGAATAGAACATTTCATTACTACTGTGTTCTCATGGCCTTCAAATTATACTATGTTGCAAGTTAAGGAAAAGTCAGCAATTCCTGTGTTAATCATGTCTTTAAAGAAAATACAGTCTTTGTCTATTGTATTAGATGTGCTGGGAAATTCTGTCATGTAAGGTAGTTTTAAAATGAACAAGTTAGGTTATGAGGACAAAATGGAGGAATGAAGAAGTCAGGTTAGGAGGACAAAATGGAGGATTCACAGTATAAGGTTAAAATGGAGTTAGTGCAATAATTCAATACGAGTACAATAAGGATTTTTAAATAATCCCACATCAAATCCATATCTGCCAAGTGACCTTATGTAGGGGGAACAGTCCCTATTCTGATCTGTGTCAGTGTGTATCAGGGATCCTTAGGATAGGTGTCAATCCATATCTGCCAAGTGACCCTATGTAGGGGGAACAGTCCCTATTCTGCTCTGTGTCAGTGTGCATCAGGGTCCCTGAGGACAGGTGTCAATCCATATCTGCCAAGTGACCCTATGTAGGGGGAACAGTCCCTATTCTGCTCTGTGTCAGTGTGTATCAGGGTCCCTGAGGACAGGTGTCAATCCATATCTGCCAAGTGACCCTATGTAGGAGGAACAGTCCCTATTCTGATCTGTGTCAGTGTGTATCAGGGTCCCTGAGGACAGGTGTCAATCCATATCTGCCAAGTGACCCTATGTAGGGGGAACAGTCCCTATTCTGCTCTGTGTCAGTGTGTATCAGGGTCCCTGAGGACAGGTGTCAATCCATATCTGCCAAGTGACCTTATGTAGGGGGAACAGTCCCTATTCTGCTCTGTGTCAGTGTGTATCAGGGATCCTTAGGATAGGTGTCAATCCATATCTGCCAAGTGACCCTATGTAGGGGGAACAGTCCTTATTCTGCTCTGTGTCAGTGTGTATCATGGTCCCTGAGGACAGGTGTCAATCCATATCTGCCAAGTGACCTTATGTAGGGGGAACAGTCCCTATTCTGCTCTGTGTCAGTGTGTATCAGGGTCCCTGAGGACAGGTGTCAATACATATCTGCCAAGTGACCCTATGTAGGGGGAACAGTTCCTATTCTGCTCTGTGTCAGTGTGTATCAGGGTCCCTGAGGACAGGTGTGTCAGGATCGGGACAGGGATCCAACACGCAAAGTACAAACAGGTACAGGGTACGTATACCGGTCCTAGAATGGCCGGGCTAACGTACAGAGAGTATAGAGAATGGTCAGAGACAAGCCGAGGTCGAGGGAACGAGAAGACAGGTAAGCGAGGAACAAGCCGGGTCAAGGATAACGGAGGTAAACAGAGTAAGGAAACAAGCCGGGTCGAAACCAAAAGGATAACTGAGAAACACCAGAGCACTGTGTGACTAGACAGGCTAGAACCACGACAGGGCAATGAGCAACAGGGCGAAGTATGTTTAAATACCCTGACTAGAGAGGATAGACACGCCTCCGACGAAACCTGATTAGTCTGTCTCGGACTGAGTGACAGGTCGTTCCGGATTGGCGTGATGACGTCGGCCTCCGGGCACCATGCTACAAAAGGAAGAGACTCCCTCGCGGCCGGCGTTTGTGTGACCGGGTCGACCGCGAGGAACAGAGGAAACATGGCGTCCGGACGGATGAACGTCTAAGTCTCTACCTCTCTCGGAGGTAGAGACTTCAGGTACCCTGACAGTACCCCCCCCCTCAGATACGCCCACCGGGCGGAAAGAACCGGGACGAGATGGAAAGCGAGAGTGATACGCCCTGCGGAGACGAGGAGCATGAACATCCTCCTGAGGTACCCAACTCCTCTCCTCAGGACCGTATCCCTTCCAATCGACCAGATATTGTACTTTCCCCCGGGAGATACGAGAATCAATAATAGAGTTAACCTCATACTCCTCCTGACCCTCCACCTGAACAGGACAAGGAGGGGCTGTTGTGGAGGAGAACCTGTTACAAATAAGAGGTTTCAGCAACGACACATGAAACGAGTTAGGGATGCGTAAGGTATCAGGAAGAGCTAGACGATACGCAACTGGATTGATGCGAGACAACACCCTGTAAGGTCCAATATAACGGGGAGCGAACTTCATGGAGGACACCTTTAAACGGATGTTCCTCGTGCTCAACCATACCCTATCACCCGGAACAAAGAGCGGAGCCGCCCTTCTACGTTTATCAGCATGTTTCTTAACCAGCATAGAATTGTGCGTAAGGATTTGCCGAGTTTGATCCCACAACTTCCTCAAATTAGCAACATGAACATCAACCGACGGCACCCCCTGGGAAGGAGAAGCCGAAGGAAGAATAGACGGGTGAAAGCCATAATTCATGAAGAAGGGGCTTGAATGAGTAGAATCGCACACGAGATTGTTGTGTGCAAACTCTGCCCAAGGAATCAAACCGACCCAATCATCCTGGTGTTCGGAAACAAAACATCGCAAATATTGTTCAATTTTCTGGTTGGTACGTTCAGCAGCTCCATTAGACTGAGGGTGATAGGCAGAAGAAAAGTTCAATTTGATACCAAGTTGCGAACAGAAGGACCTCCAAAAACGGGAAATAAATTGGGAACCTCTGTCAGACACAATTTGAGAGGGTATCCCATGTAGGCGAAAAATCTCCCTAGCGAATATCTCGGCCAATTCGGGAGAAGATGGAAGTTTAGGCAGAGGAATGAAGTGTGCCATCTTAGTGAATCTGTCAACCACGGTGAGGATAACAGTCTGTTTTTTAGAGATAGGTAGATCGACAATAAAGTCCATGGCCAAGCAGGACCACGGCTTCTCTGGAACTTCTAAGGGGTGCAGGAATCCACAAGGAAGCGTATGAGGTTGTTTGGTCTTAGTACAAACCTCACATGCAGCGATGAAATCTTTAGTATCCCTACGTAAAGCAGGCCACCAGAAATCCTTAGAGATCAACGCAAAAGTCTTGCGAATACCAGGATGTCCCGCCATCTTGCTGTTATGGAAACACTGCAACAGTTCCAGTTGAAGAGCAGGAGGAACGAAATGTCGACCCACAGGAGTCTGTCTAGGTGCTAAATGTTGTAGCTTAACGATCTCGGCCAGTAACGGAGAATGAATCCTGAGATTCGTATTAGCAACAATATTGCATTTCGGAACTATAGAGGAAAGGACCGGCTCAGGTACAGTAGAAGGTTCATACTGGCGAGATAAGGCATCGGCTTTAGAATTTTTTGAACCAGGTCTATAAGTCAGCACATAGTTGAAGTGAGTCAGGAATAAGGACCAACGAGCCTGCCTAGAGGACAGGCGCTTAGCCTCCCCAATGTAGGACAAGTTCTTGTGGTCCGTCAGGATAGTAATAGGGTGTAAGGTTCCCTCTAATAAATGTCTCCATTCCTTTAAGGCTTTAATGACTGCTAAGAGTTCTCTGTCGCCGATGTCATATCTGCTCTCAGGGCCCGAAAGTTTCTTAGAAAAAAAACCACATGGGTGCAATGGTTTATCTACCCCCAATCTTTGTGACAGAACCGCCCCTACTCCTGTCTCAGAGGCATCGACCTCGAGCAGGAACGGTAAGGTCGTATCCGGATGGACTAGTATTGGAGCAGAAGCAAAAAGTTCTTTGAGACTCTTGAAAGCAGCTAGAGCATCAGTAGACCATGTCTTAGTATCCGCCCCTTGTTTGGTCATATTGGTGATGGGCGCAATAATAGACGAGTAGCCCTTAATGAAGCGTCTATAATAATTAGAGAAGCCAATAAATCTCTGAATAGCTTTGAGTCCCTGAGGCAATGGCCAATCTAAAATAGACTGGAGTTTGTCAGGATCCATCTTAAAGCCCTCCCCAGAAATCACGTATCCAAGAAAGTCTATCTGGGTCTGGTCAAAACTGCATTTCTCAAGTTTACAGTACAAACCATGTTGTAAAAGTTTGTGTAAAACCTGTCTGACTTGTCGATGGTGGGTCTCAATCTCTTTAGAGTGTATGAGTATGTCATCCAGGTAGACAATAACACAATCATGTTGAAATTCCCTAAGAACTTCGTTAATCAAATCTTGGAAAACTGCAGGTGCGTTACAGAGACCAAAAGGCATGACCGTATACTCATAATGACCATAGCGGGTATTAAACGCTGTCTTCCACTCATGGCCTTGCTGAATTCTCACCAAGTTGTACGCCCCTCTGAGGTCCAACTTGGTGAAAATCTTAGAGCCCTTTAACCGATCAAAGAGTTCTGTAATCAAGGGGATAGGATAGGCATTCCTGATGGTTATTTTATTCAACCCTCGATAATCGATACAAGGTCTGAGTGACCCATCCTTCTTCTTAACAAAAAAGAACCCAGCCCCGGCAGGAGATGAGGATCTCCTGATAAATCCCTTGTCTAAATTCTCCTGAATATACTCCTCTAAAACAGCATTCTCTTTAGTGGATAGAGGGTATACATTGCCCCTAGGAGGCATGGTACCAGGTAATAGGTTAATTTTACAATCAAAGGACCTGTGTGGAGGTAGAGTATCAGCGTTCTTTTTATCGAATACTGCCTTTAAGTCCATGTACAAAGGAGGTATCTGTCTCTCTTTAGGCTGGGTAGTAGTGTCAGGTGTGTAAATTACAGCCAAAGGGGATACCTTCCGTAAACACCTCTCCTGACAACCCTGACCCCACGAGAGTATCTCCCCTAACTCCCAATCGATAGTAGGGTTATGTCTCTTTAACCATGGATACCCCAGGACTATGGGAACGGAAGGGGACGAAATAAGCATAAGAGATATACTCTCCTCGTGTAAGATACCAACAGACAGGCTCATGGATATAGTCTCACGAGTAATAACAGGCTCGAGTAGTGGTCTACCATCAATGGCCTCAACGGCCAAGGGGATCTCTTTTAACTGGGAAGGAATAGTGTGCTTAGTGGCAAAGGCTTGATCGATAAAATTCTCAGCAGCGCCGGAATCTATCAATGCCACGGTCTTAAGTACTTCCTTCTTCCATGTTAAAGAAACTGGTAGTAAAAGCCTGTGATTTTTGTAATTATGCGTAGAGGACAAAATAGAAACACCCAAGGCCTGTCCTCTAGAGAAACTTAGGTGCGGGCGTTTCCCGAGCGAACAGGACAATTCAGGCGTAAATGACCTCTGACTCCACAATACATACACAATCCCTCCCTTCTCCTGTACAGTCTCTCCTCTTCTGAGAGATGAGTATTGCCTATCTGCATAGGTTCAGGAGTTAGTGAGGTATTGGACTCAGGACTTAGAAATGCAGGTGCTAATTTAAAGGCAGGTCTTAGGTTCCTCTCTCGAGTGTTCTGTCTTTCTCTTATACGTTCATCAATACGAGAAATGAACGAAATTAAGTCCTCTAAATTCTCTGGTAGCTCCCTAGTAGCAATTTCGTCAAGGATAACATCTGATAACCCGTTCAAGAATACATCCATATAAGCCTGTTCATTCCACTTAACTTCTGACGCCAGAGACCTGAACTCTAGTGCATAATCCACTAATGTTCGGTTCTCCTGTCTCAGGCGCAACAGTAATCTGGCTGCATTGACCTTTCTACCAGGGGGGTCAAAAGTTCTTCTAAAAGCAGCTACAAAGGCAGTATAATTGTATACCAACGGGTTATCGTTCTCCCATAATGGGTTAGCCCATCTCAGAGCTTTCTCAATGAGTAAGGTGATAATAAACCCAACCTTTGCCCTATCGGTAGGATAGGAGCGAGGTTGCAATTCAAAGTGAATGCTGATCTGGTTTAAAAAACCACGACACTTCTCAGGTGACCCACCATAACGTACAGGTGGAGTGACACGGGAAGAGGCACCTACAGTAGTTACCTCTAGGCCTGAACCTACAGAGGAAATAGAAGTAGGACGCGTCTCCTCTGGAGGATTATTAGCACGAGACAACAATGCCTGTAGTGCTAAGGCCATTTGGTCCATTCTGTGTTCCATGGCGTCAAACCTGGAATCAGAGGAACCAACCTGACTGTTTGTACCTGCAGGATCCATTGGCCCTGTCGTAATGTCAGGATCGGGACAGGGATCCAACACGCAAAGTACAAACAGGTACAGGGTACGTATACCGGTCCTAGAATGGCCGGGCTAACGTACAGAGAGTATAGAGAATGGTCAGAGACAAGCCGAGGTCGAGGGAACGAGAAGACAGGTAAGCGAGGAACAAGCCGGGTCAAGGATAACGGAGGTAAACAGAGTAAGGAAACAAGCCGGGTCGAAACCAAAAGGATAACTGAGAAACACCAGAGCACTGTGTGACTAGACAGGCTAGAACCACGACAGGGCAATGAGCAACAGGGCGAAGTATGTTTAAATACCCTGACTAGAGAGGATAGACACGCCTCCGACGAAACCTGATTAGTCTGTCTCGGACTGAGTGACAGGTCGTTCCGGATTGGCGTGATGACGTCGGCCTCCGGGCACCATGCTACAAAAGGAAGAGACTCCCTCGCGGCCGGCGTTTGTGTGACCGGGTCGACCGCGAGGAACAGAGGAAACATGGCGTCCGGACGGATGAACGTCTAAGTCTCTACCTCTCTCGGAGGTAGAGACTTCAGGTACCCTGACAAGGTGTCAATCCATATCGGCCAAGTGACCCTATGTAGGAGGAACAGTCCCTATTCTGCTCTATGTAAGTGTGTATCAGGGTCCCTGAGGACAGGTGTCAATCCATATCTGCCAAGTGACCCTAGGTAGGGGGAACAGTCCCTATTCTGCTCTGTGTCAGTGTGTATCAGGGATCCTTAGGATAGGTGTCAATCCATATTTGCCAAGTGACCCTATGTAGGGTGAACAGTCCCTATTCTGCTCTGTGTCAGTGTGTATCAGGGATCCTTAGGATAGATGTCAATCCATATCTGCCAAGTGACCCTATGTAGGAGGAACAGTCCCTATTCTGCTCTATGTCAGTGTGTATCAGGGATTCTTAGGATAGGTGTCAATCCATATCTGCCAAGTGACCCTATGTAGGGGGAAACAGTCCCTATTCTGCTCTGTGTCAGTGTGTATCAGGGATCCTTAGGGTAGGTGTCAATCCATATCTGCCAAGTGACCCTATGTAGGGGGAACAGTCCCTATTCTGCTCTGTGTCAGTGTGTATTAGGGATCCTTAGGATAGGTGTCAATCCATATCTGCCAAGTGACCCTATGTAGGGGGAACAGTCCTTATTCTGCTCTGTGTCAGTGTGTATCATGGTCCCTGAGGACAGGTGTCAATCCATATCTGCCAAGTGACCTTATGTAGGGGGAACAGTCCCTATTCTGCTCTTTGTCAGTGTGTATCAGGGATCCTTAGGATAGGTGTCAATCCATATCTGCCAAGTGACCCTATGTAGGGGGAACAGTACCTATTCTGCACTGTGTCAGTGTGTATCAGGGTCCCTGAGGACAGGTGTCAATCCATATCTGCCAAGTGACCCTATGTAGGGGGGACAGTCCCTATTCTGCTCTGTGTCAGTGTGTATCAGGGTCTCTGAGGACAGGTGTCAATCCATATGTCAAGGTGTCAATACGTCATATGTCAGGTGTCAATCCATATCCATTGTTTAGGAATGTTAGGTGATTTCTGCCTTTTATGGATTAAAACCAGACTCTGCATCAACTGTGTAATTTTCCATGGGAGTTTTGCCATGGATCCCCCTCCGGCATGCCACAGTCCAGGTGTTAGTCCCCTTGAAACAACTTTTCCATCACTATTGTGGCCAGAAAGAGTCAGTGTGGGTTTTAAAATTCGCCTGCCCATTGAAGTCAATGGCGGTTCTATATCTTAGAAACAACGCATTTGGCAGTCTGTCCAGTATCAGCAAGATAAATATTTTAAATAAAAAAAAAAGAAAATTAACTCTAGACAAGTCAATTTAGAGTTAGAGGACACTCGAAAATACTATGTCAGCAAAATTGTACTTCCATTAGTCAAATATAGTACTTCCTAAAGGAAAACTATTTTCTTTGGACTTAAGGGGAAACAGGGAACATTTGTACTATGCAAATTCAAATGGAATTAAATATACCTTTACATTTCTTGCATAGCAATGTTTAGTGGGTCTGCCAGCAACTACAGGTAAGCCTATTACTGAAAAGGAATGGTACTCCAGTAAGGAGCGACTCATTCCTGTCAAGGAGGCCTGATCTTATCCTACAAACCTCTGCTGTCAGAAGTCTATCGAGAAGTGGTTTTCTTGCCCTAAGGACAGTTCCACTCATCACACAGCATTAGTGGAGCTCCTATGTAGCCTGAAAAAAGATACTAAAGAAGAGCTGAAAAAATTGAGACCTTAGGAAAGCTAATAGTTTAATTAAAGACAACATGAAAAGAATGCCTAATGTGACTGGAGTAACCCTTTAACAATGAAATCACGGTTTAGGCCTGGTTTTAAGACAGGAGCTTCTGATTTTGGCAAAGGTTTCTGCATAAAACTAAGTTCTTAAAATTTTGATTGTACTCACTTTCATAACTGTCGCATGATACCGGCTGAAACTGAATAGTAACCTTCTAGATGCAGGGTTGTAGTTTAGGTCATGGCGTCCTGTCTCAATGGTGTTAGCTGAAAGTAGTTAAACATGATTGTGTGATTTGGTGGCAGAACCCTTATTTTACTGCCATACTGTAAAACAAAAAACAAACAAAAACAGCACCCGTTAGAAATGCATTCCCACATGATCAGGTGCTTACAGGTAGATCAAGCAACATTTTGACCTTACAAGATCTTTATAGGGTTGAAGCACAGCCTGTTTGTTTTACCTGTGAGTTTCCCATTAAAGGAACACATCTTGGATGAATAATAAAGCTTTTGTTTATTTCTGTGGATATTCTGTTGGTGTGGGCAGAACCAGGGTGCCTGGTCACAGTATGGTGATGGTAAATCAGCAGTCCAGGAAGGTCAAATTAAATAAAATGAAGTCCCAAGTCCTTAGAAGCATCAAGATGTCCGGTTTCTGGAGGGAGTGAGCTGTTTTGCTTACCATCTTCATCCGGAGAGGCACCCTAATGTTTCTTGTAAGTGCAATTCATCTTGGGGGTGAGGGTTATTTGCTTAATGATGTTACACTATTGTGTTATTTATAGAGCAGGATATTTAACAGCTATGTGCATTATGAAATTAATGTTCACATATAAAATTAATATCCCTATGTAACAATATATTTAGTTATGATTGACAGTGTTCAGGGGACTTCCCAACATGGCTAAATACCACTATTGTCACAGAAAAACATAATGTTCCAAAAGTTATTATACAGAGGAGATTTGAAAGAAAAACACCATCTGCTGCACTCATAAGGATTTTAGTTTCTTTAAATTAATTAGGAGCAAATTATTTTTACCTTATGCTACTTTCTTAAAACATATAAGTGTGTGCTCTTGTTTTATTTAAATATTGTGTGCAGACATTTGTCTTAGATACAACAAATAAAGAAATATGAATCTAATAAAAGCCCACATCATAGAAAATCTGTTATTCACAGTAATTGTGATGATTCTGTGTATTGTTAATTTTGATCCTGTGTTACGTGGATTATTTACTAAACTATGTTTTTTTTTTTTTTGTTTGTTTGTTTGTTTTTTTCTTTGTGGATAAAAAAAGAAAATGTTGAGGTATTTAAGATATGTAATTCTTCAAATTCATAGTTTCCTAAAAATGAAAGGAATATTAAAAAATGAAATGAAAGGAGGATTCAGATGTAATGGAATAGGGGTTAAGTAATAAAAGTTGGGCATCTATGACTCTGGGAGAATCTGGTTTAATGGTCCTTTTTACTTCCTAACACATGTGAATTTAGGAGTGTATGACCAAGAAGTCTCACAAACTTCCTATCAGCCAGTTGTTTAGCTTGATTCTATTCCACTAGTATAATACTATAGCAGAACTCCAATACTCCAAGCGAGTATCTCCGCTGAAGTACTCGCAGGTTTAAAAAAAATGCTGCTGTAAGGATTATAGCCCACTTCCCCAGGCACTCTACAACACTTAGTGAAGGGGAGAACAACAGCCTTTATTAAAACAGAGCATCTGCTTATACCCCCAACAGCCTCATTTAGTTACAATAGGGTTACAGTGGTACCTAATGACAGTATGGACTTTAGACAGAACCAATTACACTGCATATCCCAAGCCAACCAATAATAGTATGATCTTGGAATAGCAACCAACCATGCTACAACACTTACAACCATTGTGAAAGGAGCCCTGTAATTACCAGGAATGGAGGGGACAGACAATAACAAGGGCTGAGGATCCCATAGTAGATTTAAAGGAGTGGCCGGGCAGTCAGTTTGAACTGGTCAGGAAGTGTCCCTGGAACAATGGGACAATGCCCTGCTGGTAGAACAATAATACAGGAAAAGGAGGGAGGGGAAAAAGCACATACAACCTGGACAATCAATACATCCAATTTAGCACATAGGACCAGGGCAGTCGAGTCCATAAGGCGGCACAAGCTGCAGCCTTAGAGCGCCTGAACGGGGGGCAGGGGGGGGGCGCAACAATCCGAATCGCCTGCCTCTGGCTGGGGACTCGGATTTTTCAACTCACCTTACTCTCCCTGCAGCCTGCAGTCAGTGGAGTCGGCCGGCTCTTCTGATGTCAGGAGGAGGGGGCGTGACTTCGACTGTTCTTTTCCTAGGACCGCTTCCCTAGCACCTGTCCCTCTTCCCGAGCCCTATTCCCTTACTCAGTTCCTGTCCCTCTTCCCCAGCACCTGTCCCCCTCCTCGGCCCTGTCCCCTTACTCAGCCCCTGTCCCCCTTCCTCTGCCCCTGTTCCCCTTACCCAGCCCCTGTCTCTTTACTTCAGCCCCTGTTCCCCCTCCCTCAGCCCCTGCCCACTGTCTCAGCTCATGCCGCTTCTGCAGCCCCTGTCCCTTGCCTCAGCCCCTTCCCCCTTCCTCAGCCCCATTCCCCCTTCCTCAGCCCTTGTCCCCTTTCCTCAGTCCCTGTTCCCTTCTTCAGCCTCTATCCCCTTCTTCAGCCCTGTCCCCCTTCCTCTGCCCCTGTTCCCCTTACTCAGCCCCTGTCCCCTTACCTCAGCCTCTGTCCCCCCTCCCTCAGTCCTCCCCCCCTGTCTCTGCCCATGCCCCCCTCAGCCCCTGTCCTCCTTACTCAGTCCCATGCCCTCCCACCACAGCCCCCATAGCCTCACTACAGCCCCATAACATCACCACTAAAGCCCCTGTCCCCCAATTGCAACCCATATCAACCACACCACATCCCCTTTTCTCAAATTGTAGCCATCAACCTTGTTTACTGTCCCTTTTCCCCAGGCACTGTCCCCCTTCTCAGCCCATGTTTCCTTACTCAGTCCCTGCCCCCTCCTCAGCCCCTATCCACTTTCTCAGCCCCTGTCTCCCTCCACAGCCCCAGTCACCCCTCAGCCCCTATCCCTTTTCTCAGCCCATGTCCCTCTTCCTCAGCCCTTGTCCCCTTCCTCAGCCCCTGTCCCTCTTCCCCAGCCCCTGTCCCTCTTCCCAAGCCCTATTCCCTTACTCAGTCCCTGTCCTTCTTCCCCAGCACCTATCCCCCTCCTCAGCCCTATCCCCTTCCTCAGCCCCTGTCCCCCTTCCTCTGCCCCTGTCCCCCTTCCTCTGCCTCTCTACCCCTTATTTAGCCTCTGTCTCCTTACTTTAGCCCCTGTTCCCCCTCCCTCAGCCCCTCAGCCCCTCCCCCCTCTGCCTCAGCCAATGCCCCCCTCAGCCCCTGTCCCCTTCCTCAGCCCCTTCCCCCTTCCTCAGCCCCTGTCCCCCTTCCTCAGCCCCAGCCCCCTCCCTCAGCCCTTGTCCCCTTCCTCAGTCCCTGTCCCCTTCTTCAGCCCCTGTCCCCTTCTTCAGCCCCTGTCCTCCTTCCTCTGCCCCTGACCCCCTTACTCAGCCCCTGCCACCATAACTCAGCCCCTGTCCCCCTCCCTCAGCCCTGCCCCCCCGCCTCAGCCCATGCCCCCCTCAGCCCCTGCCCTCCTTCCTCAGTCCCATGCCCTCCCACCACAGCCCCCATGCCCTCCCACCACAGCCCAATAACATCACCACTACAGTCCCTGTCCCCCAATTGCAACCCATATTAACCACACCACATCCCCTTTTCTCAGATTGTAGCCATCAGCCTACTTCAGCCCCTACCCCCCACTACATTTCCTAACCCCCCAATTATAGCCTGTACCCTACACTACAGCCCCTGTCCCCCCACCGCAGCCCCAAGCTCCCTACTACATCCCCTAACTTTTCAATTACAGCCACTACAACCCACTACCAGTGCCATTCCAGAGATTAGGCTCTGGATCCGCCCCTGCTCTGTATGCCTGTATCTGTATGACTATAAGTCTGTGTATGTATGTCTTTGTATGTCTGTGTCTGTATGACAGTGTCTGAAAGTCTCTGTGTGTGTCTGTATGTCTGTGTTTGTATGACATTGTACCTATATATGTAGATTGTATGGCTGTGTACCTGTATTTGTTTAATTGTGTGCCTGCATATCTCTGTGACTGGGTGCCTGTATGGTTGTGTGTTGCTATATTTCTAAGTCTATATCACATGGTAAAAGACACAAACTATGCTGAGGGGAGAGAGCTACAGAAAGGGGCTGGGGTGGAAGAAAGAGAAAAGCAAAAAGTATGGAGAGGAGACACACAAAGGGGCTGGGGAAAGATATACAAGGGGTGTAAGACATAGTAAAGGGGGCATAAAATACACTAAAGAGGGTAAGAAAATCAAGAGAGAGATTACAAGACACAGGTAAAGACGCATTTTTTTATGTGGGTGGGGGTGGGGGGGAGGGGAGGGGGCAAAATGCATCTTTGCCTGTGTAGCCAAAAATCCTTGCACTGACCCTGCATAGGACCAAATCATATGGGGAAACATTTAGGCACTCATAACAAAACAACATAAAACAGCAGACCATGGGTCTCTGGGACATGAGAATTTGCAGGCTCCGCCACAAATATTAACTCTTTTGAATTACTACTTATTATAAGTGATTACGTCCAATTTCTTATTTTTTTTTTTTTTTTTATTAAATGTTCTTTCTTTGCATGCGTAATCCATTAAGTCTAATGAGATCTACAGCCCTTAAATTTATGATAAATAAGCAATTAAATATAAAAATAAGTATATTTTCCTTCACCAAACAATTACATTTCCAACCACATACTGCTGAAAGTTGTTTAGGTTGAATTCATATCGGAATTTAAAATATTCTTACAATTCATAAGCTTCTAATTAGTACCCATGTCTGTGCTATTGTACATTATCCACTAACCTTTTAACTACCAATAACAAGTGTTATGGTAGGAATATGTTACAAGCCCCCAAATATTGATACTGGTGTGAAGAGCACACCCAGAGGGCCAGAGGGACTAGTAGTATAGTTAAGGGAAACAGGTTTCTGAAGCTGACAAATTATACTTTCATGTCTCAATTAGTAGCTGCACCAACTAGAAAAAATGCTCTTCTGGATCTTATCATAACTAATAATGACTTATTCTCAAACATTCAAGTTAGGGGGCACATGGGAAATAGAGACCATAATGGTATCATTTGAGATTAACTAAAAAAAAAATGACATGGACTTTGCAAAAATGCTTAATTTAAAAAAAGGCTAAATTCTGTAGGATAAGGGCATACTTAAAACAAATTGACTTTCAGGAATTATTCACTGGCAAAAGCACAGAGAATAAATGGAAGGTATTTAAACAAATTCGACAAAAGTACATTTCTCAATACTTACCATTGGGAAACAAATATAAGAGAAGCAAATTAAAACAAATGTCTTATTTAAAATGTCAGTTAAATAATAAAATATAAGAAAATGGCATTCAAAACATTTTTTAAATCAGAGGAGTCGATGGCATCCTATAGCAAACATAAGCATACCAATAAGACTTGCAAAATGGTCATTAAATGGGCTAAACAGGATTGAAATGCTCACAGCCAAAAACAAGGTTAATGCCAAAAAAGTATAAAGTGAAAGTTTTGGTCCATTGGAAAGTGAGATGGGTGAGTTAATCAAGGAGAAGCTGGACAAGGCAGACATTCTTCATAATTATTTTTCTTCAGTAAATAGGGACGAAGAATCTATGGCTATAGATTTGCAAATCCCTGTTACAAAAGCCTTACAGCAAAGAGGCAATTGATTAACACAGGATGAATGCTTTAGAAATTATAAAAAGTTAATGAAAACAAAGCCACAGGACCAGGTGGTAATCACTCACACGTGCTTAGGAAGCTTATAGAAATATCTGTATCACTGGTTTTAATTTGTCAAGATTCTTCTCTTTTAAGAATTATACCAGTGGATTGGAGAAAAGCAGATGTGGTGCCAATATTTAAAAAATGCTCAAAAGCTCAATCCTCCTCACCCTTCTACATGCACTTACAATGGACTGTTACAATTAGTGTATAATATGGATACCGATATAAGGATACTGTGATACATTGGTGGGCTTAACATGATATCACTATATGATGGAAGCATATGAACCACGATATGATCATATAATGGAAGCCATGTGACTGGGATTTTAACAATATTAGGGGCAGTGTGACATTATAATAGAAGCCAGTAATAAAAAAGTGGTCTGGGCACACCTGGTCTTCACACCAGTCTTTATTTGGAGTGCATTAAAGCAAAAACAAAGAATATGAGAACTATGAAAATGGGCAAAAGCTTAGAGAAACTCAGTAGCTTGCCCTTCAGTTTATAATATTCAGTATATAAATCCCCACTTAGGTCTCAAAATATTTTTTACTCACTTGTGCCATTACAGAGAGAACATATCTGAAGGATATCAGACTGATCCAATCCCTACAGGCAGTCCAGAACCGAAATGCCAGCAAGTTCCCTCTGCACGAGAGATACAGAAAGACAATCATTTCGGCCTTCTTTGGGCCTCGTCAGTGAGATATAGCTGATACCCTATAGGCACAGTGAGCACGGATTGAGATCTGGAAAATGTGGAAGCCAAGGCAACAATCTCTAAGTAGGAGGTACATTTCAAAGCAACATTCACATGAATGTCAGGACCTCAGAATAACCATGGTCAGAGCACAACACTTCCTCTGTGGGCCTGCCTTCTTTCCATAGTGCATCCTGCTTCCATCTCTTCCCCAAGCAACCCATTAAGAACAAAATTATTATGGAAATTTTCCATCATGATTGTCTTTTATTTCTGAAGCTATGTCCTTAAACAACACACATGCCCATTCACCTTATCTAACAAAAAAAGATTTATCAAACCAATCAACCTTCTTCCATTGCTTCTTCCAAGGCAATTTTGGCAGTGACCTTTCTGCCACCATGCAGCCCTATATACAGCATGCTGTGATGTACTGTGTGTTCTGACACCTTTCTATCATGGATAGCATTAAGTTTTTCAACAATATGAACTACAGTGGCTCTTCTGTGTGGGTGGACCAGACGGGCTAGCCATTGATCCCTATGTGCATCAATGAATCTTGGGAACCCATGGCCCTGACACCAGTTAACCAGTTGTACCACCTTTGGTAGGTACTAACCACTGCATACCAGGAACACTCCACAAGACTTGTCATTTTGGAGATGCTCTTACCATGTCGTCAAGCCATTACTATTTCGCTCTTTGTCAAAGCCACTCATATCTTTTCACTTGGCCATTTTTCCTGCTACCAACACCGAGCTTACAGTTCACTTTCTACCTAATATTTCCCACCCCTTGACAGTTGTCATTGTAACAATAAAATCAATGTTATATATTCACTTCATTTTTCAGTGGTTTTAATGTTGTGGTTGATCAGGTTTTTTGCATGTCTTTGTGAGCATGTGATAATGTAACAGCTGCTATAAACTATAATGTTTAACATATGCATTGCATCATTCACATTCCGTGTGAAGCTGTAGGACATCAGGTGAAGAACACCACTGAGTCAGAGGTGGAGGATTTATTTTTCATTGCGAAGCAACTTATGCACTTAGGCTGTGTTTAAATGTCTAAAAATGAGAAAAAAAAACATTAATTACTTTTTAAGGGCATTGGTACATTAATTTTAATTATAACATTTAAAGGAAATTTGCTTGAAGCAATTATCGTAACTTTGTAATAATCCTTTGAGTAAGAATCCTAGAACTCCTAGAAATGCTCACTTCAACAGCTATAGCCAGTCTTTGTTATGGCCAATGCCATGAAAGTCAAAGTGTAAACAGTGAGCATATTAATATTAGACTCCATTGTCATATTTGTTATTTCCTTGTAGTAGCCAAGGGCTTTTAGAAAAAATGACCAGTGCTGTTTGCATATATACTATGCATTTAATTATGCCCCAAATAGCCAAACCTTCAATGTCAAAAAATATTTCCTGTAATGTTTCTTAAAATGCCATATTTAATTAACATATTTTGTAATAAAACTGTAAATTTTTGCTAAGAATAAAAGGAGAAATTGGAATTATTGCCTCTAGGTACATATCTTTAAAAAAACAGATCTTGCATTATGCCAATTTCCATAATTATTCAATTGGAAAAGACAGCCCCATTTATTTATAGTAAAAAAGATTTCAAGAATGAATAATTATATATATATATATATATATATATATATATATATATATGTTAATCTTTATTACATTTTTTTTTATATAATTTCTTTTTATTTTGGTTTTACATATTCAATTTTCCATTTCACATACAATTAGTAGTATACGTATAAAGTTTTAGCAGTGTACATACAATATGCGTAGATGTGACAGTAATACAAAAGTCGTTCAATGTAATACAATGGTGTTGTAAATCAGTTCCCATCAGTTGTGGTATAAACTAAAAAAAAAATAAAACTATTCAAGTCAAAACAAGATAATTCCTATCGACATGTGCATATGTGTGAGCTCTTGAAGGAGGGTGGGATTGAGCTACTTTTGATCAAGTAGTTCCCATTAATATGTCTGTTTTCCCAACTTGCTGCTGTCTTTAATTAACTAGGATTTCTTAGATAGGAGTTCCATGGATCCCATATTGTGTGATAAGTGTGGTATTTGTCTAGTGCTGACAGTCTCAGTTCCTCCATTTTATTAATGTGTTCAATTTTTTGAAACCACTCCCGCCTTGAAGGTCTATTATCAGTTTTCCATAGCCCTGCTATTACCAGTTTGGCCGCGGTTAAAAGATAGAGTATTATTGAGTGTTTGAATTTTTTCAAGGGGATTGGGATGAGGAAGAAAAGGAGTGCTTCTGGGGTGAGTGGTAGTGAAACGTTGCTTGTTTGACCTGTAATTCTCTGTACCTCTTTCCAGAATCCCTTTATTCTGCTGCAATCCCACCATAAATGTCGGTAGTTGCCCTGCGCCTTCTTACACCTCCAGCAAATCGGTGGTGCATTTGAATCATATTTGTTGATGTCTACTGGAGTGGTGTACCACTGAGATAGAAATTTATAGTTTATTTCTTGGATCGTTATGCTAGAGTGGGCTTTTATCATTTTCATAAAAATCGCTCTCCAAGTCTTTTCCTCCATTGGGGAGGGAAACCATGTGTTATTTCTTATTGTGTACCATGGGAGTGTACCATTCGTGTTTTCTTGTAGTATTTTGTAGCATATGGATATTGTTTTAGTTTTGGGCGGGTGTGTGCAAAGCTTTTCAAATCTAGTGGCCTCTCTAGGTTGCCAGTGTAGTAGACCTTCCTTGGATAGAAAGTGTGTAATTTGATGATATTGAAACGATTGCGATAGCGTAGGCCGATTTAATCCGGTAATGTCAGTCAGTGGTATGAGTCCTTCTGTGGTGACTATATCTTGTAGCGTAACTACCTTATTTTCAGGTCTGAGTTGAAGTTTAGTTAATAGTGTATTATTCCTGCCTGGGGGGAATTTGGGATTGTGAGATATTGGGTAGTATGGGGAAGGTGTTGGGGCGAAGTCTTTGTTCGTGCATATGGTTTTCCATACTTGAAGGGTAGTTGTGATGGTCGGCAGGTCTTTTGTTGAGTTCTCTTTGTCTGTGGGTAGAGACCAGGGAAGTGATCTTAATGGAATTTGTACTTGTGCTTGTTCAATGTTCACCCAAGCCTTCCTAGATTTCCCCTCTCTCGACCATTCCAGAATCCTTCCTAGGTGAATTGCTTTGTGGTATCTTTGTATATTGGGGCATCCTAACCCCCCCCCCTTCTTTAGGTTTAGTTAGTAAGTTGAAGGCAATTCTCGGACGTTTATGGGCCCATATGAATTTGGTAAGCATAGATTGTACATTCCGGAAGAAAATTCCCGGGATGTGTATAGGGATGGTGTTCAGGAGATAGAGAACGCGCGGGAGGATATTCATTGAAATAATATTTATCCTACCCATCCATCTGAAATGTGGTTTGTCCCATCTATTTAAGTCTTTTTGGATTGCTGCTAATAGGTCCGGAAAGTTTTCTTTATATAGGGTATTATGTGTGTTGGTTACTTTGATCCCTAGGTATCTGATGGATTGATTGGCCCATTGGAAGGGGAATCTTTGTTTTAATTTCTTTATTTGATCCAGAGGTGTGGTGATGTTGAGGATTTCGCATTTGTCTGTGTTGATTTTGAAATTGGAGTGTTTGCTGTAATCTTCCATAGTCTGAATTAATTTAGGTAGGCTGAGAGTGGGATGTTCTATGGTGAAGAGTAAGTCATCTGCAAACGCAGATACTTTATATTCCTTTTGTTGAACTATGATGCCTTTAATGTCGGGGTGGTTTCTTACTGCTTGTAGAAGAGGTTCTAATGTCAGGATGAATAATATCGGGGAAAGCGGGCATCCCTGACGCGTGCCATTGCTTATCGTGAATGGTCTAGAGAGTTGTCCATTCACCTTAAGTCTGGCTGTGGGGACGGAATAAATTGCCTTAATCCATTTTATCCATCTTTGTCCAAATCCCAGCATTTCTAGAGTATTGAACATGAAGGTCCAGTCTACTCTATCGAATGCTTTTTCAGCATCGATTGCTAGGAGCAAGGTTGGATTTTTGGTGTACTTCGTGTTATATATTAAGTTTATAATTTTTGAGGTATTATCTTTTGCTTCTCTAGCTGGGACGAAGCCTGCTTGGTCTGGGTGTATGAGGTTTTGTAGGAATGGTTTGAGTCTAGTTGCCAGCATTTTGGTGAATATTTTTATATCCACGTTGATTAGGGATATTGGTCTATAGCTGGTGCATTTCTCTGTGTCTTTCCCTGGTTTGGGTAGGAGAGTTATTGTTGCTTCTAAGGCCTGTCTTGGTATGTGTTCTTTTTGTGGGATAGAGTTAATTGCTTCTAATAGATGTGGGATTAATTCTGATTGGAACAATTTATAGTATGAGGCTGAAAACCCGTCGGGGCCTGGACTTTTATTATGTGGGGTCTGTTTTAGAGCTATTCTAATCTCGTCTATAGTGAATGGTTCTTCCAACGATCTTGTAGCAGCTGCTGGGAGGATTGTGTCGAATTTGGTTTCTAGGTATGATTTAATTCCCTCTGTATTGTCCTCTTTTTCTTTTAGGTTATATAGAGATGTATAATAAGCATGAAAGGTGTCCGCTATTTCTTCTGTGGTGTGTGCTTAAGTCTCATCTGGGTGTTTAATTTTAGGTATGTATGTGAGCATTTGTTTTTGTGTTAAGGCTTGTGCTAGGAATTTCCCACTTCTGTCTCCATGAGCGTAGTGGAGTTGTTTTGTCCAGAGGATTGCTTTTTTCGCTTTATCTTGGAGGAGTGATTTTAAATCTGCTCTAAGGGCTAGAAGTTTGCAGTAGGCCTTGTCTGTCATATACAGTTTGTGATCTTCTTCTAATTGTGAGATTTGTTTATGTAGGTCGTCAATTTTTTTGTTTTTTTCCCTTTTGAGTTGTGCGCCCCACTTGATCAGTTCCCCTCTAATTACAGCTTTGTGTGCTTCCCATTGTGTAAAAGCGGAAGTGTCTGGAGTTTTATTTTCATGAAAGTAATGTTTTATCGCCTTTTCTATTGAGTCCTTCACTTTTGTCGTCTGCAATAAGAAGGGGTTTAATTTCCACGTTCCTTTAGGACGTGGGAGTGATGGGATAGATATTGTGAGATATATTGTGGTCAGACCAGGTCATTGGGCCTATCGAAGTGTCTGATATCAAACCTAAGTCTCTGTGTTCTATTAGGAAGAAGTCTATTCTGGAATATGATTTGTTTGGGATGGAGTAGTGGGTATAATCTTTTGTCGTTGGGTGAAATACTCTCCAGCAATCTGATAATTGGTGGGTTTTGATGATGTGTTGCATTTGAAGTCTGGTGGCGTTAAGGTGAGTACTGTGAGTTGAGGTGCTGTCTCTATTGGCATCTAGCGATATATTAAAATCTCCTCCTATTATGAGAATGCCCTTTGTATTTTGCTTTATTTTTGCCATTATCTTCCTTAGTGCCCCGCATTGATGTTTGTTGGGTAGGTATATTGCCACTAGGGTTATAGGTTCTGACCCCACTGTGCCTTGCAGGATGATGAATCTACCTGAGTCGTCTGTGATATGTGTTGAGTACGTGAATGGGACTTGTTTCCCTATTAATATTGCTACGCCTCTTGACTTACTCTGGTTATTGTAATATACGTGAGGAAATTGTTGATGTTTGAGTTTTGGGGCTTCTGCACCTCTCAAATGTGTTTCTTCTAGAAATGCTATGTCCGTTTTGTTTTTCGCTAAGTCCGTTAAGACCATCTTCCTCTTCTCTGGCGTGTTTAGCCCTCTAACGTTAATGGAGCATATTTTCAGTGAGCCCATTGTTGAGTGCTGTACAGATTTTTTGTCTACTTAATAATTGGGATGGCGCTATGGGAGTCTAGTACTGTGTAAATGCGTTGGGTATAGTCGAGTAGCGGAGTATCTGTTTGGGGATGGGTGTATATGTGCGACACTGCTGGTATATAGGTATACAAATTAAATACAAAAACGAATAAACAATATAACATTAACTATTTACAAATTAATTTCAATGAAGTTGCAAATACGATGTACTACGAAGGGAAAGTTCTGGATGAACTTTGAGTCCCCTCGTGTGGTTATAGAGATCTACCTTTAGTATGAGTTGTGGTAAAATGAGAAGTATAGATATGTGTTAGATCTCTAAATAGGAGACGGTACTCTTGCCTGGGTTAGTCTAGCAATAGGAGCTAGCCCAGATGGTGTTTAGATTTATGATGTAGGAGTTAAGTAGGTATTGGTACCGCTCTTGGCCTTCAGGGCCGTGGGTTATGTCCCAAGTGAGCTGGAGCACTATATTACTGTTTATAGTGCGTCTGTTTCTTTGCCTCCGTTGCTGCCTCTCCGGAAGGCGGCCATTTGACGCTTGTCGTCATTAACTGGCTTTTGAACAAGTGTAATTAATGTGACTGTTTTAGACAGGTATCAATGTGACAACTTAAGATAATAGTATGGTGTCTTGACCCTTCTGGTTGACAGTATAAAACATTTCTTCTACGTACTAACATCATGTCAATTGCATTTTCTATATACCATTTACATGTGTAACATCGGCTATCTATTATATCACGGTGCAATTGCAAATTAATTCTTAATAAGCTGCTGATTATAAGTATTATTTTCAGTTATCTATAACATTACTATTCGGCAGTAACTGAGTATAATTACCCTTCCCTTAGCCGATGATTAAGCGGTTGTGTAAGTTCAATATTACTTTAGGCAATTTTATGTCTCTTTTACTTTAGAAGTTGCGTCCCCTTTTCTTCTAGACCTTGCTTCAATTTATTTTCCTAGGAGTCATTGGATTTTTCCTCGATCTTAGGAAAGGTGAGGCTGGCGGGGTCTTCCATGACGTTCTTTTCCGCGTGTCCATAGCTGCGCCTGTCTGTCTTTGGTTTTGTGGTTTAGTCTTTTCAGGTTCTGATATGTCATACCAGTCCGGTATCTCTATGTTGGGTATGCCTAGGCGTTGGGTAAAAGCTTCTACTTCCGCAGCTGAAGTTAAGGTGGCTTGTATTCCTTGGTGGGAGGCCGTAAGAGCAAAGGGGAAACCCCATCTGTATTTTATATTGGCCTGTTGTAAGGCTAGTGTTAGTGGTCTTAGCGCTCTTCTGCCCCTTAGGGTTAGCCATGCCAGGTCAGGGAGAATCAGTATTTTCGCATTATTAAACATTATGTCTGAAGTGTCTCTGGCGTTTCTCATAATGTCTTCTTTTTCAGTGTAATAATGAACTCTGCATATTACGTCCCTGGGGGACTCTTGTGGTAGGCCTTTGGGTCTTAAAGCCCTGTGTGCTCTGTCTAATAGAATTGGAGTGTCTTCTGGCCTCTGCAGAATTTTGTTAAACAGAGATTGTAGTATATTATGTAGATTTTCAGGATTCTCCTGGGATTCCGGGATCCCCCTTATCCTAATGTTGTTCCTCCTACCTCTATTGTCGAGGTCCTCTGTATTTCTCATAATGTATAGAGTTCTGGTGTCTCTGTTTTTTTGGTGATGTTCTAGGGTGAGGAGTCTGTCTAATATCTGATCTCTATCCTCCTCCAGGTCCCCCACCCTCGTGTTCACTTGCCTGATGTCTGCAGAAATGGCGGAGACCTGATCTTGCACGGAGGATTCTAGCTTTGCTATCATGCTAGCCAGTTCATCCCTGGAAGGTAGATGTGCGAGAGTTTCCTTTATGTTCGCTAGCCCGTCTGCTATGCTGGTTGTCGGAGAGATCTCCTCTCCTGCTGTGCTGGGATCGGGTGTTTTGCGCGGGCAAGATGGCGTCGCCATGTTGTCAGTTAGGCCTTCTCCGAGCACCTTCACTGTATCTCGGAAATACTTATCGAGTCCGTTCGAATTTCTTGGCGTGCCCGAGTCTTGGGTGTATAAGGGCTGGGTCTGTTTCCTTTTGTTGCCCATTAATTAGATATTTTCACTTGTTTTATGCCAGTATTATTGCAGCCGACCGGGAGCTCACAGCACTTGCGACCGCTCACATCGGATGTCAGGACACGCCCCCCATCTTTATTACATTTTATATTTAGAGATTTCAGTTAAGTATAAATGTGATCATGGCATTTCTTTAATAACTAGTGTGTGCTTTCCCTATAGTAGAATTTAAATATTCCAGTGACATTGAATTGTATTATTTGTAGACCTATCATATCAGTCTAAAGAAAACTATGTTTTTCTGTAAAATTTGCACTATCCCCATAACAAATAAAGTGAGTTGGTCCTTTATTATGTAGGTTCGTGAGTAAGTGTCCTGTGAGGCATGAAACGTGTTACACAGGTTACTTTATTACTTTGGCAATTCTATGCTCTTTCCCTATTTTCACAATACTATGTCAATTACTTTGCACCCTTCATAGCTTAAATATGTCTGCCATTTAACTTTGCATAATAAAATCTAGCTAACGGACTGTAATTGCCCATGATCCCAAGCAGTACTGGAGACTTTGTATATCAAATTACAGTGTTGCTTTCTAGCAACTGCTTCTTTGCAGACTGCAAAAGCAGACTACAATGCACTGCATAGTCCCGATGCTTGTTTTAATCAAAGTAACTGGACTACTCTATGTCAGCTTTATGTCCTCATACAGAGATTGCATATTCCGAAGCCATCTTTAGGAATCTGAATGTTCCAAAATTAATTCAGGGTGGGCAGGAAAGATCCATCAATGATACACAATTCATCATGTTAAGGCAGGCAATGGAATAACAAGGTTTATACATATGAATAATAATTGTAGATTATGCTAGCTTTAGTGTACATATAATCTTAATTTTATTAATGACAAGAGGTGAATATTTTGCTTAACTCTCTTTACTAAACTCCACAGCAGCACAAGTTTGCTTAGCAACAGATTAACCCAATCAGAAAAAAACAACAGAGACAACAAAACTTCCTTCCTCTGTTGGCACTTCAAGCTGCAAAATAATCCGAAAAAGGAAGAAGTAGAGGGAGTAGAGATAGGCAAGCAAAGAGACTAGAACAGAACAGGGGATGACGATAAGGTGAAAGGAAAAAAAACACAACCAGACGGATAATCCACTTCAAACTCAGGGTCTGTAGGGAACTTTAATATGAAACGATAGAACAGAGTCGATTAAAGGATTTAATCTAGGAAATGGACTAGTAAAAGGCATGTAAGCCTTACAGGAATAAGCACATCACTATGGTCATAATTATGGCTACTTTGCAAGTTAATACACAAAAAATACGATATATATATATATATATATATATATATATATATACATATATATATATATATATATATATATATATATATATATACACATATATAAATTTAACACATAATAGGTAATACATGCAGTCAACCATGACAGGTGCATTCTGTATTGAGGTGTATTGCCATAGACCTCTTAAAATATTTTAGATTGAATGAATATTTGACTGTGTCCCTGAGGTTATTCCATAATTGCGGTGCTCTGTAGCAAAAAGAGGATCGAGGCACTTTATTTTTGTATTGCGGTATGCTAAATATCGTGCTAGTACTGGATCGGAGGTTATAGATGAATTGCAATAGCCAAAAACGAATGCACTAGCACTAACTAAGTCTTGTTACTTTCTAAATACCATAAAGATGCTACAGAATGTAGCTTAGCTAGGAATGTAACTTAGCTAGGTTTGTCAAAAACATCCCTCTTGGTTTATGTAGGCTCCTGGAAATACCCACAGTCAATGCTAAGCCACATTTCATTGTTATGGGATATTGTATTGAGTTCACATTAATTGCTCCTCATACAATTCACATGGAAGTGGAAAATGGGAAACACTTACTTTTAAAACTCCCTTACCTAGTCTACTCAATGAATGTATGAGTAGGTCAATCACCAGTTTTAATCATTATCTCATTGTCTATGAAGGAGAATGGTAGAGTTCAGGAAGGTTCTAGGAAATTACCACTAATTCATTTTTTACCTCACTCTCTGATTCTAAAAATATATATTTTTTCTGCATTTTTTTCCATATGAAAATGCATTATACACCCCTTTTGCAAGAATAATGTTATACAAATTAGAAGATAAATCTTTTCTTCACGGTTCTTTAGGATCAAATTTGAGCTTTCTTTCAAAGTGTGACAATATGTTCATTTTGGTTGGAACTTTTCCCTTAACTATTATTTATATACTACTTTCTTAAAACAGCAAAATATTTTATAACTTATCTTTTTTTTTAATGAACTATTAAGCGCCTTACACTTACCACTGGATAGAGCCATTGATTTATTTGTCTAATGTTTATTGCAAATTAAGGATCTGTGTTTGTCTTTACTGTAAGCCCAGAGGTCATTTGGGTCACATAACTAGGAATGTTCGGAGCCTGCAAGATTCATATGTTTTTTTTTAAATGTATTTTTAATGGATGTTTGTGTTTCTAGGGATTCCCGTAATTAAATCTTGTAGTACATTAATTATATAAATAGAAATTCAACTCATGCTGGCCAAGTAAGCAGTAATTGTGAGCAAGAAAGATGATACGAAAAGGGATTTCTATTGTCATGTAAAACCTGATTAGAAGGAATATTGTGCATTATCCAGCCACCGAGCCATATTATTTGAATTGTTAGTGCCAATGAGGGTTAATATGAGAAAAAAATAATAGACTATTAATAGATATTTTCTAATAATCTTCACTGTCAATGTGATTTGTTATAATTTCTTACTATTGTCATTGCCATTCCTCCCCAATTCATGTAGATCTATATTTTTCTTTGGTTTGTCATTTGCTTTTGTTTGATTATCAGTGTCGTTCTATTTATCTTATTGTAATTCATGTTTTTATGTCATATTTGCACTTTCTCTATAAACCAGGAGAAATTATTATGAGTTTGCATGGAAGGTAAAATTGCCGTCCCTGGGCCGAAAGTTGTGGCCATGCAGTTTGACCTTCAAAGGCTTTGGTACAATGAAGAATGAGACGACACCTCTACCACATAAAATACAACATAAAATACAATTTTGAGACAGGAGAAGTCATTATAAGTTGCAGTTTTCAGTTGAATTTGGGGAAACAATTTAAAGCATTCATTATGTTGAGCTATTTCAATTGCTTTTGTTTGATTTCTTCATTGCAAACAGCTGAAAGTCTGTAAATGTTGACAATAAACCTGATTTTCAATGGTGGTTGAATAATTTTGATTATAACTGTATTTAAAAATGTAACACATTTCCTCTAGAGTTGGGTTATACGTAATTACCAGTGGGATCCTTGTCATGTTCTACTTTTATTTTTATTGAAGAAGCCTTTTTGTATATATTGGTCTTCCCTTATAGCCTATTTGCCAAAGGGATTCTGGCAGTGTGCTTGACCCCCAGTGCATCTTGACCCCTAGTGTCAGAGCAAATGTGGTGGCATCTAACAGCCTAAATGATAAATTATACCTTGTTTTGGAAGCTAGAATTATAGAGGAAGCTGTGCCTGTCTGTATGTATTCTGTATGCAGATGGATGAAGAATGCCACTGCTGATATTTATTAGTATAAAAGGTAAATCTTCAGACAGTCAGTGCAACGTTTCAACCTAATCCAAGGTCTTTGTCAAGTCTTAAAGATTTGCTTTTTACAGTTTCATGATTCTGGATTTGCGGGTCCTGCTTCAGCTAAGCACCCAGTGTTCATTTGGTATTGAGTGCAGTCCCCCTGGTCATTATTGGTGACATGTATGGCATAGTCTTGTTCTTCATGTTAAACTCTATCATATTGATAAGTACAGATCTTTCAATAGGACGTTCAATAAAAATAATTGTCATTGAATACTGCAATACTCTGGTTATTTTGGTATATATACTGGACATATACATTCATTTCTAAATGGGAAAATAAATAAAAGTATACACATCTGTGTATTTACTGATACATTTAATTTATTCTGGTCTCTTCGGTAGAATCACTAATCTGTAGTAACCTTCAGCATGTCTCTCTTCATCAGTAAAATTATACAAGTGGTTTTTGGGAAAGTGTTGTATTTCTCTATTTCCACATAAAATTTGATTGATTATGCAGAAAACACAGAAAGCCATTTATTTCAAGCAGAGAATCATTGAAAGGCTAATATGTTTAGTTTCTAATTGACTTTCAGCCCAATATGAACCATGCCAGCATTAGTCAAGGACAGTCTCCTGCATGGTGATAGGATAAATTTGGATATGTTTACAATGTCATTTCCTACACTATATAAAGCAAGGAGACCCATTCACTTCAAAATGAGATCTGCTTTAGTCTACATAGTTCTTATAGATGGGATTTGAACCACAGGTAGCCTTATGGAAACCTATCTAGATTACAGTCCGTTCAAAGGATACTGTGTATAGATGAAGGTTTAGGGGGTTCTTTCACCTGTTCTTTGTCTATCACACAAGTACTTAAATGGTAATAGAGAATTATTATAGTATCAATAGAGAACATGTACTTATATCTTGTGAGCAGCTGAGATTGGTCAACACTGCATTGATGACCATATATATCATGTGAAAACTAAATAAGATAACAAGTTAATCATATCTGCAACTAAATATATAGAACATGCACATATGGTTAATAACTTGATATGCTATTTGTCTGCACTATAGAATAAGGAAGATTATACATACCTGAATGAATAATATTCATTTATTGTATGCTCTGTAGTCAAATGCATGGACAAACATCTTGATATAATAGATCAGAGGATAATTGACATACTTGTTCAAGCTGACTGAAAGGTCTACATAATCCCATTTTGTCACAACACCATGCCTACATAATCACATTTTGTCACAACATCATGTTCAAAAATGAAGCTGGCTGGCTACAGAAGGCTAATTTAAAGAATATGACAATATGACTAGGTTTCAAATACAGAGTCAGAATTTTAATTTCAACTTCACGAGTCCATAGATCCAACGTTCCTTGTGTCAAAGAAACATAATTTAACTGTGCTATAATTATGTGCTATAATTATATGGTGAATTATCTCTTGGCACACACTGACATTTAGAGGTTGGGGTGGACAATAGGTTTACCTCCACTTTATTATTTAGAGCCACCACCCACCACCAATGGGTGAGGGCTGGGTGTCAACCCCTTTTTATTATTTAAATCCCCTACCACCAGTGGGTGGAAGCTGGGTGGACAATAGTTTCAACCCCCATTTATTCTTTAGAGTCGCAATCCACCAGCAATGGGTGAGGGCTGGTGGGACACTATATACCCCCATTTATTTTATTTAATAGCCCTCACCTACTGACAGTGGATGAGGGCTGGTGGGGTACACTAGGTGCCCCACCATGGGCTATGGATTAGGGACTCATTAACCTCTTACTGCTCGCTGTTTAGTCAACATTAGTGATGTCCCGAACGGTTCGCTGGCGAATAGTTCCCGGAGAACGGCGAACGGATGCGATGTTCGGTCCGCCCCTATTCATCATCATTGAGTAAACTTTGACCTTGTACCTCACAGTCAGCAGACACATTCCAGCCAATCAGCAGCAGACCCTCCCTCCCAGACCCTCCCACCTCCTAGACAGCATACAATTTAGACTAATTCTGAAGCTGCATTCGTTTTTTTTTTGTTTTTTTATTATTATAATTTTTTTTGTGTGTTTGTGTTTATTATACATTATACTCCATAGCCAGTAACCTGTGTTTATTATACATTATCCCTCCCATAGCCAGTAACCTGTGTTTATTATACATTATCCCTCCCATAGCCAGTAACCTATGTTTATTATACATTATCCCCCCATAGCTAGTAACCTGTGTTTATTATACATTATCCCTCCCATAGCCAGTATACTGTGTTTATTATGCATTATCCTCCCCATAGCCAGTAACCTGTGTTTATTATACATTATCCTCCCATAGCCAGTAACCTGTGTTTATTATACATTATCCCCCCACAGCCAGTAACCTGTGTTTATTATACATTATCCCTCCCATAGCCAGTAACCTGTGTTTATTATACATTATCCCCCCATAGCCAGTAACCTGTGTTTATTATACATTGTGACAAGAGCAATCTCGCCACATTGCATTGGAGAAGCCTGGTTGCCCGCCTGCTGCCTTTGGACTATGGACCAGACTTTAAAAGACTTATTCGTGCCTTTCTGCCGGGGTGCTCGGTAGATTTTATCTACCGAACAAACTGCCGATGGAGCGACCACCTGGGAGCTGGAGTGTGCCGCCAATTTACCTCCCTGAAGCTGCGGTTAACCGCAGCTTAATTGACGAATACAGGGTGGTCTTTGTTCGTTTACCGAACACGTGGCGGCGGCCATTTTAAAAGTCCCGTACGGTCAGCGGTGTTCGGCACTTAAACTATTGAACTAAAAAGGACACTTATTTGCACGAACACTGCTGAGCCATCTGCCGCCTGGTTCCTGTTCGTACAGTTTAACGAATACATGTCTATTCGGTATGTTATTTTATGTGAATGTGTTAACCCAGATAGCTATGCCATGGAGCCCATCCGTGTAGTTAAAGACTTTGGCTCCATGGCAATTGAACTGTGTGAATAGGATCTGAGCGCTATTCGGTAGTTTTGTGCGCTCAGATCCCAGCTATCTGGGGGTATGTGAAATGTCTGTGTTTTATGTAGACAAGGTGACTTTATGTATTTTAAAGTGTTTTACTGTCTTTGTGTCCCCACGTGTATAATGGAGTCTTGCCTCTGTCCTGGGAGATAATTGAATTACTTCTCAATTATCTCCAAGATAGAGGGAGGGAAATAGGATGCATTGTGAGGATGTTTTACTGCTGTGTGTCTGTAATTGGTGTATGTCTGTCCCTTGTCACAGTCTTCCATCTGGTCCCCTAGGGGAGTGTCCACCAGGTGGGAGACTTGCATAAATACTGGGCGGGTAGCCCATAATAAACCAGACCACTGCTTGACCCTCAACACGGAGCTCTGTCTCGTTTTGGGGGGATTCACTGTATGCTGTTAGAGACTGATTGCCAGGAGTGTAAGCCGCTTGGGAGCTTTTCCTGCTCGTCTGCTAGCAGCTATTCGTGAGGTTCCGGTTCGGGAGTTTGGAGTGCTACCTTATTCCCTTGTATGCAGTTCGGGAGTTTGGTGCATTCACTTGTATTCAATTCGGGAGTTTGTTTTTCTACAGTAACTGCCTTTATATCTGAAAGGGGAAGATCGCCTAAACGGATTTTAACCCCTTGTCTGCTTAAATGGTCCGTTACATACGTTATCCCCCCATAGCAAGTAACCTGTGTTTATTATACATTATCCTCCCATAGCCAGTAACCTGTGTTTATTATACATTATCCCTCCATAGCCAGTAACCTGTGTTTATGATACATTATCCTCCCCATAGCCAGTAACCTGTGTTTATTATACATTATCCCCCATAGTCATTTATCGTTGGACCTAGGCAGCAAGATGTCTTAGGCCGGCCCAGAGAGTGAGTGAGTGAGTGAATAATATAATATATATGTTCCGAAACATATTAGTAATATATGTAAATCGGGTTCATGCAAAGAGGGTGAAAAGGTATTAAAGAAAAACACACTTATTGCATCAAATTTACAAAGCCAAACTTTTAAAAGCTTTCCTCATTTCTTTCTTGGGATGAGGAATATATCGGTTGTAGACTGAGGATTTCCATCTGCCCAATCTTTTAATAATATGCACTGGAGTGTCAGTGTTGAAGGAGACCAAAGCTGCCCCTATTCTAAATGAAAGACCCAAGACATGGATACAACCCAATCTTAGGAGTAGTGTTCTGATGTAGAAGATGAATTTAGCCGTAGTCAGAGGGATTCAGTGAGAGTAGTGGTGAAATGTGTGTGCCATGACTGAGTGTGGGTAAGTAAGAATCAAGTATTTTAACTGGGCACTAGTTCTAGGTGGGATAAAGTGGAATAGCGGATGGATGAGTAGTTTGGTTCGTTTTAGAGGTTTGTAGAGAAAGTATATAGTGATCATGATTTTTAGCGATATCCAATATTTTTAAGGTGGTCCCAGTGCTACCAATCATATCTGGTGTCACAATAGCTTGCATTTAAAAAAAAAATATTTTTTTGACTGTAATATAATAGCAGTCAGTTTCCTTCACACGTGTGCGTTTCAGGGCCTGCCAGGGCACAGTGTCACACCAGTGCAACTCATATCTGGTGTAACAGTAGTGTACATTTAAAAAAAAATACAGGGGGCTTGTCACCTTTCGGGGACCCTTGGTGTTGTACGTGGCTGGGTGGAGGAAGAGACCTTCAATTACATCAGTGAGGACAAGGAACGGGACATGGCTAGCTTGGTATCCAACCTTGTGCAAATGGACTGTTTGCGGTTGTTTGCGGTGCGTTAAACGGGGAGTTTGGTCTGTCACTGTGAAGCGGGCGTAACCCTTACACTACCTGATCGATACAACATCATACCTGATGTTTGAAAGCAGGTTTTTCCAAACTATTTAGGAATGTTAGGTGATTTATGCACTTTATGGATTAAAACCAGACTCTGCATCAACTATGTAATTTTCCATGGGAGTTTTGCCATGGATCCCCCTCCGGCATGCCACAGTCCAGGTGTTAGTCCCCTTGAAACAACTTTTCCATCACTATTGTGGCCAGAAAGAGTCCCTGTGGGTTTTAAAATTCGCCTGCCTATTGAAGTCTATGGCGGTTCGCCGGGTTCCCCCGTTCGCGAACATTTGCGGAAGTTCGCGTTCGCCATTCGCGAACGGAAAATGTCATGTTCGCGACATCACTAGTCAACATGTCCCTACCAGTGGCATGGCAGGTAGGGGTATGAGGGAGGATTTAACCTTTCTTGTACTAATATGGGGATCATTAGGGTGAGGGGGCATGGGGGATTTAGAAAGCACAGCTCCCTGCCACTTTTATTTTTAAATATTACAAGGAGGGAGCTGACAATGTTTGCATCTGGAAATAAATACCCAAGTCTAGCAATCGTTATATATTTGTAAAGATAAAGCACTTCCATTACAAAGTATTTAATCACATGATCTCTGTCAAAATTAGATTTTAATCATCTTCATTTACTTTGTTGGTGTTATAAAATGTGTTACCGCCGTCTAAATAAATGTTAATTTTTTTCAACATCACACAGGCATTTTGCATAATTTGCATCCTTGTCAATAATTTTTTCCTTTTCATATTCTATTGTTTTTTTTTATTGTGGATGCACAACAATTTATTTTTAGTTGGTTAAATGTAATTTTATTGTTTTTGATTTTTATTTTGACCTGCTGCGCAATGTTGTTTTTATTACTTTTTATGACTGCAATACTGTTTAATTCCAGAACATATTATATTAATAAGGCAATAATAAAATACACTTTATTGAAACATGCTGAATGTAGAAATTACAAAAAAAAAAAAACAATAAGGCGCAAATTGCAATATAAAACTTTCAATGCTGATCAAATAAATGCATTTCAGGATCTCATTTAAATATCATTGCAATATTTGTGTTTGATTGACAAATTGTATAATAATTTTCTTTGCTGGAAAAAACGTCTTTTATCCTTCAAATATATTCTGTATTTTTCACTTTTGTCTCAATCATTAACTAGAATAGAAAGAATGATGTAAATGTAGTTAAACCATAAATGCATATAAAATTAAAAGATACATGAAAAAGTCAAGCTCTCTCATTCTCCAACATTAACAACATGCTCTTACATAATTGTAATTACTATTGACTTTCAAATGCTTTTATGTATCAAACTCACCAGTCAATATTTTTTAAGTAGAATGAGTAAATCTACAAGAACAAGTAAAGAGTAAATCTAAAATTAAGTTTAGCTATGAAAAAAATAATTCAAACTTTAAATGCTGAGTGAAAGCAAATGTCCAATGGTTCACTACTGTCATGAGCTAAGGATCAGCTTAGAAAATCAGGGGATCTTCCCAACTAACACAGAATATAGTAGAAGTCAACGAAACATTTGGCTTAGTAGTTTGTATAAAAATGCTGTTAATGCTAGCTTTCAGCTCACAGTCATTTTACTCTACTCCTTTTGTATTGGTTTGTCTAAATTTTGCTGTATTTTTCCCCGTAGAGCACCTTGAAACATGTTGTTGTTTTATAAATACTACTACTACTACTAATAATAATAATAATAATACTTCCTGGTGATATACTAGCTAATTGTAGTTTAGTAGTGATCTCGATGATGCCACTTGATGGTCGCATTTGTGGGTGCTAGATGGCCGCTATATGTGGGTACACTGCTTCCTGTACAGAATTCTGCTAATTTAGTTCTGGCTAACAATGTTGACACAGGTCTAGATGAATGAATAGTAAGTCAAGGCTAATGGTACCAAAAGTGACTGGCAAAACTAATATGATAAAGATGACTAAACAGCTCCTGTCAGTTCCAGGAAGGATATCATCCATGGATCAGACCAAATGCATCACCTTACAGGATGGGAACCTCACCTGCGTAGTATGAAGAATCTAGATGTATGATAACAAATATTAAACTAGGCTGTTTTCTTTAAGGGGAGATTTTGTAACAGGTGGATAGTAAGTCAACGTGTCACCACCTTTATTTGGAAAGGGCACACATGGACCTTTATAGGGGTAAGTTGACCATTCCTGCTTTTAAATAAAAAAAAAATATGATTTTGTTTGAGCTGACACAAGCTCACCCAATCCATAACAGAAAATAGTTCTGATTTTTTAAATTTTGTTTAACGACAGAGTAATTTTACCTTCCAGTTCCCTATGGAGCCAGCAGAGGTAGAGTTACAGCCCAAGGATTTTCTAAGTCATACTTGTTAGACTGTGCTCAGGAGTAAATTAGAAGACAGGCTTAATTAAGACAAATGCAAAAGGCAGTAAATGCAATTCAATTAGTTTTACTTGATAAGTCCTTCAAAAACCCACACTGATTGATAGTGATAACAATTTTTTTTAAAGGCATTCCTATCATTTCCTTGATATCCCTTCTAAAATGTGCCAAGCACTGATATTAAGCTGAGTGGTCTGTAATTTGGGCTACTACCCTTGCCACATTTTACAGTAAGAGGGCAAACCATAATGTAATGGTTTGCCTCTTACCTGGTCCTGCCAGACACCAAGCCTCCTGTGATGCTAGCTAAACCAACATCCGACATCTGCAGAGCCAATCGTGTTGGCTCATTAATTGGCTGAGATTACTCTGCTGACCCTCTATGCCAATCAAAGAACTTCTGTGTTCAGAATATGCATAATTAGCATGGATAATGAATGAATTACACATCTAGCAGCAACATATATCTCTTTTGGATTCAAATACCACCTGTATGCTGATGACACCCAGATATATCTCTCCTCCCCAGACCTCTCCCCTGATGTCCTGCAACGTGTCAGCTCTTGCCTTTCTTCTATCTCTGATTGGATGTCCTCCCGCTTTCTGAAACTGAATCTTTCCAAAACAGAACTTCTTGTCATTCTTCCTCCTAATATGAATCCTCCTCTCTCACTCTCCCTTCAGATTGGTGGTACCCATATCAGACCATCCTTACAAGCACGTTGTCTTTGTGTTACTTTTGAGTCTGGCCTCACCTTTGAGCCTCACATCCAGTCTGTTGTCAAATCATGCCAATTCCACCTCAAAAAACATCGCCCGCATCCGCCCCTTTCTTACACAATATGCTACTAAAGAGCTTGTCCATGCTCTAGTAATCTCTCGCATAGACTATTGTAACTCTCTCCACATTGCCAGAAAACCAGGTGTGCTATAGTGGCTATGATGCTTGGTTTAGCTGTAGAAAGTAGACACAAAATTATCAGATTATTTAGAACAAAGAGATAACTGTTAACTGTGCCTTAGATGTGGACAAAAGTATATGTTTATTTTTACTTTTGTTTTTTAGTTCAGACACTAATGATTTCAAGTGAAGCATGTTGCAAGATTTCTCCAGTCTCAAGAACACACCAGCTATTTTTCAGAGAATATATTTCATTGAGAATAGAACCCTTAGTAATAAGTACAAGAAAAGCATACAACAAGAGAGAGAATAATTGTATGGAAAGAAATATGCAAGAAGGACTTTTTTCCTAGTTTGTTGCAAAATTGGAAGCACTTCCAACTGGGTTTTTTGCCTTCTTTTGGATCAACAGTAAAAACAAATGTGAGAAAGACTGAACTTGATGGAGGTATCAGGGAGACCATCTAATTGGCAAGTATATTGCTGCACATGCACATGCACACACATGCACACTAGCCTCCCAATGTTTTCCTATGAGAAAGCATTGGATTGGCTGAGATGATTGATTACAATTATCTCAGCCAAAGGAAGTGCTTTGAGCTTCCATGAGGAGACTGGCACTGTGAGCAAGAAAAGGTAACTAAACTCACCTTTTAACAAAAAAAAAATAAAAATAAAAAAGAATATATATATAATATATATATAATTACTTTTAATTCATTCATTAATATATATATGAATTAAAAGTAATTATAAGCTGAGAGTAGTAGAACATTAAGAATATTTTATAACTAGATTGAAAAGTTATGTTTAACATGTCAGGAATGGGTAATTTCAATTTCTTCCAGACAGCTTAGCAACAGGGCTGGGAGGTGGGTTGATACCTGCAAGACAGATACCAATGCACAGAAATTGGGCGAGGATAGTTTAACAATGAGTTATTATGACATATTTTTCAGATAAAATAATTGAGTTCAGTTTTGAAGGGCAGACTACAGCACAGTGTGGTTTGTAAATCTTAAGTAAGCAAACAATGGTTGGAGGTTATTGCTCATAAAGTCATTGTGTGTGTTGTTAGGGATATGCAGCAGCTGCAAGATATTGTTATAGTTGTATGTTTTATTGTATAATGCTTATTTTTTCTTTTATTGAATCATAAGCAAGATGTGATTGCACACATTAATATATTGTTCTCAATATATGATTTAACATTGACATCTTAACACATTTCATTTTAGCAGAAGGTTAATCATTTTAGAGATAAATGGCATTTCCGATGATTTGTGGTGACGGTGACAGGAAGCAAAATGTATTTCACGTGAACAATGTATAATTCTAAGAAAACAATTCTGTTTAATCAAGTAATTGCTTCATTACACATTTATATATGCAAAGACATAAAATGTTTGTGCTTTTGACTGTCTTTATAGTGAATGACTGCGTGTGTGAGAAAGCTTTACAATATTTTATATTAATATATTACATAAAGGTATGAAATATGTTTCATTGTTTGTCCCTACTGCTGATCATGCTTAATGCCATACATCATTTGCAGTGCACTTAAATATGTGGCAAGGATACATCCATGTATTATGAGTAAAATTTAATATTTGGGTGGTGAACTAGTGCCTATTTTGCAAGGCAGTAGATATTTTTCTCCTAAACTAGTCCATGCCAAATCTTTAATGTGTCCACTCAAAGAGCAGAGCAGTAACATAGCATATCATCACTCACGACTTAATTAAAGGTAATATTTTATGACTCACCTCACCCTCTGATTCAATGTTGCTATGTCCTCATAAAGGTGGGTGTTCAGCTTCTGTAACACCTACCTTTGGCTCACTCACAACAGTTTAAAACACTGAAGGCACTGAAGACTTTGTACTTCTATATTTATGTCTTGGAAGGCAGAAAGGAAACTAAATACCAGGTAGGGAGGGAAACAAACCCTAAGTTGCATAGCTCTTGACTGCTGGGATTACGCGGGAACCTAAATGAATCAACTTAATTTTCACCCAGCAAACTTTCTGGTATTGACTGAGACAAAGAAACATAGAAACATAGAATGAGACAGCAGATAAGAACCATTCAGCCCATCTAGTCTGTCCAATATTTCTAAATACTTTTAATAAGTCCCTGGCCTTATTTTTAGTATAGGATAGCCTTATGCCTATGCTTAAACTCCTTCACTGTGTTAACCTCTACCACTTCAGCTGGAAGGCTATTCCATGCATCCACTACCCTCTCAGTAAAGTAATACTTCCTGATATATTTTTTAAAAACCTTCTATTTTAAGACTATATCCTCTTATTCTGGTAGTTTTTCTTCTTTATGTATTTAAATGTTTCTATCATATCCCCCCTGTCTCGTCGTTCCTCCAAGCTATACATGTTACAATCCTTTAACCTTTCCTGGTAAGTTTTATCCTGAAATCCATTAACCAGTTCAGTAGCCCTTTTATGAACTCTCTCTAAAGTATCAATATCCTTCTGGAGATACGGTCTCCAGTACTGCATTCAATACTCCAAGTGAGGTCTCACCAGTATTCTGTACAATGGCATGAGCACTTCCCTCTTTCTACTGCTAATACCTCTCCCTATACAACCAAGCATTCTGCTAGCGTTCCCTGCTGCTCTATTACATTGTCTGCCTATCTGTCAGGGTTTCTTTGCTGTTTTAAACAGCAACCCTTTTCTGTTTCAGTGATTGAGTTTTCAGCTGCAATTACTATGAGCTCCTTCTGCTTTTTGCCACGGTTACTCACCTGTGAGTAGTAATCAACCCTGCTGCTAATCAGTTCTGCCTATTTAAGCAGCTAAGCCCAAAACCTCCTTGCCCTTGCGTGGTTTCCTGTTTCCCAGAAGTCTCCTTGTTCCTGTGTTTCCTGTTTGTTCCTGGTTCCTGACTCCGGCCTTGTTCCTGACTCCGCTGCTCTCCGTGCTCCTGATCCCTGGCTTGTCTGACTACCCGCTCTGGTGACTGACCCCTGCTTGATTCCTGGACTTTGCTTTTGTTATTTATTTGTTATTTATCAATAAAGGTGTGTTTGCATCTAGTTCCGTCTCTGTCTGGTTCCTGGTCCCTGACATTACGCAAGGGCCATGAATACAGATGGTACAGGCAAGACACCTATACCTAACCTACATACCTGGTGGGACCAGCAGAACCACCATTTGGACCAGTATGCCCATCTGGATCCAGTACCCGGCCAGCCTGCGATTGCGGCCGCCTCTGCCTCACTTCCTGTTCTAGCACCGGTTGTAGCCTCCCAACCTGTAGCGGCTAGAGAAATGACTGGGTCTGTCCCGCTCCCTCAGTATTTTGGGGGCAACCCAGCTCAGTGCAGAGAATTTATAAATCAGGTTAAAGGATACCTTGAAATCCTGCCCCAGGCATTTCCTACAGACAGTGACAAAGTTCACTTCATGATTTCTTTGCTGTCTGAAAAGGCCCTAGCTTGGGCAAAACCTCTCTGGGAGGCAGAGAAGCCTATTATTTACAATTACCCTGAATTTGTTGCGTCCTTCAAAAGGGTTTTTGATATTCCAGCTCGCTCCACCCCTACTGCCGAACTACTCTTGTCTAATGCTCAGGGCACAAAAACTATTGTCGAGTATGCCAGTGAATTCCGTACCATGGCAGCAGAGGGTGGCTGGAACAACGCGACTCTCGTGGCTGCCTTTGCACAGGGTCTCTCCGATGTGTTTAAAAATGAGATTGCAGCCAGAGAATTACCTAAAGATCTCGAGGAACTGATATCATTTGTCACCCTCATTGATATCAGACTCCGAGAGAGATCCTCGACCAGGGAGCGCCTGCGGAGGCCTCTTGTAGATTTGGCACCAAGCTTTTCTAACCCACCCAAACCTCCCTCACCTCCCATGCCTTCTGGTCCTGAGTCCTCTGTCTGTGTGGAGCCAAGGCGGTTAGGCTTCTCACGCCTCTCGGTCGAGGAGAGAGCCTTTAGGAGGAGGGAGGGTCTGTGCCTATATTGCGGACACCACGGTCACATGTTAAAGTTTTGCCCGATTCGTCCGGCAAAGGGCCCGCACCCAAGATACTGTCAGGGGCAGATCTTGGGTGGTCTTTCTGCAGACCCAGAGATATGTGTGGGCAAACCCTTGGTGCCGATTATCCTCTCCTGGCCTGATTCATCCATTAAAACCCGGGCATTTCTTGATTCTGGGGCCGCAGGCTTGTTTATAGATTGTGCATTTGCATCAAAGCACTCTATACCCTTACAGTCTCGCAACTTTCCACTAGCCTTCGAAGCCATTGATGGCAGACCAATACAGCCAACCCACGTGACCCAAGAAACCGTGCCCATATCTCTGGCTGTAGGGGCTCTACATCATGAGACGATCCAATTCCAGGTCATTTCCTCTCCATATTACCAGGTTGTTTTGGGATACCCTTGGTTACAGAAGCATAACCCCACAATTGATTGGCGCAAAGCTGATATATTATCATGGTCCCAGCAATGCACATTTTCCTGTCTCCAGAAACCGGTCAAAGTTTTGGGCGCATGTTCTGCCTCTTCCTTACCCGCTGAGTACCAAGAATTCCAAGATGTATTCGACAAAGGTCAAGCCAGCGTTCTGCCACCACACCGTCCGTATGACTGTGGTATCGAACTCCAACCTGGTGCCAATCCTCCCCGGGGCCGGATATACCCACTGTCTGTAGCAGAGAATCGAGCCATGGAGGAGTATGTTACCGATGCACTGTCTAAAGGTTTTATTCGGAAGTCATCTTCTCCTGCCGGGGCCGGCTTTTTCTTTGTAAAAAAAAAAGATGGCGAGTTGAGACCCTGTATCGACTATAGGGGTCTCAATCGCATTACTATTAAGAATGCCTACCCGATTCCATTAATCACTGAGTTATTTGACCGCCTCAAGGGAGCAACGGTCTTCACCAAACTTGATCTGAGAGGGGCATATAATCTCGTCCGGATAAAAGAGGACCACGAATGGATAACCGCATTTAACACCAGGAGCGGCCATTACGAATACCTAGTAATGCCCTTTGGTCTTTGCAATGCTCCGGCGGTTTTCCAAGAATTTATAAATGACGTCCTGCGAGATATGCTGCAGCAATGTGTGGTGGTTTATCTTGATGATATTCTTATCCATTCCACATCTCTCGAGAACCATCACGCAGACGTTTCTCGTGTTCTACAGAGACTTAGAGAAATTAATCTGTTCTGCAAATTGGAAAAATGTGAGTTTAACTGCAAACAGGTCACATTCTTGGGATATGTTATCTCAGATGCTGGATTCTCTATGGATCCTGAGAAACTTTCGGCTGTACTAAAATGGCCTTGACCTACGGGTCTTCGCTCTATACAACGTTTTCTGGGCTTCGCCAATTATTATCGGAAGTTCATACGCAACTTTTCTTCCTTGGTTAAACCTCTCACAGACATGACCAGGAGAGATGCTGATCCACAGCATTGGTCACAAGAAGCCATTACTGCCTTTGAGTCTCTCAAAGTCGCCTTTGCTGCTGCTCCTATACTGGCACACCCTAACCCTGCCTTACCATTCATTCTTGAAGTCGATGCATCTGAGACAGGAGTAGGCGCCCTCCTGTCTCAACGTCCTAACCCTGAGAGCCCCAGGCATCCGTGCGGGTATTTCTCAAGGAAATTGAACCCGGTGGAATGCAATTACCAGATTGGTGATAGAGAACTTCTAGCCATAATTCTAGCTCTCAAAGAATGGAGGCACCTTCTTGAGGGTACTTCAGTGCCAATCCTCATCCTCACAGACCACAAGAATCTTACATATCTTTCCGAAGCTAAGCGGCTTTCCCCCCAGCAAGCTAGATGGGCTCTATTCCTATCAAGATTCAATTATGTGGTTTCTTACTTGCCCGGTACTAAAAACATTCGGGCTGATGCCTTGTCTCGACAGTTCTCCCCTCCATCTAGAGAGGAGATAACCCCTACTCCTGTGATTCCTCCGGACCATATACTGGCAACCATCCGTACTAACCTCACCTCACCCCTAGGCGAGGAGATTCTGGCTGCACAAAGTAATGCTCCTCCAGAGAAACCTTATGGCCGTTGTTTTGTACCTGTTAACCTCCGTACGAAACTATTGAGTACATACCACGACCCCAAAGCAGCTGGACATCCAGGCAAAAAACAGTTAATCTGGTCCGTCTCCCAGCAATTTTGGTGGCCTAGTCTCCGTTCGGATGTCACCGCTTTTGTAGCTGCCTGTCCTGTGTGCGCTCAAAATAAAACCCCACGACGCCCTCCAGTGGGTCTCCTGCAAACCATACCTAATGGTGAACGACCCTGGACCCACTTGTCCATGGATTTTATCGTAGATCTTCCGGTCTCCCGTGGCAATACAGTTGTTCTCATGGTTGTTGACCGATTCTCGAAGATGTCACATTGCATTCCCTTGAAAAAACTACCAACTTCCCAGGAACTTGCAACAATTTTTGCTCGGGAGGTCTTTCGTTTGCATGGGTTACCCAAAGTGATAGTCTCAGATAGGGGTAGCCAGTTCGTGTCCAGATTTTGGAGAGCTTTTTGTACGCAAATGGGAGTTCAGCTTTCCTTCTCCTCGGCCTACCACCTGCAATCCAATGGTGCAGCGGAACGAGCTAACCAAACACTGGAACAGTTTCTGCGTTGCTACATTTCTGACCACCAGAACAACTGGTCTGATCTGCTACCCTGGGTGGAGTTTGCCCACAATAGTGCGATTAATGCCTCCTCCCGGCTATCCCCATTCTTGGCAAACTATGGGTTTCAACCGTCCATGTTGCCTGATACGTTCTTGCCACAGGGGATACCGGCATTGGAGGAACATCTCAGGGAACTCCGTTCCACTTGGGTGCAGGTTCAGAATTCTTTGCAACGCGCAATGCAGAACTACAAACTCCAGGCCGACCGCAGACGCCTTCCTGCACCTACCTATCAGGTCGGAGAGAGGGTCTGGCTGTCTTCCCGCAACCTACGCCTCCGTGTTCCCTCACAAAAACTGGCACCCCGATACGTTGGGCCATTTCGTATACTTCGAAGGGTTAACCCTGTAGCTTACGCACTTGACCTTCCTGCTAACATGCGCATCTCAAATGTTTTCCATGTTTCCCTCTTGAAACCGTTGGTTTGTAATCGCTACACCACCTCAGTGCCACGTCCACGTCCTGTTCTGATTGACAATCATGAGGAATATGAAATACGCAGCATCATTGACTCATGGGTCTTCAGAGGACAGATCCAATACTTGGTGCACTGGAAAGGATACGGTCCAGAGGAACGCTCCTGGGTTCCAGCCTCTGATGTCCATGCACCATCCCTCCTTCGTTCCTATCACGCCCGCTTCCCCATGAAGCCCGGACCCACCAACAGAGATGGGGGGAGTCGTTGAGGGGGAAGTACTGTCAGGGTTTCTTTGCTGTTTTAAACAGCAACCCTTTTCTGTTTCAGTGATTGAGTTTTCAGCTGCAATTACTATGAGCTCCTTCTGCTTGTTGCCACGGTTACTCACCTGTGAGTAGTAATCAACCCTGCTGCTAATCAGTTCTGCCTATTTAAGCAGCTAAGCCCAGAACCTCCTTGCCCTTGCGTGGTTTCCTGTTTCCCAGAAGTCTCCTTGTTCCTGTGTTTCCTGTTTGTTCCTGGTTCCTGACTCCGGCCTTGTTCCTGACTCCGCTGCTCTCCGTGCTCCTGATCCCTGGCTTGTCTGACTTCCCGCTCTGGTGACTGACCCCTGCTTGATTCCTGGACTTTGTTATTTATTTGTTATTTATCAATAAAGGTGTGTTTGCATCTAGTTCCGTCTCTGTCTGGTTCCTGGTCCCTGACACTACCTTTAAGTCATCTGAAATAATTACTCCTAAATCCCTTTCCTCAGATCTAGAGGTTAGTAGGTATCAAATATCCTATACTCTGTCCTTGAAATGTACAGAGGCTTATGAATAATAATAAAGTGTTTATACAGGGAAGGTACATTCAGATATTCTCTAGTTTCCAAGTATATAATGGGGATGTTACTATTACTCAAGGTACTCATTTCATCTACCTCAGAGAGATAAAGAGTTGAGTCAACTCTGCCAGGAATTGAACCTGTGACCTCAAATAGTAAAACAGATTCTACTGAAGCTTGGAAAATATAACAATTCCATTACCCTACCCTCTATTACCATATTATTATTTTTACCATAACAATGTTTTTTATATTTTTACCTGTAGTTTACCACTGTAATGTTCTGTATGTGCATTTTTTTCATTGTTATTTGCGATGAATGTATTCCACCAACATTGAATTGAATTATTAATATTGTTGCTGATAGAATTTGCAATTTCATGTTCACTAACCACTACCCACCCAGTAAGTCTTCTTAGTTAATGGCATGCTTATCTCGCTGCTTGAGACCTTACTCACTTACCAGTGGTTGCAATTACACTCTAACTTTTTTTCAGGTAATATTTTCCCTGACACCTCATTTCAACTCTCCATTTTAACTATTAGACTGTAAGCTCACAGGCTATACAGCTAGGTACTTTGTATAAAAAAAATGCTGATATGACTAGAACTCAGCTCACGCTCTTTTCGTTTTGGTCTGTATATATTATACTGTCCTTTTTCCAACTGTACATCACTGCAGAATATTTTGATGCCTTTTAAATTATAGTAATATGAATAATTATAATAAATGCAGTGCATTGTGACTGATGTACTGTGTCTGTGCATAACCACGGAATTCTAAAATTACTTGCAGAGTTAAAATTTAGCATATGTGAGCAAAATATACAATAATAACGAAATGAATGATAACGCAATAAATAATACATTTGTCAATTACTAATTGCTCTCTGTATACTTGGGACAGGGTTTCATATTAGCTTTGCTGTTTAAGTTACTCTATGTAATTTCTCTGGGATTGTTGAAGCCTATTCATGTTTGAATTTGATGTGAGTGCATTGGTATTAGCTTTTTGAAGGGTTGGTTACTGGTCAACATGGAAGATATTTGAAACAAGGAATTTTCTTTTTTTTTAGATATTCAGTATAACACAAAGAAAAACATGTCATTAATCAGTCTTTCAAAAACTTTAAATCAATGAAAAGTTAAAAAATGTCTTGCTGACCTCCTTTTGAAATAAACTAAAACTAAAATAAAAAAGAGTCTTTCAATCTTGCACTCAAAATGTCTTTGGAGGATTTCAAGTCCACAGCTAATTATCTTTTAAAACGTATATCATTTATCCTCCTCATGCATGGAATTACAAAAAAAAATGCTTTTCAAGTACGTCAGTGTATAGACTTCCAAAAAATGTAAGAGCCAGGCAGGAAGCATTCAATGTGCTTAATATAATTATATTTTCTCTAAACTGAACCATAGCAAGCCAAGCCAGCATTAAGAAAATTATGAATCCACCCTTCATTACAAGTCACCCTTGGAGAATAAACTATATTTAAAAAAAAAATTAGGAAGGTAAAATATTTAAATATCGGACATCAAGCTAAAGCTACTTGAATGAAAAGACATATTTAACCATTGATGGTCAAAAATATATAAAAATACTGCATTAGATATTTAATCCTATATGTAGGGAAAATGAATCATGTTAGATCAAAGATGGTGACTGCGTGATAATTTATTTTAAGTAATTTCTTTGGAAATATGTAATTTCTTAATATTATTGGAGGAAACTGCCCTGGTGCATAGACTGAGGAGTATGAGACATTGATATGAGCAAAAATTGAAAAAAACTTTCAAAGTCATAACATTCATATATTGAATAGGTGGTTCTTGAGAGTATGGAGAAGCCCGTTAATACAGATTTGGATGAGTGTTTGTCTTGTATTTCACAGTGCTTTAACCTCTTAAGGACCAAACTTCTGGAATAAAAGGGAATCATGACATGTCACACATGTCATGTGTCCTTAAGGGGTTAACTTAACTGTTTCTATTTTGAGCATCTGTTTGTATATAAAAGTTGTTCAATTGGATACACAGATAGGATGATTGTGCACACTATGATTGATGGCTATTTTGGTATTGTTCAATGTTGATGGCAAACATGGAATTACAAAAAAAAATGTATACTTCTTGTGTCCTATACTCCACCTGTCAAAACTAAAAATGATTTTTTGTGTATATTTTTCACACTGAACTTCCCTTTGAAAAAAATTTCTAAAGGCCAACCTTTATGGATAGTAGTCTCTTTATTGCGATAATAGTCTGTTTAGTGGTTATGCCAGCCTCATATCCTGATCCAAGTTACCAGTGGCAATATGGTAGCACTCATGACTAATAACTAAGTTAACAAGTCATTTTTTGTCGATAAATTGTTCCTTCATTTAAAAAATACGTGAAAATTAATGAGATATGTTTCTAGTTTGGATTTTTTATAATTAGGGAAATCTTGGATTCAAACATTTGAACATATACAGGATTACTACTGAACTGTGAACTGCTGGGGATTCAGGAGGGAATTGCAGGTCAAGGTCTCATAAATATTTATGTAAGGCCCCCAGGATTTACACTACAATCCGATCAGACTGTGAACGGCTTGAGGTTGGTATACAGATTCCATGTGCACTAGGTCATTATAGACAACACATTATGGTCAACACATATATGGATAATGTATTTTACCATGCATAGAGGAATAAAGCAGGGCATCTACTACATCTACTACAATGGTTGAAAAGTTTATCAAATAGAGAATTTAAGGTTTGAGATGCTATTGGGGATTTTTTTTTTTTTTTAGTTTTTGTTCTCCTCTTCATAGATGTGGAATTGGCAATTGTTTGAACATAAAGTAAACCAATGAGATAACAGTCCAGCAAGTGAGTGAATAGATATAAAGTCATTTAGTTTGCCTCTGTCCTGGGAGATAATTGAATTACTTCTCAATTATCTCAAGGATAGAGGGACTGAAATTAGGATGCTTTGTGGGGATGTTTTACTTCTGTGTGTCTGAAATGTGATACATGTCTGTCTGTGTTACAGTCTTCCATCTGGTCCCCTAGGGGAGTGTCCACCAGGTGCGAGACCTGCATAAATACTGGGCAGGTAGCCCTGAATAAAACAGACCACTGCTTGACCCTCAACACGAAGCTCTGTCTCGTTCTTGGGGGGATTTACTGTATGCTGTTAAAGACTGATTGCCAGGAGTGTAAGCCGCTTGGGAGCTTTTCCTGTTCGTCTGCTAGCAGCTATTCGTGAGGTTCCAGTTCGGGAGTTTGGTGCATTCACTTGTATTCAATTCGGGAGTTTGGTGTTCTACAGTAGCTGCTTTTATATCTGAAAGGGGAATATCGCCTAAACAGATTTTAACCCCTTGTCTGCTGAAACGGTCCGTTACAGAAGTAGTCTCTATCATAACACCCTGGGAAGGGGAGAGGGGTACAGGAAAAAAAGGGGGGAGCTGGAGTTAGTTGGACCATAACTACGGTACAATCTGTATAAACATGAATTTAAATATAATTATTAATACACCCCAAATTACATTCCAGGCAGACTACCCAAATCGCCACTATAGAGCTGCAGTGTTACTTGGTGTTAAGGTGTTCTTTAGCATAACAATCTACCCATGGTTGCTAAGCGCTCATAAATGAGGTGTACTTCCCTGGTGTTTCTACAGCCATTCACTCATACGTATAGAGTAACTGAATTTTATCTCTAGAAGTTGGGATCTAGACGGGCATATGCCTTGTTTCCAGTGTAAGGCGATCAGGCTACGGGTCGCTAATATGATTAAAGCTCCCATTTGCTTGGGGCCTTTAGATAGTTTGCTTGGGAGAAGTAGGAATAGGCAAGCAGATGTAGTCATTTTGATATCTGTTAGCCCCCGAGAGGTTAGAATATGTGCCACTAACAAAGGGATTATGTTTAGGCAACTCCACCAAATGTGTGTCATGTTACCATCCGCATGGTTACAACGCCAGCAGTTCTTTGGCGTTGTGGGGTACATCTTATGCAATTTCTGTGGCATTAAATACCATATGTAAAGGGGTTTCCTATGTGCAGACGATTTGGAATAATAATAATAATAAGGTTATAATAAAAACTGTAGTGGTGGTTTTTAAATGAATGGAACACTCACATTTAAAGGAGCCTGTATATAAGAACACTGGCTATCCTTTAAATGTGAGTGTTCCATTCATTTAAAAACCACCACTACAGTTTTTATTATAACCTTATTATTATTCCAAACCGTCTGATCTATATTGTACCTTTTTATGTTTTCAACATGTACCGTATATTCTATGATTGAATGAGAAACCATTTGGTAAGCTATACATGTCAAAGCGCTCCACTTGCTGGTATACGTTGTTTGTCACTTACACCACATCATAACTTCAATTCTGTCCTGTGGAATAGAGGATACTTCCACATAAGTGTATCGAGCTGATTATAAACCACTGTATTTATTTAAAAATACTTTGTTGTACACACTCCTCTGTAAAAAGAGGTACTCTTTTGCGTTTCCTATGTGCCTCTACATGAGAGTAACATTTTGTAAGACCTTTCAGCGCATTAATCGCTGATAGCCATTCACTGGGAGACAAGATACATTCAGTTTCTCATTGCCATTGATTAGGAAAGTGAAGGGGTGGGTCCTAACTCTAATCATTTGCCTTGCTTCCTTGAGCTTCTGGCAAAAATATCTCTAATGAGACAGAAAGGGGTATTTTTTTATATACATCCCTACATGCTTATTAACCCTGAATAGGGAACCCATGGGGTGGGCAGCAGCATTGCAACAAAGCTGTGTGATACAAAAGTGAATACAAATACAAAGAAAATAGTCCTGCGCTCAAACTCCCATTACTCCTGGGCGGTAGCAATGACCATAGTACACATCAGCCAAAATGCATATAGTAAAAACCAAAGAAAAAAGTTACCTGCGCTCTTTCCACATTAGAGATATTTTTGCCAGAAGCTCAAGGAAGTAAGGCAAATGGTTAGGACCCACCTAAGAGGTCTGCCTTGACGTGGCAGATGGGCATACCCTTTCATGGCCATTGGAGTTAACTAAAAACCTTCATTTGTTAAAAAAAAAAATAGGGATGTTGGTTTTTACGGGAGATAGGGAGATAGGGAGAGAATTCAAGAGACTCTCTAGTGCCTGGAAAACAAATCTATTCTCCTGGCACCGCAGAATCCTGCAGTGTCCCCCTCCCTTCCACCCCCCATCCCATGTTGCTGAAGGGGTCAAAAACCCTTCAGTGACTTACCTGAATTCAGTGCCGATGTCCCTCGGCGCTGGTCAGGCTCCGCAATGGCCGCGCGCTCATTAGACCTCCCCATAGGAAAGCATTATTCAATGCTATGGGGATTCCGACGATGCTCGAGGTCCTCATGCATAGCGTGAGTATGTCCAGTGTCATTTAAAACACTTTCTGTGTTTTAAGAAGCCGGATGTCCCTCTAGTGGCTGTCTAATAGACAGCCAATAGAGGAGGACTTAACGCTACAAGGTAATTATTGCAGTTTATAAAAACTGCAATTATTCCACTTGCACGGTTAAGGGTGATGGGAGTTGGCACCCAGACCACTCCAATGGGCAGAAGTGGTCTGGGTGCCTGGAGTGTCCCTTTAATTTATAAAGAACTCAGACATAAAACTTTAGTTTTGATTTTAAAATATATAACACTGTAAACTCCCTACTATTCTTTTATTTCCTGATCATTAAAGATTATATTGGTACTTAGTTGCTGAAGGCATTAAAAGTATGTTATCTGTGGTAAATACTTTATACTCACTCATAACAAAGAGCATAAACAAAGAATTAATATCCCAGACAATATTTGTATGCAACGGACGAAAGCATTTCCCTAATGCAAATTGCTCTAGCAAAATCATCTCTGCTCACTCTATGAATATTATATTGTGTCCTCTTTGATATTTATATATTTAGAAGTTAGAATGTGCATCTTTATTTAAACTTTTAAACTTAGAACACCAGTTTCCATACACAAAATTAACATTCCGCTAGTCTTTTCTAGATCACCATTAATGTTTGGTTTGTTTTTATCCCATCTCAGCTGGATAGCTTAGAAAATAGCTTAGAACAAGAAATGATTTACTTAAAATAAGTAATCCTATGCAGATTTATTCTGTAGTTGAAACACCCCATAAGTAATGTAGGAAGCAAAGGGTAATAAAATATTTTAAATACATGAGTCTATATTGTTTGTTGCCAATGTAGGACTCACCTAAGAGGTTTGCCTTGATGTGGCAGGTGAGCTTACACTTCAATTACCATTGGCATGATACCAAAAAACCTCCAGTTGTTTAGATGTGCATAGGGATGTGCATAGGGATGTGCATAGGGATTTTGGACAGTGTGCAGGTAACTCTTTTCTATATTGCTTCCAGCTATAATGAAATTTTTGACAATGGCCTTTTGACCCAGATTAAAAGTGAGATCTTATTAATGTGAATCGACTTGTTGTACTAACTAATTTACTTACTAATCATTCCATTTGGTAGAAAAATACTACTTCCCAAGACTGCGGTAGATGTGATTTATATTCATTAAGAATATAATAATACATAGTATAATATTCTATCCAATTTCACAAAAATCAACTGTTTAAAAGTTCACCGTACAAATTATTTTACCGTTTTATTGATAATATTTTAAAAGAGTACAAAGTAAATTCCAGAGACCAAATACAGGAACAAGAAAAAGGACCCATACCAGTGTCAGGTGTTTTTTGTCAGACATTTTGTGATATTTAAAAGTTAAAAGAGGTCAACGCTAATAATAATGAAAGATGAGTAGGCAGCGGCCTAGCAGAGGGTAACCCTCTAGCATAAAAGTAGGAAACAACAACAACAGTAGTGCAAGGCTGCGCCAAAGTATATTAAGATGGACTACGGGTAATAAAACAAGTATATAGATAAAACATATATAGATAAAGCATATATATGAAATTAGTGCATATACATAAGTCCAAGATAGTTTAAAATTGCACTCTGGCGATATGTGTCTTTTAAGGTGCTTTTGGTGGTGGGGTGTCCTCACTGTTTATAGTAGTCCAATTATTCTCGTGATATGGAAGACACAAAATAAAAGACCGATCATATGGACATTGCTCGCTTCCCTTACACACTGCCACCAATGATTATAACAGTCACGTGACTCGCGCACGAAATGACTACATTTCCCGGCATGCCTTGCACCCTCACTACACGCGAGTCACGTGACCTGCTTAATTTAAGTATTGTAAAGTATCCACACCTCCTTTTTAAGTTGTTTTAACTACTTATAACTCTGTGAAATGTCACCATTAATATGAACCTTCTTATTTTCATTTTTATTACATGTAATGTATGACTTATTTCTATTGGCTATTCACTAAATGACGTTTTTTTGGCACCATTTTTTAATCTGTTATGTACCTATATATACCTCTATCAGCCAGGTTGTTCATTTTATCCCGTTTTGAAAAAGCCCTAGTGGCGAAATGCGTAAATGGTTTTATTATTTGTGTATTTTATATAATAAAAGGTTTTTTGGTTACTATTTGTGCCAACTATCTTTTTATACACAATTTCTATTTTTACCTGGCTTTTTATCGATTTTATTGCATGCTTACAAGCTTATCCCGAAGTGGGGATTATACCACTAACGCTGTTATCATAGTGCAGTTGGTCTGCACTATACTTGTAAGTACATTTTCATTTCTTAAAAATTTTATATATTGTCAAACAGAGAGCACTATAAGCTGTTTTTTATATACCCCTTTCCTGAGAGTTGGACATCCTTCCCTCCAGAAGAAAACCACCCATATATCCCATAAGCGGGGATCATACCGCTGTACGCCTGTTATCCCTGAGCTGGCTATAGCTCTCCTAAATGTGAGTTTAACCCCTTAAGGACCAAACTTCAGGAATAAAAGGGAATCATGACGTGTCACACACGTCATGTGTCCTTAAGGGGTTAATATATATATATATATCTTTCTTCTCACATATATTGACCCACACAGTCTATACGATCAGTCTTTTATTTTGTGTCTTCCATATCACGAGAATAATTGGACTACTATAAACAGTGAGGACACCCCACCACCAAAAGCACCTTAAAAGACACATATCGCCAGAGTGCAATTTTACACTATCTTGGACTTATGTATATGCACTAATTTCATATATATGCTTTATCTATATATGTTTTATCTATATACTTGTTTTATTACCCATAGTCCATATTAATATACTTTGGCGCAGCCTTGCACTACTGTTGTTGTTGTTTCCTAATTTTGTGATATTTACTTAGCAGATGTGACTCCCTCTTGTAACTAATTGGAATGTGGCTGGAAGAAACCAAAGTATTTGGAAGCGAGGGTTAAAAAAGCCCACATAAAAATATACACCTATATATATATATATATATATGCTAACTATATAATTATATTAATTATATACAAATAGTACCTATGTTAATAATATTTGAATATATTCATAGAAAAAAACTAATGTCAAAATTAATCAAAATTAATATTAGCTGAATTATTATTATTATTATTATTATTATTATTATTATTTTATTTATATAGCGCCATCATATTCCATAGCGCTGTACAATGGGTGGACTAATAGACATGTAATTGTTACCAGACAACTGGACATACAGGGACAGAGAGGTGGAGGGTCCTGCTCAATGAGCTTACATTCTAGAGGGAGTGGGGTATAGTGACACAAACGGTAAAAGTAGGGGTATGAAGTAGATTGTTGGAAAAGTATTCACCGAGGGCTTAGTAGGTAATTTTGACAGTTGCAGGAGAGGAGTCATGGGGGGTGGGGGATAAAAACCTTCTAACAGTTTAATTGATATGCTTTCTTGAATAAGTGAGTTTTCAATGATTTTTTTGAATGAGTGGAGACTGGATGAAATTCTTACGGAGAAGGCACGGGAGGTCCACAGAGGAGGTGCAGCCCATGAGAAATCTTGGAGGTGAGCATTAGAGGTGCGAGTACGGACAGAGGATATAAGTATGTCTTTGGCAGAGCGTAGGGACCTTGACGGGACATACTTGTGTATTAGGGAGGATAGGTAGGTTGGAGCAGCATTATGTAGGGACTTGTAAACAAGCACCAGCATTTTACATTGAGCCCTATAGCTAACTGGAAGCCAATGCAGGGACTGACAGAGTGGGGAGGCATGGGAGGTGCGAGCGGACAGGAAAATGAGCCTCATTATAGATTGCAGCGGTGCAATCTGGGAACACGTAAAACCACTGAGAAGGGGATTGCAATAGTCAATGCGAGAGAAAACAACAGCATGGATCAGCACCTCAGCATCCGGGGTTAAATAGGGGCGGTTGTGCGCTATGTTTTTGAGATGGAAGCGACATGATTTGGTGATTGATTGGACATGAGGGGGGAAGGAGAGGTTGTAGTCAAAAAGAACACCTAGGTAGCAAGTCTGCGAGGTAGAGGGGATGGTAGCGCCACTGACTTGGAGGGAGACAGACACGGGAGTAGTAACACTTGAGGGAGGAAAGACCAGAAGTTCTGTTTTGGACAGGTTGAGTTTAAGGAATTGAGCAGCCATCCAGTTGGAAATCGCAGAGAGGCAGTCAGAGACACGAGTCAAGATGGGCGGAGAGAGATCAGGAGTGGACAGGTAGATTTGCGTGTCATCTGCATAGAAATTATAATGGAAGCCAAAGGAGCTAATGAGTATGCCGAGGGAGGCGGTATAGATAGAGAACATGTGTGCTAAGGACATGTATATTTCACATGTTGTCACATATTACTATTACATATGCATTAGCTTCATACCATAAGACAGTGTAACTGAGAAAACAAGACACAGATGGAATTATCAATAATAGATGTTCCCTAATTCATTAATTTTATTTTTCAAATGAAATGAGATTTCTACAAAACACCATTGTAAGCGTGAGTTGAACCAAAGTCCAGATGCTTCAAAAATATACTTTATGACATGAAAAGGAGACTGATGAGGTACCTATAAAGATAAGACAATGTGATGTCTTAAAAACATCCAATATACACAAAAAATTAAGAAAAAAATCTTGATTCCTAATATGCAAACATGTTTAGATGTAAAAGATAAGTGAATACTTTAAAAAAAAAAAAAACCTCTATCCTGCCCCCATACAAGGGGTTAGAGCATTCTCCTATACCTTACAAGCAACTAAAATAAATATAAGCTCCAAATACATGTTCCTGTGTTTCAAGCTGTCAAAAAAGAATCAGGTTTCAGGGGTTTATTACCTTAATGAACTGTCAAAAGACCAAAGAATTAAAGAGTAACAGAAGCTCAATTAGGAAACATAAAATTCCGTAATATAACTCTCATAATCAAATCTTAGAATTTTTTATGGGTGCAACTAGTATTCCAGGTTATGTCACTAACTAAAAAATACAACCTAGTGAAACCTATCAATTAAGGAGCCTGAAGGTACAGAGTGGAAATTTAAGATTATTAGGAAAAAATAGGGTAGACCAATGACCTCTAATGAATACCTCACCATATTCTTTAGACTAGTATACAAAAGCATACACCTTTAAGATGATAGTTGTACATATATATAATTCAAAAAATAATAGTCTATTGGAGGTCATCAGAGAGAAAAGGGTTAACCAATATATACTTCAGTATACTCCATACTATAGTATGCCCATACATGCCTTACAGGTAATAAACTTACAGATATATCAGAAATGTCTCTACTTACTATATGTCTCTACTTATAGTACGTCTACATATACCATTAACAAAAATATATATAAAAACCCTAAATACACCATTATACTCTAAAAGGTAGTATGCCTACAGAAAGACATAGCATGTGTCTACAATAGAAATATTATTATTATTATTATTATTATTATTATTATTATTATTTTTATGCTCCTTAGTGACTAATTGGAACCCTGTTAGTGAACTAATTGGCTCTAAAGACAAGTAAATCAATAACCTAACTGGCCTTGTAATGACACAAACAGGACTGCACACTATGACTACTTTGACATACACTGTCTACTTATAACCATTAGAACAGATATGAGGGCATAAAGGCCAGGGTTAAAAAAAAATGACAGTTAACCCCTTAAGGTCTGAGCCAAATGTACACGTTTTGATCAAAATAAAACGTAAACAAAACTTGGAATTTGACTATATGTCTGTTCAAGTGGAATTCACCTCTTTCATATTAAGTGCACGCACACTTATTATATATCATTTTGTTCAGGAAAAATAGGGCTTTCATTTAACATCAAATTTTTAGCTATGAAACATAATTTATTATGAATAAAATATAAAACAAATGTGAGAAATTAAGAAAGTTATTTTTTTAGTTCTGCATGACATTTTAACTGTGAATGTCATAATACTGTTTGCTTTCACTGCAATATAAAACACATATTTGTATTCAGCGATGTCTCACGTGTAAAACAGTACCCCCTATGTACAGGTTTTATGGTGGTTTGGGAAGTTACATGGTCAAACATAGCATATTACATTTTTCCGTTTTTTCACATTGAAATTTGCCAGATTGGTTACGTTGCCCTTGAGACTGTATGGTAGCCCAGGAATGAGAATTACCCTCATGATGGCATACCATTTGCAATAGTAGAGAACCCACATGTGTATGTCCAGTCTTTTTTAGTAGGCACTTAGTCACAAACACTGGCCAAAGTTAGCATTAATATATGTTTGTGTGTGAAAAATGCAAAAAACTAATTTGAACTCTAATTTTGGCCAGTGTTTGTGACTAAGTGGCTACTAAAAAGACTGGACATACCCCATTTGCAATACCTTGGGTTGTCTACTTTTGCAAATGGTATGCCATCATGGGGGTACTTCTCATTCCTGGGCTACCATTCGGTCTCAAAGGCAACGTAACCAATCTGGTGAATATCAATGTGAAAAAACTGAAACACAAGCCTTATATTTGACTCTGTAACTTTTTAAAACACCATAAAACCTGTACACGAGGGGTACTGTTATACTCAGGAGACTTCTCTGAACACAAATATTAGTAGGGATGCACCGAAATTTCGGCTGACAAAATTTTGGGCCGAAAATGGGCCTATCCCGTTTTGGCCGAAAAACTGGTCAAATTTGCCGAAATAAAAAAATACTTTTTTTTAGTGCATAGTTTAACAGACATGCTTGCATTAACAATTCAGATGATTATATATCACAATGAAAGATAGTAATGATAACATGCAAAGTCAAGAATACTGCACTTGGGACAGGGGGGGGGGGGAAGAACACTATGGGACAGGGGAGGGGGAGAACACAATGGGACAGGGTAGGGGGGAGAACACTATGAGACAGGGAGCGGGGGGAAACAGTATGGGACAGGGGAGTGGGGAAAGAACACTATGGGACAGGGGAGGGGGTCACTATGGGACTGGGGAGGAGGGAGGAAAGAACACTAAAAAAGAGGGAGGGGAGAGTAACATTAAGCGGGGGGGACCACTAAAAGAGAAGGGACAAGGGAAGTTTATCATATTAAATTAATTACATTCATTAAAAAGTCCAATATTAATACAAAGTTTGGAAAAAAACTTTTTTTAAATCATTTGAGGAAAAAAGTAATTTTCGGTTACGGTTTTCGGCCAAGGGCATTTTAATTTCGGTGCCTCCCTAAATATTAGTGTTTCAAAACCATAAAACGTATCACAACAATTATATTGTCAGTGTAAATGCTGTTTGTGTGTTAAAAATGCAAAAAAATTCACTTGATATCATCATAGTAATACATTTTACTGTTTTGAAACACTAATATTTGTGTTCAGCGAAGTATCCCAAGTAAAACAGTACCCCCATGTACAGGGTTTTTGGTGTCTTGCAAAGTTACAGGATTAAATATAGTGCCTGCAAATTAAATTATCTGGATTTTCTGCCTGGGTTATCAGGCAGGTCCCGAAAATTGTAATTAATAAAATGACTTAATAATGTACAAATATTACATAAATATATACGTAGAATTAAAAAAAATATATATATGCATATATTTACATACAATCACATGGCCCAGGGGGGCCGGATCAGACGCAGGGGGACTGCCTGGGATGCCATGCAAGTTTGCTCCCATTGCGATTGCTGGCAGGGGATCACCAGCGAGCAGGTAAGTCCCCTGGCATTTAGAGCAGGCCCGCCGTCCTTAACGAGTTAAAAAGTACTTATTGTCTGGTATGGATCCTTTTTCTTGTTCCTGTATTTGGTCTCAGATTACTGTATTTGGATTTAAGGCTTCAATTACCCTTCGTCTGCACTTCTTTTGCTAAATTCCAAGAGACATGACTCAAAATATGTTGCATTAAATATAGAAAGAGCGATGCAACTCATAAAACCATTCGGTCTATAAAACTGAAATAGCAGTAGATTAGTTCAGGCTAATGAAAGGCAGGGGCAGCATTAGTATTTAGTAACGAAGAATGCTTTCTATTCATGAAACTACCTTTAATGCTATTTTATTGTTGTCTGTACAAACAGCACATTATCCCTCTCACAAGACAGATCTAAAACAAAATAAATACATAAACAAAAGATTGCATTCATTCTGGGTAGTGATGCAATAAAAGACATTATATTATTTGTAAAAGTTCACAAAACATTCTATACACATATCTATCATATCTATCTTTTGAGAATAATCGTATTGTAATAGTCCTCCCTTTATTGAATGCTTTTGAAATGTTGGAAAACATGATAGACAATTACAAATGTCTCAAAGAATTTTAAAAGTTTAAGAGGTTAATATTTTGTCTAAACATTTTTTTTAGCTAGAAAAAGCAGATAGCTTGAATTTGGAGAGGAGTACTCTAAGCAGGAAATGCATTGGTCCCTGCGCATACTAGCAGAATAAAGTTATCCATATTTTCTGATCCTAATAAAAATACTCCCAGGCCAGGGGTGTCCTATAGCCCCTAGCCATTTTCAATTCCTTTCCTATCATTTTCTATACCTATTAACTTAAATAAATAAATAAATAAGTAACATTTACATGAAATGTAATATCTAAATGTACTCGTCAAGGTCTCCATTAAAGATTTTTAATTTTTTTTCAACCATTAAAGGGTTAATTTTGTTTATGCAGGCTTAGTCACACCTCCCTGCATGTGAGCTACACAGTCTCCCTACATATTTCCTGTAAAAAGAGATCTAATGAGAGATCTTCATTGGACAATGTATTAAAATTTTGAATTTAGGAGGTCCAGTCAAAAAGGTAGTGTTTGCCACCTTAAAGGCCTAAAGGCTTCAGAGTTAAGAGCCTATATCCTAAAAAAAAGGCTCTCATATATGTGAGTCTGATTTTATTTACTTCACTGTGTGTTCTGAACCATTATTATATGATATCACAGTGTTGTTGTTGTTTTTTTGTTTCTTTTGCATATTTAACCCCTATCAAAATTGAGGGGCACGTGTTTTAACTATTTTAGGTCCCGAGAATTGTAATTAATAAAATGACTTAATAATGTACAAATATTACATAAATACTTTGCATTTTTTGAGAAATGGCATATCACCTAAATGTTGACTCATGGTTTTTCTGTATTTTCTGTCATATAGTGGGTTTATTGGAGTACCCACAAAATCTATTTTCAGCTGCTAATATTTCACATTCGCTTAGTAGGCATCATTGTTCCTCACTGTAAGTTTAGCTGATGTCTATTAAAATGTGTTGAATATTTTAGTTGTTTCTGATTAAAGAAAAGTATGCAGGACTTTGATAATTATTTTTATCAAATGTATAATAGCCTAGAGAAATGACCTCTTATAACGTACTTGATTATATTGATAGTCTTTTCGTGAAATGATATGCCAGAATAAACATCTCAGGGATAAGCATCTTAGTAACTCTCAAAGGTTATGCTCTAATGCAAAACACATATTTTACATCTATTACCGAAAAGATAATAAGGTTTTGCGGTACATGGTAGATCTGTGTGTCATTCTGGTGTCCATATTTATGTCTCCCCTCACTCCTGCATTGATTCTGTCAATGGCAACCACCTCTTTCCATACTTACAACTTTATGGCATCATTTTGGACATTGAATGCACATATTTGACAAGGGTATGGAGCATTCAGTGTCCAAAGGAATTGGGTTACTGGAATGGTGCAGACAAACCACAGGGTTCATAGCTCTATATAAGGCAACCTTGCATTCTAAGCTTTGCCCTTTAATGGTTTCTCTTGTGTTGACCCAAGAGAGTGTTTGTTTATACCTGGTATTTTGACTTTGGCTGTCAATAACTATTCTCCTCTCTGCAATCCTTGAACTTGACTTGTCTCTTCATTATTGTTACCATCTGTTGTCCTCGACCTTAACTAGTTGCTGAAAATTCTCTAACCTGTTACTATTCTGTAGCGTTAAGCCCAGCCAACTGTAAGGTCTGGAATATGACTCTGTCTAGTCCTATTTCTACCTTAGCTAGATGTAACTTGCAAGTTGTGTCTGGTAATATGGGGACAGAGGGACAGCTGCATGATTTTGGACAACGCTGTATCACAGGTAAGTTTCTAGCTGTAGAAACTGTAAGGATTAAAGGAGATGTTATTAAGTAGCTTCATCATTACTATGCTTTGCCATTAAACATGAATTTGTAGAATTTCAGAAAAAAACTTAAAGTTTATAAAGAACAGAATTATTATTTTTGTTCCTGAAAATCTGGTCAGAACTAAAGTAAGGCTGAGACAGAAATAATAATTTCAGTTTTGAAACTGAATTACTGTGATATTAATTGCACGGTCTCTATTGATTAGGTTCCACTCTGGAACACATTAACACACTTGTGAAATTTTAATTGAATTATCAGGCATATCACGTTTCTCCTAGAAACTAGCACATTCTTTATACAATTCCCTCTGCATGATTATTAGTTATAAATGTATTTTTTATTTAGTGGGTTTCTTCAGTTCAAATGGTCTTTGCCTAGTATTTGTGGGTCTATACCACATTTTTTGATGATTCTTCTTGAATCATTGTTATCTCCTAAAGTAGAATAAGCTCAAATTACAATGCATATTCTTTTATTTTTATTCGTGTAAGTTAGTGTGTGTATCTGGTAGCTTCTATGTGCTTCTATGCATTTATGTGTTTCTTACAGTGTACAGTTGTAAACAAAATTATTCAACCCCCACTGAAAATCAGATTTATTGACTTTTAGCTGCTTGCAATTAACAAATCAATCAAAACCAATTTAAATAGCAAAACACAATGAATGCTTCAAGTGGTTTCCCCAAATTTAATTGAAATATATATATATATATATATATATATAACAGTGTATAAATGCACGTGCATGAGCACTAACTCTCCCGGTCTTGCCTGGGTGCAAATCACTTATGCCAAAATATAAGTATCAAGGAAGGTGTTGAGAAAAGTTCCATAGAAGACTGAAATGTCGACACATTCTCTGGTGTATAATTGCACAATAAAACTTCAAGATCTATTTACAAAGTCCTGTGAGTGCACCTTCCCTGATATTTATAGTAGTATATATACAGTATCTCACAAAAGTGAACACTGAAGAAATGGCACTGTGCTACAATGTAAAGTAGTAAGCGTACAGCCTGTATAACAGTGTAAATTTGCTGCCCCCTTAAAATAACTCAACACACAGCCATTAATGTCTAAACCATTGGCAACAAAGTGAGAACACCCCTAAGTGGAAATGTCCAAATTGGGCCCACAGTGGCATTCTGAATCTCCACCCCTTCAACCTCTGCAGCAATGCTGGCAGCACTCATACGTCTATTTCCCAAAGACAACCTCTGGATATGACGCTGAGTACATGCACTCAACTTCTTTGGTCGACCATGGTGATGCCTGTTATGAATTAAACCTGTTCTGTGAAACCAGTGTATGGTCTTGCCCACCGTGCTGCAGCTCACTTTCAGGGTCTTGGCAATCTTCTTATAGCCTAGGCCATCTTTAAGTAGAGCAACAATTCTTTTTTTTCAGATCCTTAGAGAGTGCTTTGCTATGAGGTGCCATGTTGAACTTCAAGTGACCAGTATGAAAGAGTGTGAGAGCGATAACACCAAATTCAACACACCTGCTCCCCATTCACACATGAGACCTTGTAACACTAATGAGTCACATGACACCAGGGAGGGAAAATGGCTAATTGGGCCCTATTTCGAAATTTCCACTTAGGGGTGTACTCACTTCTGTTGCCAACGGTTTAGACATTAATGGCTGTGTGTTGAGTTATTTTCAGGGGACAGCAAATTTACACTGCTATACAGGCTGTACACTTACTATTTTACATTGTAGCACAGTGTAATTTCTTCAGTGTTGTCACATGAAATGATATAATAAAATATTTACAAAAATGTGAGGGGTGTACTCACTTTTGTAAGATACTGTATATATAGTACATATATAAAATATATATCCTAACCAAGAACTTTCATCAGAACAAGAAAAAAATAATATATATATTATATATAAAAATATATTGTTGCACAACTGCATGCTTCCTCGCATCAATCTGGACCATATCCAGATCTCATGGCTCCGGACTGCAGATAGACATACTGTAGGGTTCTGCGAAAGTGGAGGAGTGGGCAGACGCCTGAGTGCCATGCCTGCTTCTACATACCTGAATGAAAGGTTCACCGGAGTGATTTTCCACAGCATGGCTTCCATGGGCAGAGGGCATTGTTGCCTCCAACAGCAGGACTGCTGTACAGGGAACCAGTGTCCGGACATGGACAGATCTCGGGGAGCAACCTACTGGGGTGTGAGGGGGCCAGGAACCCATGTGGCATCCTGATCAGCCAAACTGGACTTCAGTTCTGTAGATTATATATATATTTAAAATATGTATTTCTTAATTTTAAAAATATAGGTCATCCTACATGGGGGCATCTTATACATGGAAACATGCGGTATACACACATATATATATTACGTTAATATTTTTTTTTTTCCACAACAGCTGCAATGCCAGAGGCAGTTTTTTTTTCCTGCCATGTAATGCAATGCACCCATCACTTCTTACAATCCTAGGTATTAGCAGTACTGGTTATTGTAGTTGGAGTATATCTTTAAGTTAATAATACTTTAGTAATTACCTTGCCCATTGATTTGTTCCTCATCCTCTTTATATCTTCCTTAAGCCATCTTATCAGTTCAGTGGGTAAATCATTATGATGATAAAATGCAATCTATTGCAATCTATTCCTGCTTTGCCTCTTAATTGCAGGTCAATTCTACTCCAGAAGAAAACATTACTTACTAGTTAGGTTTTCCTGAGAATATTATATTGTCCGAAAATAATTCATGCTTGCAAATGGTAAGTGAAATCAACTCTGCAGAAGAACTAAATATTCTACTTCCTGGTCCCTTCTCCTGACAGGTGCATAGTCGCCATATTGGCAGGGGAGGGATCTATGAACCTAAACCCAAACCCACCCAAAAAGACACCGACACTCTTATGTATGGGTCAAAAATGTCAACAGCTTTAATAATAATAATAAAGATAATAATAACTGATCATGTACAAATATATAAAGGTAATTACCCGCAACCCCCCCCCCCCCCAATATTATACCATCTCCCCCATATTTAAATCAAAGGCAATGACCCACAACATAACAGAAATTCACAATATATAACAACCACATAAATAAAAACATGTAAAGTCCTAACATTCTTTTGTTAACACCTGGTAGCGGTATAAGCAGATACTCCTACACCACCCAGGTTCTGAGCCACAGACGGACTCGAAACCTACCAAAACTTGTACGTACAGTGTACTCTTTTAACCATTAAACTAATAGCCCTTACTCCCATATTAACTAAGACCTGATTTGCCCTTAAACTTTCTTACCCCACCCTGCCGTTGTGACCAAGCTGGAAAAAAACCTACATAAGGGATGGAAGGAAGGACCAACTCAGCAAGGTAAGGGATTAGAATGAAGGATCACAAAATGGCCAACCATTTATATCGGCCAACCCCCAAACACTAGCCTACCAATCCTAATATTGCTCCCGCCTCCAAGCCCTGTCATGGCCCTATTCCCTAAGCTGCACTATCTCCATGGGATTCATTTCTATTCTCTTTTTCCATTGCTTTCAAATTATTCTCTCTTTTTATTGCACATTTTCTTTTTTTTTTATCTATTGTTTGTCATAATTTCATGTATTTTTGCAAAGATTTGTCACTCACCCAAACAGCAACTGATGATAATTCAGTCTTTTCATATTTAATTAAATGCACCATACAGTATAGATATCCAGGAGCTAAGTCAATATGAAAGATAAATATACAAATAAATCACTCAGATATAAAGTATAAATATAAAATCCAAAGATGTACATAAAAAGATGAAAATGTTAATAAAATAGATTAGTACTGTGGGATAGTAGAATTGAAAAGCCCTAATTGGGGTACTTTGACATATAATGCTCAGTCCAAATATATCACCAAGTCCAAAGTAACAATGCACTCCAAAATCTTAAATAGATCTTGTGCGAATCCACATTAGATTGCAAATAGTACAGATAGAAATTATAGCATAAGGAACCCTTACCCTGCTTGCGAAAACAACGAAGGGTTGGTGGTACTTATGATTTAATATACTTTTATGAATAAAAGATAAAGCACTAGTCCAGATATATAGACCAGAGCAAAATTAGTATGGGGAACTAATTGCTCAGAACTAGAACCAGTGATACTATTACAGTTCTGGAGAGATAGTCACTCAAAATAGTCACTTAGTGGATAAAAAATAGATTTATTGATATAGTAAAAATAAATACTTACAAAGATTAAAACGTAAAAAAATAGCGGTAGAAAACTGAGGTAGGTAGATAGTCCAAAATATAACAAGTGAAACAAAAACAAATAGACCTGTAGTCCACACCCTGATGGATAGGGATTGTGTGCGTGGTTGTCCTCCTCTGAATCCTGGTAGCCGGTGAGGACGGAGTGGGAATAACCGTATGCTCCACCTCCGACCTCACATCGAGGAGTGAGCTGTGGTCACGTAGGAGGATGCAGATGCCGGGTCCCGGTTATTGGACTGACAGGAATGCTAGTTGGTATACGGGCACTCTAATGTGGATTCGCACTAGACCTATTTAAGATTTTGGAGTGCATTGTTACTTTGGACTTGCTGATATATTTGGACTGCTTATATATTTGGACTGAGCATTATATGTCAAAGTACCCCAATTAGGGCTATTCAATTCTACTATCCCACAGTACTAATCTATTTTATTAACATTTTCATCTTTTATGTACATCTTTGGATTTTATATTTTTACTTTATATCCAAGTGATTTATTTGTATATTTATCTTTCATATTGACTTAGCTCCTGGATATCTATACTGTATGGTGCATTTTATTTACTGTTTATAGGATTTGGTGATATCCTTTTTTCCTGTTTTTGAGCTAATACACACATTGTTCTGATTCCCTCTATACCCTCTGTTATATTCACAGTTTGTGGATACCAGAATTCTGTATTTTCATATTTAATGTTAAATAATGTTTTTAAATACAAATCTTTATAAGTGGAATAAAACATGATGTGACACAAAAATACTAAATAATTGAATGCAAGTCTTAACACTCTTTATAAACCTTACAAAATAATGTTTTTGCAAATAAGCAATTTCTTCACTTTTCTATTTGAGTATAGCATACTGCACAGTGCTGTCTTACATCTTAAGGCTGAAAGGTGAAAATTACATTTAAATGTTGTATTTCTAAACCAATGTGTTGTCTAGATTTAGTTGTGGGAAAAAGATATCCATATAAAAACAAGTTAAATGCATGCAGGTAGAGCAGGAGAAAGGCAGAGCTGGGACAAGTTTTAAAACATCAAAGGGAAAAGGCACAACTCGAAGAAGGTTTATAGTCCTATAGAAGGTTTATAGTCCTATAGAAGGTTTATAGTCCTATAGAAGGTTTATAGTCCTATAGAAGGTTTATAGTCCTATAGAAGGTTTATAGTCCTATAGAAGGTTTATAGTCCTATAGAAGGTTTATAGTCTTATACACTGAATTCCCCACCTAAGCCCTCAGCAGTGTAGTATGTGTCAAATAAAGTATCTAATTCTACTGAGCGAACTCACACATTGCCTTGCTCGAATTTAGAATCTAGTTTATTGAAGCAAAACATGTAGAACTGGCTCAAATGAGATAGTTTGATATGTATTCAAAGGTAATTACATAGTCTGTCATCTGAATGACACACTGTCAACCCCTATGAAAATCACCAAAACACATGAACAAGGCCCTCTATCAGCCCCAACTGGAAATGACCACTATAAAGGCATATCAATTACAAAAAAAGACAATCTGAGCTATGGGAGGTACTATTTTAATCACTATTTTCTGCAAAATAACCTGCAATTTGTTTATTTTTTTTCTGTCATTTTTTCTGTCATTTTCACACGCACTGCATGTGTATGATAAATTTCACAGATCTGAATTTCTTTCCTAAAGAACCCAGATTTGTATTTTGCAATGTCCTACGCACACAGTATAGAAATACTTCCCATGTGTAGTGGAGCAATTCTAGACATGCTTTCATTGGTGGGCAGTTTATAGAGGTCTATGTTTCCACTACAATGGTATAGCAAGCCCCATGCTGAGACTCTCACATCATTGCAAATAATTTACAAACCCACAAGGTATTTCACAATCAGTGTTTTCCAGGTTTTCATTAGACCTGTCAACAATTTCTGCCAAAGTTTGCATTAATATATTTTTACATAAAGTTTTCACACTTTGTATTTTTTTTTTATTTTATTTTTTTTAATTCTTTATTTTGGTGCGTTTTCAGTTTAACATAAACACGTCCGGCCACAACAGCCAGGACTGGCACTGAATCAGTAATGCAGGGTAATAATGTTAGATATTGGTTAGAAGTCAAGGCATCATAATAAACATTTCACACGTTGTATTTTTAATGCACATTTCATTAAGGCGGGTGTGTTAATATGTATTCAACCACATATAGCAACACCACACGTAGATACCTTAACTTGTTTGTAGAGGTTACATTTCTAATTAGTGGCATGAGCTAGTTATGAAAAAAAATATATAACGTGTCTCATCTGATGAAGTGAAGCTGTCTAAATTTCAAAATGAGTGCCTATCTCTAATTTGACTTGTTAAACTTTGGTGAAGTTTTAGTGATACAATGGCATATGCCGCAATAACAAAACAAACATACATTTTATAAGTTAATATTCTAAATAGCTTTATTTTAATTATTTTGAATTTAAATCACCACAAAAAAAGTATATTTTAAATTCCCCTTAAATAACAGTATGGATTCACTAAACAATTACAGTTGTATTTGAAGGGCTTTAGAGGTCTGGAGTGTGATTTTAGAGGAAATCAGTAGAACAATTACATGAGTTTGTCTGGTGTCACGTACACACTGCATTTAATGCTGCCAGTGTAATATAATGACTTTGAATTTGTACTCCGCTCTAAATATTTGTTTTTTTTGTTTTTTAGTTTTTTAGTTTGTCCAAAAAGTATTTTTTTTTCCTGAACAAAACATGAACAATTTCGAGAGGTTTCACACCCCTTTACACAACTAAAGTGATAGATACATAGATACACACTAACACGCAAGCGTACAATAGCGCTCATACAGAGACAACATTTAAGAGGCATCCATGGACACATATTATAATTACAGATGCTTTGGGATGTAACCGTGACCACAGTCATTTTCTATAAATGTATCCATATGCAGGTAGGTCCTTTCACTTAGCTTACATTCTGACAAACATTACTGCAAATATTATTCTAGACTAGGCTTTTTTTTTCTAAATGAAAATAATCAAATTATTCAAAATGACAGAGAGCCTTGCTTAGGAAGAGAATCAGGAGCCACTCTCCTGCTGCATATGATGCGTGTTTGGCTCAGCCTGAGTTAGTGCTGCTACATCCATTCCAGCACAAACCTCACAGACAATATGACATAAGGAGCAGGTCCACAGAAGGACAGCATAGGAAAGAAGAGAGAGGGACATCACTGTTAGAGAAGGACTAAGAAGGATCATGCTATAAGACAATTAGCACATTCACAGCCTGCTGAGAGAGAGCGGGTACTTCCCCAGCCTATAATATTGGCTTCACAGTCACATTAGATAAATGCTATTTATCCTGCAACAGACGAGCCTGATGATGGTACCCACAGTTTTTGGGATTCAGCTATGCATCTATAAATGGATAAAATAAACCATGAATAGTGAAGTACAACAAAAGTCTGATCATGGACCATCTGCCATCAGGATGAAATCAGCCTGGCCCTTCAGAGATAGCTGATGCTGTTCCTGAACTTCCTCATGTGGAATAGGTTGAATAAGTAAACCAGGAACTTCTGAGGGTTCTGAAATGGTCCTGACTGCTTCCCACTGCAAAACTGGCAACAAAGTGGCCTTGGCTTAAATGCTAGAAGTGAGGGGGGAGGAATGGAGAAACACAGAGAAAAAGGTTGTATCTGTTTAACGTAATATGAATAGGAGGAGAAAGGGCAATGCTGCCATATACATATACCTTTCATTTAAACTGCTTGAGGCTCTGGCTCAAGAAATCGAGCTCCTACCTTTGCTGTTGTTCTACCTTCAACTCATATCATTCCTACCAATAAATCTTTCCTGACCTGGCTTCATTGGGTGTGAAAGCCTGAGTCATAGGTTCAAATCATAGCAAGACCCGATCAGCTAAGGCTGATGAAAAGAGTATCATCGAGTATCATCTGCCATCTGTCAATCTATGTGTCTTTCTGTCTCATTATTTTTATTGATTTATATAGTTGTATAAACAGAGCAATTTCTGAAGAACAGCATTCCCTGCAGTAAAACCAATTACGTTGTTATATTTTAGTGGTGTTTTTGTTTTTTATAGCATTCAATTTCCTGTAATATTTTCGTTTATAATAGCAAATTTCTAATCAATATTGTTTTTTCATTTTACAAATGTATATAGATGCAGGAGACCAGAAACGGTGGTGATTTAAGCTTTCTGCATTTATTTTCATGATAGAATCTAATTATACTTAATGAAAGCAATCAGTCTGTCTGTGTCGCAACAGTTTTTCCAAATATAAATAAAATGTTTCGGACCCTCCTTTATGGCAAAATAGTTTCACATTGTTCTGAAATGTAAATGAGTTAGCAATTGAACTTTTGATTAAAATCCAGAAACAGTCTTCACAATCATATTCATTGAGCCAAAATTGTATACGTCGCATGAATGATAATGAGTAATACATTTAACCTACTGAAGAGTAAGAGCTCATTATAAACATTTAATAATCTCTTTTAAAGCTTTCTTAATTATGGTTCAATAAAACAATAATTGAACAAACAGCAATATAAAACATAAGCATAAACTATGCATTTTCACACTTTGCATTTCCAGTAAAATCTAAACTTAATTGAATCATTTGATTCCTTAGAAGTTAATTTCTGCATCAGTAGATTTAAACTTGTTAATGTTGGAACATACAAAGCCCTGGGTTGTGTGAGAGCACCACACCATGTTTACAAGACAGCAACCATAACAACTGCATTGAGCAGGGTTCTGCTCAATGGAGCACGTTAGAACCATTGTGATTTACAGATAGGTAGTATTAACATATGGCGTGTGTTATACAGCCTTGTTATTCTCTCTTCATTGGAACTATCCCTGTTTGACAGGACAAAAGCTTTTTGAATAGCTTCCTTCCAGTTATGGACATATTAGTAAAGTAAATCAACAATCAACCCATCAGAAAATACATCAAATGGAAGATGGGATGGTTGTATGTATAAATCGTAGCTTCAACATGTCTATTCTAAGTTATGTGCATCCGCCAATACCAGATATGCTGGTTGTTATGGGTTTCTATATAGATACTATGCCAGTGGTGGGTGGAATGTTCCATTACATGTGCCACAATGCCATCAATATTATTACATTTCATGTCATTTCCATGTCTACTGCTATTAATGCCAAAATGACAAAATGACAAATGTTCTATTTAGCCCTTCAATATTAGGTAAGATCAGCCCATTGGTGACTAGTAGGTTACCAAAACCTGTCCCTCATATTTTGTTAGCAGGGTTATTTACTAATGTGAGAATTTAAAGTGAATTCAAAGAGCATTTCAAATTTAAGGCCAAAGTAAAGTACATTTAAATGATCTTTGAATTCACTTTCAGTTATCCCTGCAGTGAATAACCCTGTAAGTACTTTTTACACTATTGGCATTTGCATGTGGATGATACTAATGCAGAAAGATACCGTAAGTCCTGCGCTCACTCCCATCACTGGGCGGCTGCAAATGACTACAGTACTGCAGGTGGGCTCATCCTCTCATGGCCATTGGAGGTAACTAAAAAAACCTCCATTTGTTTAAAAATACATAGGGATTAAGGAGAGAGCGGAGGTAACTTGTTTATATGTGGATGATACTGATTACTAAATAAATGTGATTACTTGCATGTTGGATGTTCTTCTGTTCTCTGTGAGCAGGATTTAGTGTTGGCCCTTGTTTCTTTTATTGTACTTATTGTGCACTCAAGAGCAACCCTTATTGCTTTTTGTTTGCACTCCTTCCATTTAAAGAACTCCATCCACCAGCCTTTGGTAACACTGATAATGGGAAAATATCTGGTAGGAACTGGATGACGTATTCATCAGTAGACTACCTGAGAGGTAGGCAACCTTCAGCAATCCAGATGTTCTGGGCTGCATCTCTTACAACCTTAATGCTGGCAAAGCATCAGGGGAGATGTAGTCCAAATCATCTGGACTGTCACAGGTTGCCTATCCCTGGTCACTTCCTCTTTCTATACAGATTGGTTGTTCGGCTCTATTTCTTATCTTCAATATCATCTATAAGTATGGACTGTGGTCCTATTTTCCTCATGAGTTTTTGTTTACAAAAACTATAATAACTCTAGATTGTAAGATTATTTGAGCAGAGTCCTCATCAACCTATTGATCCTGTAAAATTTTGTAATTGTCTCATTTATTGTTAAATTTCCCCCCTTTTAATATTGTCCTGCGGAAAAGGTTGGTGCCATTTAAATGGTATTAATAATAAAATAATAATGATATTAATAAGTAGTTTGTCTAGAAAAGCATATGTTAAATTTGCAACTATAAAATCAGTTATTCCGGTGATTTATTTTGGTGTGCCAACATATTTCAGATATATTGCATTAAACAATTAGGCTTTATCTGCATAACAGGTGACCCACTGGTAATTCTTATCTCGTGTTTTGTGTTTAAAAATAGAGACGTACTGTAACTCAGATTTGGATTCAAAGCTACACATACTGTGCTTTGTGAATGTTGTTTATCAAATCGTTTTTTTTTGTACAAGCAAATAATAAAAAAAAAAAAAAAAAATGGATTAATAAATTAGCAAATTACGATTACTTCGTAAACAAACAAAAAACCTGAAATAATAACATTTATTTCCATACAGATGTTCATTAACAGTTTTTTCTTTATTTACTTGTGTTGTTGCCGTTTATAGTATATTATTTACTGTTTTTACACAAAGGTTGAGCTGCTCAACATTTGTTGTTATAAATTGATTTGAAACAGCAGGGTAAATTATATATAAACAGAGCAGAGAATGAATTTGATTTTGCATTTTATTGATTATTATAAGCACGTATTAAATGCCACGTAATTTCTGTACTTAAATACACCAATCCATTTCTGATTAGTCTTGTATTTCTACCTAATAATTCATGGGTGTAGAGGCATCACAGGAACTACCACCTTGTAGCCGGTGTGACTGCACTGGGGGCCCACACTCTGGTGGAAGGCTTTGAGTGGCCCATGCCCTTTGCACCACCGGTTGGGTATTGCTGAACAGGGAAACCCGTCACTCACTACCTGCTCATATTGAGAGAGCCACGCAGGAGGGAGGAGGAGGCAGCCGCACAGTCAACTGGGGGTCAAAGAAGCATAGGAGTGAGCTGAGTGTCTGTGTATGTCAGTTTGTATCTGAGTGTGTGTGTATATCAGTGTGTATATGGGTGTCACTCTGTGTATCTGTGTGTCAGAGTGTGTGTATGTTAACGTGTGTATCTGTGTGCCAAGGTGTGTGTGTCAGGGTGTTTACAAACACACCACTGTATTAAAATGCAAAAATTATATACACATCCCTTCATTCGAACACTAACACTACATAAACACACCCCTGCATGTTACCGAGGAGATTCAAAGGGTACCTGCAGCCAGGCTCCATTAGTGTATGCTTTACTCTGATACAGCTTACTAACTCTCTCTCTCTCTCGGCAAGAATTCCTTGCACCGAGGAGCTATTTTCGAGTTGGCATATACCTTTGACAGAGCCTATTAACCCTCTCTCTCTCGGCAAGAATTTATTGTACCGATGAGCAAGTTACAAATGGCTATATACCTCTCATTATAGTGGTCCTGGCTATAGTTGCTTACCCTGCCCAGTTACACACTATCACGACTGTACCACTTGGCAAACTTTATACTGCATTGAGGAGTCCTCGAGTTGTGACTTCAAGCCGGGCACCATGAGTGCACTACTTGCTTAGACACTCTCTTGCGCTCGGCCAGCATTTATTGCACCAAGCCCTTATTATTATTATTTTTAGTGTTTGGTTACCCCTTATAAGAGTGGTTCTTGCTTCAACTGGAGTACCCCAGCTAGCGGTTTCCCTAATTGAGGAAACTATACACATTTTTTAACTACCCAGGTGCTTTCGCATCGGACATCTCCCTCTCTCCCTCCCCCTCCCCCCTTTTGTACATAGTTCAGTTTTTGTGTTACATTTAATAAAGTTATTATTCTTTTCGACTGTTGCTTTGATAATTGTGTATGCATACATACACGTGCGGACAGACTTTGTTCTCTTCTCTCTTTTTCTTCATCATTTAGGGTTAACCCCTGTTCTGTCCCATAGGACCTACTGTTCTCTGGCCATCTCTCCCACATACTCACCCCTGCATTCAATTACAAACACTACACATGTATACCACTTGATTACAATGGCACAAATACATAAAAATACACCGCTACATGCACACACATACTCTGTACACAAATATGCATACAGTCAAACTCACAAACACTGCTCACATGTAGAACCCTGCAAGGGCAAATGGTATATCCCCCGCTGGCGTAGAATTGTGGGAGTTGTACAGCAGATGGGAATCTAACGTTTGGCCACTCTTGGACTAGAGGGGGGCCTTAAATAAATTCTTGCACCTGGGCCATCTCTGCATTAGTTTCACCACTTTGTAGAGGATCATGAATAATGAGTGACAGTAAATGTTGATTATTGAATATGTATTTATTAATATTCATGCAGGAATTTTTGACCTATCAAATTTTACCCATGCACAATTAAAAAGAAGTATCTAATTAGATAAGAATGTATCTAATTAGTTGAGAGCCATATGTTACTTGTCGATCACAATTGTGATTCTATACATCTACACATCTGTTACATTTCTCTATTCTCAGATTTGAAGTTAGAATCTATGTTACTGTGGAGACTGCACATTTATAAGCCCTAATATTATAGAATTCTGTGCTAGGCAACAAACAAATTAACTGAGTATAACTTTTGAAAGAAATACGCTGAGTTTTACCACCGCTAAATATATTTTCTTGGCAGGATATTGTTTATAGTTAAATGCTGTACTTTAATTTATAAGTTCTATAATTTATTTTATAACTTAGATCCTCAATTGTGTAATATAATTTTAATAATGTACAGCATTATTACATAAAACTATCTTGATTAAAATTTAACTGTAATAATGTTTGATTTCACTGTATAGCAAATTTTTTTTTGCTGAATAATCTAACATTTTAGACAGGTAATGTCATACATACAATTAAGCCCTGCGTCAAACTCCCATTACTTCTGGTTGGCAGCAATGACTATAGTGCACCTCATCCCCAATACATGCAATATAAAAACCAAAGAAACCAAATCGTAAACCATATATTAAAATAACTGAAGGTTTTTCAGTATCATACCAATGCCCATACAAGTGTAAGCTCACCAGCCACATCAAGGCAAAACTTTTTAGGTGAGTCCTACACTAACAAATCATCTTGTTGCTGATCCACCCAAGAGGTCTTGCCTTGACGTAGCAGGTGTGCTTAAACTTGAATGGCCATTAGTGTGATCCTAATAAACCTCCAGTTAAACGTGCATGGGGATTTAAATGTGCATAGGGATTTGGGATAATATGCAAGCAATTATTAGATAATGTCATAAACGTTAAGAAATAGTTGTATGTATTCTAAGACTTTAGTAACTCCCAGCAGAAAATAATACTTTCTTTTGCACATGCCATTATTTTACCCATGTGGGGTAACATGTCAGGACTGCCTGACATGTTATGTTTATTTTGTCCCATATGTGTTCTAAGCTTTCTCTTTTCTCCAAATATTCTATTTCCGTCCACACTCTTGTGTTTCCTTTTGTTATTGTTGTTTCCTGTACTATCTTCTAAAAAGTGTCATTGACTTTCTCTTTTGCCTTGGATATTTCTTTGTGTCTTGTCTTTTTGCTATTATTATTATTATTATTATTATTATTATTATTATTATTATGTATATCATGTCTCCGGGCCTCTACTCCAAATAGTACATAGATTTTCTCGTTTTGCTCAGCTTTGATTTTCCATTGGCTCTTTCTTTTCTTTTTTAAAAACTAGTGTTATGGTGATGGGGCATAACACCAAAAAAGGGAAGCAAGCGAGGGTGTAGTTTGCATTTATTTATTGCACTGGCTTTGTAGATCTTCTAGAGTCATCAGCCAGTGTTTATCTATAAGGCTCTATGTACACTGTTTATTCTAGTAATGTTACTGCTATGTACAATACCCACACGTATATTATACTTTGTTCAATATCCTCCTCCCAATAAAAGTCTGATAAAAAAAAAAAACAACAACAAACAAACGTAACCTTGTATTTTCTGGAGAGCCCACATTTTTCATTCACCCATATGTTTTGTTAGTGAAGTCATTTATATCATTCTAACAGGTGGTGTATGTTTTATCAACCTTGGAAGTAAGAAATAAGTATTTTGCTTTGTCTGGGGCTCAACGTTCTGAAAAAAATAAGTTTGGTAAATATATAAGATATGGATATGGTTAGTAGAAAATAAAGCAAGGTACCTTATGGCATAACTCACAATAGTTAAAAACGTTGAAAAATAAACATGTTTTCGGTACTCCTGAATAAGCAGTATTAAGCAAAATCAATTGTTCGATCCATGTAATAGCTAATAAGCAATTATTTTGGCTATGCATTAATAAAATCCACGTATAGAGTAATTTACTAACGTGAAATTAAAATTGGAAAGCTAGGGGGCGTGTCTGACTTCCGGCTAGAGCGGTCGCATGGGGTAAGAGCTCCTCTCCATACCGAGCCATAAAGCCACTTTAACAGCAAAAATCAACTAAAAAAGACCCCTACCGGAGGTAGAACAGTGAGGGCGATCACACCATCACAACGATGTCCCCCTCGAAGCAAACAAAATTAACAGACTCGTCCCGACCGCCGAGAAAAGATAAGCATAAGCCGTCCCAAGATGGCGCCGGGACAGTTCCCGCCACTATATCTGAGGAACCTGCTACAAACCCCGATCAACTACTAGCCCCTGAACTGGAAGGGCAGGTTACTAAGCTCTACCTTAAATCCATGCTGCAAGAATTAAGAGCTACTATCCGAGAAGATTTTACCACCATTATTTCTGGTATCCATCAGGAAATAGCGGAGCTAGGTGACCGGACGGATCACCTGGAACAAAAGACCGAGGAGCTCTGCTCAGCCCACAACATAGCAGCAGATAAGCTTCATGCGCTGGAAGCTGACAACGCCAAAATATGGCAGAAACTGGCAGACATGGAAGATAGGTCGAGAAGGAACAACGTGAGATTCCGGGGAATAGCGGAGTCTGTCACAACAGACCAACTTACCCAATATGTCGTCACCATGTGTGCAGAAATGGTGCCGACGCTAACGGGCACAGCATGGGAGCTAGATAGAATACACCGTCTACCACGGCCTTCACGCCTCACGGCGGATACTCCACGAGACGTAATCGCCCGGTTTCATCACTACAAATCCAAAGAGGCTCTCCTCCAAGCGACGAGAACAACGAAAAGCTTACCTCCGCCATACGAAGGCATTCAATTGTATGCGGACCTCTCAGCCCTGACTATGGCGCGTAGAAGAGACTTTGTCACGATTACTAAAACACTGCGGAATCATAAAGTTGCATACAAGTGGGGTTTCCCCACAAAACTCCTAGTGTGGCGCAACGGCAAGCAACATGTCATGGCAGACCCGGATCAGGGATTGTCCGTTTTGAAAGACTGGAGCCTCTGGGACCCACAAAGCCCGACCAAAACAACAGAACCATCTCCACAACGATTTCAACCGGAATGGAAGATGGTGGGACAACACCAACACTAACCCGCCATGAGGCACCAGGACAGAGAGACTGATTTAAGGACTGTTACCACTTGCTGACAAATGACGGTCTACTATGATGGTATAAGTATCTGCAATGTTTAGTAATGAGTTATTGTATGTTAGACATTGATGTCATGCTAACCCCCCCCCCCGCAACCATAACCACAATACTAACGTGGGGAAAGGGCGGTAGAACTTAAAGGTAGGCACCAACCTATCATCCCCATCCACCCACAGCAATGCTAGTGGAGAACATAGTGCCCAAAGAGTGCCCATGTCTGCGCTCACACCATCGCCCCAACAAAATGCACACATTATGACACGTATGGGTCACACAAACACCCCACGAAATCCCCGATCACTACTTGTTGTACCTGTCTCTTTAAGTTACTGCTATGCAAATTTGGGTGCAATCATTTAATTTATCTAACGCTCACTGGGCCACCGCCGGCAATAGGCTCCACTAATGTATGGCTGAACCCTGCAGCTACATATACTAATATGGGTTATAAATGAGAAAACGCACTCAATGATGTTTATATGAAACGTAAGTTTATGGCGTGTCACTCCACTCCCCGCACCATTACACGAGCACGTGCATATATGGTACCGCAGCGGTAGCTGGTAGCTGGCACCGACCCATCCACCCCACTCTAACAACCACATCTCAAAAAGGTATTTTTTGGGACCTAAAGCCCCCAAAGGTGGACACACTATCACCCCACTAGGTCGCACACCCTCTGGACCCCATTAATGCACAATGTCCGGTACCTGACCATACCCCGTCCCCTTCAATAAGTGACGCATAGAGTCCGGCGCTCCCACAGTATTCAGAGACAGCTCAATAGGGCATAGCCTGAATTCACCTGTCATGGGCCTATTCATACGAAAAGATCTATGCCACGATCTCAGGGGTTGTTATATGATACAACGAAAAATGCTACCACTGGGTTTAAAGTATAGAGCGTATCACCGAAGTGCCACACCTTCCCCCGAACTTCTTTGCAAAGCACCCTAGAGTATGTTACGACAGTAGCACCCGGTAACAGACTACATCCTAATGACACCCACAGCTCACGGCCATACCAATGCTTCAATTGTTGCCCTAGGGGACCCAGTTGAAAATACGACAATGAATAATGAACGCACGCCCTTAAGTTAACTCTACCACACCCAATGGTTGGTGACTCTCTCAATCAAATGAAGGTACTCCTAAACTCAATAACTAAGGCCAAACACAGTGCATACTGAAATATTGATGTTTAAAGCTCCATAGGTCATGGTATGCAATTTGGCGGGAGGGGACCGGCTAGTCTTCAGCTTTTCATAGACAAGCGTCCGCTGCAATAAGGAATGAAGAAAAAAAAAAAAAAAACTATGCTGAAACGTTACATGAATATCTCCCACTAGTAGACACAGTTACGCCCCAACACCCTACCATATATTAAAGAGGTAACCACGATAGTCCTCCTAATGTCCTGATGCCGAACTACAAGGCATTACAATATCGATCTAATACCTCACATGCACATACAAATGTGCTGAAATTTCATCCTCCACCACTACTATGGCTCTGGAGCGAGTCTACCCCACACGTTCCCGTAACAGGATGGCCACTGGAATTGAACAGGTTAATATTCCAGCCCATCCATGGGTATACTCTCATAGAAGAGAGTTTGGTTTATTCTTTATTTGTATAATGTATGTTTTTGTTTATGTTTCCCTATGTTATTCCCTCCTCTTTACCCCCCACAGCCTGTACTCGATTTACTTCCCTGGTAGTCAAATACCAACTGGTTCTTGGAGCACCACATACACTCGACATCACACAAGTTTCACACCACCCCACAGCCTATGCTGGACCCAACACACGGCACCACAAGTCTCACAGCAACTACGCCAATACATCGACCCCCCATCTCCCGACTAATGGCACACCAATTCAAATGTCTCTCAATGAATGTCAATGGCTTAAATAGCCCATTCAAGAGACACTCGGCGATGAGAGAAATACACAACTCCAAAGCAGCCATTGTTTGTCTTCAGGAAACTCACCTTTGTATAAGAAAGCCTCCGAAATTCAGCCCTTCTTGTTATCCACAAATATACCATGCGCTCTCACCCCACAAGTCTAGAGGTGTCTCTATACTATTTCACCAAGACTGGGTATTTCAACAGTCTGCAATATATCAGGATACACAAGGCAGACTATTAATTTTAGTAGGTACACTGAATGGGATTATGGTGACAATAGCCTCCCTCTATGCCCCCAATGAAGCTCAAACCCCCTTCCTGCACAAAGCGCTCAACAAAGTAGAAAACCTCAGGCAAGGCCATACCATTATTTGCGGGGATTTTAATTGCACTTTAGATCCCGAATTAGATATCCAGAGAGCTCACAACAAGCAGCCTTCACACCAAGCCACATCCCTTAGCCGCAAACTGTCCACACTCCTCCTCCTCCTTTATGACACTTGGCGCAATCTATTCCCGAGTAGGAAAGACTACACATATTTCTCACATGTACACCACGCATATTCGCGGATTGACATGTGTATAGTAGACAACATAACACTTCAAAACGTAGCAGATGTAGAAATTGGTACTAGAACATGGTCGGACCATGCCCCGGTCATCACCACGTTCAAAACCTTATATCCAGTGAGGGGCAGAAGTACGTGGAGGCTAAATGACTCCCTTTTAAATGATGTCCCACTATCATGCAAAATAACCAATACTATCAAACTATTCTACGAAGATCATGCTACAGATGGGACGGATGTCCCCACACAATGGCTGGCCCTCAAAGCGGTAGTGAGAGGTCTACTCATACAAGCGGGGGCAATACGCAAAAAGAGAACCAACCAAACCAGGGAGCGCCTGCTAGAGGAGCTCAAACAAACCGAGACTAAAAACAAACATAACCCCTCTAGAAAATTAACTACCTTAAGTAACCGAATAAAAGCAGAACTACATGCCATGTCCCTACACGCTATGGAACAGACCATGCGCAAACTAAACTTAACTCACTACATGCAGGGCAACAAGGCCGGCAAATTATTGGCACGCCGACTGAAGTCCCGCAGCCTACAATCTAAACTCCCATACATGACCTCATCAAACAACACAAAACTCTATAATCCTCAAGACATAGTGGAGGAATTGGCATCATACTACGATTCACTATATAACCTTGGTAGTGCAGAGAACACTCACCAGCCCTCCAACTCGGAAATCCGAGATTTCCTCGGACTAGTAGACCTCCCCTCCCTAACAGACGCACAAAAAACCTCCCTGCTGGCACCATTCACGGAAGATGAAATACTTCAAGCCATTAAAACACTTCCCAAACACAAAGCGCCGGGACCTGACGGTTTCTCAAACTCCTTCTACATTAAAATGGCCACACACCTCCTACCACATCTTACAACCCTATTCAACCACATCAAAGACACGGGGAACATCCCGACTGAGATGCTCCTAGCTCATGTCGTAACCTTGCCAAAACCTGGAAAACCCCCCACAGAATGTGCCAACCTGAGGCCGATCTCATTATTAAACGCAGACACCAAATTGTATGCGAAACTCCTGGCGACACGTATAAAGCCAATGCTACAAGATCTAGCCTCCTCTGAACAGGCAGGATTTGTCCCATCTCGACAGCCAGGAGATAACACGCGACACTTCCTGAATTTAATTCAATGGGCGCATACTTCCCAACAAAAGGGCTTACTGCTGGCACTTGATGCTGAAAAAGCGTTCGACCGCCTACATTGGGGGTACATGACAGCAGTACTGACCAAACTAGGGTTCCCTGAACTATTTCAAAAAAGCATATTAGCTCTATACTCAAACCCCACAGCCAAAGTTTACAACACCGGGTTCCTCTCAAGGCCGTTCCCAATAACCAATGGCACAAGACAAGGCTGCCCTCTCTCCCCGTTGATCTTTATATTATGCTTGGAACCGCTGATCACACACATAAAACAAATGAACGACATCAAAGGGATTCATACCCCCTTAGGACCCATGAAAATTGCACTGTTTGCAGATGACATTTTGCTGTTCATCACTGAACCATCTCACTCCCTCCCTTATCTCCTAAACTTATTAGACAATTACGGCAAAGTGTCATACTACAAAAACAACGCAAAGAAATTGCAGGCTTTAGCGATTCGTATGCCACACAATGAACTGCTATCCCTCCGAGCCAAATACCCCTTCGACTGGCGTAAATCCTCAATCTCATACCTGGGCATCCAGTTGCCTACTTCACTCTCATTAGTCACTAAAGTAAATCACGACCCCCTTGTGCAAAAATTGGACCTCCAACTCAAACAGTGGGACAACAAAGGGGCCTCATGGCTGGGTCGCATAAGCACAGTTAAAATGATGATATTACCACATATCCTATACCTCTTCCGCACCCTCCCAATAGCGATCCCAAACACGATAATAAAAAGACTCCAATCCACAATTAACGCTCACATATGGAAGAGAAAACCTCCACGAATTACACAAAGATTAACATGGAGGCCATTCTCAGAAGGGGGCCTTGGCATACCAAACATACAGCTATACTATAGGGCAGCAATCCTGGCACAGGGCATATCGATTCTAGAAAATAAAACACCTCCCTTATGGTTAGCATTGGAAAACGCCTGCATGCCAAGAAAAACGGTGGCCGATGCCCTATGGGCGCGCCAAGAACAACGAATGAAAAACACCTCTATACTACCCCCAACCGCGAATCTACTCCGCATATGGGATCAGACACTGCTCCACCTAGACATCTGTAAAGACCTTCTGTACTTAGCGCCCCTAAAAACACTCACTCACCACACACCAGACTTGAACCTTGATCTGTGGACAGGGCACAGCATCTACCGTATCAGCACCCTTTTTAACAAGGAGGGCATAATACCATATCCAATTCTACAACAATCCTTTAACCTACCATCTAGGGAACTATTTACATATCTTCGCATAAAGAATATCCTACAACTTCACAAATTACATAGAGTCAGGCCCACACGAACACCACCATTTGTTCTCAAATGCCTAGGCAGACTACAAAATGCCAAAACACTTTCCCTATGCTATAACTCCCTCATGAACGCAGGGACTAAAGATACACCCTCCTACTTGAAAGCTTGGGAGAAAGACCTGAACATACAGGTAGACCAAGCCTCTTGGACGACAACACTGGGCCAGGTAAAGAGAGCTACACATAGCGTAAACCACAGGGAAGCGTTCTGCAAACTAGCGATGAGGTGGTATCTAGTGCCCGCACGCTTAGCACATATCTACCAGAGAGCCTCCCCAACTTGTTGGAGGTGTCACAATGAAATAGGCACGCTCCTCCATATGTTTTGGTCCTGCTCGATCATAGAGAAATTACAGAAGTTACACATAGCTGTCCCAAAGTCACCGGAAAACTACCTCCTACATATCCTCCCACACTCTCTTAGGGAAGACGAATTACACATATTCACCCATTGCCTCATAGCGGCAAAAACAGCAATAGCCTATAGGTGGAAAACACCACACAGCCCTAACCTCTCAGAAGTCATCACTCGCATTGACACGACGAGTAGGTATGAACAGATGGCCAGCCGCCTTGACAATAGGGAACATACATACTCTGCACGTTGGCACAGATGGGTTCAATTCAGAGCTCAACAGGAGCCTTCCGAGGGCATACCACCACACACCACCACACACCAGTAGCTAATCGCACTACAGATGGATCTCTACCCCGAACTGGACAACACTTAACAAGGTGGCCATACATCATTACCCTTTACATAAGGCGGAGGAGTTTCCCATAAGAGGTCTAGGAGAGACGATCTAGTCTTGCATCCTAGAATTTATAAATCACAAAAGTACAGCCATTCCTATCTTGAAAACGGGGAGAATAGCTTAATGGTTTGTATTTGTCCCTAAAGTTGTTCGATTTGACTTAACCATACATTCAGCTTATCATATGAAACCCTAGTTATACCTCTTTCCAATTTTAGTTGCTATTGAAGCTGTTCCTTTACGATCGCTCATCAATAATTAGCTATTTGATTTACTAAAATACCATCATCAGCATTTTGCAATCTAAAAAGAAAAGTTATATCATTCCAAGCCCCCTGTTATTTATTAGTCAGCAATATAATTTTGAGATTGGCAGCATGCCTTCAAGTTTAGATATTTTGTATTATTTCCCATTTTTACTATTGTAAAAGAAAATTGCATTAAGGAATGGAGTAAATCTGTGGGTAGAAGTGTGAGGTATATAATTATTGCATTTAAACTAATGGAGGGATATTTGGTAAAAGTTCAAATATATTCAGCAATACATATTCGGTCTTGAATGCAACCCAAATATAATACATAAATCCTGACCATTTATTTGGGGTCGGTCAAGAAAAAGTCCAGCCATTGTTAATATAAAGAAAACGGTTTGCGCGACATTGATGTAACCTGGCAGCCAAGTAGTGTGGACTGGAATGCGCATGCATGAACAATGACAACTTCACTGTACTAGTCAGTGGGAATGCTAGATACCATTGAGTGAGCATGCATACTGTGTGGCTGTCACATTCCAAATCACTGAGCAAGTAAATTAATGAACCTCCGTCAAATTTTGCAGTAAGCTTGAACATTTTTCCGCGGAAACTATTCAGATGATACAGAAGACTTTCATGGATGATGCAATGAGTTCAGCAAATAAAAGCGTGGCACAAATGCTCCAAAGATAGTCAAAAATCTGTTGAAAGATGTGGCACCCTATGACTTCTGGCTTTTCCCAAAACTAAAATCATCTTTGAAATAAAAGAGATGTCAGACCGTCGAATAGATTCAGGTAAATATGAAGAGGCAGCTAATGTCAATTCCGAAAAAAAAATTTGCAGAGTGTTTTGAACAGTGGAAGAGATGTTGGGGTAACTATGTGAGGTCCCAAAATGCCTACTTTGAAGGGGACTGAGGTGTCGTCGTCCTATATACAATATTTCTTGTATCTTGTATCTTCTTCAATAAATCTTTCATATTACATGGATGGATACTTTCCAGACAGACCTTGTATATTAACCAAAACAATGAATATATGTCATACACCAATCATTATGTAGGTTCCCTTTATGATGCTCAAACAGCTCAGTACCTAGTGGTACATTTACTATTCAATTAAAAGAACAAGAGATACAAACCTCTAAAGTAAACATACTGTGTCGTAAGATCTGATTAAAAATTAAACATGTTTTTCATGGAGGCTGGGTAAATATCACCAGGGTAGGTGTGATTAGGGCTACATGAACAAAAGTCAACATGATTTAACTCATAAATAGCAATCAATTGAGCAGTGAGATTGGAGGGGCTCTATCTACCAAAATTGATTCATTAAGTTGTTTTGGTGCTATCAGTATCCCTTTAACTGAACATTTTAGAGGTTGTAAAACCAAACCTGTCTACATAATGGTGCTATTCAATACAAAACTTAATTGCATATTTATTGATTAATCTTAATTTGAATGTGCAGAAAATTATTTTGGATAGATCCAATCTTAAGCTAATACTTTAAAAAACAATCAATATGTAATTTGATCTTGCAAAGTCCAATATGTTTCAGTTAGGTATTAGATCCAAAAGCAATTGCTCTTGCATGATAGCATCTCCATCCAATACTTACTACTCTGCATTCCAAGTTCCAATGAAGATATATGTCTTTCTAGCTAATACATTGTTATCTACAAATTAATTCAATTAGTATAACTCACTCTAAGCATCTTCTAGAACTGAATGCAGTATGCCGTTTCCCTTTTTGAAATATTGATATTTCTTCAGCGGTTACATATATAATTTCAATATACTAGGCTTGTCTAGTACTTATAGAGTATATACACGAGTCCTGTTTTGAAATCATCTTGTAGATAATCAAAACTGTGTATTTCCCAAGTAAAATAAATGACAGTTAAATTAGTACCATAGTTAGCATTTTTAGCAATAGTTATTCTTAACATTTGAAAAGTTTTTTTTTATACAAATAAATCTTAGGTGTTATCTGAATTTCATTGCAAAAATATTAAAATTGTTATTTTGATTAAGCATTATTTTCGAAATCATATAGAAACCAAACCATTGTGAATAAATAGATTTTAATTTATTTTAAAAAAATGTTATGATATGTGCAAATTTCCATTATCAGTGTAGTGATGTGAAAACTGAGAGCATGAAATATCTACTTTATGAACTTTAGGATGATGTTTTTTTTTATGATGCTTATTGTAACATACTATTAATTAATTAGAATGCAATAGTATATTTATAGATATGTATAATATGTATGACATTGACCATGATGTGAAGATAATTGAACGTTGAAAGTACAAGAAGGTCATCTTTTCCCCCCTTTTTCCATATACGTAGACAATATTTGCGAACTGTCTGTGTTCTTCATTTTTCTGATATTCTGTTTTTTTCTTATATTCTGTCACTATTTTTGGTACTTTTATTTCAGTCTTCGGAGCAATTTGTAGATAACCTCCAACCAAAGTCTCTTCAAAACAATCATTCAGCAGTTAAACATTAGCCATAGTACAAAGACTTTCTTTTCTATCTGAACCTCTTAAAACTTTTCTGTCTATAAAGTTTAGACTATACACACGGAGAAGAAATTTGATGTGAAGTTAAAAAAAAAAAATATAGCAAATGAATGTTAAGAAAGCTGTTATAAATTTTATAAATAGCTTTGGCATATGGTAGCGAGAGGAATACTGGAGAGAAAATGGCCTTTTAAATGTAATAGTTAGTAAGGTAATTGTGGCTGAGGCAAAAGAGATGTGTTGTCTGTGGCATACCATATAAGGTCAAATAATTACAGTGGTTATGATAGGTGGGAAGGGGTGAGAACACATAAAGAATAGGTAATTGTCGAAACAGCAAGGTGCCACATCTAGGTTCTATTATAAAAATGTGTTCATTTTGAAAATGGGTCAAGCTATTTTGTGAAAATGTACTTTCTAAAATATGAATAATGGATTTTTACTGTTCCCTTAATAAATTCAATGACTCGACCTGCTGCTAGTGTTAAACGCTAGCGTTTTCTTCCCCTTTTCTTTTTTAAAGAAGAAAATATATTATTCTAATGAAATAATGTAAAATCAGTAAACCCATTTATAGTAACAAGGCATCAGGGTTCTCAAGCATTTCTTGAAGATTGTAAGCTCATTTGAGCAGGGTTTCCTGTTACCATTTGTAATAACTTGTTCTTTTTATTTGCTGTTATATCCCCAAATTGTAAAGTACATTGTAAATAACAACAAAAAAAACCCAAAGATATGAGGAGTGCTGTTCTAGTAGATTTGGACAAACAAGGCAGATGCCTTGGATCCGGGCGGCTGCTGCATCTTGCAGCCATTTTGTAGATATCCCCCAAATTCCACAAGTATTTGGCTACTAAAAAGCTGAAAGACCAAAATGTGTCTTTTGGCCAATAATAAAAATTATTACAAATACTTATAAGTATTACTTGTAATATTTGTAAGTATAAGTAAATAAAGGAGGTTATAACCTCATTGCCTGCAGGCATGGGGGCCCTAAGTAATTGGGGGAACCTATTGTTTTCCCCCAGCCCACAGGCGCCCATTAGTGGCAGGTTGGAGTCTTAAGAACTTGGAAGGAATCTATTCTTGCCCCGCAGCCCCCACCCATTAGCGGCAAATGGGGCCCTATATAATAATGGGGGGAACCTAGTAATCCCCCCCTGGCCCTCACCCATTGGCAGCAGGTGGGAGCTAATGGTAAAAAATACCCCCCCACCCAGTGACTAAGGGTCCACAATCACCTAGTCACCCTCCTAATAAATAAATACTCTACCTACCCCTCACACCTTAATAATTGTGAGGGGGCACAATAAACTAAATACATCTAAAAAAAAAATCATACTTACCATTAGATGTCTTCTTTTTTTTCCCCCAATCTTGTTTTTTAGCCTCCCCAAAAAGGCCAAATAAAAATCCATGAATCAAGTAGAATTAATAAAAAATAAAAAAAAAGATCCGAATGCAAAAAAACAAACAGGAAAAAAAAAAATCCAGACAATAAATATTATTCCATCTTCACCCAGCAAGGGCTTTGAGTAGACTGAGCTCCACATGGCAGGGAAAGGCTTATAAATAGTTTCCACACCATGCAATTTGACTCAGGGCAACCAATCAAAGTGCTCTGACAGGTAAATATTGAGCCTTGCAGGTAGCCAATCAGGTAAGGCTCAAGATTTACCCAAGATTTAACCCAAGATTTAACAATAAGTCCCATCCACCCATTATTACTTAGGGCCCTCACCCAATAGCAATGGATGGGTGCTGGAGGGAACAATAGGTTCCCCCCTTTATTACTTAGGGCCCCTGATCTGCCGCAATGGGTGGGGGCTGGGGAGAACAATAGATACCCCTCTATTATTATTTAGGGCCTTTGGGGCCATTTGGTCTTGCTGCTCACTCCCATCAAATGATGATATGATGGGAGTGAGCAGAGAGAATGAGTGGCTCAGCGAAAGAATGAGCCATTCATGAATTTGGATGTTTTCTGCTTGGGAGTGAGCCAAACTAACAAATGAGCACCAAAAGAATGAGACATTCATAAAATTATCCGATTGCATGAATAGCTCATTCATACAGTGCTCATTTGTTAGTTTGCATCACTTTCATCAGATATGATGGGAGTTAGCAGAAAGAACAAATAGCTCAATAAAGGAATCTGCTATTCTTGCATTCAGATGAAGCGTTTGGCCTTTTGAATTACAGGCAGTGTAATACAAAAGGGTGAACGTAAATGGTGATTGAATGAACAAAGGCACATGGAAGGATTTCATTCTGTGCCCATTCGTTTGTTCATTTGTTCAGCTTCTTATTCAAATACCTAAGTCTAATATCTTGCAGGAGTTCCAGAGCATTGAATAGTAGTTTTAACCATGTATAAATCCAAAAACTGAGTGCAGCTTTCTCACATGGGTTGAAGGGCCAGAAAATGAAAAAGGGTACTTTGACTAGTAGCTAAACTTTTTGGGTAAAGTCCGGCTCAGTCCATCTCAGTTCAAGTAAAAATTCACAATAATGGCAGATTCTGCATGAGGCCCACTGAATAGCCACAAGTATCATTTCCACAACTAGTTTACAATTTAGCATGTTTTACAAAAAGAAAACACATTTTAAAACTGTGAGTAAGGTATTTTTTCTGATTTCTGGTGGAACATGAATATAGGTTCATACAGTTCTTCTCAGGGCACATAAAAGGCATGGTTGAGTGGCCTTTGTTAATACTTTTAAAAGGCAGGTTGAAATATCCCTCGATATAGCACTTTAAATTAGGGATGTGCATGGGAAAAATATTCGGTTCGGTTTGGCCCCCGAAATTTGGGACTTTGGGTTAGGGGTAGGGTTAGGGTAGGTTTAGGATTAGGGTAAGAGGTAGGGATAGGGTAGGTTTAGGGTTAGGGGTAGAGCTAGATTTAGGGGTAAGGTTAGAGTTAGAGTTAGGGGTAGGGTTATGGTTAGAGTTAGGGGTAGGGGTAGGGTTAGGGGTAGGATTAGGGTTTTAGATTAGGGGTAGGGTTAGGGTTTTAGATTGGGGTAGGGTTAAGGGTAAGGTTAAGGGCATGGATAGGGTTGTGGTAGGGGTAAGGGTAGAGTAGGGGTAGGGAAAAAGGAAAGGTGTATCCCGCGCCTAGTATATTATATGTGCAAAAAATACATACATATGTTCTCAAATATATCCGGAAGGAACCGAACCTCAGAATAAAAACAGAGAATAAAACACAATAGTGCAATACAGTGATAAAAAATATTGTTATGGTGGTGAGTACAGCTATATATAATCCACTCACATTTATATGAGCTATAACAGAGCTCAGCTGTGCAGCGCTTGGACGGTACAATCCCCGTCTTGGGATATGTTGTTGTAGAATATGCAGGTGCTTCCAAAGTGCAATATGCGTGGTATATGCAGAAAAAAAGAAAAATAGCAGCCAATGGTGAAGTAAGTCCCAATAATGGTGTAAATAATGGATAGTATTGTACTTACAATTGCTAGAGCATGTAACCTGCTCTAGTGTGGTCAGCTTAGGTGGTATAATCCCCACCAAGGATATACCGGATCCAGGAGGTAAAAGAATGAATATAAAAAGTAACTTTAAAAGTATACTTTAATATTAATACAATATAAACAAAAAACATAAAAGGTATAAAAAGTTAATGTCCCACTTAACGCGTTTCGCCTCACAGGGCTTCTTCAGAAGTGTGGTGCAACCTCCTCTCAGATCCGTTTTTATATGGTGGTAGATTAGTATATTTTCGTCCGGTGTGTTTCTTCTTCCTACTTCCGGGTGCCGGTGGAACGCATACAGCGCACCGGAAGTGACGCGGCACTCGCGTCGTGCCGGAAATGACGCGGTGCTCGCGTATAGCTGAAGACCGGCATTAGCTGATACTGTTGCGCTGGAACGCACGTAACGCCCATGATTCGGCGTGCGTTGCGTTCCAAAAGCGCTCATTAGGGGCCAGCTTTGCAAGACAGAAAGTATGGAGAGTGGGCATATCTTATCTCTCCATACTAGTAGTAGTACTGTGGCGGCCATCTTGGTTGAGGGCATAGAATATAAAAAATATGGGAAACAGTATTAGTCACTGATGGCACTTATTTAGCCTCCATATTACAAATATGTTGATAAAAAATGATCCAAAATAATATATATATACACAATAAAGTATTAATGTGAAACAAACATCCAGTTTCTTATATATGCTTACTGAAAGCAGGGGGGTATGAAGTATTAAAAAACAGTGGTAATTAAAAAAGAGTACATATGTGAACAGAACTTAGGATTGCAATAATAAAAGAGATAAGTATATAAACACATAAAAAATAAGCTAAGAAATATTAAAAACCTATATAGAATCTATTAAAAGACAAAAATAATGGTTAGAATAATATATATGGAAGAAAAAGTATAAAAAGAATTAAAACAATGTAGGAGGATTTATAGGAAGTTGTATAGATCAAAGTCAGCGTTTAACCCATTAGGGTGTAGGGTATCTAACTGGTATACCCACTGCATCTCTGTTTGACCGATCTTTTTAACAACATCTTCTCCTCTCCAATGGTTCTTAACTATTTCAATCCCAATAAAAGAAAGGTATTTTGGATCATTGTTGTGCATACAGAAATGGGCTGGTATTGAATAGTTTTTTAAACCCTTTTCCACATTCCTGCAATGCTCAGCTATCCTGGTTTTGAGTGATCTTATAGTCCTGCCTACATACTGGAGGCCGCATGGGCACTCTAATAGATATATTACATTTTTACTATTGCACGTAATAACTTCTTTGATATTATATATTTTACCAGTATTGTTTGACTTAAATTTAGTGATGGTTCTATTTGTGGTTTTTGTTTTTTTACATGCCATGCAGCAGGGGTAGGGGTGGGTTAGGAGCAGGGTTAGGGTTAGGAGCAGGGTTAGGGTTAGGAGTAGGGTTAGGGTTAGGAGTAGGGTTAGGGTTAGGAGTAGGGTTACCCTACCCCAACCACTACCACTAACCCTACCCTAACCCTAACCCTACAGGAAACCCCTAACCCCAACCCTCTCCTGTTTTGCCACTTTTCAGAAATCCGAAGCACTTCTGCACTTCCAAAATTCAGCACTACGGCAATTCGGTTTGGTTTGGCATTCTGAAATTTGGCACTTCGGCACTTCGGCACTTCGGCAATTCGGTTTGGTTCTGCATTCCGAAATTCAGCACTTCACAAATTCAATAATTCGGCACTTTGGACATTCAAAAGCATCCAAATGTCCAAATTTCTGAAATTCATCCGACTTTGCATTCGGAACGAAACAAATTGCACATGTCTACTATGAATACAATTTGCATTAAACCTAGAAAGAGCTGTGCAGTCAAGTGCCTATCTTCATCTATATGCAGGATGCTTCTCTGAAAACTGTACATACAGGGCATTTAACATATATCATTTAAACATTAAAAACCTTTTTAACCTCCATCAGGGCCCTGGTCAAGCCTCTGTTGCCATCACACCCCTGCTATCCTTAAGGAGATAAACAACAGCATTTACACAAATTATCTATTATTTAACACTTTATACTAGAATTTTTATTTTATGTTTTATTAAGGAATCATCTTCTAAAAAGGAAAACTAGAATTCACCAAAACAAGTAAAAAAACTTTTGGACTCCACTGCCACCCACAAATGTTGACCGGATCCTCATGACATTTGATCGCATATGTGAGAAATTCTGGTAGAGGTCTGGGCTAGAGGACTTACCTCCACTCCTACAGGCCTGATCAAGGTGCACAGGAACCATCCTGCTGGCCGACGCCTCATTTCAGGACATCCCCAGCGAGTCCCCAGGCTTGCGTTACGGAGGAGAAGGTGTAAGAGACCGCCGCAGCGGGAGAACACTTCTTGCAGATTGCATCTCCAAACCTACACCTACTCACCCCGTCTGCAAAATTATAGGCCTCTTTTGCCCCAACACAGTTTGCTGGATCCAGGAGTTTACAATTTATGTTGCTGGGTGTGCGGGGCCATGAGACTGCTACAAATTCTGGCCGATGTGATGTGAATCCTGAAGAAGATTAAACCGGATGGTCTTGAGGCTTGGGCTCAGTGGAGGAGCCTCATTGGAGCGGCTGACAGTGATGGGAGCTGGGAATCTCCATCTCTGGGCATTGGCTGAGTGGCCCACAAGCTTTACCTGCAGCCTGGTGGTTGTATCACAGAACTCACTGTACACAATGCTATATATGCCAATGTTTTGTTTTGTTTCTTGTTTGCTTATTTTTTCTATTGTTTCTGTTCCCTAATTTACCACCAGCAGCAGTTCAAGTTCATTTCGAGTACCCAGTGGTATGAACCTCTTGCTCCTATCTATAGTTCAATACTAAGACATTTTTCATTCTTTACCTGTCTGACATGATTGAGCTATGTTCCTGAGATATTTAATACCTAAAAATGTACAGCCTGCTCTAAGTTTGACCTTCACTGAATATTGTTGATCTATTATTATGGAATGACTTATGCCCATGATGTATCATGCACCTCAAAAAAAAAGGCAGGGGAGGAAAACAAGGAGTTAAAAGGGATGCAGGGATAATGAAAAGAAATGGAAGAGTTAGGGAAATAACATCAACAGATATCCAAAAAGGCTATGGCTTTTAATGCACAAAATAATTAATAATAACATTATAATTTACTAAAATATGAATAATGGGCTAAGTAAATCATAGTAAATTTAATCAGGACCACAAATGTAAAAAAAGGAAGAAAACCAATGGAGATGGTGGCATTGGCCGAGTATTGCAAATACAACTAAATAGTATCTTCAGCATTTACAACATATTATGATCTTTTATTTAAACACATTTGAACTAAGTATGAAGATCTATAATTTAGTTTCTTTTCAAGTTTTGTTTGAAAGAATTCTGTGCTAACCGTATCAAATAATATTTCTAAATGATCTTACCTTACACTTTTAGTATTGAGAGAGGAAGTGTTGCTCTTATGAACTATATTTATAGTAGGTGAAGCAATTACACTGATTAATAATGCATTTTTCTCTTTCACTAAGTATCTGGGCCAACATATTGAGCATCTTTTTCACAATGTATAAAGTACTTGTAATATTGTACTTGTAATTTTCTAAAAAGGTGAGCTCCGGGTCAGCATATTAACCACTCAAGAACCATATCTATTTTCATTCAAACCTTTAGTGTAGTTATTTCAGTGGCCAGACTGTTTTTAAGTACATAGTTCGTAACCTCAGTTTAGCTCCAGGAGATGAATGTCCCAATTAAACTGAGATTAATGAAAGTAGAACTCCTATATGAGAGAATGCTTACATGTGCATTAGAGCAAATAACATAATTTTGAGGTTCTGTAGACATAATTTCCCCATAATAAACCACAAGAAGGACTTTCACGAGAACCTTGAGTGATACTAAAATCTGAATGTCCATTCATCATTGTATCATGCAAGGATGAATCAATGCCTTTTTGTTTACACGTTCTAACCTAAAAATAACAGGACCTGTTCTGGGCACTAATCAGACAGACAAATAAATGTAAGAGTAGTAAGTCAGCTAAGTAGTAAGTATACCCTTTAAGAATAGTTGACTTCAATCTATAAGGTTTGTGACAAAAGCACATGGAATCTTGAATGATATCGTATTGTATACATGACTGGGAAACAATGGCATTCCTTAATTAATTCAGACACAAGTAACACACTTAATCCTTGAGCTTTAGATGAGTACTGAAAGTTTACAAGTATTAATGTTTAGCAATGTTTTTTTTAAAAGAACAATAATCTAACCATAGCTCCTCTCCAACTACCTTTACATTAGGATGTAGGATTTTAGTATCAGAAACATTTTGCTATTGCAGTAAAGTAATGTGACTCTCTGTGTATCCAAAATATATCTCAATAAATTGTTTGGAAAATTGAATACAATTTCAAATATCAAATTAAATTGAATCTGCTGAATCCAGGGTAAATGGTTTTATATTTAATGTAAAATGTAAAAAAAACAAAAAAACAAACAAACAATTTTTACTTGAGATGATCAATTTAAACTTCTTTTTTTTTTTTACAATTATTGTAACAAAAACAGATTCTTAGAAAATTATATCTTGAAGAACATGGACTTGCACTTAATATGTCAACAATAACAGGATGTTTATGAAGACCATTTGACACTAAAGCTCATATATATGTTTTAACACATGATTATAATTGTGTCAGATATTAGTCCATGACCCAGCAATGCACAGCAGTGTCTTTAAAGCTGTTTCTCTGTCTCTATGGAGATGGGTAGAATTTTCGGCTGCAGTCCTCGAAACTGGGTGGTGATGGTGTAACACCTGATGTAATTGATGTAGCTTCCTGCAAAAGACAACTACAGGATTTATTATACAGTTTAATTTTTACAACAGTCCCTCAATATCCAAAGGTTCACATTCAGTCTCTCAAGTTCATATTGAGAGAGAGAGAGAGAGAATGTATTGATGGCAACATGAAAAATAACAGTAACTGTTTGTAGGACATAATACAATAAGTGGATCATATAGGAACTCTTAAAATTGTAAATTATATACAGCCAGTCTTCAGTTCCCTTATAGCTTCAACTAGCTATAAGGGAACTGAAGATTGTGATCCTTCAAACAGTTATTGTTATTTTATATCCCACAGACCGCTGTTGTTATTTGTCATGTTACCATCAATACATTCGCTCTCTCAATATGAGCTTGAGAGAGTGAATGTGAGGCTTGGATTTTGGCAGTCATGGTTGAATTCCTCACATAGAAATAAAACTTTGTTTTTGTGTTATTAGGATTTTTTTTTGTTAAATCAGACAAAGCAAACATTGTTAGAGATGTCACATGCAGTGAATACATTTAACTTAGATCAACTTATTAGTAAGTAAACCTATTCACTCATGCATAATAAGTAATCAAAAATAGAGTAATGCAAATAAATCCTTCAACTGGACTCTCCCATTTGCTCTTGGAGTACGTCCAGAGTACGGTTTACCCACTGCTGTCTCACCTGGAGGAAGCAGCAAAGAAAGAGGAAATGGAAGGGTCCAGTTAAGGGTCTTACTGGCCTTACCCTTTTTCTGATTGGTTGTTTTTTTCCCAACTGTGTTAACAGTGTCTTTGCTGCTGGAGGTGTCAGTAAGGAAGGTATAAGTGAATATGAAGCCTCCTATCTTGCTGTAAAAATAAAATATAACATTTATTTATAGAGTATATAGTAAAAATCAAAGAAGAAGGACCTGCTATGAATTGACACTAGAACCCTAGGAGTGTAAATCAATTCATAATGGGGGGGAGGGGGGCGGGGCTAGCACACAGACAAAGCCGGACGCCATTTTCTGAAGCTCCTGTAAACAACTGTGTAATCCACTAATTATATTCACACCTGAGGGCCATCCAGCCTCCAAACCCTCCAAACCAGTCTCTGTGACCCAAACCGCATCCATCGATGCCCTTTGTGCAGCCGCAGAAACAACTCAAGCGGCGCCGGAAAATCGAGGACTACCACCCGCTTCGGATCCCCAGCCTCGAGTCGTTACTCTGCGGGGACTTTGAGGCAGGGCCGAGGAGGACCTCCTCCTACAGCCAAATGGCCACTCAGAAAATGGGCCGGAAATCGCAAAGGCCCGCCGCCGAGTCGTACACCAGAGACATTGGAGCGATGTTGCAGCAACCCAGACAAACACCGGCCAGAGACCGTCAGGAAGAGGCACCTACACCTGATCAGGAGATAGAGGTACCCTCACGGCCCCTGACAGCACTTACCGTGGATTTGGCCATATTCAAAACACAATTACAGGCCGTAACAAAGAGTGCATGGTGGACAATTAATCTACTATACAGGCCATGCAGAACTCTATCCACCAATTGCAAACTCACCAAAGTGTCCTAACCCCCAAAATCAACAATATGGAGGATAGGCAACGCCGCGCAAATATTAAAATTAGGGGCATACCGGCAGCAGTAACCGTGGAAGAACTAACCCACTACACCCGACGCCTCCTGGCAACTATACTGCCTCCCACGCAAGCACGCGAAATAGCTGTAAACAGTGTATACAGCGTCCCCAACACAACGTGGCAGGTGAGCTAATATATGCAAATTGCCATTGGAATAACACTAAAGAGCCTCCATTTTGTTTAAATGTACATGGGGATTTAGGCCAGAGCGCAGGTAACATTCTCTTTGTTTTTACTATGTATTTTAAGCTGTTGGATACTAAGCTACAGCTGCTGTAAGCGCGGTGCTTTATCTTTGTGTTTATAAAGCCAGTAAGGTATTGTCATGCATGAAAAAGGGAATTAATTCTCAGGATGAGAATATCATTTTGTCTCTTTATAAATCACTGGTGAGACCACATCTTGAATATGCTGTGTAATTTTGGGCACCTGTTCTAAAGAAGGGTGTTATGGCACTAGAAAGAGTGCAGAGGCAGGCTACACAATTAATAAAAGGAATGGAACATTTTAGCTATGAAGAAAGTTAACAAATTTAAACCTCTTCTCAGAGGGCATATGATAACATTATACAAATATATCCGTGGCCAACACAAACCGATGTGTGGAAATCTATTCACAAACCAGACTTTACATAGGACACAATGTCATGTATTTAGATTGGAAGTCTAAGTCTAACTTTTACTGTAAGAACAATAAGGATATGGCATTCTAATCCTGAAGAAGTGGTTTTATCGGAGTCCATACAGATGTTTAAACAGCAACTAGATGCATACTTGCAAAAACAGAATATTTAAGGATATCATTTTTTAAGTGTAAATTCTTCTTGATCCAAGGATTAATCTGATTGCCATTCTGGGGTCAAGAGGGATTTTTTCCCCCAAGTTTGTTGCAAATTTGGAAGTGCTTCAAAATGTTTTTTTTGCCTTTGTTTGGATCAACAGCAAAAAAATAATGTGAGGAAGGCTGAACTTGATGGACACATGTCTCAAAGTTGAAAGTGCTTCAAACTGTTTTTTTTTTGTCCTTTGTTTGGATCAACAGCAAAAAACAAATGTGAGGAAGGCTGAACTTGATGGACACATGTCACTTTTCAGCCTATGGTAACTATGTAACTATGTAATTAGGTATATATTTTGTGGCACTTTGATTGGTCATTTTTGCACCTTTTTGGTTTCTCTGATTTGGTTACCAATATACATGTGCAATTTGTTTTGTCCCGAATGTACCTTTGGACGCATTTCGTGAAATTCAGACATTCTGGTGCTTCTGAATTTCCGAAGTTCCGAATTGCCGAAGTTCCTAAGTGCTGAAGTTCCTAAGTGCTTTCGATTTCTGAAAAGTGGCAAAACAAGTGTTTAGGGTTTATGTTAGTGGTTAGGGTTAGGGGTTAGGTTCAGGGGTTAGGTTAGGGTTTTGGGTTAGGGTCCGAATTATCAAAGTTCCGAATTGCCAAAGTTCTGAAGTGTCGAACCGAATGCCATTCGTCTGAATTGCCGAAGCAGACATTTTTTTACTTACTCAAATTTCCGAACTGGACCACATTTTTGGGCCCATGCACATCCCTAGGTACCAAATCATTTTTTTTTGGTAGTGAAATTATAGCAACCGAACAACTGAACAGACAAAAGGCTGAAATTCAGCTTCACAAAAAAAACTATTTTTGTAAAAATAGGCTCAGCTAACATGAATCTTCTCACCATGCTCTAAATGCCTATGCTCGTTAGGGATTTCGTCTGAAATAATTTAGTTATGATATGATATTTTTTTCAAAAAGTGGTCATGTCGGTTTCTTAATATTTTGGATAGAGTGTTCAGGTAACCTTTAGCTTTAGTACAGGGTGTTAAAGTGCCAGTGTACCGCCTGGTCTGCTTACCTTCCACCTCAAAGCCGCACCTATCAAATTATTTTTTTATCCTCTACTTCCCCACACTCTTGGTGAAGTATACAATGGTATAATTTGAGCCATTACAAAAATTTTTTAATTGTATTTTATTTAACTGTATGTTTACCTCAGTGCTAGAGCTAGAGATATTTTGCTGTTTTGGTAGCAGCAATGAAGTGGGAGTTTAGGGTCTAGCTTCACACTTTTACTTTTTTTTGTTTTAATCTTTCATTAGTAAGTTAACATGTTTGCCCTTATTTAGACAAGTATTTGCCAGGCTCTAGCAAGTCTCAAACTATTCTATGGGAATTTATAAATAGATAATATCTGTCAGTTTGCATATTTACCACTGGTTAGATTGTTTTAAAGTATAATAGAATTGTTAATTTATTTCCCATCAATTGAGTTAAAAGACACTATAGTCACCAGACCAACTGCAACTTATTGTAGTTGTTCTGTTAAGTATAGTCGGTCTCTGCAGGCGTTTTCATGTAAACACTGGCAGGGAACAGGCAGTGTTTACATTGCAGCCTAGGCAAACCTTCAGTGACCACTGCTCAGATGACTACTACAGGTGTTTCTGGGTCAGTACCATGCTTCATAGATGCTGAACCCTATAGAGAAGCATTGTTTTGCTCCACTGGTTAGCTTCAATTCTGATGATCTCAGCCAATCCAATATTTTCCTATGATCGGGGGAGGAGCCAGCACCTGTGGACAAGTACAACTTTGGAAATAAGGTGAGTTTTGACTTGCTTTAAAGGAGGTGGGGGGAGCAAATCATTAGTTTAACACTATAGGGTCAGGAATACACATTTATGTTCCTTACCCTATAATATTCCCTCTTTAAATTCTTAGTTGATATTTCTTTAGTGGAAGCCATTAACTTGAATTTCTTATAAACTTGGGACAGGCATTTTAGGACATAAATCAGAAGTTATGGAGAACTAGCATGATTGTAACAGCAAAATGCCAGAATTGAAACATTCTCTAATTTAGTTATTTTCTATCTAGTAAAATGTTTTAGTTCCCTGGCCAGTTCCCAATAATTCCTGCTTTAGTGAAAAACTAAAAGAAAGAAATGCTTTGTTTCTTAGTAGACAGATATTGAGCAGACCACTGCATCTACATTTATAAAGTAATGTGAAAAGGAACAAACTTCAAAAGATGGATATATTTTTACAAATGATTTCTATGTAGAGGCAAAGTAATCAAAGATGTCAAGGTCAGTTTTCAGAAGACAAGCAAATCTGATATAAAAGAAGATAGTTATAGAACTTTAATTCAATGGTACTTCAGAAATGTCAGTTAAAAGAAAATCAAAATGGGTATTGCTGAATGTGGAGCCTGACTAAAGAGATATATCAAATTCTCAAAAAAAAATATTCATCTGATGGAATATAGATAGAAACTGATCGGAAGGGATAATTGGAACACAAAGAGAAATAAAAAGCTGTGTAGCAATGATTGCCAAATGAAAAAACACAGGATAGACTAAACTTAAAAACTAAACTAAAGATTCTATGCAATTTCATTGTATTTTAAGTTGAGAACACATTTGGTATCATACCTGAAAATGTTTCAACTGATTACGATATGTTTAGGACAATACGAAAATATTAAAATTATAGTCCTGCATGTGAAAAGTAACTTTTTTTTTTCATTTAAATCTGAATAATTGAAATTCCAAACAATGGGCTTGATTGTGGCAATGTCTATCGTTAGCCTAAAAAAACTTTTTAATATCTAGTGTACAGTTAAACTATGGTAAATCATAACATTTTAACTAGGAGAAAACAAAGGACACTATATAAAGTTATACTAATTCTAGTGTCTCTCGTGCATTCTATACTAATAGTAAACAAGTTCACTGTAACCCATCGTGACCATGTGTAGCATCAAGTAATGTGCCTTTTTCTAACTTCCCCATTTAGCAAAGTTTACCCCTTCCGATGCCATCATTACATATTACTTGAAATATAACATAACATGGTTGTTTACTAAAGTGTATCTTGTCATGAATACTAAGTGAATTTTTAATTTTAGACCAAAAAAGCTTGCGATTGTTTACCTGAAGCAGGGAGCGCACAGAGCTTGAAGGCCTGTCATCCATTTTGTCCCAATTTTCTCAAGAAGCTAATTTGCTATTTTACAAAGAAGCTTATTCTACAGAATGTATACTTGTTTTTCACGGATGACCTCTGAACTAGTAAACTGTGATAAGGCACTTTCTGAAACAACTACGTTCAATAGTGCAAGAAGATAAACATATACTTAGAAAGAAGAAGTCTAGAAGAGGAGAGAGAGAAGGGGGACCTGCAGCTGCAGGGGAAATTTGAAAGAGATAGCGTGAAAGCATATTTGTAAGGGTTTGAATACATAGCGCAAAGTTTGAATGTATTCTTGTGAATTGATTGTATGAGCACCCGAGAGGAGTGTTTGTGAAGAAAGACTTCAAGGTGAAACCCATTTTGGTATAAGATTTAATATAGATGATATATGTTTTATATTACATGATAAAATGTGCTCTACTTTTATACTTTAGTTGAGATTGTAGGTCACAGGCTGAGGAAGGCCTGAAGAAGTGTGTGTCTATTGATAACTGGGATGGTATGGTTTGTGATTAAATTGGTCAGATTATAGGACTTGCCCATTGTTTATTGTTATTCTGGTTACCCATTTAACCCCTTAAAGACCAAACTTCTGGAATAAAAGGGAATCATGACATGTCAGACACATCATGTGTCCTTAAGGGGTTAAGGAGTAGCTTCTGTTAAATGCCTGAGTTTGGTAAGAAATTAGCCTAAAGTGTCAAAACATATAGCCCATTAAATGTATCCATTGTTTGTATCATATTTTGCCTTTTTGTGGCATAATTGGAAATGGCTACAGTTGGGTTTATACATTCTTTTGGATAGACAGCATAAAAGAATGGGACACATCTACTCTACTCAGGTTCACAATGTGTAACTCTTTAGTTCAGTCACTCTCTGCCTTTTGCTCTGCTGTTCAGTCCTGTTGATAAACTGGGGCTGCTAGCCTTATTCCGTTATTGTAGATTGGAGGTAACTATAGTAAAATAGGTTGTTGGTGATTTAGTTTAGTTAATCCTCAGTAAGTAAGGGCAGGCTGCTTGCATTTACTGTATATATTGTATATAAATGCGTGTTTTAGTGTTCTGTGTGCATTTCCAAATACATGTTTAGTATAGTAGATGAACCTCTCTTGTTTTATATACATCTTGATTGGGTTAGTGGTAAACAATTATTGATAAGATATTAATAAGTTCATATAAATATGACCACACTCCTCTATCCCTTTCCCTGCAAGCTGATGGTACGCTTGTCAGCCCATCCTTTTGAGCTTTCTGTCGTGGTGTTATCTTTGATTCTGACCTCCTCTTTATGCCTCGATCCAGTCTGTTGCTGCCAGTTCTACTTTATAAACATTGTCTGCATCTACCCCTTTCTTACACAAGATTCTGCTAAGGGATTTGCTCATGTTCTCGTACATTCTTGCATTGATTACTGTAATTCTCTCCTAACTGTTCTCCCCTGGAAACCTTATTGCCTCTGTGCAGTCCATAATGGATGCTGCTGCCAGGCTGATTTTTTATTTATTTTTATTTCACAAGCCTGTCTCTCACTCTCTCTTAGAGGGCTACACTCCACTCTCACCTTCCAATTCTTCTACTTTCCCACAATGTCACTATTGTGTTTTTACACCTGACCTCTTCTAGATTGTAAGCTCTTTTGAGAAGGGTCCTCATCAAACTAACATTCCTGTTGAAATGTGTAATATCTTGTCTCATTTGTTGTTAAATTTCACCCTGTATAATATTGTAAAGGGCTGCTGAATAATTTGATGCCGATAATAATAATAATGGTACTCTTATTTGTTAATAAAACAATAATACAATTTATTTTGCATTATCTAGACATAATTTAATAGAAGCTTCCACCACCAGTGTTAATTTCCAATTTAAAAGTATAATTATTATTAGTAATGGTAGCAGTAGTTAAATGGTTGTATGGTTACTCCAATGGCCATTGGAGGGAATGCCCGCCTGCCACGTCAAGGCATACCTTTTAGGTGGGTCCTACACTAACCTTTCACCTTGCTTCCTGGAGCTTCTGGCAAAAATATATATAATGAGGCAGAGAGGGGTATTTTTTATATACACCCCTACATACTTATTATCCTTTAATAGGGAACACATGGGATGGGTGGCAGCATTGTAACATAGCTGTGTGATACAAAAAATGGATACAAATACAAAACATCAAGTTGTCCGCTCAAACTCCCACCACTCCTGGGCGGCAGCAACGACCATAGTACACATGAGCCCCAACACATCAGCGCAGGTAATTTTTTTTCTTTGGTTTTTACTATCAAGCCCTAATACTGCTGTAAGAAAGTCTGTGCTCCATAAGCTGATCGTCTGCAATAACCAAGTCTGATTTCAAAACTATCAAGCCCCAATACTGCTGTAAGAAAGTATGTGCTCAATCAGCTTATCGTCTGCAATAAGCAAGCCTGATTTCAAAACTATTAAGCCCCAGTACTGCTGTAAGAAAGTCTGATACCTGACCTCCCCTCACCACCCCATGCTCATTATTACATTTAAAGATTATCTGTCACACCCACATTTTAGATAAGTAAAAACAACAGGTGTACACACTGCCTCTTATTAGTACACTCATGCACCTTCTTAACCCATAAAACTTCATAAATCATACTGGAAGAATGGAGAAAGGCATATGTGGTTCCTATATTCAAAAAAGATCACCATTTTGCCTGGTAATTATGGACGTGTGAGCTTAAAGTCTGTGGCTGGGTACGTTTTTCAAGGGTTATTAATGGATACGTTTCTGGAATTTATTAGGCAAAACATTATGAGCACAAATCAGCATGGTTTTATGAAGCATAGATCCTGTCAAACTAACTTAATTAAGTAGAAGTACGGATCAGGGTATTGCAGTGGGTGTGCAGAAAATATGATACCGTTCCATACAACAGGTTTGTGTTCAAACTAAAATGAATTTGTCTAAAATAAATGAATGTCCTTGTGCAGAACATTGGCTTACAGATAGACTACAGAGAGTTGCCACGTTTTCAAATTTTCAAGTTGGACATGATAAGTGATGTTCCTCAGAGATCTGTTATGGGATCACTTCTATTCAACATATTTCTAAATGAGCTTGAAATAGGCATTGCAAGTCATATTTCAGTATTTGCAGATGACACAAACTAGATACAATTTGAGCAGGATATAACTTTGCTGCAGAGTGATTTAGATAGATTAGGGACTGGACACTCAAATGGCAGATGAAACATAAGGAAGATAAACTAAATTTACATTTTTTTCTTTATTATTAGTTTTCACATTTCCCCATATTTTGGATGGATGGATAAACAGATTATAAACAGAATACAGGGTACACATTTTATCAAAATGATAACCAGTGAATATGGTGACCACAAACCTATAAGTTACATACAGAGATCAGGGTCAATTCTCCTCGGTATCCAGTTTAGAAAATAAGCCCCATCGAGAATACTATTACTTGCATATAAATTAACAGATTTTTACCCAGAGTGTATTTCTATCTCTGTTCCAATATTATGCACGTAGGATGAGCACCCCTGCTGATTTACGCTCTACAATCCCTTCCATGCAATGATTTATGAACACCGCAGTAAAGAGACTCAGACGCGAGTTGATACATTATGTAAGCAAAAGAGATATGCATCACTGCTTAACTCAAAGGGATAGCTAGCATACATAGCATTATGCAGTAATAAAATATTAGTCATTTCGCCGTTTCATCCTTTTTTATTTACTAGGTATTTTTTTTTTCAGAAACCTAAACATAAATAGCTACAGTATATTTACTGAATGCAATTTGATATATTGGATACATTCACAGGAAGGATATTTTAGAAGTGATCCTTTGTGCATCTCCAGTAGGGGCATGTCAGGAGAAAATAGATGTTTAAAGAAAATAAGGTACAAGGATTTTCAATATAAACAGCATAGAGGCTGGTAAGTAAAAGTATTCAAAGAAATGGTTAGTTCAAATTTAAAGGTATAGCATTGTTACAAAGCATTACAGTCTTATTAAAGAGCACCTGTCATGCCCCAAATAATTTGATACGCATTAGATTTAGTATAAGATTCTACATATACACTGTGCTAGCTATTGCGTTGGGTGATTTATTTATTTTTAACAATGTTTTACTTTGGCTGCTATTTTAGAGTTTACTAAAAAAAAAATGTCTCTCCTTGAAACTCTTATTTACTATCTCACATAAAGTTTCTCGGATATGCTTATATTCAAATCATGCATACATTCACAAAGTCACTTTAAGACACTTTTCACAAACAAATCAGACATGGAGAAACTGATACAGTCACACTCTTAAAGATAAAGACATTGATGCTTAATTGTACACTCATGGGCACACTGCTACAATTAGTTACATGTTGTTTCAGCTCACTTGTTGACATTGTCGTTTTTACTCCAAGCACTATAACCACTTCAGTGTTTGGAAACGATCATGGTGCTTAACCCCTTAACGACGAGTGACGGACGAGGTCCGTCACTCAGGGGAATGCGTTAATGACGAGTGACGGACCTCGTCCGTCACCCGTTAAAATTAACCCCAGATCGCCGCAATCGCGGCGATCGCGGGGTTAATGGTGCTCCGGTCTGCCTCTGCATTAGAGGCAGACCGGGAGCACCGGATCGGGCTGCTCCAGTACATGTGCCCGCTCTGACAGCATGTAGGCCTTTGTGGGTTTTTTTTGAACAGTCAAACTGTTATAATACCCCAAATGGAAGCATAGGCTCATTAAATCCGTCTCTCCAAATTCTACTGTGAATACTGAAAAGGACAGGTCTCCTATATGTCACTGTAGCTTCACGAAATAGTGCCAAAGACATACAATGGGGGTACCGTTGTACTCAGCAGAAGTAACTGAACACATAATAAAACTTTGTACAGGAATAGCACACACCAACTTTACAAAATACACATGAGAAGTTCTTTGTTATAAGTTTGTGTGCGAAAACCCCCAAAAAACACAATTTTACTCCAATATTTAGCAGAGGTTAGCGGTAAAATGGCTACGTAGAAAGTGTCAAAACAACCTTAGGTAAATAGCCTGTGGTGTCTACTTTATATAAATATATACTTTTGTGTGGCAATTTTGTTTTCTTTTATGGCTATTAGGCTTACAAGACAAACATACCAAATTCTAAAATCGCTCCACATAAAAAGTTTATTTTACTCCTTGTGCTTTGTGACCTGTAACTACCAAAAAAAAACTGAAAATCCCAGACACATTATATATTCTGTAATTCAGAACAACTAAATGAATTTATTTTTAATTACTTTCCTTAACCTGCACTAATTATGTACACATTATTATTGCAAAAACTGTAAAAAAAACACACAAAAATATTTTTTTTGCATATTTCTGTATTTTTTTTATAATAAATAAGCATTTATATATATATGTGTTACATCAAATTAAAGCCCTTTCTGTCCTTTAAAAAACGGTATATAATATGTGTCGGTGCAATAAATTAGTAAAATGCAAATTGCAGTTGAACGCAAATAGCAAAAAATGCAAAAAATGCCGTTGTCATTAAGTGAAAGACAAGCTTCTGAAGCTCTGTCCTTAAGGGGTTAAGTCTACTATATGCAGTGCTTATTTTGGAAATGCTTCATGTACTGAGATCATTTATATTGCTGTCGGAAGTGTAATTCTACCTACGGCTGTATCATCAGCTAGCCCAGAGTTAACTAAAATCAATCATGTGCATATTCTTTGCATAGACAGTGATTCGTTGACTGAGAATGCTCAGCTGATACTCTCAGCCAATGGATGTTCAGCAGGATCTACATCATTCTGCAAACAAGCCATTCTGGAGGATAAAAACATTTGTTAATAAAGATATTTAAATTTTGATGCGCAGACTGCAGTGCACTTTATTCATTAGCTACGAATAAGCACAGTCTGTATTTGGCTTTAACTTTATTCTGTTTTTGTTTTTTGTTTTTTGCAGCAAATCCATTCAGTAAACTGCTTGTAAATTCTTGCAGTCTACAATTCAACAAGTCTTACATGAGAGAAATAGTTTAAAATACATGTGATCTACCATTCATTGTAGATTATTTAATTTCATTATAGATTCTTTTCCTAGACATTCAGAACATTGTGATATATTATTGCTGTCCCATGCAAATAGAATGAACATCAACATTGGTACAATAACTAAATTTAAGTAAAGTAAGTAAAATGGTGTGTTTAGTACAATATTACTAGCCTTAAATGATTATAAAGTTTTAAAAAATGATGTAGGCTTGGATTTTATATTTCATATTTAATATCTAATTTATGGAGTTATTTTACATCACTTTAATATTTTGAAAACTTAAAATAATTAGTGGAAAACCACTGGCTGTAGTTAGAGTTATGTTAACTTGCTGGCGCAAGGTAGATCTTGATAGAAATATAGAAACATAGAATGTGACGGCAGATAAGAACCATTTGGCAATCTAGTCCGCCCAATAGCACAACTCTCTGCCATGTAGCAGTGGCATTGGAATATTGAACAAAAACACGTGAGCTTACCCTTCAGTTAGTCTCCATTTAGATATCAAACAAATAAGAGGAGTGTAAGGAAACACTAAACTGGATACAGAACACACTGCATGTTAACATCAATAATGAGGGGTTTACGGTGATGGTGTGCCTGAAAAGTAGAAATATTGGAAGAGTTTCTCTGATCGTAAGTCTGGAACTCAATACTCAAACTTTCTCTCTCAATATTAACCAGTTCGACGATGATGTTGCATGGCAACATTTGGCCTATCGTTCCATCAAAGTAGCACATGAACTTCTGTTGATTGTCCTTCTGACATCAGTTTGACTCACTCTATAGGGTTCTGTCATACGTAAAGGCATTCTATACCATGGGATTTATTGCACTTTTATAGACTGAATCTATTATTATTATCCATATTATAACTAGTATTTATATAGCCAAAATATTCAGCAATATTCTACAATTATATAATGGGGATATTTCACAACAGGTAATTGAAATAAAGACAGAGACAAGAGGTAAAAAAGCCCTTCTCAAATAAGCTTACAAGATATGAAGCATAGAAAAAAGTATTTCTATATAAGGCTTATATCACCAATATTTTTATTATATTCTAACTATTCTTTGAGTTGGTGAACTATTATGTATAAATTAACACATGGATAATGTGGGATTGAAGCGTGTAGTGCAAGCATATTTAATTTAATGGAAAACATAATTTATGCAAATGATAATTTAATGGAAAAAATAAATATGCATATGATATTAATTAATTTCAATGAACTGTGATAATCCATTTGATGATTCAAATATCACAAAGAATGATAGCAGCACCTGGTTTGCTTAGACTATAAAGATAATCATCTCATACCTATAAAATGTGTTTCACCTTCTTATTCTTGATAATGAGAATCTATCATTAATAATAGGCTTTCACAAAAATGAGTCTTTCACGTGTGTTGTGATCTAATGTTTCAAAAATAAAATCCACAAATCATGTTATGAAAATAAATGTATACATAATCAATATAGAACTCTTGTTCATACAAATAAAGTTTAACAAAAAATCGCTCATAGACTAAAAACGTTTCTTTTTCATGATATTTCTTACTTGTTCTGTGTTAAATGTACATGTGTATTTTCAACATTACTTTGTATTTTTTAATATTATGCTGTACCCTATTGTAATAATGCAATGTTTGTGGCCCCAGAACATACTGGAAAACAAGAGAAATCTCAATGTATCCTACTTAGTAAAATACTAAATAAATAAATAAAGTTTAATACAAATAATGTATTACCCTCAGGAATCTATATCTACCTTCCCTGTATAAAGCTAGAGTGAAGAACTATTGTGATCTGGGAGCTTAATTATTTTAATAAATTTAATTTGTATAATATATGTTGAATGTGTAATGTGGATTTTTAAAAAGATTATAATTGAAATATATAATTACATAAAGTATCGACATAAGGATTCAGACTATTATATCCGCAGATCCTTTTCAAGCTCTGTCAGGTTGGATGGAACATTTTCAGGTCTCCCTAGAGATGTTCAATTGTGTTCAAGTCTGGTTATGGCTTGGGCACTCGAGGACATACACAGGGTTTTCAATTAAGCCATCTTGTGTTGTTTAGAAATAATTTTGCAATTAGCCTTTTTGCAGGGCTTACCTCTATCCTTTCAACTGTTTTTTTTTTTAAATATATCTCAAATGAATAAATGCTTAACCATTGCATAACCAGATATTTTTCATTATTACAAATTTATTAAACAGGAAAAACTGACATATCACATTGACATAAGTATTCAGACTATTAACTCAGTACTTCGTTGAAGCACCTTTGGCAGTGATTACAGTCATTTTGGGAATGAAGTAACACGATTTGCACAAATGGATTTGGGTAGTTTTTTGCCAATTATCTCCGCAGATCCTTTTCAAGCTCTGTCAGGTTGGATGGAACATTTTCAGGTCTCCCTAGAGATGTTCAATTGCGTTCAAGTCTGGTTATGGCTTGGGCACTCAAGGACATACACAGGGTTTTCAATTAAGCCATCTTGTGTTGTCTTAACTATGTGATAAGGTTATTTCTCCTTCCAAATAAGAAACTGCACTCATCAAAAAATAGAAACTTGGATGTAACCAAAACTGGGGCCAGCCCCAAGACCCAAAGATCAGTTTGTAGTCACAGAAGATAGAAAATGGTCCAGGCACTACCAAAATTTGCCTATCTAAGCTTTGGTACTGTCTGCATCTCTTCTGCCAGAAGGTGAACCTTTGGCCCAGTATAAGGTACAGTGGTTTTCACAAGGGATATATGTGTATTGTGCTGCATTTAGCTTTCTGTCAACCCTGACCAGTCTCCCGGTCCACAATGCTAAAAAAAACACCCCCAAAGCACAATACTACCACCACAATGCTTCACCGTTGGGATGGTATTGCACAGATGATGAGTTGTGCTTGGGTTCTTCCAGATGCTTTTAATTAACCCCTTAAGGACCCATGACATGTGTGACATGTCATGATTCCATTTTATTCCAGAAGTTTGGTCCTTAAGGGGTTAAGGGCAAACATTCAATCTATGTTTCATCACCAAATAATCTTGTTTTTTTAAAGTCTGGAAGTCCTGTAAGTGGTTTTTTTTTGTTTTTTTTAAACAAAAATACAAGCAGGCTACATATAAAGAGCTTCAAAAGGAGATAACTCATTCCATATTTTTTCTACTAAGAAAAGTAAAGAAGTAGACCACAAACAAAGATGCATAAAAGGATGAGAAAACTCACAGCTACCTAACAAGTTATTTTGGTGGTGTCATAAAAGTCAGCACAAAAGACAAACATGAGTGAAGTTTCAATAGTGAATAAACTATAAGGATAGAATCTGACATCTTTAAAGGGAACAGATAAATAAAAAATAATAATGAAAAGAAACAATATTACTTGGAATAATAAGAAATGTAACACAGTGCTGAAATTTGGAATGCTATGTTAGACAATACACCTAGAAATGACATGTTAAACGCAAGCAGGTTAATTGCAACTAGCGAGCACTCAGTATATTAGTATAGTATATTTAGTAATTTCATAGTTATGCACTTACCATTATTCACTGCTATTATTTGTAACTTCCTGAATGAATGATACCCTTTAACCAATAATAAGCATTTGCCATTACTAAAGCAATTCTCTTCCAGTAGGAAAATTGTATATGATGAAAGCTCTATCCCTGACTCTTTCAATTCAGGTTAGCACACACCTGTTAAACTGAAAGAACCTACAAAAATGAATTTGAAAGTTAGAAGTTTAAAAAATATATATATGGCACACTATAGTTTTCAACACACACTATTAAATATGTAACAATGGCTCTCAGGGATATCCACCAGAGTCCACAAAATTCACAAAATCTGAACATTGTTCACACTATTTAACAATGTCTGGATTAAACAGACAAAGCTCTGAATGCCGCTTAATGGCTAATATCCAGACCCAGGTGTTAAGATCTGGGCCAAAATACTTGAAATTCACGCCTGGATTTTAGCAATCTGAAATATTTGCATGCCGGCAGTACTCTCAGCCAGTAGGCAAATAGTTAAACAATCCTTGGCAGTTCAAAGGTTAACAATGTGGTGGCTGGCCTGCCCACGTGGTAGCCAGCTGCCACATGAGGTAAAAAAAAATATAATTTTTTTTTTTTTTAATCCCTTCGGGGGTCAATATGATTTCCTTGTTACTGTAAGGGACATTTCCCATAATTCCCCACCTGCCATGCGACAAGTGGGGGATATCTTGTAATCATTTAACCCTAGTGACTGGGCAGCCATACACTAAGCACCTATACCATTTTTATTCTGTTTTTATTATAGTAAGTTATATGCCTGCTACTTCAGAAAATGAAGCCAATTAAAGAATTTGCATAATTTCCTTATTGAGGTATTGAGGTTTTAATTTAGGCCGTACACAGAGTATAAAGTTATTATTGATACACGGTGTATGCATGATAAAAGGCACCTTGACAAGATGAAGCTATTTTAACCAACAGCGTGATAACTTAACGGACCACTGGGCCCTTAAAATTTTTTGATTAATTTGTAATTTGCCAACATTCTCACAAACAACTCCAGCACCGTTTCACAGTCAAGGGGCAAAGGCTCCAATTTCCTTTTGCAAGGCATTTTGGTTTTTATTATGAATGTATGCATCTTTCCTGAAAAGTGTTTTCCTCAGATAACTGCTTTTGATGAGATAATTACATATCATGCCCATAGAATGATATTACAATATTTTTTATAAGCGGGACAATGTGCTAATTAAACACAATGGAGTAAACAGACTCATTTTAGACATCTTTTGCTAGTGCTCTCTTGTAAGTGAAAATTAACAATTGTCTCCTGATTCTCTTTTTGAGAGGTAATTCACAATATTTAATTAACCAATTAACACACTTTATTTAAGAAAAAAAAAACATTAGCATAACATTGTTTATGTGTTTATTTATGAAACATTTTCCCATCACTAGTACATACATGTAGTATTTAAAAAAAGGAGTATTTGAATAAAAATGCATAAATGTGTTTATGTAGAAAGTTAAAATGTTTAGTTTATTTATAAATCATTCCTATCTAGCGCAGATGTAAAAACACAATTTTCGGCACATTTCTGCAGATGTGACCAGATAGATACATTAAATGACTTAGTACTCTGATCATAGATATTTGTAAGGATCCTGATCGAATGATTAGCAATAAAAAATCTGAAATTGGCTACAGAACAGTGAAAATAAAATAAAAAAAAAGTCTACATACATTGAGTACAATGAATTTTTCTATTTGTAAAATACAGGGATTTGGACATTGTTATTGCTACCTACATTAATCTCTGTACTGCTCTAGATGACATGATATCTCTCTCTTTATCACCCCTTTCCTGAATATTAGACGCCGCAAAACTACCATGTAGGAATGTAAGAGTTTGGGGTGTAATTTTTAGCTCATATGCAGAAATTCAAAGAGAAACGGAATAGAGCCCTGGTGGAAAAATCTGTTTCTTTTCAGGGCAAAACTCATTTCTAGGGCACAAAGGTAGATGGGCAAATTATATAAGTAGATTCTATAAGTAGATTGTACAACACTGCAGGATTTTTTTTGGAGTTTCATAAATTCCATTACTAATAAAGAGATTAGTTTATTATCTAATACAGCATTTCCCAAACCAGTCCTCAAGACCCACCAACAGTCCAGGTTTTGTTAGTATCTCCATTGGAATAAAACAGGGAAATACATAAATCCTGGACTGTTGGTGGGCCATGAGGACTGGTTTGGGAACCACTGATCTAATATATTTTATTCCGACTTTGATAAAAACATAATAATAATTATAATATAATTGCATTGTTGCTAGCTACTTTTCAGCTTTCATTACAATTATAATATGCCATTTTTAGAAAAGCCCCCAACCCCCTCCTTCGATCCCATTTATATAGCTTCAAGGCAGCATTTAGGTATACTTTAACTTCCTTTGAATTGTATTTAGGTCTGTTTTCTCCTACTCCTGTTATTTGGATATTAATTTAAAGTACCTTTATATACCTTTTTTTTGTAATTCTACACTGTGCCGTATGATGACTTTTTCCATCAAACCTTACTTGATTGATATAAGTCCAAACTGTTTTGTAACCCATAGATGTATTTGTGGTTTATTTTGTAAAATATTGTTTCAAGATACAAGCATTGATATAAACAATTATATTTATTTTTTAAATATCTCTCTAGGTTTTGTCACATTTTTATGGTTATATTAAAAATGAATTACTGATAGTAAAAATGGAAAAGTAGTTTCAGAAGTCAATCTACCAAACACAATGCTTTTACTGAATGATTGATCGATTTAATCGTATACCAATTTAGTTATTAAAGTAATACTAATATATAGCCCCAAAATTAGTATATCTTGTGTATTCTGAATGGGATTATATGCATAAATATGTCTTGCTAATACACATCTGGTATTCAAAATGTCTGCAAATGTGTTCAATCAAAACAATATGCACTCGTGTAGATTGCCCATTGGGATTTAGGGAAGATACCTCAAGAATACCTACATTCGCAAAAACTTACCATATTTGACACAATGTGGCTTCTTGGCATCTTAACAGCAATAGTACAGAACTATATTCCAATTTAACAAAGACCTTTTCTGTCTTACAGATCACAAATGTAAATTATAGACCTTAAAATCTATTTCTAAAACAAAGAACTTAAAATATAGAAAATATACATTGCATAGTGGGCAATATCATAGAAGCTAAATATGTGATTTTAGCATACGTGTTAATATACACTCCTCATCAGTCTGCAGCAGTAGGCACTGAATCACTCAGGTATGTTAAACAAAATCCCGATAGTGTAAGTATTTAACTTTTATGGGAGATGCTTGGACATACTTGAAAACAAGAGAAACCTCAAGGTATCCTTCCTGGTAAAATATTTAGTAAATACTTAAATACATGAGTTAATATGAGGATATCATATTCTGTTATCATTGCTTGAGATACAGCGTAATTAGTAGTGTATACCTAAGCATGGTTTTAGTATAAGTGTCTTGAGACAGTTGCCCTAGAGCAGGCATAGGCAACCTTCGGCACTCCAGATGTTTTGGACTACACCTCCCATGATTCTTTGCCAGCATTATGAGTGTAAGAGCATTATGGGGGATGTAGTCCACAGCATCTGGAGTGCCGAAGGTTGCCTATCCCTGCCCTAGAGAGTCACTATCTTTATACGTCGATTGTCTGCTGAGCAAAAAAAACACAGCACTGCCCCTGGTCATGTATGTAACGATACAAACACTATCACATTCAGAATCCACATTATATTTTTTATTGGATTACTTTTCTGCTGTATATTTAAAGTGTCTCTATATTTATAAGTTTATTAAAAATATAAATTAGTAAAATTATTTTGATCTGGCAAGTAGGTATTAAAATAAAATAAATTTACAAAATACAGCGTACATTTATTTACGCACATTGCCCTATTTCTGAGGTTAATTTATGTGAGGCATTAATTCATTTCTGCTAGACATATTAAGTCATTGGAATACAAAGAAATGATCAATTATAGTTTCCTACAGAATAAAATTAAAAAAAGGAAGTTAAACATGAAATTTAGAACATGACTTGCTTAGCTCAGCATAGTTGCAGATATAATCAGTTCATAAGACAGTTTTTATTGTACAGTCTATTAGATTGTGTGAAATTATAACATCTGATATTTAAGAACATTTTACTACCAAATGATTGGCCAAGAATTTACCACCAGACACCAGATGTGTACTATTACTGTATATTTGATTTCGGCATGTACAACCCGTACATCCAACAAAAAAGGGATAAACATTTGTATTGATTCTCATTTCCTTACATGAAAACTTTAAATAAAAAATTATTTACAGAATATCTAAGTTGCAATATAAAAAGAAAATAGTAATTTAAATAAATTCAGTTTCTTAATATGTAACTGTAATTGTATTGTACATCTATGATACCAGCCTCTCCTTGTGACACATTTAAACACTAACATCTCCTCTTACATACACTATAAACCCTGTAGAATTCCCCCCACTTCTCATAATATATATTTTTCTTCTTTCTTCTTCTTGTTGGGTGGCTCACGACAATGTTAATATACATATATATTATAATTCTTCTGTGTGTCAGTTACAAATATACAATAACTAACATTTTCTGTAGGTTTATTCTACTTAAAATTAGTAATATATAATACAATAATTAAAGATGTTACAGGATGATGGATATTCAACAGCATGTGTTAATTGCTTCATGGTCCTTTGTCCACTATCCTATATAGTTATGACTATAATGATGTCAGAACTTTTAGATAAAACTCTGGCTATATAAGGACAGATAAGAAGACTCTCTTTCTTCTAGATATGCATCCACATTCCAGAATTCTCAGACAAAGCCGTATTCATTGTAAGGTAACTTTCTACAATGAGTGTTAAATTGCCACATGTATAAATAGACTCATACAGTATATTCACATATTGTCCTACATATATTGCCCATGATATATCTTTATAAATGTGGCAACACATAAACATGACATTCTTCATATTGCATCCCTTACACTGTCACACTGCACATTTAAACCTACTTTTACAAACATTGTTGTGACTATTCTTGGGACATCTCAACACCTGCCATTGCATATTAATTAACACATTCCCGACCACAGACGTACTATGTATGTCCGACAAAAACAGTCCAAAGAACCTCGGACTTACCTAGTATTCCTTAATACTTACCCGATCACCACCATTCCCCCGACGGCGATAGGTGTTGCTCACGGTCTGGCGGGACTGTCAGCAAATTTGCCCCGCGGGCCATGTGATTGCTCTGAAAAAGAGGTCACATGGCCACAATAGGCATCCATAGTATATCTTATATATAACGTCATACTAAGTGCATTTTTTTATTAATATATACATATGTTAATATAAAAATACACTTAGAGTAAAATTACACATGTATATATATAATAACTATATATATTGTATATATATTATTATAAAAATAAAATAAATAATAAATAATAATTAATAAAAAAAAAGAAAATAATAAAAGAAATGTAAAATAAATAACTATATATATATATATATATATATATAATTTTATTATATATATATATATGTATATATATATCAAAATACACTTAGAATTAAATTACATATAAGTAATATGAAATATTTATATATATATATATATATATATATATATATATATCCATATACATAATTACATAAATAATTTCATAAATATACATGTAGACTTCAAATATATAAATATATATAAATATGTATATATTTAAATTCTATGTGCATAGTTATGTAATATTTTAACATAATTAAGTAATTTTATTGATTGCGATTTGAGGGACTTGCCTGACAACCCAGGCCAAAAGTCCAGAGGATTTAATTTGCTAGCACTGTATTTAACCCTGTAATTTTCCATGACACCCTAAAATCTGTACATGGGGGGTACTGTTTTACTCAGGAGACTTTGCTGAACACAAATATTAGTGTATCAAAACAGTAAAACATATCACAGCGATGATATTGTCAGTGAAAGTGAAGTTTTGTGCATTTTTCACACACAAACGGCACTTTCACGGATAATATCATTGTTGTGATATGTTTTACTGTTTTGAAACTTAAACATAAAAATATTTATGCTTGGCAAAGTCTCATGAGTATTACAGTTTTCTCCAGGTACAGGTTTTATAGTGTTTTTGATCGTTACATGGACAAATATAAGGCTTGCATTTCAGTTTTTTTCACATAGAAATTTGCCAGATTAGTAATGTTGTCTTTGAGACCGTATGGTAGCCCAGGAAGGAGAATTACCCCCATGATGGCATACCATTTGCAAAAGAAGACATCCCATGGTATTGCAAATGGGGTATGTTCAGGTTTTTTTGTAGCTACTTAGTCACAAACACTGGCCAAAGTTAGTGTTCATAATTGTTTTATGCATTTTTAACACACAAACAAATATAAATGCAAACTTTGGCCAGTGTTTGTGACTGGAGAGACCCCGTATTAAATACCCTTGGTTGTCTACTTTAAAAAAAATATATACATGTGAGGTGTGATTCAGAGGTTTATGGCAGATAACAGTGTTACAATGTCACTATTGATACATTTTAAAAATATATATTTATATGTCCTAATATATATATCCTACTTGTACTCATAGCCCTATAACTTGCAAAAAAAAAAAGCTAAGAACATGTTAACATTGGGTATTTCTAAACTCAGAACAAAATTTAGAAACTAATAGTTATAGTGGAGTGCTGAATCCCAAGATATATGTAGATGAGGATAGGGTATAGGAATAGGAAAACCTAACAACCTATTATAAAAGTTACATAGAAAACACTGGATAACCCTTCTCCTCTAAATATGTTACTCATATACAAGTAACAGGCTCAGTATCAAAATCCAGATATTTGATATCTATAGCTCAGTTTACAATTAAATAAATAAATAAAAGTCCAATGAGGAATTTTCATCCAGGTGGTCCCATTAAGTAGATAACTCCATCGTGTAAATCCAAGTATATATAGAAAATAGAAAAAAAAAATCTTAAAATATATCCTTTTTAATCACAACTTCCATTGAGAAAGCCGCCGAAGCAGGGAAACAAATCTGGAGAGGAACTGACTCCCACTATTACCAGCAGAGGACCGTGATCTGAATCTGAATCAGCTATACCACACTGCTGTCTCGGGACACCGAGAGACTAACCTGAGGTCTGGACTGCATGTAGCTTATGAATTAATTTGTTTTAGACAAAGACGCAGACTGTCTATTATTAATGAAAGCTTTTAACACATTTTTATGGGGAATACCTCAAATAAAGTGAATCTATTACCAGTGAATCTCTAAGTTATTGGACTTTTATTTATTTATTCAATTGTAAACTGTGCTATAGATATCAAATACCTGGATTTTAAAACTGAGCCTGTTACTTGTATATGAGTGTTCATATTTAGAGGAGAAGGGTTATCCAGTGTTTTCTATGTAAAATTTAGAAACTATTTAGCACAGGTGCATTTTGGCAGTTGTAGAAGTGTAACAGATTTTGGGAGTCAAAGTTAGAAAAAGTGTGGTTTTAAAAAAAAAAAAAATCCTCATATTTTATAAATGTTTTTATAGTAAATTATATGATATGATGTAAATAATGATATCTTTAGAAAGACCATTAATGGCGAGAAAAACGGTATATAATATGTGTGGGTACAGTAAATGAGTAAGTGGAAAATTACAGCTAAACACAAACACCGCAGAAATGTAAAAAGAGGCCTGGTCCTTAACGGTAAGAAAATTGAAAAACAGTCCGTCCACTAAGGGGTTAATTATACCCAGTGAAAGGAAAAGTATTTTTGAGAGAAATCATCAATAAATTACTGCTTTAATCATTTACGATCTTTAGAAATATTAAAGAAACATAAAAAACTATATGACGCAACATTTTATTTTGTGTGATTCTGAAAGACCAAATGTTTCTATATGAAAGAAATGTGATTTTTAAAGTGTATTTTTGTATTTATATTTTTTAGTAATGACAATTCCTTTCCCTTTGTAAGATGCAAGATGCAAGATGCAAGAATAAAGTATCCTGGACAAATTTAAGAAATAGAAGTAAACTTTTCTATACATGTTTTGGCTTGTTTCCCATTCCATTTTATCTTTAGGATATGTTTTTAAATATGAATAGAATATATGCTGCTGCTTATTTCTTTTGTGAAGAAAGAACAATGGAAAGATTAAAAGTGTTTTTACTTGCCTTCCATGGTTTAATCTTCACAACATAAAAGTAGACTTGGATATTTGTTTCATTATGATTTGTAATTCATCTGAATTTGGGATGATTGGGTAATCATTCACATTCCCGAACTCCAAGCCAAAATGTAGCTGAATCATGAACCAAATGAAAGACTCTAAGAACGAGCATGTTCGTTTTGATCTGTACTTCTGAATTCAGCCCATGGTGCTAAAAAAAGAAATGATTGATGGAAAAAAAAATGATTGATGGCTACATTCTTATCTTATTCAAAGATCAAGTTAGAAGTGAACAATAGAGGGGGGAAAAGAGTGAAGCAGTAGAAAAAAACCAATACAATATTTAATAAATATATAATGTAAAAATATAGATTTTCACTGCATTTTTCACACCTTTTAGTTCATCTCATTCATTTTCCTAAATCATTTTTTAATAACATAATTCAACTAAGCCAAACTGTCATATAGCCAAAATTTGTCTGCTCTGACTTTTTCTTTACTTTTTTTTTATGGAAAAAAAGATAAATATCCAGAAGATAAATATTCTTCTAAAATGCAGTCTTTTATTAGAAACAAAAAAGTTGAGACAACGTTTTGGCTACTCTGTGAGCTTTGATCAGTTGGTTTCTGATTTGTCTGAAGCAAATGTTTCTGCCATGCACAAGTCTAATGGAAGGCATATCCCAGTGGAAGGCATATCCCAGTGGAAGGCATATCCCAGTGGAGTGTAACTCCCGAAGGTTGGTTTAGACCAAGGAGTAAGACAGTGAATCAGTTCTATCATTACACAACATATGCTGTGAGATCAGACATTAAAAAGTATATATTGATGCTTAAAGGAAAATACATATATATATTTAATGTCTGATCTCACAGTTCTATCATTACACAACATATGCTGTGAGATCAGACATTAAAAAGTATATATTGATGCTTAAAGGAAAATACATCTATATATATATATAGATGTATTTTCCTTTAAGCATCAATATATACTTTTTAATGTCTGATCTCACAGCATATGTTGTGTAATGATAGAACTGTGAGATCAGACATTAAATATAGATGTATTTTCCTTTAAGCATCAATATATACTTTTTAAAGGAAAATACATCTCTCTCTCTCTCTCTCTCTCTCTCTCTCTCTCTCTATATATATATATATATATATATATATATATAGATGTATTTTCCTTTAAGCATCAATATATACTTTTTAATGTCTGATCTCACAGCATATGTTGTGTAATGATAGAACTGATTCACTGTCTTACTCCTTGGTCTAAACCAGGGGTGGGGAACCTTCGGCTCTCCAGATGTTTTGGACTACATCTCCCTTGATGCTTTGCTAGCATTATGCCTGTAAGAGCATTATGGGAGATGTAGTCCAAAACATCTGGAGAGCCAAAGGTTCCCCACCCCTGGTCTAAACCAATATTATGACACATAAATCTTGTAATTAAAAAGTGCATAGTTTGAAGCAGCAATGCTACCAAGAAAACCCACAAATAGTAATGAGTAACTAAGAACCCCCATGCCTGCAAATATCATTCGGGTAAGGACACAGTCATAGATATGAACAAAGTGAGGTGTGAAAAATAAAATGAATTGTAGAATTCCACTCTATTTGATCATAAGATTTGGGTATCTCCATCTGGGCTCACAGTTATAAGCTCTGCTCTTTGGACGTGGCAGTCAGCATAGAGAAAGCATACAGAAAGAAGAAAAAAATACTCTGTGTAGTCTACTTGCATCCTAATTAAAATGTTTTTTACATTACCAATTCTGTGTTTTACTAAAAGCTAATGTCATTCGTAGAGATGTTTTTTTGTTTACAAATCTACCACCGTTGAACAAATCAAAGTCAAATTGCGCTAAATATCCTTCTTTAAGTTCTTATTAATAGCGTTCGACTCTTTATTATGCAATTTACCTCTACACAAGTTTAGAGTTTAAAAAAAATATCAGTTTTAGTATACCTATTACATATTTTACATACATTTTACTTAATTGCCTACTTTTCCAGGTTTGAAAATTTAGGCTTTTACAGATATTGTAGATGTGATAAGCATTTCAAAATCATATAAAGATCACATTAACCAGAGAATTATTGTCTTGATTTATCCAGCATTTACACAATATTAAAGCTGACAGGGAAGCCTGAACTGTTATTATTTCGAAGCTTAAATGTTTCTTTATTACTTTTTGGTTCCATTATCTCATCGATTGCCGTGCTTTTGGCTACTTAAGCGACATAAAATGCGGAATGAGAAAATATGCCATTCCTCTATTGGAAAGCATACAATTAAGCAATGTTAAAATTTGTCTCAACTGACTTGGCAACCTTTATGGCACGCACATTTTATCCCTTGGTATTGTGTGTACTAGAAAGACTGCCACTTGCTGTAGCAGGATAAGAGGTTTAATGAATATTAAGAGCATGTAATTTATTTGTAATCTGTTCATTCTTCACTTTTTTAACTGAAGAACTCCCATGAGTGGTAATGAACACTTTTACTAAAAAAAGCTTTTTAAGTCTTGTTTTTGTTACATGTATTATTCTACACTGAATGTAACGAAAGCAAGAGAGAAAGAGAATCAATAAGAGAGAAAATTAGACAGAGACAGAGTATGAGAGGGCAAGACAGGGAAAGAGAGAGAACATGTTTTAGTGTTTTTCTCTATTCCAGGATTATTGGAGTAGAACGACTGTGAATTATAGATCAAAATAGTTGACCCAGAACAAGATGAGTTAACCTAAATTTTGTAATTATTTGGCCAACTCTCCACAATCTTCAATTTGGTGTGAATTTCAGGATTCCTAAATCTTAGTTCTGCACACGTACTCTTACTTATATAGCTTGGCATGGATTTCTTGGACTGCCTCATGGTGATGAATAGTGATGTCGCAAACATAAAATTTTCCGTTCGCGAACCGCGAACGCGAACTTCCACAAATGTTCGTGAACGGGCGAACCGGGTGAACCTCCATAGACTTCAATAGGCAGGCAAATTTTAAAACCCACAGGGACTCTTTCTGGCCACAATAGTGATGGAAAAGTTGTTTAAAGTGGACTAACACCTGGACTGTGGCATGCCGGAGGGGGATCCATGGCAAAACTCCCATGGAAAATTACATAGTTGATGCAGAGTCTGGTTTTAATCCATAAAGGGCATAAATCACCTAAAATTCCTAAATTGTTTGGAATTACCTGCTTTAAAACATCAGGTATGATGTTGTATCGATCAGGTAGTGTAAGGGGTACGCCCGCTTCACAGTGACAGACCAAACTCCCCATTTAACGCACCGCAAACAACCGCAAACAGTCCATTTGCACAACCGCAAACTCCCCATTTGCACAAGGTTGGATAGCAACCTCACTGATGTCATTGAAGGTCTCTTCCTCCACCCAGCCACGTACAACACCAAAGGTCCCTGAAAGGTGACAACAAGCCCCCTGTATTTTTTTTTAAATGTACACTACTGTTACACCAGATATGAGTTGCACTGGTGTGTCACTGTGCCCTGGCAGGCCCTGAAACGCACACGTGTGAAGGAAACTGACTGCTATTATATTACAGTAAAAAAAGTTGTTGTTTTTTTTAAATGCAAGCTATTGTGACACCAGATATGAGTGATGGCACTGGGCAAGTGGGCACAGTACACGCTGTAAGCCTGACACACACGCTGGCAGGCAGGCAACTGCGATTAGATTACAAAGAAAAAAAAAAAGCAGACTGATGTTCTAGCCCTAAAAAGGGCTTTTTGGGGTGAGATCAGATGAGTCCTTCAGGACTGTAGTGGACACTGAATACACTAGCCTAGCTATCGATTTCCCTATTAAATCAGCAGCAGCTACACTGTCCCTCCTCTCACTAAGAATGCAGCTTCCGGGGGTCGGGGCCTAGCACTTCGTGTGAGCTCCCTCAATATCTCACTTTAAGCAGCTATCAACAAGCGAATTTCACCCCAGAAGGGGATGACCCAGCAATGTTGCTCCTACCTGACCGACCCGACTTGCTTAATAGCGGTCAGCAACTTGACAGAGTCTTACTTACCTCCGCGTGGCAAGTGTGGCCTGGTGCTCACCGGGCGGGAGAGGCGGCCGATCTCCCGATCTTGGGATGCCCGGGAGCAGCTACTTCCCAGCAGGAGCTCCGTTTCCCCCCCCCTTTCGGACCGGTGGGGGTTATCCCGGTCCATCCCTGAGAGGCTGTCTGGAGCTAATGGACGCACAGAGAAAAGCCGCCCAGGCTGATATTCTCATCTGCGACTCTCCCAATATGGCGGCAGCCGCGTGTCCTCATGGTACCAGCAAAGCATGGCAGGATATTGAGTCTAAGCTGGACAGACTCTTTAATCAATTTTGGAAGCAAATAACAAGCAGGAAGCCCCAACAAGCTCCACCACAGCCCCAACAAGCTCCACCACAGCTAAGCGAAGCAGTCCCCATTAAAATCCACCAACGCAAAAGGCGTCGAAGACGGGACCGGAGGCACAAACAGAAATGCAGAGCCTGCCCCACGTCAAGCACTCACCTCCACCTTAAGCCACCACAATCCCGCACTGGACGTGAAGCACCACCGGGACAGATCCGACCACCCGACAAAACAAGCTTCCACCACCTCAGGCCGCGAACCCGGCACTCAGCCAGAGACTTGCCTTTGTTGTTCCAGGTATCAGGGACTCCCAGGGTCTGCACCTGGCGCCCAGAAGGGATCGGATGAGCACAACCAGTAAACAGCAGCCTGACAAGCATGTCCCACTATAGCCGATCCTCCACACCATGCCTTTGATCACATGAACTGCTCTCTGCACATTAACTAATCGTAAAGTAGCAAGCGTTTAAACATGTCATTATTTCACCTCCTAAAGAGTTTATTGTCGTAGTTCCTTACATGCCTTTACCTTAACCGTTCATGTATTATGTTATTCACTAGTCTCATCTCATGGGGTGACTCACACTTGATTTATAACTAGTGGTGGAGCTGCTGATATAAATACACAGTTGATAACGTGCAAGCTACACCCTAAACATGACAGCCATCTTTCACAACAATGTACTGCTATATACTCATACCCTCAGTGCAACTAGCCATGATATACGCACGTTCAGCCTAGCATGCTCAAATATAACACACTTCTGTCTAAAAAAAAAATACTAAAAAAAAAAAAAGAATGCAGCTTCAGAATTAATCTAAATTGTATGCTGTCTAGGAGGTGGGAGGTCTGGGAGGGAGGGTCTGCTGCTGATTGGCTGGAATGTGTCTGCTGACTGTGAGGTACAGGGTCAAGTTTACTCAATGATGATGAATAGGGGGTGAACCGAACATCGCATCTGTTCGCCATCCGTGGCGAACGCGAACATGCTATGTTCGCCAAGAACTATTCTCCAGCGAACCATTCGGGACATCACTAGTGATGAAATAATTTTGATTAAAATAGTTTAAGCACTTTCAAATGCATAGTAGGGTGCTGCAGGAAACCAAGACCACAATCCAGTTGTCATACACACAAATCAGAACATTTAGCACTTCTCTCGTACACATAAGCAAACTTTTATTGAGTATGCATCAATAATAACAATGTTTCAACCAGTCCTGTGGGATCAAGTCAGTCTTCAAAAGACTAGAAAACTGATTGAAATGTTGTCACAGCTTTTGTGTGCTCATGGATAAAGTGCAGGACCTTCACTTTCATGTTAAAAAAAGGATGCTATATTTCAAACTATTGTAGTAGTTTCACACTTACATGGATCCTACCATACACCCACACTGCTTCAGTTCTTTGTGATCAGGAGAAGTCGATTGCTGATGTAGATGTTCATTCATTGGCAGAGAGCATGAGTTGAGTGCTCTCAACCAATGGATGAGTTGAATGTGCTCCTGTCTTGAGCAAAACTGTCTTCTCCTATTTGAGAAGAAGAGGAACAGCATGGGTACCCATGCTAAAACAATGTGATTATACTGGGATAGTGCAAAGGAATATCTGGCACCATAATGGTTTGGTGCTCAAAATGTTCCTTTCAATCTGGAGCTCTTGGTTGCAATACTCCAGCAGCTGCTGTTAGTCTGTGAGTGCTGTTGACCTCGTCACTCACTGTCCCACTTCCTTAATCTCAAATGGTCTAGCTTTAGTTAGAAAATATAATTATACAATATTTTTCACAATAACAATATATCTTATTATTGGTGGGAGTTGGCTAAATTAAAATGCTGCTTACTGCATGGCATCAGGCAAACCATGCAGACAGAAGACGTATTTGACTGTGCAGAATGGGTCTGAATGTTAACTGTAGTCCAGATCTTTATATAACAGATTCAATTATTATCTTTAATATTTATATTTTATATTTAGAAATGTTTTAGACTTGAGAAAGGGAGTTTCTCCCCAAAACTTTCCATTTCACAATACCATTAGTCCAATAAAAAAGATATTGCAAGAGCTCAAGGTATTACAATATACTAATTTCATCATTACACCTGCATTACTGGACAATTACTGCTACAATCTCTACTCTAGCACTCTACTCACTCTAACTATGAAGCCCACATGGTGTGGGTTTAGTTACATTATGTGATCATACATTGTAGAAGCCCAATACAATGCTAATTTAGCACCACTTTTAAAGTACACAAACTGCAGACTCTTCACCGTCCTATGTATTTAAGACTGCAATATCACCATTTGCTTGTGTATATATTATACTTTAAAAATAATAATAATAATAATAATAATAATCACAATAATAATAATTATTATTATTAATATTATTATTATTATTATTATTATTATTGTTATTATTATTATTATTATTATTATTATTATTATTTTTATGTTATTTTACTATTTTTATGGTGCAAAGTAAAACTGATATGCAGTCTTCTGTGGTGGGCTGTAAAATAAATTTGTACATTTAATCACACAGTAATAAAATGCAACATTTATTGTTACTGAAATGGGCACTTATGCATATCACAATGTTTCACTGCTTCACTTAAGGCTGAGTCTAAATGTAAATTTGATTATCACTTAAGGCTATATTTAAATGTAAATATGATTATACATAATTTAAACGAGAGAGTGCTTTAAACTTTACATAAAATGGAAAAATGCTAGGCTAAATATTGTAAATAACGTGTATAGTCTATGAATTTAGTATAATTTCTTTAAAAAATAACTTTATCTGCCTATTTACATAACTTGAGCAAAGCAAATTAGGCTTTTGTTGTGTTGTTTAGAAACGTGCCTTTTGTGTCAGTGTTCTAATATTGTATTTACTGCCTTAATGATTAATAATTAACTGGGTCAGGTAAACTGAACATTGAAAGTGGGTCAATCAACACTATGTGAGACATGTGCTTTGTGTGAGTTCAAGCATATTTATGCATATATTTACAAAGCCCTTCATAATCCCAATTATGCTTTCAAAGTGCATTTGTGCTCAGAAACATTTTTTTCTGCTCTAAGTATTCGAGAGTTTCCTAAGCAGTTTAAATTAATTTAAATGAATTCACTCCCTGCCAGGTTTCAGATTTGTCCTTGAAGGGTGACTACACTCATGACCTTGATGTCTAAAGCTCCAATTATCCTAATAATAGCTTTGGCATAAATATACATTACATAAACAACAGCAACTAAAGGCAGCTACAATGCACTAAGAACTGTAGTCAGATGTCACGCTCAATGAATTACCAAACCTTCTATACTGTTTTGTACCTACAGACCTTCAGTGTTCCTTACTACTTTTCTCAGTTTGGTATGCTATTCTTCAGAAGTCCTTTTGACTTTTACAAAGTTCCAAAAGTTGCTAGCATCAAAATCATGAGTTGCTGGGTTGTGACCCGGAATTTAAACTTTTTGGTCAATATAACTAAGATGGAAGCATTCTTCTAGTTTAACTATTCAGGCCTTCAATTGATTTATGGTTTGGTGATCAACCCTATGGGGATATTGTCTGTAATTAGACATTTATGCATAAATATGTGTTTTATTTAAAAATGCAAAAATACTTTGAATCCAGATCAGCTACATAATTTCATACATACGGTATATAATAAATGTGCATTTACCTTTACATTGAAGAAAGTGATCAAATTAATAAATTTAAAAAATGATCAAGTACATCAACTCAAAATATATTTTTTTTAATATACTTATATCTATGAATAAAATAAATCTTATTTGCTCAGCACAACACATTTTAGCAAATGCCCCAGTATTTGTATACATAAAGCAGAATCTAATTTTTTGTAAAATGTTCTGATAAAAGATAATTATTTGGTATAATGGTACTGTTTTACAGTTGGTATAAATCCCCAGGCTCTGTGTTTTTTGGAGAGAATTCTGCCAAGACCAGGAAGTGACTTAGTCAGTGACCTTACCCAATAAAGGACTGCTTGAGAGAACGTTTGTGAGCACAACAAGGACTTTTAAAGTTGTGGTTCAATTGTAAGCTTTCTATTACTGAGGGCTGGCAATGGAACTAAGACTAAGGCATATTTTACCATGTGATATATTTGAGGATGCTTTACTTCTTCTGGAACATAGTTGAGTGAGGGTTGGGCTTACAGCTGCACTGATTTTTGAAAATCTATATATCTATATATATATACAGGATCTAATCTGTGCGAGGAATATAAATTGTCATTGTGATTCTATGACTGTCACTTTAAATCATTTATGAACATTTTCAGCAATGTATCTAACCATTCCCCTAAAATACAATAAATGTCAAAACTAATTTTAATATTTACAATAATTCTAAGCTCATCTAATGATTCTCATACTTTTTTGAATTTCGTACACATAAATAGACTACCCTCAAAAAGAAATTCATCGCCCCATAAGTATGTAAGAAAAAAGAAAGTTGTTAATAGCCCTGTATGTATGTGAAACTATGGTGCTTTGAATTTTTTTTTTTTATACCCTCGATGTTGCAGGCAATTTGTTTTCCTGGATGTTGCAGCCAAATGTTTTGGTCCATTTATTCACCATTCGGTTAACTGCAGATGAATGGAGCCGTGCAATTGACTGGAACACCCAGATGTCACATTAACTTCTACACTGATGATGGGAGAGAGGTTCAGGACATTTCCATAGGGATAAAGCATTCTTGTTAGTTTACAGTTGCATTGACAGGGATTATATCATATAGAATAGTAGGGCCATTAGGCATGTATGTTAATTAACTGAAAAGCCCTTAGCCCATGATATTTTCCTTAAGAATAAGGGTAAAGAGAGGACATTCACAGAGTCCTCTTCCTATTGAGTTATTGTGCTTAATGGATATTGAGGTCTTACAAACGTCTTGCTTCAACCCAACATCCCAAAATATAGAACATTAGAAGGGGTATTGCTATTTTAATGTTTGCATTATTTTTCCTTTCTTTATCATTTATTTTATAACAATTAGAAGTCCTCTCAGTGTTTAGCATAGCTTCTAGTGAATTCTTGGCATGTGAAAGCATGTCGTAGCATCACTAGACAATCGGATGCAATTTAATCAATGGATAATTCGCTTGATATATGGTTTCTTATCCACTAGATGCCGGTCGAGACATCTGATCTACAGTTTGTACATCTATCATTCTGATTAATAGCTTTAACTACTTTTCCAAGTCTTATTCTCTGAAATACCTTTGACACAACTCTCAAACAATAAACTTTCAGAACCAATCTTTGTCAATAGTTTTGTACAGTTAAGATCTTGATAAGCTTCCTATTGTTCCACCCAGATCCATTACTTTTGTGACTCTGTCGCAAAAGTCAACTAGATGTTATTATTTTGCTGCAGTAAATCTGTACTTTGGATCTAATAAGTCTTCGGGCTTTAGATTTTTAGCTTTTCTTTCTTTTAGCAGAATATCTGTACATTTCTCAGTGATGCTATCAGACTTACAGATCTACATTGCAAGACTATTCAACAAACCGAATCTTCAATCTGGATTTTGTTAAAAAAAAAAATATAAAACAAATTAACAAATATACGTTTAAATAATACCCAGTTCCATTTCAGTTGCATGAGTAATGCAACTTTTAAAACATTTCTAAATACATGTAATATTAAATTTATCAGTCTAACTCTGATGAAGGTTGGCTATAACTAAAATGTTGACAGAGTAAATCTGCTATTCCTAATTTTGAAGTATTTTTTTTTCTATAAATAATTAAATGGAACACAGCACACAAAAAATTATTAAACAAAAATGAAACATGCATAATATGTCAGTTTCCATGTGAAATAAGCTCAAACTTAACTAAACTAATTTAAAATTCAATATCAATTAAATTAAATATGATTATGCTTTAAAAGAATACTTTTTGTTACACATGTATTGTTTATTTATTGTCAAGGACTGCATGGCAATTGATGACATGAAAGGATAGAATTGGGATGAAGGATGAACAATAAAGGCAAACCGGAGTGATGCATGTTTTACACGTTATCTAACACACTTTCAAAAAAAGGTCTCTGCATTAATACAAACTAAAAGTATTATGGATGAAGTAGATGTCTCCTCATTCTCTAGCATGTGACTTTGAATTATTTCTACACAATTTACAGTTCAAAAAATAATTTTATATAGAAATTATAAGACATATATTATAGTGTTTTTATATAGTTATTTATATATTTTATATAACTAGAAAAGCTAAGCTATTGCTGGCTTTCTTTGTGATAGTTACTTATTATACCTTCCGATAGATGTACAATTAAGATAAAGGATGACTACCATTGATACATTTTTATTATAGGTTCTTTTTGTTTGTTTTCTATATACTGTTTATTAGGTGTGCATCAATAGGCCATTAACAGCTCATTTTGGAAGCTTTTGAGAAGCTCAATCAGTTCATTGAAATAATGACCATCAGACTGATAGCAACATTATAATTCTAACTCAATGGTACTCCTCAACTCTAATTCCTGTATAGATTTATATTAAACAAGATTACTTTGATTGGATGCCTTTCTTCAGATTATCAGTATTTTGAAATTGTAGGTCTTTGATTCTGTTTTGAAAAATGCGGGTTGCAAGCTATAACCCAGAGCCCACTGAGTGATGTCACAACAAGAAACCCTTATGCGATATACCAATCAAGGAGACTTGCCCAAATCATCCCCTTCTTTGCCATGCACTACCAAGGATGGGGGCATTATGAACAATATACATACAGCCTAGAGTGGTCATACTCCCCACAACAAAGAAGAACAGGACTTGGCACTCACAGTACCATCAATGCTAGATTTTATTTTGACACAGAAGCAACATTTATACTTATGTAATATCCTTTCTCAAGCTACACCCAGGACAGAGAGCAGACAAAGCTGTAGGATTTTGCTGGGCAGTTTGTGACACTCCAAAACAGGACAAGAAGATGCAACAGTATCATTTATATCAAACAAAGAAAGACTGAGCTCCTATACAGTATGCATTGCATGTTGAAAGCAGTTAGAGTGTTTTCTTGTGCCAAGATTCCAAACAGTGGAGGGTGACTAATTGAAAAGTACAAATTATTTCTGTTCTCATTTCAGCCGCTTTATTCTTTCCTCTATTTAATTTATATTAAGAGTGAATCAACACTTGAGTGTGCAGCTTAATAATTCTTGTTTCTCTTTGTACCTATTTGGCTGCTGACCATTTTTTAAAACCAAATATACTAGACATATTTTCTATCTAAAGGAATTTAAAGGGACACTATAGTCACCAGAATTACTACATCGTAATCATTCCCTGCAGCCATTTCCATGTAAACACTGCCTTTTCAGAAAACAAAGGCAGTGTTTACATTGCCCCCCTAGGGATACCTTCACAGGACACTCCTCAGATGGCTACTAGAGGGGCTTCCTAGGTCAGTGCTGCACAGTGTGACTGACATTCAGTGTCTCCACCCTCTGCATGGAGTCACTGAACTTTACTCATAGAGATGCATTGATCAATGCATCTCTATGGGGAGATACTGATTGGCCAGGGCTGTGTTTGGCCTGTGCTGGCTCTGCTCCTGATCTGCCTCGGTTACAGTCTCAGCCAATCCTGTGGGGGAGCATTGTGATTGGCTCAGACCACCACTTCTGATGATGTCAGTCAAGCAGGCAGATCAGGGGCATAACAAGCAGTAGCAGATTGTAATAAAAGTAAGAGTTTGCTATATTCAGGGGGTCAAGGAGGGGGAGAAGGGGGCTTGATGGTGTTTTTTAATGCTATAGGGTCATTAATACATGTTTGTGTTCCTAACCCTATAATGTTCCTTTAAAAATATTGACTGTATATTCCATGGCCATTTTCCAAATTATATCCCATAGGCATGGGTGTATGCATGGGGAACCAGAGGGGGCACTGCCCCCCCTCCCCTGGATTTTTCACCATGCACTATCCCCACAGGCAATTTTTGCTGGGACTGTGACAGCTTTGTCCGAAGGAAAGCAGGACAGAGGTGCTGGGGGCTGGAGGGAGGTGCTGGCGGCAGCAATTAGGCTGTCTGGGGACCAAAGGGAGCACTGTGAGGCTCCCTTCAAAATCTCCACAATTTTTGTGCCTCCATGCTCCGCCCCCACATTCAGGCCCTGCCTCCCACATGCAAGCTCCACCCATCACAAACTCCACCTCCCACACTCACGCTGCTGACTAAGGAAGAGGACAGAACATGGAGACCACTTCACAGTGCTCCCAGTCTCCCACAGCCTTCTGTGACAGGTAAGCTTCAGCCCATGACAGTGATTGTGTGTGTGCCTGCTAGTAAGTCAGCCTGTATGTGTGTGTGTCAGTGAGCTTGTAGTGAACATGTGTGTGTCAGTAAGCTTGTCTGTAGTGAGTATGTGTGTGTGTCATTGAGCATGTGTGTCCACGAAGTTGTCTGTTGTGAGCATGTGGAAGTGTGTCAGTGAGCTTGTGTGTGTGTGTGTCAGTGAGCTTATGTGTAAGTGAGCTTGTGTGTGTCAGCTAGCTTTTCCGTAGTGAGCATATGTGTGTCAGTGAGTGTGTCTGCAGTGAGCATGTGTATATGTGTCAGTGAGCTTGTCTGTCAGTGAGCGTGTATGTGTCGGTGAGCTTTTCTGTAGTGAGCATGTGTGTGTGTCAGTGAGTTTGTAGTGAACATGTGTGTGTCAGTGAGGTTGTCTGTCTGTAGTGAGTATGTGTATGTGTGTCAGTGAGCTTGTGTGTGTGTCAAGGAGTTTGTCTGTAGTGATCATGTGTGTGTCTGTGAGTTTGTCTGTAATGAGCATGTGTGTCAGTGAGCTTTTCTGCAGTGAGCATGTGTGGGTGTGTTTCAGTGAGTTTATGTGTTAGCTGTGACGGAACGCTGTCACTGAGTGCCATACCCACCTGTGCCCCCCCACTTGTCCTGTCACATTGGACCCCAAGGACTTGGACTGTAGACTCAAGGGGGTCCAACTGACTTGTTGCAGGCCCGTCGTGGGTCTGGCCACAGGTCTGTCTATTTCTATCAAAGGAGATATGTGTTGGATGGCCTGATTTGTTTGGCGTGAGCCACACGCTTGCGGCACCATTTTTGGGAATGTTTTACATGTGTCTGTATATGCAGCTGTGTGTCAACAAAGGAAGGGGGGTGCAGCAGCTCTGTAGAGTATAGTTAAGTCAAATGTATTGGTTGTCTGTGCCTCTCCCCCTTCCTTTTCCAGTCACAGCAGCTAGCTTTTCTGCAGTAAGCATGTGTGTGTGTCAGTGAGTTTGTCTATAGTGAGCATGTGTGTCAGCAAGCTTTTCTGTAGTGAGCATGTGTTTGTGTCAGTGAGTTTGTTGTGACCATGTGTGTATCAGTGAGCTTTTCTGTAGTGAACTTTGTCTGTAGTGAGCATGTGTATCAGTGAGCTTGCCTGTAGTAAAAATTTGTATGTGTGTCAGTGAGCTTGTCTGTAGTGATCATGTGTGTTTCAATGAGCTATTCTGTAGTGAGCGTGTGTGTGTCAGTGAGCTTGTCTGCAGGGAGCATGTGTGTGACAGTGAGCTTTTCTGTAGTAAATATGTGTGTGTGTGACAGTAAGCTTGTCTGTAGTAAGTTTGTGTTTGTATACCAATGAGTTTGTCTGAAGTAACCTTGTGTGAGTGTCAGTTTGTACTATGTTTGTGTGTGTGAACAAGTAAGCTTGTCTGTGTGTGGCAGTGAGATTGTCTGTCAGTAAGCCTATTTGTGTGTATCAGTGAGCTTGAGCTCGTGTTTGTATGTCAATGAGCTTATATGTATCAATGAGATTGCGAATTCCCATGCCCATAAGTGTTAATAAACATGTCCTTTAGAGGAAGTGAATGGATAGTTAAGCAACACTATCCATTTGTTCTTCCAGTAAAGTGATGCAAAACTGTATAGCCCATAAAGATTTTAGTAAAATATATAAATTCAGACACTATAGAAACTAATTAGCAAAACTTTATTGTGTCCCAATGAATGATTGTAAATAGACTTGGTATAGAATGAAGATTGTTATAAGGTTTTATTTCATCTTACAAACCCCAGTATAAAACAATAGTTTATTGTAACAGTACTATTTGATATGGGTAATATGCCGACATACAGCCATTATTTTATTCCATTTTTTTGGAGTTTTTTTAAATAAAATTGCATTGCTACAAATACCATCAGGTTACTTACTTTCACTTAGGCATTTGACTTTCCTTTTTCTTTTGGCTTGTATTCTAGTAATTAGGACTCTGTCTGAAATATTGCAAGAAAGGGGATACCATATGATGTCTAAAATCCCCAGTATTTCTGGTAGGTGAAATAAATGGGTACATTACATATTTTCCATGCATATGGAGTTATTAAATAAACATAATTCCACCCACCATTAAATTCACTAAAGTGAAATATAAATGAAATGAAATTAAATGAATTAACATTTTCTATAGATTATAAAAAATATGTTCTTTCTTTAATATATTAGAGAGAAATATGTAACTTAATTACAAAGTCCATACTTAGATGTAAATATGTGTAACTGACAAAAAAATCAGAATGGCATTTCCAGCCATTCAGAAATATCAGTTTGCCACTGATAGATTTTATCAGCATTACAATATAGTAAATATGAATTTACATATCATCTATAATTTAAATATATTCCATCCACCACCCTAATTATAAATATATTAATTAAATTGATTAAATGGAAAATAGAGTTCAATCTGCCTATTTGGCAGGCACCAGCAATACAAAAATATCTACTGTCAAAACCAAACTAAATCCCAATATGTAAATATTTGAATAATTCCAATGCAAAAATGAAATTGGCTAGGTTTTGATTTCCCCAGCTTCTGCATCCAAGGTCAATGAGGGTATATTTGAATCCAATCTAGCCTAATTTCATTTGCTTAAACATCTGTGGTTTCTTTATGGATGATGGCAAATGTGAGACAAATTCCTGTAAAACTGAATCTAAATGCAACTAGGTTTATTAAATTATTCATTCTAGATATTGCTTTTCACCTATCTAAAGCATTAAAAATCAACCATAACTTATATTATATCTATATATGTATATATATATATATATACAAAAAAATACCGGCACTAGGAGTGCCTGTATTTTTTTTGTCTATATCCTGTAGCAACCAGAGCACCAGGTACCAAAACATTCTTGTTGGAGTACAAGAACGTTTTTACATTTATTTATATATATATAGATATATTATTGTATATTTTTTTATATTTATTTATATGAAAGCAGACTGGAGTTGTGGGAGGGACTATTCAGCTTTCAAACGCCAAGCTCACTCCTCTCCTGGCTGTCTGTGTCCGAATCTTGCTTTGTGCTATCTCGGACAATACACTTCCGGGCTGCACCGGAAGTGCTTTGCAAGCTTACCACCATCTACAATAATTAAGTCAATTCCCTTCTCTCTTAGTATGTCTGCTTCAGATCAAGGTGATGATCTCTCCATCCATTGCATCCCAGCAGGACCTAGCACACGTATTAGAGAAACATCTGTAAGTCCAAGGTCTGCTGGACAGTCCCTAAAATCACTGCAGAACTATGAAGGTGGAACATCCCATTCTTGGCTACGGCCAGGAAAACCGAGCTATACCACTTAATGAATTTGCCATCAGAACAAAGACCTGGTACAACTGGGGAAGGGAGCAGTTCCAGCAATATGGCAGAGATGCAGGGTATGCTAATATCCATTACAACTTCAATCTACTCTATAAATAATAGCCTTGAGAAGTTGGAATCAGCCAATTTGCATGTCTCTTCTCTTGCTCCTCCTAACACTTCCCCAAGTTTACCTTCTCCAAGTCTTTCACAGGGTAATAGCCTTGCAATTAGCAATTATAACACAGCAACAATAGTTACCCTTGCCTACTTAGTCCTTCCTAACATTAGGAATGACATATTAGAGGGGAATGATGTCAATTTGAATAAGTCATTTACCTATGGGGATTTGTCTGTCATTCTAAAAAGTAAACAAAAAGTTGTCAGTACTAGAATTTGTTTTGGCTTTCAGTCTGTTCAGAGTTGTCATTTTTTCCAATTTTCCTAAACGTAGAGAAAAACTATATCTCTACATGCACAAGTTGGTAGATCAAGGCTTTAAGTACGGAGCGTTTTCTTTTTATGACATACAAAATCCAGTGCGCTCACTGATTCACTAAACAGCAATTTCACATATCACAGAATACAATCGTTTTATTTAAAACACCTCACCTAGGCAGAAAATATTGGCGGTTTAGTTACAGTATATGATCATACATTGCATAAGCCGCCACAACATTTTTTTCTTTTTATGACAATCTCAAATAGTTTTTTGCTGAAGCTGCTGCACAGTTCAATTTAGGAATCGATTTGAGTCATTTGAATACTGAACTGTTGTAGGCACTTTACTGGTTTAAAAACTCCCACATGTGCAGTCTGCACATCTACTACCCACTCCTCTAACTTTTGTACCAACACTACTACCAGTCAGCTATCCCCACCACCTTAGCTAGGCCTCAAGAAAATGAGCTGACTGCCAAGCTTGGCAGGCCTATTGTTTTTCTAAGCAGAGCCCACATCTGTAATAATTGTAACACTGGTAGTTGTGGCTTACAGATTGTTGCAATTGTGCTCTCTTTGTTTTAAAGCCCAAGTAAGAACTATGTAACTGGTTACATTCCAAGCAATGATTAACTCCAATAAATATAGACAGGCTTGTACAGCTACAGTACTAGATGATCACTAAGCACTTCAGTTAATGGCATTTCTGGTCTCAGATTTTTCACAAGGTTTTCACACAAGGCTCATCTTGTTACCCATTGGCATCTTTCATTGTCCAAACTTATAGTCTGCGGTCTAGGATCCTGCACTGGTAGACACACTGATTGCTAAAGAGTTCGACAATGGGTTCATGATAGGCCCCTTTGTTTCCTCCCCTTACTCTTGCTGGTTTACTGACCTGATTGGTGAACCTATTGGCAAATCAAATAATAAAATACTTTAATCATTAAATTGTCAGCATGTCATTCTTCCTCAGTATATTTGCTTACAATGACTCTAGGGTGACCCTGATGCCAATGCTATAGCTGACCTTTTGATTTGGCAATAATTACTTGCTAACTAGAATTGGAAACCCACGTTCCTCCCACACTGTCTGTAGACTCACATATAGTTTGGACAGATGCTGCCGACAATTTTGGCTTTGTGGCAATTGTTGAGGCCAGAATCGTGGCTCCCAGAAACCAAAGCACTACCAGCCTTTCAAGATACTTCAGCCTTATTCGAAATCTATCTCATAGTATTTCAGACCTTTTTCAAACTACACCCTAAGACATCAAGACAAGCTTTAGAGACCCAATCCTTCCAGGATCTGGTTTGGATTAGACATACTTATGTCTCACAGTAGGGTGTTAGCTTGTGCAGCATTATCCACCAATAGAAGGACAATCTACGATAGTGCTTTTTGAATCATTGTTAAATTCACTTGTATAATGTAATTTGCTAAATGTTTTTTTTTTTTGCTAGAATCCATTATCCTTTCACAGCTTTTTGACACCTTCACCTAAAACTCTCTCATAATACTATCAAACTACATCCTACAGCTGTACAACACCACGTGCTGGCTCTTGCTCCGAATAAAATGATGCTCATGACATCAAACCCATTTAAGAATATACTGATGGGCATTCTGAAATTAGAAATCCCACGTTCTACTAAACAACAACCTATACATGGAGTTCTGTTCTTTCTCAGATCTTGTAGACACTAACCCATTTGAATCAGGTACATTCATAGTCATCAAATCAGCCATCAGTCTAGCATTCTATGGTTACCTTCACCCCAGGGAATGCACTGTCACCAAAATCTCAGATACGGACAATTGATACAGCAAATTAAGAACCACTATGTGCTCTCGCTCCAGCACACAAGACAGACCTGACTGTTCCCTCCACTGAAATTCTATTATATCCCACAAATAATCATTGGTGTCCAGTAAAAGTAATGGATCAGTTTCTCTCCTCTTTAGTGGACACACCTCACTCCCCTCTCTTCACTTTGAATAGTCACCAACTTACTAAATCCAAATGTATGTTCTCCATCAAGACACTCCTCCTGAAATGTTGAACCCTTCGGGTTATTTAGATCATACATTAAGAATAGGGGCAGCCTCGGCAGCTTCATGTCAAAGCATACCTGCATACATCATTAACAAATTAGGCACATGGAAATGCTGCATACTGTAGGTGCATACCAAGACCAGTTTCCGAACTAAGACAAGCTTTTCATGACCTTGCTATGTACACACATGTATACATTATATTGCATCTTAATTAATTCTTTCTGCCCTCTTTATTTACAGGCATATCCAAATAGCATTCCCCAACTGACTTACATTAGTGTCTTTACTAATTTGGCATTTATCCTGGCCACAAATTAAAGACGGAGCTCTGGAGTTGTGAGAAGGGTTATTAAGCTTTCAAACGCCAAGCCCACTTGTCTCTTGGATATCTGTGTCCAAATCTTGCCCCACTCTCCTCCACACTTATCATATTTATACACAAGTGGGCCCTCTTTCATTACAGGCCTACACAAACGTCGGTTTTGACACACCTTATCTGACTGGATGTTCAACTTTTGTCCCGACCACATATAGATATATCTGAAGAGAGAGAGAGAGAGAGTTTTATCCTCACTTGGTTTAATTGCATTTGTTTCAGTTAACTATTACATTATTAAGTCTAAGTTATTAAAAGGGAGTAATACATAATACATAATATATGGTGGTACCTATTGTATACATTATAATGGTCAATGCCTATTAAATGTAGCAGTACATTCTTATGGGGAAAAACAGAAATTACTCTGAATTGTGGATGTAAGATAAACATTATCAGTCTTAGATATAGAACAAACTAGACTTTGACAATGGTAAAAGACAACATGGTCATGTGACCTAGCTGTACAATGAATCGAGGAATGGTTATATGAAAAAAGTAAACATAACCAGACAAAAGTATGGAGAAATACAATAACCAAAGAGTTTCTTCTATATGTATTTTTAATATTGAACAGTATCTTCCACTTTTGAAATTTCATAAATTATCACTTATTAATAAAACTGTAACTTTATGATGACATGATAAGGTCGCAATTTTTGTGACTTATACTCAATTTAATAATTAATTTGGAATTTTCAGAAACCTATAAAGGATGCCAAGGCTCTACAGACACTTTGAAAATGCCTTATTCCCAAGTGGGAACAAAGGTTGTCTCTACTATTTATTTTTTCCTGCTGTTTTTTTTTTTTAATGGTGATATATAGTTTTTAGTCTTTATCTTAGACCTTCATCTTAATTTGCTGCATCCTACAATATATATACTTAGTGGAGATAAAAACCCTCCTATTTCCTGTGGATTGAGCAACTTATATTGCTTTTAAACCTGTAAGTATGTTTATTTTCATTTTTATTAGCTATTACAGACAGTGTGCACTATATTTAATTGATTTTTGCATATTCACAAGAAAGGACTCTTGAAGCAATCGTGTCCTAAGGTGGGGCTTGTACCATTTCATGCTATCGGAAAGGAGCAATTTTGGACTCATAAATATGTGAGTGTATAAATATTCATATATGTGTGTGTACACATATTATTATTTTTATTTTTTTTCGTTTTTTTTTATTTCAGACGTGTACCTGCCTTATATAAGTTTTGATGATGCTTATGTAATTCAGGCCTTGGTACAATGTCATCATCAATATCATAAATATATCTTGCAATTCTATTAATCTTACTAATCCCTCCCGCCCGGATCCCCCTATACTTATTAATTAATTCTTAGTATAAGTTTTTGACTGTTTACTTAACTCATTCAATCTTGGAGAGAGAACCTCTTATATCCTATATAGCTTCGATGTTTTATTATTCTATTTCTCTGCCTGTTTTGAGGTTGTATTCTTTTCCTTTCTACTCCCCTTATCTGGTCCAATACTTCCCTTCACTGTGACTGAGCATGCGCTCTATCTCTGTTGGTTATTGTGATCTAAATTCTAAAGAGTGAAAAAAAGAAAGATCACTACAGAGAGCAGAGGAAGCCTAATATATTATCCATTTTGTTCATCCATGTGTCCCAGTCTTCTATTTGCTTATATCTGTTTCTTAAATACACCACAATACTCCTTTCCATTTTTGCTTTCCAATATAACTTGTTTTATTAGTTCATTGATGCATGGAATTATCCCTGTTTTCCAATTTCTTGCTAAGAGTAATTTAGCTGCCGTGATTATGTGTTATATTAACATTAATGTTCTTTTTGTCATAATCTGTGACTGTATGAATATTGATCCTATTAGTGTTACCAGCCTGTCAAAAACCCTCTACACCATTGAGCATCTTTTTATTGCATATTCTGCCAAAGGGTTTGCATCAAAGAAGAGAAGTCCATTTGTAGCCATAAGCACCACTAAGGCACACATATTAGAACAGCTTTTAGCTCAGGAATGTGTAAGGGATTCTTCATTTTATTTACTCACTTACCTGGCCTTACTACACTATTAAATATTCCTATTAAATATGCCTTCCCCCCACCATACACAGAAGAACGTATACATAAACTAAGTAATGCTAACTGGCTACTGAACAAAAAATAAAAAATCTAAAAGCCTATCTACATGATAACCTATAGCCTTACGCGCGTTTTGGCGCTTCCTACAGCACCTTCGTCAGAGGCAGAGGCAAAATAACTGAGTGTACTTTGAACAGGCTGATGTTTAATGCACCACACACCAATGGGATAAGGGGGCATGTGCTATCTGTTCCTGACAAAATGGGCCAGAGAAAATGAGACCTGCCCCCATTAATGCGTCTTAACTGGTCATTGGCTACACATCAAATATGTAAAAAAAAAGCCCTGAAGGGTGTACACTGGGCTTTGTGAGTGGTAAAGTGAAGCCTTCAGTCTACCACAAAAAACCTGTCACTGTAACAGAGTAGTCCGAGCATTGTAGTACAAAGTGGGGCACAGAGCAAGAAATGCGTGCTGCGTCTTGCACGAAAAGGAGAGAGGCTCGGCAAGTGTGGGGGGTAACCCAACTTGATATTGAGTATCCAGAGCCGCAAGTAGGGGGGCACCCTATACATGTGGGTATTGAATGAAACAAACATAAACAAAAGAAACCCCCATTACTTTTAAAATTAAAATTGCCCAGTCAGTGTGACAGGATATTAGACATATATATATATATATATACATAGGGTTAGGTTTTATGCCACCCACTGTGATGTGTGGCCATTGGGGACGCTATGCCCCTAGACCCTGATGAGAAGTGCTTATGGGGTCTCATGGGGTAGCTGAGCTATAAATTGTGTCATGAATTGTAATTAGCATACGCTACCTTCCTGTCCCAAAGTCTGTGAACTGCAGCTTGGACCTCCATTAAAGTGGTACACCAATATCAGCCCATTGGATGACAAGCTTACAATCGGAAATAAATATAATGAAATACAAATCAAATTAAATGCAATAAAATAAGTAAAGAATGGATATACAATAATGTACAGATGGTCCCATATCTCTCCTTATACCAGTTGAACATCAGTACCTCGCTAGGTTCATTTATCAGTAAAAGGGGTAAAAGTAAACCCTTCATTGAGTCCTCTGGGGACCAGAGTGTCAAACCTGTAAATCCAGAAACATTCCCTTTTGAGGAGGGTTTGATCTAGGTCCCCCCCTCTCCGGCACAAAGTCACTTGTTCTATACCTGCAAACCTCAAACCATTAGGGGAACCTTGGTGGTATGTCTTTATATGTCTTGCTACTGGGGTGTCCCTAAGGTTTGTCACAGAATGTACGTATTCCATTATCCTCCTTTTAATGGGCCGAATGGTCTTCCCCACGTACTTCAGGCCACACTCACATATAAGAAGATATACCACCCCCTTGGTATTGCAGTTAAATAATTGTTTGATCTTGCAAACCTCTCTGCCTGATGAATCAGTAAGCAGTTTTGATTCTTTAGCCACGTATCTACACGCCACGCAGTGCCCACACTTGTATGTGCCTTGTGCCGACAACCAGTTCCTATTTTCCCTTTTGGGGATGAAATGACTTGGTACCAGCAATTCTTTGAGAATCCTACCCCTCTGTGCTGTTAAAGACACATGTGGTGTAACAACCCCCTTGAGTTGGGGTGGTCTTGTGAGAGGAGGGGCCAGAATCTACCCAGTATTCTCTTTACCTGGTTCCAACCTGCATCAAAATTTGCAACACATCTGATGTGTTCTGATGTAGGAGACCTGGTTTTGTCTTTGAGGAGTTCAGACCGGTCACTAAGGAGTGCTCTCTGGTATGCGTGTTTGAGGCAACGATTGGGGTAGCCCCTATCCCTGAACCTAGCTTTAAATATTTTGACTTGGACCATAAACTCCTCCAGGGTCGAGCAGTTCCTCCTCAGCCTGAGGTACTGCCCTATGAGGATCCCCCTTTTAAGTGTAGTAGGGTGATGGCTTTCCCACCTCAGCATGGTATTTGTTGAGGTGGGCTTTCTATACAATGTGGTGTGTATACGGGATTCACCTGATACTATGAAAGTGCAATCTAGGAAGTTGAGCGATGAACACCCACTCTCAACTGTAAACCTCAAGTTCAAATCATTGGTGTTCAGTCTTTGAACGAATTTGTTGAAAGAGTCCCCTGTGCCAGTTCAGACAATGAGGACATCGTCAATATATCTTTTCCACAAAAATATATTACTTGTATATTCATTGAGATGGTTGGAGAAGACCACAAACTTCTCCCACCAACCCAGGTGCAAGTTTGCATAGGATGGGGCACAAGAAGTGCCCATAGCCGTACCCTGCACCTGGTGGTAAAATTTTCCATTGAAGAGAAAAAAGTTGTGGGTTAAGATAAAGTACAAAAGTTCCAGAACAAATGCCGAGTGTTTTTGATGCTCATGTCCCCTTGTATTCAGGAAGTGCCTTACATGGTCAAGTCCACTATGATGGGGGATTGAGGAATAAAGGGCCTCCACATCAAGGCTACATAGCAGTGCACCCTCCAGTATACTCACAATGGCTAGACACGCCAGGGTGTCCTTGGTGTCCCTCAAGTAGGATGGTAATTGTTGTACAAATGGCCACAGTATTTTGTCTATGTATATGCTGGCCCTACTAGTTAAGTTGACACTACTGTATTCCTCACATACATATATGCATACTCATCTCTACTTAATACACCATCATCAAATGCTGTATCGAGAATATGTTTCAAATCTTGCTGGAACTTAGTGGTGGGGTCGGAGGTAAGGATCTTGTAAGTTTGTCCATCCTTAAGTATGTTATCTGTCATCTGAATATATTGTGTCTTATTCAGAACCACAATATTACCCCCTTGTCTGCCAGTTTAATGACGATGTCCTCATTGTCTTTTAGTTCACAGAGGGCCCCCCATTCACACCTTGAAAGACTGCTGCGGGGTCTAGCTTCTAGAGAGTCTACATTAATTTGTTGGATCATACTACAGGTGGACTCTACAAACGTGTTTCTGAATTCATTAAAATTGGGGTGATTTTTCCAAATTGATGAAAATGTATATATATATATATATATATATATATATATATATATATATATACACTGTGTGCAGAATTATTAGGCAAATGAGTATTTTGACCACATCATCCTCTTTATGCATGTTGTCTTACTCCAAGCTGTATAGGCTCGAAAGCCTACTACCAATTAAGCATATTAGGTGATGTGCATCTCGGAAATGAGAAGGGGTGTGGTCTAATGACATCAACACCCTATATCAGGTGTGCATAATTATTAGGCAACTTCCTTTCCTTTGGCAAAATTGGTCAAAAGAAGGACTTGACAGGCTCAGAAAAGTCAAAAATAGTGAGATATCTTGCAGAGGGATGCAGCACTCTTAAAATTGCAAAGCTTCTGAAGCGTGATCATCGAACAATCAAGCGTTTCATTCAAAATAGTCAACAGGGTCGCAAGAAGCGTGTGGAGAAACCAAGGCGCAAAATAACTGCCCATGAACTGAGAAAAGTCAAGCGTGCAGCTGCCAAGATGCCACTTGCCACCAGTTTGGCCATATTTCAGAGCTGCAACATCACTGGAGTGCCCGAAAGCACAAGGTGTGCAATACTCAGAGACATGGCCAAGGTAAGAAAGGCTGAAAGACGACCACCACTGAACAAGACACACAAGCTGAAACGTCAAGACTGGGCCAAGAAATATCTCAAGACTGATTTTTCTAAGGTTTTATGGACTGATGAAATGAGAGTGAGTCTTGATGGGCCAGATGGATGGATTGGAAAAGGGCAGAGAGCTCCAGTCCGACTCAGACGCCAGCAAGGTGGAGGTGGAGTACTGGTTTGGGCTGGTATCATCAAAGATGAGCTTGTGGGGCCTTTTCGGGTTGAGGATGGAGTCAAGCTCAACTCCCAGTTTCTGGAAGACACCTTCTTCAAGCAGTGGTACAGGAAGAAGTCTGCATCCTTCAAGAAAAACATGATTTTCATGCAGGACAATGCTCCATCACACGCGTCCAAGTACTCCACAGCGTGGCTGGCAAGAAAGGGTATAAAAGAAGAAAATCTAATGACATGGCCTCCTTGTTCACCTGATCTGAACCCCATTGAGAACCTGTGGTCCATCAAATGTGAGATTTACAAGGAGGGAAAACAGTACACCTCTCTGAACAGTGTCTGGGAGGCTGTGGTTGCTGCTGCACGCAATGTTGATGGTGAACAGATCAAAACACTGACAGAATCCATGGATGGCAGGCTTTAGAGTGTCCTTGCAAAGAAAGGTGGCTATATTGGTCACTGATTTGTTTTTGTTATGTTTTTGAATGTCAGAAATGTATATTTGTGAATGTTGAGATGTTATATTGGTTTCACTGGTAAAAGTAAATAATTGAAATGGGTATATATTTGTTTTTTGTTAAGTTGCCTAATAATTATGCACAGTAATAGTCACCTGCACACACAGATATCCCCCTAAAATAGCTATAACTAAAAACAAACTAAAAACTACTTCCAAAAATATTCAGCTTTGATAATAATGAGTTTTTTGGGGTCATTGAGAACATGGTTGTTGTTCAATAATAAAATTAATCCTCAAAAATACAACTTGCCTAATAATTCTGCACTCCCTGTATATATCTCAAAACAAAAAAACATATAGGTGATAAATATAAAAACACAATGAAAGAGAATCTAACACCAAGTCTGTAATGGTTGTGGGGTAATTAGGGCATAACCCAACATAGAAATCAATAAGAAGATTAGTACAGACTAGTGAGAAACAAGCTCAGTACCAATCCTATTACCCTTATTAAAGTGCTAGTCCAACATTGGAATGTGAAAACCTTAAAAATTTATAATTCACAACTTTATTAAATCCCTATAAGGATGCTACAAAAACACACACAAAAAAAAAACTGTGACAGAAAAATATGATAAATTGAAAAATACAAAATATATAAAATTGGACAAGCAGATGGATCCTATATAGATAGTCAGAATGATCTCCCAGCTTGGAAATAGACTAGAAAGCAAGTGAACATAACCTGATACTATGTTGCAAAAAAGTTGAAAGCACCCAGCTAAGTCTTATGAGCTGCTGGGGGCTAGGAAAGTCTAATATAGTATCTAATATATAACAAAAAAATGTAGATAAAGAATAGCATACTGATGCTAAGGCAGTTTAACGGATCATAGGCAGAAATTGTAGAGTAAAGAAGGCTCTGTATGATGTTAACCAGTAACTCTGTCTTATTAATCAGCTTAACTAATCATTAAGAAACCTGAGAAGGAAAAGGAAATTGGAATATATGGGATCATCTAAATCAGTAATCCCCAGACTGAGAAACGATAACATCCAGGAAACCAACAATTGAATATGACATTACCCCTAGTATAATATCCCTTATGGTTAAGTGATCAGAGCCCATATAATAATATATAGATGACAGACAAGTAGGCAGACCTAAATTGGTCTGCTCATAAGTGAAGGAACAAGTCATTTGGATACTCCCTGAAGATACAGAACATATAGGATACACCCTGAAGATACAGAGATAAGCCAATAGTATAGAAAATATAGCTAGAACATCTGTAAATAACTGCTTCAGGGTAACCCCTCATAAAGTAGATATAGCCAGTGTGAAATAAGCTAAACACTGCTGCTTCAAGGCAGCCTATCATCTACCTAAAATAACCAATACCAACTCATCTACTACTGCCTAAAAATAGAAACTGCCTATTTGCCCAGGGAGATCGTTAAGAATTGTAGTAATAGCAAGTTGCTAAGGCATGCAAAAGCTGTCCATGTATTAAAAATGACCAGTGGAGCATCTGCTCGACACGCGTTTCGGCGCTTATATGCTCATTTGTCAAGAGCTGTAGTTGTTCTAGTGACTATAATGTCCCTTTAACTGTGGTTTTGATTTTCATATATATGATAATATGAAAATCACATTATCAAATAATCTTTAGCTATTTTTACTGTAGCTGATTTTCAGACGATTAATTGATTGAGAAAAATAGCATACTATTTGTTTTATATAGCTTGCAATGCTCTCATCACCATGGGAGTTCCAAATGTAAAGTTGCCCTCTTAAATGTCATGTTTACCGATCTTTAATTAATCCCAGTGAATAACCTCATTTGCAGATTTTATTTTATAGTACACTTTAATCTACTTTAATTTGACAGAAACTTGATTTTTCTTAATTTGCATATTTAGGGGCTCAGGACGCCTAACTTGACATTCCTCTGCTGCTGCACTTATTAAGCCGCAGTCTTACTAGTGATCTTGCTTTTACAACTAGGCATCCTTTTTTCTTGTCCTATCCTTTGTCTTTTTATTCCTTTTGGGCGGTTGAGTTATATAGTATAGGCATTTATTAAGGGGTGTCCTCAAAGGCACTTAGATGTTCTATCTTACAAGCGTCAGGCTTACCTATATTTGCTACGTCTCTATTTATCATTGCATCTAATCCTAGCTTGCTACTGCCTTCTATACCTCCCTATTTACAGGTATTCTCTGCCTCTTTTCTATTAACTATTGCAACCACATTGGTGTGCTGTTTAACCTCTTATGTATTAGGTACTTCATCTATATACAGCAGACCCTGTTTTGCAGGAGGAGTTCAGAGGATACTAATACTCCACCCTCCTATCTTGAATTCAGTTACATTGTTTATAGCAAGTGGCTTAACTTTTTACTATTAAAGTATATCTTTGTATTTACACCTTTCTTGCTAGCAAGTGTCTGGATTACCTATAGTCTTTATATTTCTACTGACCATTATATCTAACCTAGCTTGCAACTGTCTCCTATACCTCCCTATTTTACAGGTATTCCCTGCCTCTTTTCTATTAACCATTGCAACCAACTGGTGTGCTGTTTAATCTCTTGTGCACTAGAGGCATTTCATCTATATTCAACCGACCTTGTTCTGCAGGAGGAGTTTAGAGGATACTACTATCCCACTTTTCTATCTAGAATTCAGTTGCATTGTTCATAGCAAGTAGTTTAACTTTACACCAATAAGTATTTCTTTGAAGCAACACTTCTCTTGCTATTGGTTCTGTTTGAGGTTTAATACCCCAACTAGTTTAAAGGACATATTATTTTGTAGCCTTGTGCTTTTTGTTTTGTTTTTATCTTTTCTTTTTTTACATTTTAATATATCCATTAAAAGTTATTTTTTTATGCTCATTTCATTGTGACTATGTTTACAAAAATGTTGAGACACTTTATGGTAGTTTTTTTCTTTTCTTTTCTTTTCTGTATTCATATAGATTTTCATATATATGATAATATGAAAATCACATTATCAAATAATCTTTAGCTACTTTTACTGTAGCTGATTTTCAGACAATGAATTTATTGAGAAAAATAGCATACTATTTGTTTTATATAGCTTGCAATGCTATCATCACCATGGGAGTTCCAAATGTAAAGTTGCCCACTTAAATGTCTTGTTTACCGATCTTTAATTAATCCCAGTGAATAACCTCATTTGCAGATTTTATTTTATAGTACACTTTAATCTACTTTAATTTGACAGAAACTTGATTTTTCTTAATTTGCATATTTATAAATGAATGCGTTATTATGCATTATTAATTCAGTGTAATATTTAGAAATATGTTTATTCTGTCATCTGTTATTTATCCACTTCAAAGTTGAAGCATATATGGTATTTTATTAGAAATAAAATATTTGTAGTTTAGCCATGATTTTTTTTTCCTTCTGTTTATTATTTTACCACAATAAATAAACACTTTAAATACATCAATGTTTTTATAAGCATAATGTTACCAGTAGAAAAATCTGCAGGTCATCGCCTACCAATCCCATCTATGAATAAACTAGAATAATGTTTTATTATAAAGAAATACAAAGCAAAATATAGATTTAAACTCCCACATACCTTCCCCTCGGCTCTGATCATGGTCTTCAACAGGTGAAGCAACCAATGTCTCTGCTTGACCTTCATTTATTCCTACTGACTGCAGAGAAGAAAAAAACTGTAAGCTCTCACCCTTATTGTGCAGGAACACAAAAGGCTCATAAGGTAAAGGTCTGCATTTAAGCAACTGGGCAACACTCTGCTTCTAGCAGCCAGGTAGAGACAGAGGTGAGAGGAAGTGTATTGTGTATACTGTAGTGCATTTATTCAGGGTATTACCACCCACATGGTTTTAATAATTTTTGTTTTGTTTGTTTGTTTGTTTGTTTGTTTTTACCAGGCAACTGTACATTTTGTGAGGATATAAAAAAAATAATGAATGCATGAATTCAACATTTTATTTTTTTCTTTTATTAGCAATTTATGCACAAGAATGCTGCTTTGTCTTTTTTATATTATTATTATTAGCATTTATATAGAGCTTTACAATGTTATAAAGATGGACCTTTAACAATAAATGAGACAATTACAAAATGTTACATGAACAATAGGTTGACGAGGACCCTGCTCAAACGAGCATACAATCCTAGCTAGATATTCATTAAATTTTTAAATAAATGTTTTCTAAAGCCCGAGGAAGTAATGAAAATTAAAATATGTGTTTTAAATGGAAAATAAAATCCAACTGTTGTACATGTCCTTTTTTGTCTGGAACTGCCTTGACACAGAGTGGAAAAGTTCAATAATTCAACTTCCTTCAGACTCAAACATAAAAATAGAACATGTGTGGATTCCCATGTGATACCTTAAGAAGAATAAAAATAGTTTCGATCTCTGCTCTCAGTGCCATTAACTGAAAATTTCAGCTGTCACTATGGACATGAATTTTCCAGGTGACTGGAGAGTGACCCGTTGTCTGGTGTTCACTTATGAATGCCAGACATAATATGACTTTAAACAGCATTGATGACAGTGACCTTACAATAGGAGAATCAAATACATGTCCTTCATTTTTTTTAAGTTAGACTTGATATCAATTTAAGTTACACTAGGAATTATACATTTAAAGTAATTTCAATAGTCACTGCTGCAAGAATGAGGACTACGTTCATAATCACTTAAGGATCTCAATCTGTTCCCTTATCTGTTTTTGCAACTACAATTCCATAGTGAAACATTATATTGTATACAGGCTGGTTTGCTTTGGTATATTACTTTGTGCGTCCTTAAAGTCAAACTGTAGTTTTCAGAAAAAGTACAAAACGTACTTAAAAAATATACTTGCCTCTACTTTGCCTCAATGTTGTCAATGTTGTCAACCTTTAACTTTATAATTTCTTCAGATAGGTATTCTATATTTAAAATTAAATTTTAACATTTGGCGGGTTACATAACACCAATTCATGGTAGGTGCCCCTCCAATTTAGAAATAATGACTTAACAATTCTCCTCTTAGCAGTCCTCTCTTGTCCTCTCTCTACACCAATAAGAGTGTCATTCTCTATTCTGATGTGGTGATTGTCAGGGCCAGATTTACATGTCAGATGACTGTAGGCACAGAATTATAAGGTGCCCCCTGTACCTGCATCCCCACCACACAAAAAAAGCACATAACATGAGTTTAATTTATTAACTGGACATTACAGGCATACGACAGCTAAATATGATAGATAGATAGATAGATAGATAGACAGACAGATAGATTTGATAATTGTACATGTCTATACTTATATGCATATTTCTGACAAATGCAGTCAGATCCTTCGGCATAGTCTCTAACCCTTCCCTGAGCCCCATTAAGACACAGACACTGTTTTGCTGTTGGAAAATTATTAGTTATTAAATTATTATAAAATATAACAAAATAGGGTCATTGCCAACAAATATAATATATTTAAAACAACCTCCACAGATATATAAATTACCCCTGCAATAACCCCACATAATAACAATATATGACAATATAAATACCAAAAAAAAACATAAAACATGGCCAACCAAATGACCCCATTACCAGCTGGTTAAACTGTAGGGGTGTACCGAGACACCCTACCCCCCAGGTCCAGAGCCACCGATGAGCTCGAACTTACCAACCAACCAACTGTAACACTGAGTAGTACACAATAAACCTAGCCATGCCCCCTTCCTAGTCCATCTACCCCGCAATTTAACCTTGCCATTCCCTGCCGGTGTGAAGAAAACAGGAGAGCAACCAAAAACAAGAGGGGAGAGTGTGTGGGACAACTAACAGGTAAGATTAGGTTAATTAAAATGGCCACTAACTTAAATGGCCAAAATGTATATCCCTACTAAGTCCCACCCCCATTATCTCACTGACAGTTAATTCAAATTGATTGCTATGCCTACCTTCTGGCCTTGTCAAGGCTCATTCCCTTGGCTGTGCTGTTCCATGGGCTACGTTCTTGCAAAGCATTGTGTTTGAACTGGTGAGTATAGTCTGTTTATCCAGCTGTGTAATTGCATGCAGGGTCGAAGTAATGTTAGACATGGCAGGGTTAAGAGAGGTTTCAAGTTATAGAGGGCCTATAGTTTTTAGATGTATCTAGTTCTTAAGAGGAGGTAAATCTAGGATTTAGGTTTAATTGGTTTCCCATGTTTAGGCTTGAAGGAATATTCCAGCAATTTTTGACACATCAGTTTTTTTTTTATTTACAATTATTGTATTGTATTGTATTTAAACTTACCAGAAATCCAGTGTCAGGCAAAGCTCACGACACTGATCTCCATGACCTGTGTGACATCATCACTCTTAGAGAAGCCTTTGCTTTGACCTGTTCATTAGCACATAGCATATCTGCTCACTCTGAGATTGCCATAGTAAAGAGTTAGTGGGGATGGATTTTCAACTTACCAAAAAAATTTGATTTCTTTAAGAGAGGGAGGAAAGAGGGACTGCTCGGAGGGTCAGAGAACAGTCTCCCCCGTAGAGGCATGCTGTCTGCAAAGAAGAAGATTGCTACATCTACTACATCTGCTACATTTGAATTTCTGTTTTTATTCTCACCTTGCTCCCTGGATATCCATCAGATCCATAGGTAGGGATCATTTCACCCAAGTGCTCCATACCAGAGCAGGTTCACGCTCTGGAAATTGTAAGTAGAATACTTACCCGTATAATATGTTCATTTTATAATTGGATTACACCATTGGTTTTCCTATCTGTGCTTCGCTCCACATATATTACTGACTGCTGCTCAAGATATCTGACATCATATCCTTGGGAATTGTTCCGTCCTGGCGTGCAATATTAGAGCTAATTGAAGCTCTGGAAAATGTGAGTGTTCTATTGGCACTGTCTTTGTATCTATTGCATTTCTTACAGCATTATACTATTTTACATTTCTTTGTTAAAGATACTTCTCACAATTATCCTCCTCCATTGATTGTATGTATAATCCTTTTTAATTACTAAGCGCGGCTCACCATTTGTTTGTATTTATCTGATAGATGGACTGGCAGCTGAAGCAGAACAGGCAGCATACAACGGCAACATGAAACAGCTGTACGACACTACTAAGAAACTGTCTAGGAAGTACAGCAAGCCAGAATGACCCATCAAGGACAAGGAGGGAAAGGTCATCACAGGACTAGCGCAGCAGATGAATAGATGGTCTGAACACTTTGAGGAGCTCCTGAACAGACCAGCACCACCAAATCCACCAGACATCAACCCAGCCAATAAAGATCTCCCCATAAACTGCAGCAAGCAGACTAGAAAAGAGATGGGGAAGGCCATCACCCTGATGAAGAATGGGAAGGCAGCCAGACCTGATGACATACAGCAGAGGCCCTGAAAGCAGACCTGAAATCATCAGTGGAGATGCTGTACCCACTCTTCGAGAAGATCTGGGAGAAAGAAGAGATACCGACTGACTGGAAGGAGAGTTATCCAATCAAGCTTCAAAAGAAAGGTGACCTCAGCAACTGTAGCAACTACTGAGGTGTCACACTCCTGTCAGTGCCAGGCAAGGTCTTCAACCAGATCATCCTAGAGTGGATAAAGGACATTGTCAATCCACAACTAAGAGATGAACAATCAGGCTTCCGGCAGAATCGATCATGCATAGACCAGATTGCAATGCTGCGCATCATAGTCGAGCAGTCCTTGGAGTGGACTCATCGTTGTACATTAACTTTGTCGACTATGAGAAGGCGTTTGACAGTGTGGATCGAGAGGTCCTATGAAAGCTCCTCCAGCATTATGGCATACCAGTCAAGGTAGTCAACCTGATCAAGAGATCATACGAGGGAATGACCCGCAGAGTGATCCATGGAGGACAGCTTACCAACAGCTTCCAGGTGAAGACTGGAGTCCGACAAGGATGCTTGTTATCCCCGTTCCTCTTTCTCATCGCCATCGACTGGATCTGGAAGACACCCACCAGCAAACACAGAAATGGAATCCAGTGGACCTTGTGGAGTCAACCGGATGACTTGAACTTTACTAGCAACCTTGCACTTCTCTCTCACAGCCAGCAGCAGATGCAAGAGAAGATCAGTGTGTTGGCAGCTACATAAGCACAGGTTGGACTTATCATCCACAAGGAGAAGACCAAGATCCTTAAGACCAACTTCAGCAACATTAACCCAATCACCCTGTATGGAAGTCCCCTAGAGGAAGTACAGTTCTTCCACTACCTGAGCAGCATCATTGTCCAGCAAGGTGGAACAGAAGGATTCTCCACATTCGCTGGACAGACACCATCAGTAACACCAACCTATGGAAAAGGACCTGCCAACTTTCTTCAGAGGCAGAAATCTGGAAGAGAAGATGGGGCTGGATAGGGCATGCCCTACGCAAACCGCCAACCAACATCACCAGGCAGGCTCTCCCCAAGGAAAGAGAAAGAGGGGACATCCAAGAAACACCTGGCAACGCGATCTCGAGGCAGACATCACAAGGATGGGCTACACCTGGAGTCAACTAGAAAGAATGGCCCAGGACAAAAGTCTCTGGAGGCCAATACCCTGGGAAGAGTGGAGGGCATAAGTACGTTTTTAAAAACGGAAAAAACAAAAAACAACAACACATTAAAAGTCTGCCTACAACCTCAACAAAATTAAAGTCTATTTGAAAGATATTAGTTATAGGTTTGCAATTTGGAAAAAAGAAATGGTCTATATTTATAAATCAGTATTGTTGGTAAAATATGCATAATTTTTCTGCAGTAGCTAAACCTTTCCTAGATGAGTGATCATGTTGCTTATTAAAACAGCAATTGGATTTTTGATAAAAATATATACTTAAGGTACTTTGTAGATTAATTGAAGAGTGAAATCTTCATTTTACTGATTGCAGCCCTATTGCGTGAATTTATATGCATACTAAATGTCAAACAGTGGAGTTCACCTTGAGTCCTATAATATTTAATCTGTCCATCTCCATACATTTAACAGTAACTATACTAAAGAACACATTGACCTTCTATTTATTTTATAAATTTAAATTTATGTTTTTTGTTTGTAAAATCTATTAAACCCGAAAACAATTTCTGCATTAAAATGTGCTAGTCAGCAATGACATGATATTATTATGGAAGGGTAGATGTCATTTGTATTTTCTATGTGTTCTGATTAGATTGTTAGTGAAAGGTGCCAGGTGTTACAAAAAAGCACTTATTACCTCTTCTAATAAGCTAATTTGCAAAACTAATTTCTACTGCCAGCATGTGCAAAATAGTTATTTTTTTTTCCTTTCTGAAAGTGGCTAATTAAAACTCTTCCTCCCAGTAAAGGGCTACATTAGGAGGATATTACGTGTTCGAATACAGGTGCAAACATTTAAATAATTTAAATAATTTCTGCATTCTTAGTTTAGTATTTTTAGTAGAAAACTTTTATTTTAGCAGTGAGAGTCTTAAATAGCAAATTAACAAATGCCATTACATTTTAAATCCACATCCATTATATATCTTGCCGATTACCGAAGTGAAACACTAATTTCTCTGAAAATGACTGGTCCTCATCTTATGCTGGATTTTCAGGGGTGAGTAATTCAAGGAAGGTAATGTAAAAAAAAAAAAAAAGAAAAGAAGAAAAACAATAAAATACTCTGCAAATGTTTGAGAGTGCGTAATGTGAATGGATGCATGGAGCATCAATGGATGACAACACCACCCTGGAAAGTGAAATGCCGCTGAGATATATAAATTTTAGGGTGATGTCATCATCTATTGCACCTTGTTGCATTCCTTAAATAGAGCCTTACATATAACTCATCTCGACTCCATCCCTGTGCCACAACAGCCCAAGCAGCAATGATACCATCAGGGGTCTTTGCAATGTATGCAAATACCCCAGAAGATGACAGTTGCCTTAAGGTTGCCTCTGTATTCTCTTCTCAACAAATGTCGAGCAAGAAAACAAATAAAACAGACTCTGAAAACTACCCAAAAGACACAAAAAATATCTCGAAAGGCAACGTATTTAAAAAATAATAGAACCAGACCACCTCATGTGCTCTCACAGGATACAAATATGTCAGGAAAATATCACCTAACTAGGTTCTACCTGAAACATAAATGCTTCCCCACTCAATTAGGAATATACTAAAACATTCATCAGAACAGGCAACTTTCTTCCATTGCTCCATGGTCCATTTCTGATGCTTGCATCCCCAATGAAGACACTGTTAGCTGTGGACCAGAGTCATCTTGGGCACTGTGACCAATCTACAGCGACGCAGCTCCAAACACAGCAAACAACGATACACTGTATTTTCTGACACCTTTCTATCAAGGCCAGCATTAAGCTTTTCAGCAATTTGTGTTGCAGTAGCTTAACTGTGTAATCTGACCAGATGGACTAGCCTTTGCTCCCTATTTGCATCACTGAGCCTTGGGCCAGTTCAGTGGTTGTCGTTCCTTAAACCATATTTGGTAGGTACTGATGCTTGCATACTAGGAACACATCACACGATTTGCGTTTTTGGACATGCTATGACCAAGTCGTCTAGCCATCACTATTTGGTCCTTGTCAAAGTCACTCAGATCTTTTCACTTGCCCATTGTTCCTGTTTCCTACCCATGACATTTAAGAACTGACTGTGAATTTGCTGCCTAATATATCCCAGCCCTTGACATGTGCCACTGTAATGACATAATCAATGTTATCATTTCACCATTCAGTGTTTTTAATGTTGCGGCTGTTCAGTGTAATTAAACATTAAACTAAACGCACTTTAAAAAAATAAAACTGCATAACATGAACTGTTCTGTGTATTTTGTTTGTCTTATTTCAATTCTCTTTAGGGAACAGTTTAGTAAATATATCTATATCTCCTAGTTCTGCTTTCTAAAATGGTTTCCATTTGTTAACACACCTTCTGTGTCCAATCCATTATGTTCCACTTTGAGTGGCATATTTCTTCCCCAGGCAGGAATAATCCCCACTGACTTCTCTTGTCATTCTATTATCCATGAAGTACCATGATGGACATCTTCATTTTCGAACCACAGAGTTAAAATTATGTTACCGGACTAATTTTAGTGTTGACATTGCATACATAGCATCTTTAGTAGCCTACAGACTCTTGTGTAGGAGTAGCTTGGAATGAAACACATGCCTTTTAAAAAGCTTTAAAAACCCGAGCATGAAAATATATTATGCAATATTGATTCAATGATCCTGTTTATATTCAGAGACAAAGAAATCCTTTTTTTGTAAGAGTATCTGAAAAGCAAGCAACCTTCCACTCGACTGACAGAACAAAGTGAATAAGCAAAACACAGGCCACATCTAACTCCATATAATACCCATTTGGGTACATATTTGGAGTGTATGGATCCAGAAACCTTCATTTTTTTTTTAACTCAAACCTCCTACTGTCCAGTCACAAGTGACATGTTCAATGTCTGTGCATAAAAAGTGCCTCCCAGAACATTGTTGACAATTATTATCCTAGATCAGACGTAGGCAACCTTCAGCACCCCAGATGTTTTGGACTACACCTCCCATAATGCTTTGCAAGCATTATGGGTGTAAGAGCATTATGGGGGATGTAGTCCACACCATCTGGACTGCCGAAGGTTTCCTATCCCTGTCCTAGATCATAGGTTACTTGAGAAGTAGTCACTGGATGAAGCACCATTTGTTGATGAATTAAAGTAAGAAGTCCCCCGTGCTAAACTGAGTCTCATACCCCACAGAGACACCACAAATTGGAAGAGTTGATGATCAAAACCCAGGACTAGTGATGTCCAGAATGGTTCACTGGCAAATAGTTCCTGGCGAACATCGCTTGTTCGCGTTCACCATGGATGGCGAACATATGCGCTGTTCGGTCATCCCCCTATTCGTCATCATTGAGTAAACTTTGACCCTGTACCTCACAGTCTTCAGACACATTCCAGTCAATCAGCAGCAGACCCTCCCTCCCAGACCCTCCCACCTCCTGGACAGCATCCATTTTACATTCATTGTGAAGCTGCATTCTTAGTGAGAGGAGGGACAGTGTAGCTGCTGCTGATTTGATAGGGAAATTGATAGCTAGGCTAGTGTATTCAGTGTCAACTACAGTCCTGAAGGACTCATCTGATCTCTGCTGTAAGGACAGCACCCCAAAAAGCTCTTTTTAGGGCTAGAACATCAGTCTGCTTTTTTTTTCTGTGTAATTGCAGTTGCCTTCCTGCCAGCCTGTGTGTCAGGCTCACAGCATATACTGTGCCCACTTGTCTAGTGCCACCACTCACTCACTGGTGTCACAATAGCTTGCATTTAAAAAACAAAACAAAACGTTTTTGACTGTAATATAATCGCAGTCAGTTTCCTTCACTAGTGTGCGTTTCAGGGCCTACCCAGTGCCAAAACTCACTCACTGGTGTCACAATAGCTTGCATTTAAAAAAAAACTAAACTTTTTTGACTGTAATATAATAGCAGTCAGTTTCCTTCACTAGTGTGCGTTTCAGGGCCTGCCCAGTGCCACCACTCACTCACTGGTGTCACAATAGCTTGCATTTAAAAAAAAAAAACAACAACTTTTTTGACTGTAATATAATAGCAGTCAGTTTCCTTCACGCGTGTGCGTTTCAGGGCCTGCAGGGCACAGTGTCACACCAGTGCAACTCATATCTGGTGTAACAGTAGTGTACATTTAAAAATAAAAATACAATTTTGACTGTAATAGATTAAATAGCAGTTAGTTGTCTGCAAGCGTGTCTGTCAGGCCTACAGCGTCTACTCTGCCAACTTCTGCCACTGCACAGTGCCACTCATATCTGTTGTCACAGTAGCTTGCATGCATAGTACCACTAATCGAAAAAAATGACAGGCAGAGGCAGGCCACCCCGCAGGGGCCGTCGTGGTCGTGGTGCTGTGATTCCCTTTGGCCCTAGAATAACACCCAGTGTTCAGAGGCCACGTACCCTGAACTTGAAAAGTTCTGAGGACATAGTTGACTGGCTAACACAGGACACCCAATCTTCTACAGCTTCCACTCGGAACCTTGATGCACCATCCTCCTCCAGCTTAGCTTCAGGCACCTCTCAAGTTACCACTCGCCCGCCTGCCGCCACCACCAACACTAGCACCACAGCCGCTTCACTTGGTATGTCAGAGGAGTTATTTACACATCAGTTGGAAAAAATGAGTGATGCGCAACCATTATTGCCAGAGGATGTAGATAACAGGGATATGTCTCAGTCAGGCAGCATTACACACGTACGCTGTGATGATGATGATGTTGTACCCGCTGCTGCTTCCTTTGCTGAGTTGTCAGATACAAGTGAAGCGGTTGATGATGACGATGCGTCCGTGGATGTTAAGTGGGTGCCCGCTAGAAGAGACGAAGAACAGGGGGAAAGTTCAGATGGGGAGACAGAGAGGAGGAGGAGGAGACGAGTTGGAAGCAGGGGGAGGTCATCGCAAGGAGCTGGTGGCAAAGTCAGACAGCATGCATTGGCACCCGGGGACAGCTAGACAGCACGCCAATCAACGCATGCTGTTGCCACCACCAGAATGCCGTCATTGCAGAGCTCAGCAGTGTGGCATTTTTTTTGTGTGTCTGCCTCTGACAACAGCGATGCCATTTGCAACCTGTGCCAAAGGAAACTGAGTCGTGGGAGGTCCAACACCCACCTAGCTACAACTGCTTTGCGTAGGCACATGATCTCACATCACAAACGCCTATGGGATCAACACATGAGTACAAGCAGCACGCCTACTCTAAGCCGCCATCCTCCTCCTGGTCCAGCATCTTCAGCCACATTAACCACTGCTGTCCTCCTTGCCCCTTCTCAACCATCCGCCCCTCCGTCTCTCGCCTTGAGCAGTTCCTGCTCATCTGCCCACAGTCAGGTGTCTGTCAAGGACATGTTTGAGCGTAAGAAGCCAATGTCACAAAGTCACCCCTTTGCCCGACGTCTGACAGCTGGCTTGACTGAACTCTTAGCCCGCCAGCTTTTACCATAGAGTCTGAGACGTTCAAAAAATTTGTAGCTATTGGGACACCGCGGTGGACGGTACCCGGCCGAAATTTCTTTGCACAAAAGGCAATCCCCAACCTGTACTCGATTGTGCAAAAGGAAGTAATGGCATATCTGGCACACAGTGTTGGGGCAAGGGTCCATCTGACCACTGATACCTGGTCTGCAAAGCATGGTCAGGGCAGGTATATCACCTACACTGCACATTGGGTAAACCTGCTGACGGCTGCCAGGCTCTGCAGAGGAGTTGGTGACACCGCCACGACTTGCAGGCAGGCCTGCTGCCACCTCCTCTACTCCTCCTACTCCATCCTCTCCCATAACCTCCTCGGCTGAGTCCACTTCTGCTGCTGCGTCTTGCTCCACATCAATGGCACCCCCCCAGCTCCCCAGGTACTGTTCCACATCCCGGATACGGCAGTGTCACGCCGTCTTGGGGTTGACTTGCCTGAAAGCAGAGAGTCACACCGAACCAGCACTCCTGTCCGCCCTGAATGCACAGGTGGATCAGTGGCTGACTCCGCACCAACTGGAGATCGGCAAAGTGGTTTGTGACAACGGAAGAAATTTGTTGGCGGCATTGCATTTGGGCAAGTTGACACATGTGCCGTGCATGGCACATGTGTGTAATCTGATCGTACAACGCTTTGTGCATAAGTACCCAGGCTTACAGGACGTCCTTAAGCAGGCCAGGAAGGTGTGTGGCCATTTCAGGCGTTCCTACATGGCCATGGCGCACTTTACCGATATCCAGTGGTGAAAAAACATGCCAGTGAGGCGCTTGATTTGCGGCAGCCCGACACGTTGGAATTCAACACTCCTAATGTTCAACCGCCTGCTCCAACAAGAAAAAGCCGTTAACGACTATTTGTATGACCGGGGTGCTAGGACAGCCTCTGCGGAGCTGGGAATTTTTTTGCCACGTTACTGGACGCTCATGCGCAATGCCTGTTGGCTCATGCGTCCTTTTGAGGAGGTGACAAACCTAGTCAGTCGCACCGAAGGCACCATCAGCGACATCATACCATTTGTTTTCTTCCTGGAGCGTGCCCTGCGAAGAGTGCTGGTTCAGTCCGTAGATGAGCGTGAAGAGGAAGAGTTGTGGTCACCATCACCACCAGAAACAGCCTTATCAGCATCGCTTGCTGGACCTGCGGCAACGCTGGAAGAGGATTGTGAGGAAGAGGAGTCAGAGGAGGAATGTGGCTTTGAGGAGGAGGAGGAAGACCAACCACAACAAGCATCCCAGGGTGCTCGTTGTCACCTATCTGGTACCCGTGGTGTTGTACGTGGCTGGGGGGAAGAACATACCTTCAGTGAGATCACTGAGGATGAGGAACAGGACATGAGTAGCTCGGCATCCAACCTTGTGCAAATGGGGTCTTTCATGCTGTCGTGCCTGTTGAGGGACCCTCGTATGAAAAGGCTGAAGGAGAACGACCTGTACTGGGTGTCCACGCTACCAGACCCCCGGTATAAGCAGAAAGTGCCTGAAATGTTACCGAATTATGGCAAGTCGGAAAGGATGCAGCAGTTCCAAAATCAATTAAAAGTATGCTTTACACAGCGTATAAGAGTGATGTCACAGCACAACGGGAATCTAACAGGGGAAGAGGTGAAAGTAATCCTCCTCCTCCCACGACCACGCCGGCAAGGACAGGACGCTTTACAGACGCGTTGTTGATGGAGGACATGCGGAGCTTTTTAAGTACTACGCATCGCAACAACCCTTCTGGGTCCACCCTCAGAGAACGACTCGACCGACAGGTAGCAGCAGGGCCGGCCTTAGGGGTGTGCGAGTTGTGCGGCCGCACAGGGCGCCATGGTGCAGGGGGCGCCCTGCGGCTGCATAGCTCACACGGCATGTCTGTTAGCCGCAATGCTAACATGGTATTTGCCTTGGGCGGCATTTTCCAGGGGGCGGCAAAAAAAGCCGCCCCCAAATGCCCAAGGCAAATGTCTTGTTAGCCTTGCGGCTAACAGACATGCCGGGCTGCTGGGCGGTCGGGCGGCACTGGCGGGCGGCTGGCGAGGGAGCACTTCCTCTGAGCTGTAAGCTCAGCTCCCTCGCGCACCGCAGAGTGAGGCTGGGAGCCGGAATATGACGTCATATTCCGGCTCCCAGCCTCACTCTGCGGCGCGCGAGGGAGCTGAGCAAACAGCTCAGAGGAAGTGCTCCCTCGCCAGCCGCCCGCCCAGTCCAGCAGCCACTGGACCACTAGGGAGGAAGAGACCCCCCCCAGCATTCACAAAGGTAAGGAGGCTGGGGGGGTGTCTAAATAAATTTTAAAAAATGTGTTAATGTTAGTGTGTGTCTGTGTATGTTAGTGTGTGTGTGTGTGTGTGTGTGTATGTTAGTGTGTGTCTGTGTATGTTAGTGTGTGTCTGTGTCTGTTAGTGTGTGTCTGTGAGTGTGTTTGTCTGTTAGTGAGTGTGTGTGTCTGACTGTGTGTGTGTGGCTGTCTGCCTGTGTGTGTGTGTGACTGTTTGCTTATGTGTGTGTGTGTGAGACTGTCTGCCAGTGTGTGTGTGACTGTCTGCCAGTGTGTGTGTGTGTGTGACTGTCTGCCAGTGTGTGTGTGTGTCTGTCTGTCTGTATGTGACAGTGTGTGTTTGACTGTTTGTCTGTGTGTGTTTGACTGTCTGTGTGTGTTTGCCTGTGTGTGTGTGACTGTGTGTGTGTGTGTGTGGCTGTTTGCCTCTGTGTGTTTGGCTGTCTGCCTGTGTGTTTGTGTGTGGCTGTGTGTGTGGCTGTCTGCCTGTGTGTGTGTGTGTGGCTGTCTGCCTGTGTGTGTGTGTGTGTGTGTGTTTGTGTGTGACTGCCTATGTGTGACTGTCTGGGCAGACTAGATGGGCCGAATGGTTCTTATCTGCCGTCACATTCTATGTCTGTGTGTGTGTTTGTGTGTGGCTGTCTGTGTATGACTGCCTGAGTGTGTTTGTGTGTGTGTGTGTGTGTGTGTATGGCTGTCTGCCTGTCTGTGTGTGTGTGTGTGTGTGACAGGGTGTGTGGGAAGGGGTAAGGAGTGGGGTGGGGGGCGCTGTGAAGATTTTTTGCACAGGGCGCCCAAATGCCTAAGGCCGGCCCTGGGTAGCAGACTACCTCGCCTTAACTGCAGATATCGACACTCTAAGGAGCGATGAACCCCTTGACTACTGGGTGTGCAGGCTTGACCTGTGGCCTGAGCTATCCCAATTTGCGATAGAACTTCTGGCCTGCCCCGCTTCAAGTGTCCTGACAGAAAGGACCTTCAGTGCAGCGGGAGGTATTGTCACTGAGAAGAGAAGTCGCCAAGGTCAAAAAAGTCTAGATTACCTCACCTTTATTAAGATGAATGAGGGATGGATCCCGAAGCGACTGACAGTGGGCGATACATTCGACTAAAAAAGGTCTGATGAGGGGGATGTAACAGGATGTCGCGGCTGCCGGCCCGCCGCATGATATTTAATCCCTAGCTCACCCCAGTACCTTGCCCTGTCGTGGTTTCCTGTACACTTTATCATTGTGAATCTGATTTCCTGGTATCCGGATCTTGGCTTTTCCCTGGTTATTCTGAATTCTGGTTTCCCTGACTTGGCTTGTGTAAACGGTATTGTGTATTTTCTGGCTTCCTTGACCTCGGCTTTCCCTTTGACCATTCTCTGTCTCTAGCGTATTAGTCCGGCCATTCTAAGGTCCGGTTTACGCTCTGTCCTTTTATTTTCCTTTTCTTGCCTATGTATATGTTTACATAGTTTCTGCGTGCTGGACCACACTAGTAGTCGTGACATTGGGATTACACTGATAAGAATAGTACTACTTAACACACCACTCCTATCTGGTGGCACATTAGATTGCACGTGCAGTGCCCCAAATTTGAAAAAGGAGGACCGACCAAGCATCTTTTTCATCTCCCGGTTCCTAAAATCGATGCCTTATATACACATTCCCTGATAGGGGACGTAACAGGGATTAAACTGATAAGAATAGTACTACTTAAGACACCATTTCTGTCTGGTGGCACATTAGATTGCATGTGCAGTGCCCCAAATTTGAAGTAGGAGGACCGACCAAGCATCTTTTTCCATCTCCCGGTTCCTAAAATCGATGCCTTATATACACGTCCCCTTATAGGGAGGGGGAGCAGAGACAGAATAGCCTGCTCCCCCAGCGGCCGCAAGAAGAGCTTCCCCTGCGGCCGCCATCCAAGCTCTCCCTGCGGCCCCAGGACACCCACATGTCTCCCCGGCCCCAGGTGCCGATGGCCCACCGGGAAATTTCCCGGTATCCTGGTGGGCCAGTCTGGCCCTGCCTGCAGGTAAATTATGTGCACAACGTTGGGGCCCTTGGGTGTAGGTAGCGCTACCCAGGTACAGTTATAAGGGAGAATCCTGAAGCAATCTCTGGAGACAGTACCTTTGAGTGACTTCTGTAACTGCAGATATTTCCAGAGAGATCCAGCAGAATGTAGGACAGCAGCAGAACAGCAATGGCAATCCTTTCTATTCCTTCTGCTGGCAGGATGCAAGAGCTAATTCACACTCCTGCAGAAAGTTCCAGAATCTGCAGGGAGTTGAACATAAAATGACAGTCTTCTAATTCTCCTAGCAGAGCAGTAGACCGTCTCCAACTTCTTGTAGTTGCAGTGCATTAGCCTTCCCCTGTTATTATCTCACTGTCCCAGCAGAAATAGACCATATAAACAGATAGGAACACACTTTCTTTATAGCAGACTCAGAGAACATGGCTTCTCCCCTGTCCTCTTCTTCTTGCCATCCTAGCCCCTCCTCCTCACAAGACAGGGCAAAGGGCAAAGTTCAATATCTCAAAACTTAAAGTAAAAACAGTAAAATATAGCATTCTGTTACATCCTCCCCTCTGTAGAATCCTTGCCTTCCACTGGCAAGAGCAGTCCATCTGGTTTATAAACGTTTAACAAGATGTTACAATACAATCTAATACAGGGAAATTCTATCACTCAATATTTCAGTCAAAGTATGCAACAAATTGATTAACTTAGTGGGGGGTTCTGAGAATATGTGGGTTCCCCAATGTTGTCATAGGTCAAGAATCTCGGGGCCCTCCGATTTCTTCTGCCTCTACCTAGGTTGCTCGGTGGTTGTCCACTCATTTCTTCATTACAGGGTCTTTCGCCCACACCATTGGGAAGGGATCTGATAGACAGAGGTCCAGATCCTCGTATAGAGTCCCTAACTGGTGAATGAGGGACAAAGCTGGGACTTTCAGGATTCAATCCAGATGAGGAGGAAGAAGGAGAAGGAGCAGAGGTAAAAGGGACCAACTGTGTTTCTGGTGCTGTCCGCCAGTCTCTGTCAGGGCTGGAACCTGTAGCTTCTTCTTTATCATTAGTTGGTGAAGTCCCGCTGGGACCTTCTCCAGGGTTGTCTTCTGATAGGGGACATAACAGGGATTAAACTGATGGGAAGAGTACTACTTAACACACCTTATAATAATGCAGAGAGAGGCAATGCAAAGAGAGAAGAGTCTGAAGAAGAGGAGTCAGAGGAGGAAGGTGGCTTTGAGGAGGTGGAAGACCAAACACAGCAGGCGTCCCAGGGGGCTTGTTGTCACCTTTCAGGGACCCTTGGTGTTGTACGTGTCTGGGTGGAGGAAGAAACCTTCAATGACATCAGTGAGGACAAGGAACGGGACATGGCTAGCTTGGTATCCAACCTTGTGCAAATGGGGAGTTTGCGGTTGTGCAAATGGACTGTTTGCGGTTGTTTGCGGTGCGTTTAACGGGGAGTTTGGTCTGTCACTGTGAAGCGGGCATAACCCTTACACTACCTGATCGATACAACATCATACCTGATGTTTTAAAGCAGGTTATTCCAAACAATTTAGGAATGTTAGGTGATTTATGCCCTTTATGGATTAAAACCAGACTCTGCATCAACTATGTAATTTTCCATGGGAGTTTTGCCATGGATCCCCCTCCGGCATGCCCCAGTCCAGGTGTTAGTCCCCTTGAAACAACTTTTCTATCACTATTGTGGCCAGAAAGAGTCCCTGTGGGTTTTAAAATTCGCCTGCCTATTGAAGTCTATTTCGGTTCGCCGGGTTCGCCCGTTCGCGAACATTTGCGGAAGTTCGCGTTCGCCGTTCGCAAACCGAACATTTTATGTTCTCGACATCACTAGCCAGGACCATTTGAGAAAATTGGGTTACAGGTCCATAAGAAAAGGAAATAGCAACTTCAGCTTAGCCTACTGTGACAAAACAGTATTTCAACTTCTGTGCTAATACTTCACAATCTCTGTGAAGTGTTTTAAAAAGTTAGGCATTATATAGTCTCTGATACTTTAGACCTCCTTAATATGCATAGGATAAATACATCATTGAAAAATGTATTTATTTTAGATAGATACTATCTACTTGGACTTAAAGGAACACTCTGGTCATCATACCAACTTCACCGAAAATAAGTTGTTATGGTGTGCTCTCTTACCTTACTGTTCTTGAAAGGTTTAACTCCAAAGGCTGCCTCCGGCATCGATCTCCAGATTCCCCAGATGAAATCAGGCTTCTGCAACGGAATTAAAGTAAACACAAAGTGCCGTCAGACACTCTAAGCCAATCAGTAGCTCCCTATTCATAAAATGAAGGTTTAACCTCTTAAGGTAAAAGAGCACCATGTGAGCCTTCTGGCACCATAGCAACTTCAGTAGGATGTTTCAAATATATGTAAGGCTTAATTTTATTTACTTGAAAAGCAATGGGTGGTGAAGGTGTTAATAAACTTTTGGAATCATATAAGTAATAAAAATAACTTTGAGACTAGATTTTCTGTGGTGACTTTAACTTCACTATTGTTATCTCAGGTATTAGCTAAAATGTATACTAGAGTGCTAGCAGAACAAAAATGTTGTGTATCTCAAGGTTATTTTTTTGCATTCAACTGTAGACAAATTGTGTTGACATATGCTTGTGTGTGGCATGGTTCTTTTTAAAAAGAAAATGCTTTTTAACATTTTATGACAAGTTACACATACTACTAAAATAAACTTCATAAGTAATCGTTTTCATTAACTCTTTACAGATATAGTTATAAGGGAAGACCCCTTTCTGCATTAATTAATTGACTGGAATTGTCACACGGCACCCCTCAGCCAATGAATTCCATTCAAACATAAAACTTTAGGTTTAGTAATATCTACGAAGAGGTGGCTAGAGCAATTCCCTCCCTGAGGACTGAGTAATGGTAAAAAAAAAAAAAAAAAAAAATAGCTTGACTTTTAACAGTGGTATGGCACCAGGGAATTACTGCCACCAAAACACTACAAAAATCGGTAATGTTTAGGGGTTTCAGAGTTCCACTTAAACACTGTGGCCAATGAATATATATATATATATCAAAAATATCTTGGGTTTGACTTTCCATTTTGTTTTGTTTTCAAAATGTGTTCTGAACTCTTCATTATAAATGTATTGATTTGTGGACAACCAAGATGGGCGGTCGTGTTCTCTGAGGGCTCCGACACCAGAGAGCACAACAAGCTTTTATTCTCTACACTGAGCAATGCTAATGGCTCAAGGTGCCTGGAAAGCAGCACAGGAGGGTCCGAGGAATGGGGCGCTACCCGTCCGGACCCGATACGCAGCGCAAAAGCAAGAACCGACCATGCGGCTTAATCGAGAGCGAAGCCTGATGTTCGGGGGAGGCGGCCGATCTCCCCACAGGGGACAAGCCCACAAGCGGAAATTGACAGCAGCCCTGCTATCTCCCCTCCCCCCCTGGACTGGCGGGGGATATCCCGGTCCTCATTGGGGACGAATAATCCAGCAAAACAGCCTGAAACCCTGCAGACTCGGAGTGCCCCTGGCACTACCACTACAATAGTACTTACCTGCCCCAGGGAGATCACAGAGCCAACTACACGTCAAGGTTAGACGCAATCTTCGAAGCGTTCTGGCTTAATCTTGAAAGGCGCTTGCAAGTGCGCGCCGAAGTGAAACATGGTGACCGACCAGCTAAACCACCACGTGGAGGGCATAAAATGACCGCTGCACGACAGACGCAGCACACACGGGGTTGACAACACCGCCCTACCCCGCACAAAGTACCACGGATTCCAATGAACCTCCTTCAAACCTCCTTCTGGGCAGGGAGTCCTACAGGAACAAACTCAACGTCCACACACCCGGAGGGGCTTCGGGAGAGCGGAGCTCCAGAGGGCCCACGGTTCCACCACGAATGGTACAGGGACCCGATGACACAGGGAAGGTACCCCCGCAACAGCCTGGGCTGGAGGCTCTGAGTGGGCCCGTCACCATCACATCAGCCTCCCTGGACACCTACTGGGACATAAACACTCACAGAACTGGGTACGGGGAAACAGGAGCCGTGCAGAGATACCACTAACATGGCCCGCAAGTGGGGTGGGTTGAGCGACACCAGACACAAGCGCATGCCGTGCAGTTGCGGGCCCAGACGCTCGAAAACCTCCAGACAAGATATGTGCGAATAATTACATGAAGCCTCTAACTGTTATGTTCCTCTTGTTGATGATTATATTTACTGCGTGCCTATCATTAATATGACCCTAACCTTGCCGTAGCACCTATAACCGCACTAGCACTTACCATTGCTTAGGTGAAAGATAAGCTTGTCTATTATATGCTCTGTCTCTCATGTGAAACACACACTGTTAATCTCTACAGTCATGTACTGCTTATATCATTTCTGGTAGAGCTTTGTTATGATGCCCTGCATGCTATAAAATGGTACAATCTACTGAATGGTTGAACACCCGCAGGATAATGTTAAATCCCTATTACAAAAGCCAACCCAGGAGGAATGTATTTGCGTTATATCACTGTACCACCATATCCTATAATATTTTTGCCTTTCGGGATGTAGGCCATTTCCACCTTAAAATTGAGCATCCCCCTGACTAAGGGGCGGACATGCACAGGGGTCACTCAGGCTCAAAAGCTTGTAGATACCACTTAGGTCTAACTACTTTACTATTGTTACGCTAAAATCGTTAGTAATGTTACCCTTAATTACTATAAAAAGAGGCTGTCACTCATAGGAGATGTTGTATTGTGTTATCATGCTCCCAACCTGTATGAACAATGTACATCCTCTCTTCTTTATTATGTACCCCTTTTAACAAATGCCTCAATAAAAGAAAGAATGACAAAATTTTTTTTATTGATTTGTAATCTTTCAAGATTATTTTCTTTTATGAATTGTACCAAAGGATCGGAGATAAGCAGATGTAGGGAACATAGTTTAGAGGGAATGAAAAGCCATGCCAACACTGAATGGTAACTACAGAATCATGTTCAGAAATTGATTGTGTACAACAATAATATTAGTAGGAATCAACATGGTTTTAGAAAAGACAGATCAAGTCAAACTATCCTTATATTACTACATGAGAAGAGGCTTCAAATTTTGCTTTACTCTACTAATCAGCAATCTAAATCAGAACACAATACAGTTTCAAAAAATAGTGTAAGGTAAGAGCTAAACAGCAAAAACCCTCCTATTTCTTTGCTGCTCTTTATCAGCTTATGTCAGAGTTTTGTATTCTGTGACCTTATCCTGGTTTTCTACGCACTGTCTGATCCTTTTCATTGTGACTTTCATATTATTTGCTTTTATTCATGGTCCTTTCCCTTCCACCACTGTTAGTTTGCTTTCCAACCCTTCTCTCTGTTTGTTTTGGCTGGATCTTTGGTACCTTGGGTGGTTATTGCAGTAATTGCATTTTTTTTTTGTATTCTTTATTTTAGGCGTGCAGTGTTAAGTACAAACTTTTGCTATGACTTATAACAAGAGTTACAATGGTAATGACAATGTGTTAACATATAAGTTCAAGATGGGTTGCACTTTTGTTTTAAAGGAAAACAAGCTTATTCATAGTGAGACAATACATGTGCTGTGAGGTAATAAGCACATGTAGTAATTGTAGCTAGGTAGACAATGCACATTTTTTAAGATCTTTAAAGTAAGCATAGTTATGTAAACAGGTTTAATCTGTGAACGTCCATTCTAGCTACATCACATATGCTGCAGGTATACATCGGTACTTGTTAGGTAAAGACAGGTGCTTCTAAGGGTGCGCAGATTTTATGAACTTAGCGAATTAGCCCCTCTCAGGAGTTTGTCATACTAGTGACTCATATCGTGTGTCCCGCATGCACATGTGGGTGTGAGAAGAGTAAGCTTTGGTGTGAGTGCCATATATGATTCTCAGATGAGTGTTTAGTAATGATAAAAAGATAGAGAATACCCTGCAAGCTAGGACTAGTTAAGACATTCTAGTGAAACCAAAGAGTCCAGCGCAATTATCACACTGGGTGGTCTGGGTTTTGTCTGTGTTATATGTTGTAAACCTCGCTGGATTTCCCAGTGTTGCAGCTTTGTTTTATTGGCTTGCAACCTTCGGTCAGCTGGGTGTCTGCTATGGTCGGGAGCTGGTTGTTTCCTGCGGACCTCTGCCGCCGACCGGTCCGTCCTGGTGCAGGCTGGATTGAATGTGAGTGTCGGGTCGGTCTTCCAGCAGAGGCATCTTGCTTGGCGGTTTGTGCTGTCACCTCAGGCAAGTATGTTCTGCGTTACGTCCGCTTAGTGCAGCCGTTGTCTCCCGCTCACTTGAGTTGCCTGTGTGGCTCAGCGCTGTCTTGATGGGCTGCGAGGTTTGGCATGGGATTCGCCACCTCTCTGTGCGGCATGATCGAGAGGCAAGAGCCGGCTCAGGAGCTGTGAGTGTGAGATGGGAGCTGGTTTTCGCTTTGCCGTCCGCGCACATGGTGTCCGCCATTTTAGGTGCGGCGGTCGGGCTCTCCGACCCCCTTTGCAGTGTCACGGTCAGGGCCACAGGGTGAGGACCGGGATCACCCCCCCCCGGCCCAGAGGGAGGGAACGGAGCCCGGTCTGCGCCGGTTCACACCTTTGGCCGGGCTCTGTGGTGCAGGACAGTGGGGCAGCGGCCGTCTGCCCCACTCACCTCCGGAGAAGGCCCCAGTCGGGGCAACGTGTTTTTCCCCCCCAGGGGACTGAAGCTCGCCGAGACAGCCTCTCCCTGGGTCCAACAGTCACTCAGCTTTGGGTATTTGCTCTGTTGGTCAGAGTTTAGGTGGTAAGACATAATTTTAGAGAGTATGTTTCAGCGAGTTACGGGAGCTGCTCCGACTTGCGACTATCCAGCTTGGCGGTCCGGCCCCGCCCCCCCCAGTAATTTTTTGTTTCTAATTTCCTACCTACTTTGCTGGGCTGTCTGGCCTTTGGGGAAGCTGGTGAGGAATTTATTATTCCTTTCCTCATGCTGCTCAATGCACTGGAGACTGTCTCCTGTGGACCAGCTTATGTGCATGGTTTTAACCTTGGGATAGTAACAACAAACAAAGTGTACTGTGCAAATGTAAGGCGCTTAAAGGTATTAAGTACAGAAACAGATTTAATTAGCAGCTCAACACACGTGTGAGTACCTCTTAACTTAACACAAACTCATGCAAAACAAATGTGGAGTGTTTTGAGTGGAAAGATGTACCACATCAAATAAACCCAGTGGAGTGCTACTATTAAACACTTACCCTTAAGTAAGGGAATAGTTAATAAACCAAATATCTAAAGAAGGAAACAAATAGACAAAATATGGTGCAGTATATCAATGGCAGGGGTATTTATAGATAATACCAAACTGCTTCTATACGAAGACCCAGGTGCTCAGGAGAAAAAAAGGAAATGGAACACAGTTCCCAGTGTATTATCCTCAGTACATAAATACAAATTAAATAGTGCAGGTCACTGATCACCTTTTCGAGAGCCAAAAATCTGGGCTCTTTGTGTTATGGACACTGTGCCTTTAAGAGGCCACAACTCTTCTTTTCAAAACAGGAAGTTGCAGGAACTTACAGGACTTATGTAAATTAGAACAATTTATTTAAACCAAAATTGAATAAAAGTAAGTACAAATAAATAAAATATCATAAGGTGGTAGTCCCAAATAGTGTCCTGATCGCCCCAGACGCGTTTCACCTTGTTCAAAGACTTTCTCGATTGGATTTCTGCTTCTTGTTTGTTTCCTGTGTGTATACCGGGAGATCTTCTTACAATTGGTCCTCGTGTCCTGTAGTCAGCCAATCAGCCAGCTCGTGTGCGGAGGTGTGTTCCCGCTCAGCTGTTGCTAGTTCCCTTTACATGAACGGAAGTGACATATATTTTATAGGGTAACATTAATACATAGTTACTAATGTGAAGTCAAGAGTGTAATCCATAAGAAACCAAACACCCAAAAACTCATACAAAAAATATTTCAAAGGATATATATAAAAAAATGTAATTAATTAAAAAATATAAATATTAAACTACTAAAAAATTTGAAAATGGTTATAAAAATGACAGAGTTCAAAGTCATTATTTAAACCCTTTTTGATGTAAAGTGTCTAGATCAAATATCCGTCTCATTTCTGACTGTCCCATTCTTTTAATTGCGTTGTCTCCCCTCCAATTTACTTTCCCTTTTTTAATTCCTAAAAATTTTAATTTATTAGGATCACTATTATAATTTTTTTTAAAATGTAGGGATACATTGTGTTTAATAAAAACATTTCTCACATTCCTAATGTGTTCTTGTATCCTCACTTGAAGAGGGCGAATGGTACGGCCTATATGTAATAATCTGCATGGGCAGGTCATCGTATAAGTTACTCTCTTTGAATATCAAGTGATGATGTCATTAATTTTAAAACTTTTTTTCGGATTTTTGGGATGTGTGAATTCCTTAATAACTTTTTTTTTACTAGTTGTATTCCTACAGGCCCCACAAATGCCACAGCCATAAAATCCCTTAGGTTCATTAAATGGATTTTGTGTGTCTTTCCTCATGTGTGTGTGGTTATATGTGAGTTTGTTTCGCAAATTAGATACACCCCAATAGATTATTTTAGGTTTATCAGGTAAAAGGGCATTAAGTGTTTCATCATTTTTTAGAATGGGCCAGTATTTAGAGATCGCTTTTTTCACGTGTTCACTTTGGACATTAAAATCACATATAAAAGGTATCTGGCTTTCATTGGATGTCATTGGTTTTTATTTATATTTCAAAAGAGTGCCTCTGTCTCTAAGCACTACTTGTTGATATGCAGTATCTAAGAGTTCTCTATTATATCCTTTGTCTGAAAAATCATTAATAATTTTTTGTGCCTGTTCTTGAAATGTATTTGTGTCTGTGCAATTTCGTTTAATTCTTAATGACTGGGCTTTTGGTGCATTGAGAAGCCAGGGAGAATGGTGACAGCTGTTATCTTGACTATAACTGTTAAAATCCACTTTCTTAAAGAAAGTGCTAGTCTTGATGTTGTTTTCAATATAAATATTCAGGTCTAGAAATTCAACTGAATTTCTAATGCAGTTTTCTGTAAGTTTTATGCCCCAGTCGTTATTCTCGAGATGTGTAAAGAAAAGTTCTGGGGATTCGCTATCTCCTTTCCAAATGAGAAAAATATCCGTCATAAAGTCTTCTTCCTCTTGGTCAAAGGAAGGATCTTTTGAGAACCTTAGGCCTCTTGGTGTTATTTTCTCCCTATTGTATTTTTCTAAAGTTGCTATTTCCCATTTTATTTTAATCTCTTTTTTTCTAACATGAATTTACAGTCTTGTAATTTAATTTTGGTTAATTGGTTAACATTAAAAGAATCAGATTCTTCGTCATTAAACCGAGCATCAATGTTTTTACTGCATCTGCTTTTGTTTTCAAACAAAGACATATTTATGATAGCAGCCAACACAGATATAGCGGTAAATAGATAGTAACAACAAACAAAGTGCACTGTGCAAATGTAAGGCGCTTAAAGATATTAAGTACAGAAACAGATTTAATTAGCATTTTAACACGTGTAAGTACCTCTTAACTTAACACAAACTCATGCAAAACAAATGTGTAGTGGAAAAATGTACCACATCAAATAAACCCAGTGGAGCGCTAATATCAAACACTTACCTTTAAGTAATAGTTAATAAACTAAATATCTAAGAAAGGAAACAAATAGACAAACTCTGGTGCAGTATATCTGGACAACAGGAGTGGTTTTAAAAGATATATATGCAACCCGATACGTCACTTCCGTTCATGTAAAGGGAACTATTTGTCTATTTGTTTCCTTCTTTAGATATTTAGTTTATTAACTATTCCCTTACTTAAGGGTAAGTGTTTAATATTAGCGCTCCACAGGGTTTTGATTTGGTACATCTTTCCACTCAAAACACTTCACATTTGTTTAACCTTGGGATAAATTATATTCTAAAAGGTACTGAGTTCAGGAAAACAGGAAATGAGAAGGACTTGGGGATAGTTATTATTATTATTATTATTATTATTATTATTATTATTATTATTATTTATATAGCACCAGCCAATTCCGTAGCGCTTTACAATGGGTGGACTAACAAATATGTAATTGTAACCAGACACGTTTAATACACAGAAACAGAGGGGTTGAGGGCCCTGCTCAATAAGCTTACATGCTAGAGGGAGTTGGGTAAAGTGACACAAAAGGTAAGGGAAGTATTAGGGAAGTAGATTGGTAGAATAGTATTTAATGAAGACTTAGTGTGTTTTTTTTTGAGCCATTAACAGTTTCATTGATATGCTTTTGTGAAAAAGTGAGTTTTTAATGATTTTTTGAAGGAGTGGAGACTGGGTGAGCATCTAACGGAAAAGGGAAGGGAGTTCCACAGGAACGATGCAGCCCTAGAGAAGTCTTGGATATGGACATTAGAGGTGGGAGTATGAACAGATGATAGACGCAGGTCTTAGGCAGAGCATAGGGGCCTAAACAGGATATACTTGTGTATTAGGGATAGGTGGGAGTAGCATTGTGTAGAGATTTGAAAGCAAGAACCAGAATTTTATATTGAGCCCTATAACTTACGGAAGCCAGTGCAGGGACTGACAGAGGGGTGAGGCGTGGGAGGTGTGGGCGGACAGGAAGATGAGCTTTGCCGCTGCATTCATTATAGACTGCAATTGGGCAAGTTGGGAGCATGTAAGACCAGTGAGAAGTGGATTGCAATAGTCAAGCTGAGAGAGGACAGTGTCATGGGCCAGTACCTTAGCCGCATCTGGCATTAAGTAGGGGCGGATGCGCACAATGTTTTTGAGATGGAAGCGGCAGGATTTGGAGATAGACTGGACATGGGTGGTGAAGGAGAGATCGGAGTCAAAGAGAACACCTAGGCAATGAGCCTGCATGGTGGAGCTGATGGTAGCACCATTAACGTGAAGGGAGACAGATACGGGAATAGCAACACTTGAGGGAGGAAAGACTATAAGTTCAGTTTTGGACAAGTTGAGCTTAAGGAAGTGGGCAACCATCCAGTTAGAAATAGCAGAGAAGCAGTCAGAGACACTCGTCAAGAGGGCTGGGGAGAGATCAAGTGAGGACAGATAGATTTGCGTGTCATCTGCATGGAAGTGATATTGGAAGTCAAAGTAACTGATGAGTTTACTAAGGGAGGCAGTATAGATTGAGAACAGTAGGGGACTAAGGACTGAACCTTGGGGACACCAACAGAGAGAGGTTGTGAGGAAGAGGCAGAAACGCTAAAAGAGCGCTGGTTGAGGTAGGAGGAGTACCAGGAGAGAGCAATATCTCGCAGACCGATATTACGGAGGATGAGTAGAAGCTGTTGATGATCAACAGTATCAAAAGCAGCATAACTGTCAAGGAGAAATAAGATAGAGTAGTGACCATGAGATTTTGCATTGAGTAGATCGTTTAATACTTTGGTCAGAGCCGTTTCCACAGAGTGCTGAGCGCGGAAACCCGATCGAAGTGGGTCAAGCAGAGAATTTTAGGCACCTTTTATAAAGAAGCATATTAGGCAACTAGAAAGAAGTACAGAGTACAGAGCTACAAATGAGAAATGAAAGATGAAGAACCAATAACAGATATACACGATAAGTAAAAACAGTTTACTGATAAACTGTTCTTTAACAGGACTGTACAAAAGACAAGAGGTCACACATTTAGACTTGAGGTAAAGAGATTTCACCTACAGTAGAAGAAATTGTCCCATACAGTGCAAACAATAAAGATTTATAAATCTCTGTGTACATAATCTGTGCAGATTTTCTATACAGTGGATATGTTGCCAGTGATCTTATGGCATTATTTCATTTTAAGCTGACAAACCATTTTCAGTTTGATTCTTTCCTAGTTCTGTTAGCCTCCTGAACTGCATGATATGCTAAAGCAGAAATTCATATTTCAGTTGAAACTCTCAGGCAATGTATGTCCAAAGTTGAATGTGAAAATATTAAATGCTGCCAGGTAAGTGTCAAACCAATTGATGAACAGTTTGATAGATTACAGTGGGATGGCACATCAGGATTCTTGGCACCATAATCTCCAAGGCTTGTTTTAGTGGGCATGGTTATAAAAGTTTCTCTTTAACATTTACTAGAGTCATTTTTTTTCCTGAAATATATCCTTTCCTCAAAAATAACAATCTTGTATTATCTAGCAAAAAATGTGTTTATATAAGCTTTGCAGAAATTTTAAGAATAAAAATAACTGGATGAGTAAGTAAGTTCCCATTTCCTTCAGCTCTAATTGCATGTATTCTTTCTTAACCTGCAAATTCAACTTGTCACTGTTTTGTGAACTCAGCAGAATTTAAATTTTGTAATAGGCAACAACCTGCTTTCAAATAATGTTCAACATAAATTGTTTAAGATTTTGATGCATTGTGATTTAAACAAAAAGTTATGATAAACATTCTCAACGAATGCTATTTTTTATTTTTTTGATGGCTGACAGTGTTACATAATCACAAGAATCTTTTACTTATCATACATTAGCGCTTGCTCCTTGAGAATTACTTAAAAATGTTAGATAAACATCTGTCTTTGTACATTCCATAAATATATTTTTATTGTAGATGGAACGTTTATAATTCAATACTGTATACTTATCCTATTTACTGCTTACAGCTTTTAACCTATGTTCTGTGTATATTCGTGTCTCTATATGAAATACGTAATTACTTGAAGTATGACAGACCTTTTCTTCCATTTAAGAAGACATTCCATTTAAAGAAAAAAAAAGGAGAAGAAGGCGTTCCATTAAAAAAAAAAAAAAAAAAAATACATGTATGTTAAAACAAGCACAAATGGGATGTAAACTTAATATAAAAACACATCAAATAAGATGTTGCCTTCTGGATCTGATAATGAGCTTAGAACATACATTTAAAACCATTTGTAGCAATTTAATGCAGCATATATACAGAGTATTTTATCACAAACAGGATGACTTATCAGATGTTATTGGTTATTATGTTGCATATAAAAATTAATTTTTTTATTACCTGAAAGTAATATCAGCAGGGTTGTAATAAGGACTATAAAATTGTTTGTTTTTTTACATTCTTCATTTTTGCTGTGCATAGAGAAAAAATACAGACATTCTTACCACGCCACAACAGCATGAGCAAGTATAATATAACGCAAGGTTGGAGCATTACGTAACATTTAAGGTCCTGAATAATTTTATATTAATATATGAAGAAGCTAATCTACATCGTTATACTCTTATCCATTGATAGCTATGAAAGAACTAGGCATAGGAAGGCATGGTTGGGAATGCTAAACAGCTGAGTATGCCAACCTAATAGACTCTAGATAAATGAATGGAGACATCCAAGTTGGCTATGACTAGAAAGTAATGCTTTGGCATCTGAGACTTGTTAAGTGGGACACAAAAAGAGAGTGAACCTCAAACATTGGAGACTGGCTAAATCAGGCAAATAAAAAGAGTGTGCATGCTATGATAGGGAACATAAAACTGTGATGATCTTACGAGGTTAATAAAAGGTTCAGCATCGTGGTCAGCCTATCCCTATTGCATGTATAGCACAGTCTTACCTTCAATGGCCCTGTGTAGGAAAAAGAGTGATAAGTCCACATTTATATCCATTTTCGGCGCGCCCGCTTGTTCGCGCGGGTCGCGTCCGAATGACGTAATGACGCACATGACGTCATTACGTGCTCCTCTCCGTGTGCGCATGCGTGTAATAGTTTCACCAGCGCATGCGTCCTCCCACTGAATGCGCTTGTATGCGCTATACCGGAGGGCAATATAGTAAGACAATGTCCAATGTAACAAAATAGTAGTAACAAAATAGTAGTGTCGACTCGATACAGGTTTGAAACCCAACAGTACATTTACACCTTACACCTTTAATCAATCTATTGACATATTCTCTAACTTGGTGAAAAGGGATATTAAGAAGTTAAGGAAAAAGAAACAGAGAAAGGGTAGCAATTACCAACAAAGACCCAATTTCACTAAAAAAGAATGGCAGGTCCTGAACACACTTAGACAGGATAACTCAATCATCATCAAACCAGCCGATAAAGGCGGGGCATTGGTGATAATGGATCGAGACTACTACGTTAAAGAAATCAGGCCACCATTCATAGGCTACAAACAACTTTACAGAGTTTGAACAAGGAAGCTCTTGAGAAGGGCATTATTACAGAAGGAGAGTATAAATACATGTATAAAAAATATCCAACAATTCCTATTTTTTATACTCTCCCTAAGATACACAAAAATTTACAGGCACCACCTGGTAGACCTATAGTAAGCGGTACAGACTCCATTTTACAACCTCCAGCAGTAATCCTGGATAAGTTTTTGATTAAATATGTACCTAAACAAAAGTCTTATATCAAGGACACAAATGACTTTTTGAAAATAATTAATACCCTCACTATTGGACAATCATCGGAGGTTTGGCTAGTAACCCTAGATGTACAATCACTATATACAGCTATAGATCATTTAGGTGGCCTTAGAGCAATAGAGTGGACAATGGACCAGGACTTAACTTCAATTATACATCCAGACACTAAGACATATATATTGAACTTATTGCGATTTGTCTTAATGGAGAATTACTTCCTCTTTGAAGATAAATATTACCAACAAGTCAAAGGGACTGCAATGGGTTCAAATGTAGCGCCTACCTATGCCAACATCTACATGAACAGACTAGAAGAAGTACACATATACACCGCCCCACTGTTTGAGAAGAATCTTATGTGGAAGAGATTTATAGACGATATATTTGTATGTTGGGGGGGCACGAGAGCACAGTTGGACACGTTTTTTGACCAGCTGAACTCTCTGAACCCCAACATTAAATTTACTATGACATGTGATAGGACAACTGTTCCTTTCCTTGATACTCAAGTATATTTGATTGCGGATAAATTATACACGAATATTTATACTAAACCCATGGACAGAAATAATCTCTTCGAGTATACTAGCTACCACCCTCAACATTTGAAGGATGGTCTACCGTACAGTCAACTCTTGAGAGTTAAAAGAATAATCTCACAGGAAGATCAGGTCAATTTAGGGATGGAATTTATGTGTAATAAATTTATACATAGGGGCTACCCACTGGAATTAGTGGAACAACAAAAAAGTAAGGTCTTGAAAATGGATAGAGACTTGGCACTTAATCCCACTGGCACTAGAAATGCGATAGACAGAATTCCTTTTATTTCGCCATTTACACCTTACAGTTATGATATTAAAAAAATCATAATGAAACACTGGAACATTTTTGAGGGCGATGTTAACTTACCAAATGAGTTTAAGAATCCCCCTCTGTTCTCCTACCAAAGAGCACAGAATCTAAGAGATAAACTGGTACACTCTGACATAGGGAGTAGTCGAAAAACAAAAAAGATTATTTTCAGAACCCAAGAGGGGCACTCACCCATGTTTAAATTGCATACATTGCAACAGCATAATCAAGAGTGAATGTTTTGTTCACCCACGATCAGGCAAGTCATATAAAATACCTGATTACTATACGTGCAACTCTGATTATGTGGTTTATATTTTGAAGTGTCCATGTGGGTTTCTCTATGTTGGAGAAACAATTAGACCTGTGAAAGAACGCATTGGAGAGCATAAAAGGGATATAAGAGCAGCTATCGAGAAAGGGACCTGTGAGAAACCTGTACCAAGACATTTCTTACAACAAGGACATAATGTCAACCAATTACGTTTCCAAGTGATTGATGGTATTAAACCCCTACGGAGAGGGGGAGATAGACAAAAAGCGCTCTTGCGTAAGGAAACAAAATGGATTAGTGTTTTGGAGACATTACACCCGGATGGTCTGAATGAGGACTATGACCTCAAAAATTTTTTGTAAAGTAATCACCGGGGGGTGTACACTTTTATTTAGGGAGTACATGTATTTGTCCCCTAGACTAAATGTTCTATTTTCATTCTATCTTATTTTACAGTATACTCTTTGGTCTATATATGGTACGTCTGTTTCTATTATCCCTTAAGGATCTCTAAAACAGTTGACCAATTGTGGTCCGTAACCCGACAGAAAGCGGGGTCCAACACAAGGGAACCCATGGGCATCTTTCACACACTACACCGCTGGTGAGTATGCCCTTTTGCAATCCTTTTCATTGTTTCATTTTTTTTTCATTTTTGGTAGAAGGAATCATTAACCTTCTGATTATCTGTTGCAATATTACCTACTTCAAGTATAAAACTATTTGAGTCTCACAATTATGAGAAAAGGTACCGAGTAGATATTCTTCTATAACACTTTAATTCTTTCATTAAATTTCCCAACAAATTTATTCTCCTGAGAAAGTGCCCCCACCAATAAATTACATTTCTTCTCATGTTTGAAGCAATACCCTTCTGTATATCCTGCAAATAATTTGCAGGTTATTTCATGTATTTTTGTTTTTATTAATAATATATATAATGCTAAGAGTGAGCATTTATGTGTTCTTTAAGTCCTCTTTACTCATACTTTGTTTCTTTATATCCTGTTGTCTAAAGTTTATAGTATTATGCATTATTAAGCATCTCACAGAACATAAACACTACTATTTTGTAACATTGGACATTGTCTGACTATATTGCCCTCCGGTATAGCGCATACAAGCGCATTCAGTGGGAGGACGCATGCGCTGGTGAAACTATTACACGCATGCACACACGGAGAGGAGCAGGTAATGACGTCATGTGCGTCATTACGTCATTCGGACGCGACCCGCGCGAACAAGCGGGCGCGCCGAATATGGATATAAATGTGGACTTATCACTCTTTTTCCTACACAGGGCCATTGAAGGGGCTGAAGGGTCCCGAGCGCGCAGCCCGTCCATCCTTTCAAAGTGTCTGCAGTCTGGATATATTTGACCAGGACCTGCCAAGTACCTGCCAAGTATTTGCCAATCCACAACTTTAAACTAACAGAGGAAGAACAGTCTACAACATACAGCATGACAGCTTCACTTGGAATTGGATCTTCCCCTTTTTACAGCAGGACATATTGGTGAGATCCACCCATATACAATAGTGTGTACACACTGGTGACTGTATATACATTTTTTCTTCATTTTTTCTTTTTCTCTCTTTTTTTCTTCTTTTTTGGGATTTTTTCATTTTTTAAACTTTTTCTCATTTTTTCCACAATTTTTTCCATTATTGTATATATTGTATATATGTTTCTGTCAACATTGGTCAATATTCCAGATTGGGAATTCCTCATGCTACTATAACGTTCATTATACATTTATGAATTTAACTCTTGGAAGGATTTTGTGTTTTTTACATGATATTACATTGGTTGCTATAGGATACATGTGATTTACAGCATCTATTTTGTCACTTTTTTTTTACATATTTAAATATCTATGAAATTGATTCATTATCAATAATTTAATACAACACTATTTCTCTACTTTATTTTGAGTGCAGTATCAATTATTGTATTATATTTAGCTATAGTGAGAAAGAATTTAAATTAAACCTATATGCAGACGATCTGATTTTGACCCTAACAGACCCTGTCGAATCGCTTGGTGCCTTGATGGAAGAGGTAGATAAATATAGTCTGATTTCAAATTATAAAATAAATGTAACTAAATCTACTGTTATAGCTATAAACATTTCTAGAGAATATAGCCTATATATAAAAGATAAATACAAATTTAATTGTGATAAAAACACAATATCTTATTTGGGACGCTTACTGATGACCTAAAAGATATGATGCAAACAAATTTTTTAAAAACATTTAGATCAACTCACGAGTCATTAAAAAGATGGAGACAAACTGAATTATCTTGGTGGGGTAGAATTAATTTGGTTAACACATATTTAGTCCCTAAATGGTCCTATCTATTTCGTATGATCCCCTTGAGAATGCCACAACCATGGTTATCTATGATACAACGAGATATAAATAATTTCATTTGGAAAGGAAAAAGGCCGAGGATGAATAAAAAACTCTTGATGCAGAAGAGTAGGAAAGGTGGGATAATTTTTTCCAAATGTCAATATAATCTATTTAGCTAATATGATGTTCCATATATATATAAAACGCAACTTATAAGTTCTGAGGAAGTGGGCTGGTATCAATTAGAAAAGGAGATGACAGAAACGGACAAAGTGTATCAATTCATTTGGCTAACTAAACAAGATGAAAGAATTAAGAAGGCGTGTTCTTTAAATAATTGTTTGAAATCAATCTTGAAGGAATGGGAAAAGCTGAGGACTAATTGCGGAATAAGTGATAAAATATTGGGAAACTTTAACTTTAGTATTATACAATTAAGGATGCAAGATTTAAATATAAGTGTATGGACAGGGAAAGGCATTAATTCTATAAACCAAATAATATTGGGAGATAAAATCAAATCTTTCCAAAATTTGATACAAGAATTTTCTCTACCCAGGCAGGAGTGGTATAATTATCTAAGAATCAGAGGTTTTATCAAACAGTATTTGTTATATCGACCCATAGAGGGAATCGAAGATTTGATAGCTTTATTAAAAACTGAGAATGTACCGCAAATAGTTTCAAAGGCAAGGAGTGCTCTTCTACAGATTGAGGCACCTATTATGAATGTAAATATTCAGAAATGGAGTAATGAATTAAATATACAGATTTCTAAGACTGAATGGGACCAAGTATTATTCCAGACAGGTAAAATAATACATTGTTTGAGCCTTCTTGAGGTATTATTTAAACTAATGAACCGTTGGTATCTAGTTCCCACCAGAATGGCCAAAATGTATACCTCTAATTCTCCAATGTGTTGGAGATGTAATGAGAAAGAGGGGACTTTTGGTCATATATGGTGGGAATGTAGTAAGGTTAAAAACTTGTGGTATATGGCATTTGAATCATTGGAGTATATTACAGAGACAAATATCCCTAGAGGTCATCATAATGGTTTATTCCACTTAAACCTACAATCACTACATTTTAAAGAAAAATGTATATATGTCCACTTTGTTGCTGCAATAAAAATAAGAATTGCAAGGAATTGGAAGAGTAGTGTGAATTTTACACAGAACCAATTATATTCACAAGTCCAATACCAATTAACTATGGAGGCCTTGGGATATCAGTCAGTAAAAATTAGAGAAGTTAGTAATTTTTGGAAAAAAAAATGGAGAGATTGACTATATAAATTCCTGGACAAAATAATTAGGATAATATCTTATTTTTTTTTTTCTCTTTTTCTTTTTAAATATGAGTCAATGGTATAGTGGCCAACTGATGTTCCCCAAGTAGGGTTTGCAATGCATAACAGTGTTTGTTTTTGTAATGTGTGTTACATCTATCACAGTAATCAAGGTGTAAGAAGTCAAATAGTTAAGAAGTGGTGCTATATAAATGAGAAAATTAGGATGATTTGTATGGATAAATATAATGTACTTTAAACTATAAATATGGATTTATTGTATGTAATAATTGTTATGAGCACAAGACAAGTGGAATAACCACGAATTAGGAATATGGCAATGTTTTAGTCTTATGTCCTCTCTAATTTGAGGAAAACGGTCACTGTGCACTTTCTATATATATTACTGTAGATGGTATTGTTTTGTAAGTCTGTCAATTAAAAATGAAATAAATTATATTTAAAAAAAAATACAGGGGGCTTGTATTTTTCGGGGACCCTTGGTGTTGTACGTGGCTGGGTGGAGGAAGAGACCTTCAATAACATCAGTGAGGACAAGGAACGGGACACCTTTCGGGGACCCTTGGTGTTGTACGTGGCTGGGTGGAGGAAGAGACCTTCAATGACATCAGTGAGGACAAGGAACGGGACATGGCTAGCTTGGTATCCAACCTTGTGCAAATGGGGAGTTTGCGGCTGTGCAAATGGACTGTTTGTGGTTGTTTGCGGTGCGTTAAACGAGGAGTTTGGTCTGTCACTGTGAAGCGGGCGTAACCCTTACACTACCTGATCGATACAACATCATACCTGATGTTTTAAAGCACGTTATTCCAAACAATTTAGGAATGCTAGGTGATTTATGCCCTTTATGGATTAAAACCAGACTCTGCATCAACTATGTAATTTTCCATGGTAGTTTTGCCATGGATCCCCCTCCGGCATGCCACAGTCCAGGTGTTAGTCCCCTTGAAACAACTTTTCCATCACTATTGTGGCCAGAAAGAGTCCCTGTTGGTTTGAAAATTCGCCTGCCTATTGAAGTCTAAGGCGGTTCGCCCGTTCGCGAACATTTGCGGAAGTTCGCGTTCGCCGTTCGCGAACGGAAAATTTTATGTTCGCGACATCACTATATATAGGTGCAGAGTTGGGATTGGTGTAAAAAAGATTGGTAAGAATGTTGAGGATATTTTATTTCGAGGTCATTGCCTTTCTGGATACATTTGAAAATATATGTATGTATATTTTTGTATATATAAGCTTTTAGGCGCGGTATACACTCCTTATTTTTTTTCGTTCCCTTAACATTGTGGCTGTATATTTTCATATTCTAATGAATAGTTTATACGAGTACTGGGTATTACCATCCTTGTGTGTGTAATCATGGTAGTATGCGATCAAGGGGTCCATGTTTGTGCTGCCCCCGTCCTCCCCACTGCAGGGCGCTGCTGTGCATGGGGTATGGGATAGGAGGGTAGGGGGTAGGACTAAGGTGGTAGCTGTACAAACATTATACTTAACATTCGAATATAACAAAACAGTGTATACAATAACAAACATTTGAGTATACATTTCCCACTGAAGGTGATAGTGCAAGGTGTGAGCGTGGTTACTATATTGACTTTTAGTGTGTGTAGGGCGGTTGGTTGCACACATTGTGCCCGAATCGTTCCATTGATATTCTCATACGTGGAATGCTGAGTGTGCTCTGTATTTACCGGCTATAGCTGTTGTATAAGGTGTACTGGCGCGTATCTACGCCTTTGTGGTTTTTTTTTGTTTTTTGGGGGGGTTTTTGTTTTCCTTTTTTTTTGAGTAGTATGTATGCGAATGTGGAAATTTGTGTCTGTCAGTGTTTGTGTTCTGTGTGCTCATCAAGCCTTCGTGGCTCATTTGCGTGTGTTGTGCTTGTGGTTCTGAGTGTACATATTGAGACATATATTACGTGGAATACTTGCACCTCTATGTCTGCTAGGCATCGGTTGCTGCCATGATGGGATCGGCAGAAGGAAAAATGTCTCTGTGCCAGTTCATTTTTTGGACTTTTTCCATTCAGGTGGCATTCTTAGCGCTGTGGTCACGTCTTTCCTCTCCGGATTTGGCATAATGTTCCAGCTGCGCAGCAGTTTGCGGCCTTCTTCTGGTGTGTTCACTGTAGTCACCGTACCATTTCTTCTGATTAGGAGGCGGATTGGGAATCCCCATCTGTACTGTATGTTGTTATAGCGGAGGGTTTCCGTCGTTTCCCTGAATTCCTTTCGTTTCTGCAGTGTGGCTGCAGAGAGGTCTGTGAACATTTGAATGTTTTTTGTACTTCTGTGGGAGCTCTCTGCCTTCTCTTGTTGCTTGAAGTAGTGCTTCCTTAGCATGGAAGTAGTGTAGGTGTGTTAGTACATCTCTGGGGGTATCTTGTGGTAGGAACGCCGTTTTTTGCACCTTATGGTGTCTATCCAGCAGCAGAATTTCAGCTGGTATGTCTGGTGCCAGTGCCTTAAAGTACCCTATTAGGTACTCATGTAGGTCTTGTTGCCTCACCTCCTCTGGGATGCCTCTGATGCGGAGGTTTTGGTGTCGTGAGCGGTCCTTTAGACCCATGACTTTCCTCTGTGTGAAGTCAAGTTGCTGCTGCAGATCTTTCACGTGGTCTGCCATTTCATTGTGTGCTGTGGCTTGTTCCCCCATGCGATTTTCCATGTATGCTGTCCTGTCCCCCCAGTTCCTGCATCTCTCTTTGCATCTCTCTCAGTGTGCCTTGCAGGATCTTGCTGGACATGTTGTCTAGGCACTTCTGCAAGAAGTCCTGGGTCACCGGTTAGTTTTGCGCCCCTGGGGAGGTTTGTAGTGGCAGCGTGTCATTACCTCCATCGCCATCTTGTTCCTGGTCTGCAAAGCCCAAAGATTTTGTCGTTGATGCCCAGGTCGCGAAGAAGACGGTGCGGTCGTTTTTTTCCACTTGCTTCTTGGCTTTTTGCGATGCCATGTCAGGAGGGCTTGGATTGGTAATTTTGGAAGCCGGTACTGCCTGTATTATGCTGTGTCGGGCTATCGGTGCGCGGAGCTCAGCACTGTGCGACCATCCGCTTCACTTGTCAGGCCACGCCCCCTTCTCTTATTTTTTTCCACACATTTTATTATTGTTTTAATATGAAGCCGAAGAATACAATGGGTGTTGTGGTCACCAAACTGTGTTGATGGCATAGCATCATTCAGTTGCTGGAAATTGTTGGATTCACATTCTGGGTGTAAATCTATAATTTTATCACATCTCAAAGGTGCTGTGGTGGAGTCCCTATTGAGCATCTGTAGGGCATCTTTAAATGGGGGGGGAGCTCAAGGTCTCTAATATCCACTAGCTCTGTGATGTCGTCATGGGGGAGTGGAAGAGGACTCCAGTGGCCACCTGTGATGCTCTGGTGAAAGCCATACCCATGAGGGTTAAGGCAGTCCTGGAAAATAATGGTGGCCACACAGAATATTGACACTTTGGGCCCAATTAGACATTTCCACTTAGGGGTGTACTCACTTTTGTTGCCAACGGTTTAGACATTAATGGCTGCGTGTTGAGTTATTTCGAGGGGACAGCTAATTTTTACTGTTATACATGCCGTACTCTTACTACTTTACATTGTAGCAGTGTCATTTTTTCAGTCTTGTCACATGAAAAGATGTTATAAAATATTTACAAAAATGTGAGCGGTGTACTCACTTTTGTGAGATACTGTAGTAGTTTTTGGTGTTTAGAGTGTTTAGTTTTTATAACAGATTCATATTTCGATAACACAACAACCAAAGAAATAGAATAGAAAAATAAAATATAAGTTAAAAAAGGTAATGGAAAACAAAACCTTTAAAAATTTACTAATATATGAAGGCAAAAACACACAAAAAAAAACTGTCTGTGAGCTAACTGGCCTTGATTTGACTCCGAGTGCAAAACCAGGTCACTTTAATAATGCAAGGTGACCTAGAAACCATGTCTGTTTTAAATCCTGTACGATGCGAGCATGAAGAAAAATAAAGATGTACAAATGTAAAATCCTGGAAACACTTACTATTTTGTTTTCTTATTTAATATTTTAAATGTTTTATAAAAATCAACAGTTTTCTTGCTTTAAAAAAAAAAAACACACCTTAAGAAGAGAAAATATGCAATATCTTCTTCTATAAACATCTTATTTAAAAAGATAATCTAAGATGACTGTACTCTTCTCCCAAGCCATAACCTGTCAGGATGTTGAATTATCAGTAACTAGTCATGCAGCACAAGAGAAACAGCTCACATATGCCAATTTGCTCTCACTTGGCAACCTTTTCGTTACCCACCTGAGAAGGCATTTCAGACCTATATCTCGACTGTTTTGCATAAATGAGTTGAACTGTAGTTCACAAGATGTCTAGGGAAAATAAAAGGCCAACACTGATATGATTGCTCTCTCCTTTATAAATCAACCTTGCTTAATTCCACCAGAGATCAATGGTGTTCCGGTGTCACAATACATGACCCATTACATTCAAATGTTATGCGATCACTTCAAAATGGCAAAACCACTGGAAATTAATTATTTTATTTCACAGAATTCTCCTGGAAATGGCAGAAGACGAAAATGTGAAAGAGAATTAATTATGATCTGCAATCCCCTTCTAAACCAATTGCAAACCATGCAAGAGGAAAAAAGGTTTTAAAGACAGAACAGTAGATAATTATCAAAATTGAGTACCACTTTAAGATTTGAGTGCTAGTTTCTGGGTAGCTAGTAAGATTTTATTATTTTGAAGAACCGCACAGCATTGATTACAGCAGTATATGGAGTAGGAAATAAAGGTGTTATCATTATATCTTATTGAAGTACTTAACATTTGTAGAGTTAGCTTTGCTCACCGTTTATTAATTAGTAGCTCCTGTTTCTAGTAAGTATGAACCGTTGTAATTACGTTTTCATAATTGAGCTGCAAATTATAAAGCAAAATAAGGAAAGCATGAGATTTAACACATAAAGGTAACGGAGTTAAGAAGTTCAAATTCATTAGAAATTCACATCTTAAAGGTTCATTGCATTCAAACCATTCTCTGAATTTGATGTCTAAAATAGTCTAAGCAAAATGTAAATAGTAAAGATGGATTTTATAAAAAAAAACTAGAAAATTAAAACAAATATGTAAGCTATATATCTTTAAAAAGAAATGGGAGAAGATTTATGCTTTTGTCTTGCAGATATATTCATAAACCTGGCCCTACTGATTGCTTTGGTAAAAAATATCATCAGAAATGAAAGCAAAACAATTCTATGCATAATTAATATACTAGGTTAGACTATCTCAACCGAGGTCAGCCTAGGTCAGGGGCGGACTGACCACTCGGGCACATCGGTCATGGACCGAGGGCCCGAGGCAGCCAGGGGCCCGGCCGCACAGCCATGCTCCAGCTGGAGAGATCAGAGATCAGAGCTCTCTCCAACTGGAATGGCAAAAACAAATAAAAAATAATTTCCTTTAATAGGTTGCTGGGGCCCCTGATGCAGCGCAGGGCCCCAGCAACCTACCGCTCTTTAAATCTCGCCCCCCTTACCCTCACGTGAGACCTGGCAGCTTCACCAGCTCTCTGCCAGGTCTCCTTCTCCCTGTCCCGTGCGGCTCTGTGTGATGAGGAGAGGCGGGGCCAGGAAGTGACCTCACTTCCTGTACTCTCCTCTCACACAGAGCCCGATCAGCAGGGGAAGGAGCAGCAGCCAGGGAGACCAGAGGGAGCAGAAAGAAAGGTAGGTACTACTTACCCCCCTTACCTCCCCCCCCACTGTGTCACTACTCACCCTCCCTCTCTCTGTCAATGTGTCACCCCTCCCACTGTCACTGTCACCCCCTCCCTCTGTCACTGTCACCCCCTCCCTCTGTCACTGTCACCCCCTCCCTCTGTCACTGTCACCCCCCTCCCTCTGTCACTGTCACCCCCTCCCTCTGTCACTGTCTCCCCTCCCTCTGTCACTGTCACCACCCTCTCTTTGTCACTGTCACCACCCTCCCTCTGTCACTAGTCACCCCCTCCCTCTGTCACTAGTCACCCCCTCCCTCTGTCAATGTGTCACCCCCTGTCACTGTCACCCCCTCCCTCTATCAATGTGTCTGTCACCCCCTCCCTCTGCCATTAGTCCCACCTCCCTCTGCCACTAGTCACCCCCCTCCCTCTGTCAATGTGTCACCCCCTCCCTCTGTCACTAGTCACCCCTCCCTCCCTCCTTCACTAGTCACCCCCCCACTCTGTCACTACTCACCCCCTTTCTCTGTCACTAGTCACCCCCTCCCTCTGTCACTAGTCACCCCTCCCTCTGTCACTGTGTCACCCCCTCCCTCTGTCACTAGTCACCCCTCCCTCTGTCACCCCCCTCCCTCTGTCACTGTCACCAACCTCTCTTTGTCACTGTCACCCCCTCCCTCTGTCACTAGTCACCCCCTCCCTCTGTCAATGTGTCACCCCCCTCCCACAGTCACCCCCTCCCTCTGTCAATGTGTCTGTCACCCCCTCCCTCTGTCACTGTGTCACCCCCACCCTCCCTCTCTCACTAGTCACCCCCTCCCTCTGTCACTAGTCAGCCCTCCCTCCCTCTGTCACTAGTCACCCCATCTCTCTGTCACTGTTACCCCTCCCTCTGTCACTAGTCACCCCCTCCCTCTATCACTAGTCACCCCTCCCTCTGTCGCTCTGTCACCCCCTCCCTCTGTCACTAGTCACCCCCTCCCTCTGTAACTAGTCACCCCTTCTCTCTGTCACCCCTCCCTCCCTCTGTCACTAGTCACCCCCTCCCTCTGTCACTAGTCAACCGTCACTGTGTCACCACCTCCCTCACTGCCACTAGTCACCCCTCCCTCTGTCACTGTGTCACTAATCACTCCCTGTGTCACCCCCACCCTCCCTCTGTCACTGTGTCACTAGTCACCCCTCCCTGTGTCACCCCCTCCCTCCCTCTGTCATTGTGTCACCCCCTCCCTCTGTAATTGTGTTACCCCCTCCCTCTGTCATTAGTCACCCCTCCCTCCCTCTGTCACTAGTCACCCCACCCCTCCCTCTGTCACTAGTCACCCCATCCCTCCCTCTGTCACTGTGTCACCCCCTCCCTCCCTCACTCTGTCACTAGTCACCCCCTCACTCTAGTGACAGAGTGAGGGAGGGGGTGACTAGTAACAGAGAGAGGGAGGATGTGACTAGCCACGTGAGGGGGACCCTGAGGGTGGGGGCAACCTTAGGGCACTATAGTGTCAGGAAAACCGCTTTGTTTTCCTGACACTATAGTGATCCTTTAACATTTATTTAATGCACATATATTTGTGCATTCAAAGGGCCTGGGATCTAATTTTGCCCGGGGGCCCCAAAGGCTCTCAGTCCGCCCCTGGCCTAGGTCTTAACATTCCAGAACGTAAACTTCATTATGTAGCTGCACAATATAGTACCTCCCTAGACCTTCAAGGAAGGAAGGGCATGACTTCTGCCAGAGAAAAGGGGTTGGGACTAAGGGGGTAAATTGTTACAAGTTGAGGATATAAAAAAGGGGAGAACAAGGAGGAGACTTACCAGTCAGTTAGAACAAATGTAGGAATCCTAGCTTTTAGAGTCTTGTTTTCTCTTCTTGTTTTGTTCCTGGCCTACACTGTTACAATGGAAAAAGTTGGCTTGGGTAATTACAGCCTGCTGAGAGATGATGGTGGTGGCAGACTGCTCTGGGCTGTTGGTTTTCCTGGTTAGAGCTATATGTTGGAGAAGCATCCCAACAGCTGACATGGTTATATATATGCTGGCATTTGGTGTGACCTTTGCCCTTACCCAGCATACCTAGTCCTCCTGTGTTTACTGTGAAAAAGGGGAATGGGTTAGGTCCGCAGTCTTGTTACGACCTGAATTGGCTGCAAAGTTCAGGGCAATTCACGGTAGTACATCTACATATACAACTGTTTTCTGTGTTTTAATTAAAGTTGTTAATTAAAGTTGTACTTTCATATATATTCCTAACACTATAGTATCTGTATCCCTTGATAAATACAGCCCCCCCTTCCACTAAAATGTAGAAAATAAAGGGTTAACTTATCCCTTCCAGTGCAGAAACTCCATCTGCACTGCTCACCTGTCTGCACCCCACAACATCATTCAAGTTTCCCTATAGGATAGCATTGAATTCAATATTTTAGTATGTTCTTCCATATCACGTGACCACATTTTACTCAGTCAGCGCAACAGACATGCTTCTAGTGGTTGTCAGTAAGATAATGTTTAAAGGTTAGAACACAATGAAGAATCTTGAAGACATTAATATTATTTTTATATAGTTAATAAATACATTAAAACGGATTGTGACACTTCCAACTTTGTGTACTGCGGAACAAAAAAAACTAATTTGAATTTTTTTTTTTTTGGTTTCCATAAAATTCTATCTTTGCTTTTATAAAAGGTCAATAGTTAGTGGATTTATCCCTACCTATTGGCAAAATATTTATTTGAAACAATTGTTTAATATTTTGAATATATGCAAATAGTTCTGATTCTCTCTGTGATGTTGCAAGCTCAACTAAAATTACCTTTAGCCCTGAGTAAAGACCAAGCGGAGCACAAGTTAATTTAGTTGTCTGTTCTTCGGAATATTTTGTTCTCTTTTTTAGTTTGTTTGTAAATTGCCAATGGTTTCCCTAAGGTAAAAGGATAATTCAGAAATGGACTTCCTGCTCACAGTACCTAGAGTATTTAAGCAAATTATCATTATTCACACTCACCAAGACTAAAATCATCAACTTGGGTTGCTGTATCTCTCGTGTAGAGATCTGGTCTGCCCTTTAGGGTAAGATCCAGAGTAGAACTAACCATAAGGCAACCACAGGCAGCTGTCTAGGGCCCAAGAGTTAGATAGTGGCCCCAAAATAATTAATATGTTTGGATCCATTAACTAACCCTATGTGATGAACCAATAGGGAAGGTCCAAACAGGTAACCTGCTTACAACCATGTGGGATCTTAATCCTTCTCTGGTGGGATCAGTCTGATATGCAAATGCGTATCTCTGTCGGAAGTTGAGCTGAAAGTAGCTTGAGAAATGAGCCGGGAACCACCATAGAGCAGCTAATTAAATTGTCTATTTTAAGTATTCTTTTGTGCTCTATGTTTATTATTAATATTAACCTAAGGCAAATAATATATTTTAATTGTTGATGGTGTAAACCTAGAAAATAATTAAACACGTTTAAACAATCTATTATATGGTATCTTTTACCTTGTAATTTCTCAGACAGTATCTAAATTATAGTTCATGTACTGAAATATCAAATACCATTTCTTGTCAAATGTAATACGGTGTCACATTTATGTCACATATTGTGCATAGTGTTTTTTAGATCAAGTTCCACCCCCACGGCTGCTAAAAAGCTGTCACAAATTTTCTACTACAAACTCTGTGGGACATGTGGGAAGAGTTAGGTGACCACAATCAATCTGTTTGCAAAGAAGCAGAGGAACAAAAAAGCTCTAGCAATAGTTCTCTGACAGCACTTTTTTTTTTTTTTTTAAATGGAGGAAAGTTGGGCTTTTGTGGACTAAATTATTTTAATGTCAAACAAAGACTACCCATTTTTCACAGGGTTGGAATGAATGGGAGTTAATATCATATCGTCACCATAGTCACTTATTTACTCTGATGTCTTGCAAATATATAGTTATATAGTTCATTCCTCCAATTACATTGAGAAATATTGGTGTCCTCAAAGATACGAAGTGCATTATATCTTAAGAAAAATTGCATTCTTACCTTTATACTATATCAGACCCTTTGTGAAACATTGCAAGATAAAGGACACTGTATACTGTCTAAAGCTTTTAATTTTCCAATTATATTTTATAAAGAATGAACCAATAAGAGAATATAAAAAACGGTGTACATTAACATATTTTTTTATTTTTTAAGTTTGACTGCAAAGTAATCTATACACAAAACTGCTGCATTATGATAGTTATGCAACCCGTGCTTCAAATAAATGTGTTTTTCAAAAGGTGCTGGGCAGTGAAGGGGTTAAAATGTGAATCTTGAAAATACCAACATTGTTTATGTAACTTTACCAATAGTATTCTCACTGCATGCTCACAATTAAGTTTATTTTGAGAATACTTCCTGATCCATCCTTACATTTGCAATTTAAAGAACTGACTGCCATGCATTTTTTTTGGATACCCAGGATTACATGGGTTAAATCTGTGAATAATTGGTGCTGTTTTTTTTGTTTTTTTTTTTAAATAAAATCAGTTTTGTGCTGCATCAACGCACTGCAGATCCATTGAGATTTCTCTCTGATAGTTTCTGTTAATCCACAAGAAACGTGTATACATTTTATGTAATATATATAAGAATAAAATACTGGCATATTTTAAAAAAAAATTGCAGAAATCCAGAAATACTGAGACAAACACAGGACTCTGGAAGAATATCCTTTAAATGTAACAAAGGTATGTTTATTTGGGTTCTTTTGATTACAATGCACGCTAAAGTTGTTTTATTTCAAATTTCAATATTTATAAACATCCAGCTGAGCAGATGCTATTTAATTTTTTTTATTTTTTTATAAGTGGAAAATACAGATGGTTTTTTGATGCTTTTAAAGTTATGTAAACAATAGGATTTTAGTAGCTGGATTGCTGAAAGCATCTCTCTTGAAATATGCCATAACAAAATTAATCACATTTGAGCAGCAGGGATTTTGACTTACCCAGTTTTGAAAAAGATAACGAAAAGAATTAAAGTTCTAGATGCCATGACTGCTGCCATCAGCTAGGAGTTTCTGCTCACATTTGGAGACTGCTTTTTACTCTGAGAATTCACACACTAGAACAATATATATTATATAGAGCTAAATATATTATTTTACAGAATTATAATACAATACCAACCTGTGTCACCAGTACCAGTATTGGTACAGGGATGTATATGCAAGTAAATATTACACATACAATATAATCTTTCTGGGTCACAAGATCTCACATTTGGTTCCATTTAATGTTTTTTCTTTCAACTATTTACTTAAAGGAACACTATAGGGTCAGGAACACAAACATGTATTCCTGACCCTATAGTTTTAACAACACTATCTAGCCCCTCTCTCCCCCCCCCCTTGCCCTTTTGAATATATAAAACAGATGTGCCTTTATTTCAGTCTGCTGGTGCTGGCTCTGCCCTTGATCTGCCTCCTTGGTTGACATCATCAGAAGTGAGATATTTAACCAATCACAATGCATTACCATAGGAAAGCATTACATTGTCGGAATTTGTCAATTCTGATGATCTCAGCAAAGTGGGCGGGCAAAGGGGTGGAGATAAACACCACCCCAGGCATCCAGCATTTCTTCATAGATATGCATTGAATCAAAGCATCTCTATGAGGACAGTTTAGTGTCTCCATGCAGAGGATGGAGACACTGAATATTAGGGCTGCACACACTGTGCAGCACTGCCCCAAGAAGTACTTCTAGAAGCCATCTGAGGAGGGGCCAATGGAGGTGTCCCTAGGCTGTTATGTAAACACTGCCTTTTCTCTGAAAAGACAGTGTTCACTGCAAAAAGCCGGAAGGGCCTGACTATACACACCAGAACAAATACTATAAGCTGTAATTTTTCTGGTGACTATAGTGTCCCTTTAACATTATGTAATGCAATGGACATAGACAGTTAATGTGCGATCACATACAGGATATATTTCACCATAGGTATGGTAGTTAGAAATTTGGTAGAGGGACGGCTCTTAAGCATGTGAATGATAATGTTATGTTTGAACAATTTTGGACGGTATAAAAATACAGTAATTGCAGATGAGTGTTATTACTATTTTTACTTACCCAACCCCCAATTAACAACTATGTATTTGTGAGATGTGTGAAAAAAAATAAATTATATGTATTAACTCACACCTCTTTATTCTACATTTGGGTGTCACAATCTTAGCTCTCAGTCGATCATTGTTATAAGCTAGGTACTTTGCATCTGGCTGTGAGCACAGAGAACATGGTAGCATGTAAGGAGATAGGTAACGTGGTGGGCAATATAACAAATCTGTTAAAATGTTCTCCTCAGTATGACCTAAAAATATACAAAATAGGCAATAACTCAATTTATTTGTCACTGTGTGCCATCTGTCACTGCGGGCATCTCCTGGCACAGCATATATAATACATTTGGAGTGGACAATATTGCAGAATATTGAGCATACTACAGGGAGTCTGCAAAATACATATTTTGATACCTCCAACCTTATAGGTCGTCAGGCTATGAGAGTGGTGGACATATGTGCAGCTCTCCTATTCTTATTATTAATAACCAAACACTAAGGAGGTTAGTAAATACGGGGATCATTTGACAAGCTCACACTGGTGAGTAGGAAGCTCAACAAGTACCTTCACTTTATTCCAGCCCTTGTATTCACGCTCTAGAAATTAGAAGAAAGGATGAACACTGTAAACACAGCTACTTGTAGACTCCGAGAAACTGAGTATGCAGTGGGACCTCTTCATTGCCTCTTGATCCTAGTTTAATTTCAGTGAGATTAGCTTCACTATTGGAGAATATTTCACTTGCAATAAGTGTTAAAAGATTGTGAACAATGCTCTACAGAGCTCAATCTGCTCCAGCTGAAACGTTACAGCTTAAGCAGGAAGTGAGACTCAGCCTGGATAAAATGAGCCCCAACTACCATTGATCTGGCAAACTGGACACAATATGGGTTCTGTTGCTACATGTGGGCTCTATTTAAATGATAATAATTATAATCTCACCTTCTCCTTTTATGTCTTCAGGTATTGGGATGCAATGCCTATGGAAATTAGAAGGAACTTTTAAAAAGTGACTTTGTCCTCCCAAACATACCTTCCTTCGATTGATCCCTCTCTCCAAATGATTTTCTTTCTTTCTGTCCTTTTTCTCATAAAATGCATAAGGTAAAATAGAGACTGCTTTGTCTTAGGCATTTTCCTCTTCTTGACACATTTTGACAAAGGGTGGAACTTAAGGCAAGCTAACTTATTTTGTCATGATTTATTAAGAGCTTTTTTCCCTCAAATAACTGGCTTGTTGCATCCCTCATCGCAATTCGAGTGATCCTGCCTATGCTCTCTAGTCCTTCTCCGAGGATCTGCACACGCCCACCATTCAGAAGCAAAGATAACTTACTGAGCATATGCAGACAGTATTCACTTAGTAGGGGAAAAAACATTAGTAACTGAATGTCATTGGCTGGTTCTGAAGAATGGTTTGGAAAAAGATCTGCCACTGCAATCAACTTTATACATTTAGTTTAAAAAGTCTGGATAGAATAAAATAAATACATTGAGTCGACATTTAGAAAAAAAAGAAAGTCAGGGTGGTTGGGGGGGAATCTAAAAATGAATGGTGTTAGGCCACGACAATGCCATTTTAAGAACTTTAACATTTAAAAAATATATATATTTTCATAATTTGGAATTGCCAATTAGTTATCAGATTTCCACTACTCAAGCACATTTAGGTGGAAAGCATTCATGTAAATTCCAGGAATGATTTAAATCGAAAAAAAGGAAGAGCATCTATTGCCTGACTAGGCAATACAATCTATTTGGGAAACATACAAGTGATTATATCTATAATTTTTACCTTGCACTGACTACTTTAAATGAATAGATGCCTTAAACTTTTTAATATTCACATTTTGTTCTTTGTTTAAGTGCACTCCCGTAAAGTTTTATATTGGTTTGTGTAGGTAATAGGTTTGTGGGATTTTTCTCCTGTTGGGTGAATTGCAGCTATTTGGTAAAAAAAAAAAAAAAAAAAAAAAAACTATTGACCAATATAGATTTTGTATTTTTTGTAAATAAGTAATAAAGTTGTACTATCCGAAGTCAAGATAATTTAGAATGTAGAATAGTCAAACATCAAAGCCAAAGTGTCAAACTAGAGCGCCTGACTCATATACAACCTAGCAACAGGCACTAAAACCATAAACGATAAGTGGAAAGTAAATGGGAGGTTTATATAGGTCCAAACACAGGTGTAGGTTCTTTAGTGCCTGGGTGTCTATAACAGGCTGCCTAAAAACCTCCATGGAAAAAAACGCTAAATTGTGTAGAGTCTTTTACAAGCACTCTACTCAAGCCAATGTCTGGTTCATAGTCAACATCACAAATACCACCTTCCAGTCAGGAAGGGAATCATCTGTGTTGGCATAAAACACAACCAATAAGACCAATTACAACATTATTACCATAGATTCCATGAAGTGTGACACATCCATGTGCTTGGTTCCCATCTGTATTTATTATTTTTACTGTTTGCCTGTTGCATGACCAAGTTGCCAACAACACTTTTCAGTGTATGCAGTCCTATCACTGTTAACTGCAAACATTACAAAGAAAAATAAAGAAAAATGATCTCTGATCTGAATAGATTACCAGACTCTGCTTCAGGAATAAGGTTTAAGTTAGTGAATATGCAATAGCCAACTTGCCTTGCTTCTGTTTCCAAGCTATATTGCCTGTAATCTTGCAGAACAGCGTGAGTTGGTCACAGTAGGCGACTTTGCTTTTGTGTCTTTTCAGTGAAGACTTGACATTTTCTCAGAGACGTCTATCTCATCCAGCATTATACAATTTGCTTGTAAAGTTGAAACAACTAAAACTAGTAGATAAATCCTAAGTAAATGTTTAAAAAAAACCAAAAACACTCTTGGCAATAAACAACAATTTTCCTTACTGTTAATAAACTGGAAATATACAGTATCAAACATGTCTTTTTATGACATAAAAGTTTAAAATATGGTAAAATGTGAAGTGAAAGAATAAGTTGATGAATAATTTAGAATAATAAAAACTCTACCTAGAGATATGCATTTAAACAACCACCTTTAGGCAACCATTAGTTGACAAGGACGTATTAAATGACATACAATGCTGATTTTATAGAATATGCAATGCGGAGGAAATACATTAAAGCCAAAAAAAAAAAAGTTCCCTTCCCCCTAAATGGTGATGGTATATTTGTCATTGTGTTTTAGACAGTCAAGATGATATGCCATATCAGAGAGCATTTCTGATAAATAGTAACCCTGAATAATTGATGACACTTGAGAAATGATACGGGTCTTGTCTTTACGATCCATCCTATGAAGTCTTCCTGCCAGTTACGTGACATTTCAAAGTGTGGCACACCAGGTTCTATAGCAAAACAAATTCAAGTAAAATGTTAAAGGGTTATGGAAATATGCTATAAAATTATGAAAGAATATACAAGTGATTGCATAAACTGTTTTGTGCCTCTGTGTTATATTTATAAATATATATATATATATATATATGTGACGAAACCAACCTCGCCACTGAGAACTGGAGAAGCCTGGTTGCCCGCCTGCTGCCTTTGGACTATGGCCCTGGGAGATTGGGCCCTTTACAAACAGTATTCGGCCCTAACAGAGTGCATGTCACTCATTCTGGCCCTTTAAATACAGTGGGGCCATTCGGTACTTGCCCTGTGTGAGCAGTGATACCCCCCAGATAGCTATGCCATGGAGCCTATTCATATAATGAAAGACTATGGGAAAGACTTTGGCTCCATGGCAATTAAACTGTATTTGTGTGGTCTGCGTGCCATTCACCTAATAATGTGCACGCAGACCTGAGCTATCTGGGGATATGTTAAATGTCTGTGTTTAATGTATAAAAAGTGACTTTATGTATTTTAAAGAGTTTTATGTTGTTTTGCAACCATGTGGTTAATGGAGTCTGCCTCTAGTCCTGGATAATTAGATTTCCTCTCCAATTATCTCCAGGGCAGAAGGGAGGAAGCCAGGATGCATTGTGGGGATGTTTTACTTTTACTGTTTGAGCCAGAAGGAACAAAAGATACTTTTAGTAACTTTTTAACCCCTGGTCGGATTCATGCCATTTTTTAATATGTTGTTCCCCTGAATGGATTGATTGTGGATATGTATTTTTATGTGAATGTGATGTATGGTTTTAAAGTTATGAAAGTTGTGTAAAAGTATATTTTGAACTGTACACATAATGGGATTAAGTGTCACACTAAGGGGAGGGGATGTGTGGGAGGTAACATCTATGTTATTGGTTATTTTATGCCTCCCCCTGGGTGTGGCCTGTATGTGTACTCATGTAATAAAAACCAGGCTGGGTGCCCAGCACCTCAGACCACTGCTTGACCATCAACACGGAGCCTTGTCTCGTTCTTGGGGGGATTCACTGTATGCTGTTGGAGATTTGACTGCTAGGAGTGTAAGCTGATGTCTGCTTTTCCTATTCATCTGCTAGCAGCTATTTGTGAGGTTCCAGCTGGAGTGCTACCCTATTCACCTATATCCAGTTCGTGAGTTCTGATGTTCTGCAGTAGCTGTGCCTTTATGAGTAAAGGGGATTATTGCCTAAACTGGGTTTTATCCTCTTGTAAGTGAAACGGTCCGTTGCAATTGGTGGCAAGCGGCGGGATCGTTCCTACAGCCAGAAGGACAGCTACAGAACACCATTTCTTTGGATTTACAATTTGAGGGCAACACATGTCTGAGTACAGCGACCCTGACAGCACCAGGATGGAACCAGCAGTGGAGTACAATAAGGGTGACATGGATGACCGGGATGCAATAAGGAAAGGCATCTGGTACCAGGCCCTGGATAATGTACAATACCAGCGGGGTGAGAGTCTCCCCAGTGAAGAGCAGCGGTTGCAGAAGCAAGTGGCCCTGCGGATGCCCTTCCTGGGAGAGCAGCCCCTGGAGGAATGGGTGAAGGAACTAGAGCACCGGGTATGGCAGGAGCTATGGCTGGAGGATGCCAACCAGGCGCTCTGGTGGTATATGGCACAGTATATACCCTGGACAGCCGAACATGACAAGCCAGAGGGAGAGGAGTTTGATGGTCCTGGCTTGTTATGGGAGTCCTTTGCAGAGCCTGGCTTCGGGAGCCCTGCGCAAACCAGACTGCAGGACATTTTCTATGAGAGGGAGGCTAGGCATGAGTGGGATGACCCCCATGAGGTAGAGCAAGACCTGGCTCACCTAGCAGCCCTGGAGTGGGAACTGGAGCAAAACTACCAAGATCTCTTCCGCTTCATTGGGAAGGCTCAGCAGGACAGTAAGGTGACAGACCCAGATCCAGACCCCTTCCGCTGGGAAGATATTGTAGAGATTTACTGGGAAGAACCCCAGGTGGCCTGTAGAGATGGGGCCGAGGTCTCTCCACCGGCCCTGCAGGGAATTGGGAGCCCAGTCTCCATTCCCCAGCGGCAGGCTGAGTTACAGGGGGCAGAGGTAGTTGGTCCCACCCCCCAGCAGCAGAGTGATATGCCGGGAAGGCAGTGTGAAGTGCAGGGAGAGGAGAGCAGCGTCCTCCCTCCCCAGCGGCAGGCTGAGTTACAGGGGGCAGAGGTAGTTGGTCCTACCCCCCAGCAGCAGAGTGATATGCCGGGAAGGCAGTGTGAAGTGCAGGGAGAGGAGAGCAGCGTCCTCCCTCCCCAGCGGCAGGCTGAGTTACCGGGGGCAGAGGTAGTTGGTCCTACCCCCCAGCAGCAGTGTGATATGCCGGGAAGGCAGTGTGAAGTGCATGGAGAGGAGAGCAGCGTCCTCCCTCCCCAGCGGCAGGCTGAGTTACAGGGGGCAGAGGTAGTTGGTCCTACCCCCCAGCAGCAGAGTGATATGCCGGGAAGGCAGTGTGAAATGCAGGGAGAGGAGAGCAGCGTCCTCCCTCCCCAGCGGCAGGCTGGGTTACAGGGGGCAGAGGTAGTTGGTCCTACCCCCCAGCAGCAGCATGATTTTTTGGGAATTGGGAGCCCAGTCTCCATTCCCCAGCGGCAGTGTGAAGTAGAGGGAGAGGAGAGCAGCGTCCTCCCTCCCCAGCGGCAGGCTGAGTTACAGGGGGCAGAGGTAGTTGGTCCTACCCCCCAGCAGCAGCGTGACTTTTTGGGAATTGGGAGCCCAGTCTCCTTTCCCCAACAGCAGGACACTGTATTAGGAGAAGAGACAGTCGGTCTCCCTCCGCAGATGATGGAAGTATGCATGGGAGAGGAGCTTATTACCACCTCTCCCCAGCGGCGGATTATTAATGGGCAGAGTGTTCTATCGGGAGAGGAGCTTGTTACCCCCTCTCCCCAGCGGCAGTTTAATGTACCAGGGGGAGACTGTAAGCCCCCCACCGGTGCAGATGGGACCGTGGTCTCTGCACTTACCACACAGGGGGTAGGGATGGTCGGTCCTACCCCCCCACGACAGAACTATGTATCCAAGGGGGAGACAACCGGTCTCCCCATTCAGCAGCAGAGCTATGCAACGAAGGGGGAGACAATCCGTCTCCAGCAACCAGGCTCCAACCAGACTACTCCGGTGGTAGTGCTGGCATCAGGACAGAGTACCGCTGCACTCTGCCCACTCAGCAACCCACCAAGGCAGCCTACCAGTCCCCTGCACAGCCGGGGTGAGGCACCTGGACATGGACAACTTTCTCCTCTACCCAGGTGTAGTAACCATTTATTGTGGGTGGGCTGTACTGATGTTTCTGCTTTGTGGGTGGGTTGCTGGACTAACAAGGGCACTGACCGGCAGGAGGTCAGGTACCCTGTTAGTCTTTTTGGAAAGGGGGAGAGATGTGACGAAACCAACCTCGCCACTGAGAACTGGAGAAGCCTGGTTGCCCGCCTGCTGCCTTTGGACTATGGCCCTGGGAGATTGGGCCCTTTACAAACAGTATTCGGCCCTAACAGAGTGCATGTCACTCATTCTGGCCCTTTAAATACAGTGGGGCCATTCGGTACTTGCCCTGTGTGAGCAGTGATACCCCCCAGATAGCTATGCCATGGAGCCTATTCATATAATGAAAGACTATGGGAAAGACTTTGGCTCCATGGCAATTAAACTGTATTTGTGTGGTCTGCGTGCCATTCACCTAATAATGTGCACGCAGACCTGAGCTATCTGGGGATATGTTAAATGTCTGTGTTTAATGTATAAAAAGTGACTTTATGTATTTTAAAGAGTTTTATGTTGTTTTGCAACCATGTGGTTAATGGAGTCTGCCTCTAGTCCTGGATAATTAGATTTCCTCTCCAATTATCTCCAGGGCAGAAGGGAGGAAGCCAGGATGCATTGTGGGGATGTTTTACTTTTACTGTTTGAGCCAGAAGGAACAAAAGATACTTTTAGTAACTTTTTAACCCCTGGTCGGATTCATGCCATTTTTTAATATGTTGTTCCCCTGAATGGATTGATTGTGGATATGTATTTTTATGTGAATGTGATGTATGGTTTTAAAGTTATGAAAGTTGTGTAAAAGTATATTTTGAACTGTACACATAATGGGATTAAGTGTCACACTAAGGGGAGGGGATGTGTGGGAGGTAACATCTATGTTATTGGTTATTTTATGCCTCCCCCTGGGTGTGGCCTGTATGTGTACTCATGTAATAAAAACCAGGCTGGGTGCCCAGCACCTCAGACCACTGCTTGACCATCAACACGGAGCCTTGTCTCGTTCTTGGGGGGATTCACTGTATGCTGTTGGAGATTTGACTGCTAGGAGTGTAAGCTGATGTCTGCTTTTCCTATTCATCTGCTAGCAGCTATTTGTGAGGTTCCAGCTGGAGTGCTACCCTATTCACCTATATCCAGTTCGTGAGTTCTGATGTTCTGCAGTAGCTGTGCCTTTATGAGTAAAGGGGATTATCGCCTAAACTGGGTTTTATCCTCTTGTAAGTGAAACGGTCCGTTACAATATATATATATATATATATATATTTACACACGCATGTGTAACGATAGATGATAGATAGATAGATAGATCAATCGATAGATAAATAAATAGATAAATAGTTCAATAGATAGATAGATAGATAGAACGATAGAATCTGTGTCTCTGTGCCTGCAAAAACAGAACACAATATTATGCAAACAGTCTTGTCCATTAAAAATAACATTGCAATCATAACCCTTATTTTGTCAGGCTTACTATAGAGTTCTAGATTACGAAACAATTTTATCGTTTTTTGCTCCATATTTCAGGGTAGACTTGTACATTGGGATTGAAATGAAATGCGAATTGACTCAATTTGGGGAAATTGGTGGTTTATCTGAAATTCTAGACTCCAAATCGCCCAAAGGAAGAATCACAAAACATATGAAATAGCCAATGGACTAACAATTTTGTGATTCGTCGTTCCATCGATGGTGCCAAAATAAATAAATAAATAAATAAATAATGACTTACGGAGAATAAGATGCTTGATGGTTAGGAGACAGTCATTCATTATTGATTGTATTTACAAATTAAGTGAGAAGTGACCAATAGAGGGTAAAACGTAGAAAAGAAGGAGCAGTTATAAAGTGTACAATTATATATTATATGTTTAATACATAATATACAGTATTAATATATAAATCGAGTTGCATACACCTCTTTTTCCCTCTATTGGTTTCTTTAAATCAAATGGTTGGAAAATGTGTCTATCGGTGTTCTGAAAATATAATCAGAATCTTTATATATTTTGCAGAGTCAAAACATTGATCTTCCATATTTCTGTAATTTTGATTGTTTAAATGTTAAAACATATATATATAATTTTTGTCATTGTAATCATTTTGGGGGAAATTATTTGGATGAATTGAAATGGCATGACAATTGGCCATGTAGTGTGCTGTGAAATATAAATATAATATATTATATTTCACAGCACTTTACTTGGCCAATTTTCATGCCATTTCAATTTCACAGCACACTACTTGGCCAATTTTCATGCCATTTCAATTCATCCAAATAATTTTTCCCAAAATGATTATAATGACGAAATTAATTTGAACATAAACATCACATGGGCAAAACCCAAACTGGCCAAAACATTTTTTTTTACTGGCGAATGGATTCGGATGAACTGAAGTTTTCTGCCATGCACAAGTCTATTTCAGGGAAATATCTTAGTGTTACAAAAATGTAAGAGTAAAAGCTATGCAACTCACATATAACAGGTTTAAAACCATCTTTATGTCTGTGTTCCTTTTCAATACAAAGTCTAGACCTGATTAGCAAGAGTTTTGAAAAGGACAATAAGCAATTCAAGACAAAATGGTGTGGTACACTTGCTATTCATCACTATTCATCATATTTTTTTTACTTTCAAAACCAAAGAAACAAGAGGGAAAAAAAGCTAGTAAATGGATGGAGAAAACAATCATACAGTTCTTGTTTAAACCCACTTCTTGCTTCAACTTCTATTACATTCCTTCAAAGGTCTCGTTATTAAACATTCAAACAATTCTTCCAGACTGATGTGTTCCTTTCTACTTAAAAATAATCTAAAAATTGTTTAACATTTTACATGTCTCTGATTTTAAAGTTCTTCTGTCTATCAATTGTTTTAATTAAATGTTTTCATTTTCCCCACAGCAAAAAAGGGATTATATTTTTAACTAAACTAAGTTTTTTTTTATATGAATCATTCTTAAATGAAAATAAAAAAGTTTTTTTTTTTTTTATTTAAAGGATCACTATAGGGTCAGGAACACAAACATATTTTCCTGACCCTATAGTGAAAATCTACCATTTAGGTGGCTTGCCCCCCACCTCCCGCCCTTAGCCCTCTCAGAATGGGTTCAAACTCACCTTATTTTCAGCTCTCCACCAGTCCGCCGGCGCTGGTGACATCATCAAAATTTCCAATTGTTAGCCAATACACACTTTCCCATGGGGAAAGCAGTGGATTGGCTATAATTGGCATATAAACACCTTTTTGGCCAATTAGCACCTCCTCATAGAGATGTATTCAATGCATCTCTATGAGGAAAATTCAGTTCTCCATGCAGGGCATGGGGACGCTGAACGGCAGGGCTGCTTATTGTGCAGCCCTGAGACAGGAAGCCCCCCCAGTGGCCATATAAGGAGTGGCCACTTGGAGGTGTTGCTAGGGGCAATGTAAACACTGCCTTTTCTCTGAAAAGACAGTGTTTGAATGAAAATGCCCGAAGGGAGCGATTTATATTCACCAGAACAACTACATTAAGCTGTAGTTGTTCTGGTGACTATAGTGTCCCATTAAGTGTTCTTATAATACATGTATCTATCTATCTATCTATCTATGGTTGTATAAAGGAGGACCTAATGAATAGCATCTACAGTGCAGATGTATTTTCCTGGCTATCCTATCTCTCATTGTTAATTCATCTTATGACTTTCGGGTGTTTTTTTATTTAATTAGTAAACTAATTAAACTAAGTTTGATTGTTAAAAGAGTATATAACATATAGCATTTTATTGTGAATTATGTCTTATTTCTGATTTTTCTGTTTCTTATGGGTGTTTAATCTGTCTAACATTGATAGTATAATAATGGTCTTTTTACAACAGTCTCAAAACAGTATAAAATGTACCAATTCGTCTACTTGGCTTTTTATCTTTCTGTCGCTACTTCCAAATCATCAGTTATGGCCTCCCCAGCAAAACTGTAATTTATTAATGTTCCTCAAAAATTCAACTGACAAACCTGCTTTTTTTTTTTTAAGTGTAGGTTCACCCATCTCCCGACTGATGGGAAAACTTTCCATTGTTGCTGGTTTTCTTCATAGTGTCAAGATGTTATCTCACTTATTACCACTCTGAATTATCATTTTCTGTATCTGTGCTGCTAGCCCACAATGTTATAACGTTTGGATGTACTTGGTTTAGATTACTGTTTTGTCTATAGTTATTTCTATCATGTCATCATCACAACTTGAATAAGCTACTAACAGATCACTCTTCTCCTGTAGCTTTGCAGATCTCCTCTTTTAACTGGTAATGAACACTAAAGGGATAGACATAAAAAATGTCCTGGTGACCATTTAGCATTTTACTTATATTTTCTAATTTGTGATGCTGGCCTCCTTTCTGCTGTTTTGCCTCATTGGCAGAGATCAGCTCCACCACGCAGGCTCACTGCCTAGGTGTTCTCTTTGACTCTGACCTCTCCTTCAAGCCTCATGTTCAATCTATCGCCAAATCCTGTCATTTCCATCTCAAAAACATTGCGCGCATCCGCCCCTACTTAACGCCGGATGCGACTAAGGTGTTGGTCCATTCCACTGTCCTTGCTCGCCTTGACTACTGTAATCCGCTTCTCAGTGGTCTTACATGCTCCCAACTTGCGCCGTTACAGTCCATAATGAATGCAGCAGCGAGGCTCATCTTCCTGTCCGCCCGCACCTCCCATGCCTCACCCTTCTGTCAGTCCCTACATTGGCTTCCTATAAAATATAGAGCTCAATTTAACATTCTTGTTCTTGCTTTCAAATCTCTACATAATGCTGCTCCCACCTATCTATCCTCCCTTATACACAAGTATGTCCCGTCTGGGCCCTTACGATCTGCTGAAGACTTACGTCTATCTTCTGTCCGTACTCCTACCTCCGATGCTCGCCTTCAAGATTTCTCGAGGGCTGCACCATTCCTGTGGAACTCGCTTCCCTCCTGCGTTAGATGCTCACCCAGTCTCCACTCCTTCAAAAAATCGTTAAAAACTCACTTCTTCATAAAAGCGTATCAATTAAACTGTTAATAGCTCCCGACTGATTCCTCTTCTGCAACTGTCACTAGTCTAATACTATCCTTACCTTTTGTGTCATTTTACCCCACTCCCTCTAGCATGTAAGCTCATTGAGCAGAGCCCTCAACCCCTCTATTCCTGTGTGTCCAACTTGTCTGGTTACAACTACATGTCTGTTCATCCACCCATTGTAAAGCGCTGCGGAATTTGACGGCGCTCTATAAATATCATAATAATAATAATAATCATTGATATCAATGATCTCAGTCAATGCAATGCTTTCTTATGGGATAGTGCGCATGCACAGCAAAAGGATAAGCTGTGCCTGCACCCCGCAGCGACAAATCAGCGTCCAGTATTCGTGCCAACCATTCAGGAGAATGGCGCAAACCCAGTTTGAATGGGCGCGTCTTCTCCCATTGGTCCAGACTTCCATGCAGTCAGCAGGTTTCTGTAGCCGTGAGACCGGCTCATGGCTCCAGAGATTCCCTGCTGGCACACATCCCTCTCTCTGGTGTATATCCCCATGTAGGTATCCACTGGAGAGAGGGCTCTCTTGGGTAGCTAGGAGACTAGCCTCGTAGCTCCCGGGCAGGGGGAAACAGTCATGTTGGGAGTGGGTAGGACGGTCCCCGAAACAGGGACTTGAGACAGTGTGCATATGCCGGTTCGAAGTACGAATGCTGCCCCTGGTTTGTGTACGGTTATACGAACCGGCGACCACCCAGGGGAAGCACGCTCTGCTTGTTTCCCTTGCAGTTTTTTGTTTTCACACCTCGTTACGAGCTGTGAACGTTCTAAATAGACATTCTAAATGAGGTGTCGGGGTAGTCCCCGTTCGGGAGCCAAACAGAACCCATTAGTATGAAATCTCCTGAGCAGGGAGCAGGTAAAACACACAAATACAACACAATCACATATAGATACGTGGGGAGACACAGAGTACAAGGGAAAATTGGGAGAATAAACATTGGGAACACAAAATACAAGGCAAAACATGTGAATATTCAGTGGGCATGGTACTTTGTGGCGGTGCACCTTTATAGGGAAAAAATATTCCCAATAGTGGTGCTAATGAACATGTGTTGTGAGCGCATAAGGCTCTCCCTCAGGAAAGCAATGGATAAATGCTTTCCTATAGGGATTTCACTGACGCTGTATCTACTCATGCAGAGTGTGAGGACGTCCAGTGTCAGTTAAGGGATTTAATGTCTGGCAAAATTCCAGAAGTCTGGTAGACAGCCCAGAAGTTGGGTTAAATCCCAGAAGTCTGTTAGGCTGTCTGGCAGACAGTTACTGGAGGCTGTCTCAGCACTGCAATGTAAACATTACAGTTTCTCAGGACTAAGAGCAAACTGTACACAAACCACTTCAATCAGTGGAGGACCCAGGGGGGAGGGCAACATGGCAATTGCCCCCCTTGAAATAGTGCCTAGGCTCTCCTCTGCCGGCTCTTGCAGGACTGGCGCTATCCAATCGCCGACCCTGCAGTGTGCCTTCACAGACCGGAGGGGAGATCAGAGATCTCCCTCACCGGGCTTGCTGGCACTTTGCTGGCAACCAGCAGGGGAGGGAGAGAGGACATGGGAGCTCTTACCTGCAGCTCCTCTGGGTCCTCCATTGGCATCTGCTTGTTTTACATGCTCTGTTGTGGCTACCTTGCTGGAAATACCCACCACAATTTAAGTAAGAGTTTTTTTATCCTTTTTTATTATAATAAAGATTTGGATACTGTTTGTAGCGGCACCCCGGTGTAGTAGGGGTTTACGCCGCTGAGAAGGTGTCCTTTCCCCCAAGCACGAAGTTAGCTACAGCATAACAGGTTCCCCGTAATTACGACATCCAAGTAATAATCATCCCCTCCAAGCACGAGACGAGACTCTGTGTTGAGGGTCAAAGTAGGAATAATGTTTATTCGGTAACTCGGGCTTTTATGCCGTACAACAACTCCTCCCCGTATCCGGAGGAGATAATACATTTACAGTGGGAGTCACTCCCACTGTACCGAGCAGAATATTATACCATTATTACAAGTTTATATAATCCACACAATATGCAACGAAAATACATTGTGCTACGTGTATTAGGGAACGGAGATCTAGGGGAACAATATACGTGAAAATCCCCTAGATCGGTTGGGCCGTTCGCCAGATACACGTTTGCACCAATTACTCAAAAACTATACAAGATAAACGAAAACTCTCTGTTGGACCGGGTGTCTTTAGTTCGGTACTTTGGATCCGTCGACTAGCATGGGCGTACGTCGTTGGTAAGGTCGGAATTCGTCGTGTGGAAAGTTCGGTCATTAGTCCATGCGGTCAAAATGGCCGCGACCCATTGTTCTCTCCACGTGGCGATGTATACCGTACGGATCCACAAGTACCCGAAATCCACAATAATCCATATGCAACGGCAATTCTCCGAGATGGTATCTGTTACACCCAAAAGGGGTCTGTCACACGGCTCCCTCCTAGTGGTACACTCCGGCAGACCTGGATTGATCCTTTCGGATTAACTTAGGGATGACCGGGATTCATTTGTCCGGAGAATTGTCCAGTTGTCGAGACAACCCATCGGCGTTGCCATTTAGCTTACCGGGTCGATAGCTGATGGTGAAATTGTACGTTTGCAGGGCCAAGCTCCATCTTAGCAATCGGCCGTTGTCTCCTGCGACCCGGTTAAGCCATACCAATGGATTGTGATCGGTTACCAAAGAGAATTCCTGCCCATACAAATAAGGTGTTAGTTTTTTCAATGCCCATACCAGGGCCAGGCACTCTTTCTCTACGGCCGCATAACTCACTTCCCTCGGTAACAGCTTTCGGCTGAGGTATGCGACCGGATGCTCTTTTCCATCTTCCCCGATTTGGCTCAGCACAGCCCCCAGTCCATACATGGAAGCGTCTGTATGTACAAGGAAACGTTTGTTAGGTACTGGGGCAGCCAAGACAGGAGCATTAACAAGAGCATGTTTGAGAGATTGAAATGCGGCTTCGCAAGCGGGAGACCACAGGACCTGTCTGGGTAAATTCTTTTTGGTCAAGTCAGTCAAAGGTTTGGCTACCGTGCTATAATCAGGGACAAAGCGCCTATAGTACCCGGCGGTCCCTAAGAAGGCCAATACCTGGGTCTTGGTATTCGGTGTGGGCCAGTTCGCTACTGCCTCAACCTTGGCAGGCTCCGGTCTCTGGTTTCCACACCCCACCCGGTGTCCCAGGTATTGGACCTCGGCCATTCCTAAATGGCATTTCTCGGGTTTTAGTGTCAGGCCCGCGGCCCGAATCTTATCTAGGACTACCCCTACGTGGACTAAATGTTCTTCCCAAGACTCACTGTAGATCGCAATGTCATCCAGGTATGCACACGCAAACTCCTGGAAGCCATCGAGGAGCCGATCCACCATTCGCTGGAACGTAGCCGGGGCATTTTTCATCCCGAATGGCATGACCTTAAATTGGTATAAGCCAAACGGGGTGACAAAGGCCGACTTGGGGACGGCATCCTCGGCCAGGGGGATCTGCCAATAACCCTTGCAGAGGTCTATGGTAGAGAGGTAGTTACCCCTGGCTATGCGATCTAATAATTCGTCTACCCGAGGCATGGGGTAAGCGTCAGTGGTAGTCTTTTCATTTAGTCGCCTGTAGTCGACGCAGAACCGAGTGGTTCCGTCTTTCTTGGGGACTAAGACTACGGGAGAGGCCCAGGGACTGTCGGATGGCTCAATGACCCCCAGCTGGGTCATTTCCCGTATTTCCTTCAGCATTCCGTCCCGGACGGCTTCCGGAATACGCTACGGGGGTTGTCGGAGGGGGGCCTGCCCTGGGGTCTCTACTTTGTGTATGGCCAGGGTGGTGTATCCTGGTTCCTGGGAGAAGGTACTCTGCTTCTCCCATAGGAGCTGTCTAGCCTGCTCTAGCTCCGTAGGGTTCAGTCGTTCTCCCAGCTTCACTAGGCTAACTGGGTCGGGGTGAGTCTCCTTTTCCAGCAGGTCAGGTAGGGGTAAATTTTCGGGGTCATCAGTAGCTGGGGCACAAACAGCGTTAACATCTTCCTGTCGCTCTTGGTACTCTTTCAACATGTTCACATGAAAGGAGCGTTGGATCCTTTCATCTGCACAGCTGGCAATAAGGTAGGTGGTATCACAGAGTTGGGCTAAAACCTTGTAAGGACCCTGCCACGCAGCCTGCAGTTTGTTGTCCTTCACCGGTTTTAGCACCAATACCTTCTGCCCTATATGGAACAGTCGTTGCCGGGCACCCCTATCGTACCATCGTTTCTGTCGCCCCTGGGCCGCCTGGAGATTCTCCCTTACCAATAGGGAGAGTTGCTCCATGCGGTCCCGGAGCTCCAGGACATATGGCACAATAGGTGTCCCTGCCTGTTCGGTTTCCCCTTCCCAGTGGTCCCGAATGAGATCGAGGGGTCCTCGCACCCTCCTCCCATACAATAACTCAAAGGGAGAAAAACCCGTAGATTCTTGGGGGACCTCCCTATAGGCAAATAACAGGTGGGGTAAGAATCTCTCCCAGTCTCTGCAACCGTCCGTAAAGGTCCTCAACATTTGTTTGAGAGTCCCATTAAAGCGCTCACAGAGACCGTTAGTTTGAGGGTGGTACGGGGAACTGAGCAGGGGTTTAATGTGGCACACTTTCCATAACTGCTGTGTGAGTACGGCAGTGAACTGGGTTCCCTGGTCGGATAGGATTTCTTTAGGGAACCCTACCCGAGTGAATATCTTAACCAAGGCATCGGCTACCGTCTCCGCTTCAATATTCGGCAGGGGTACCGCCTCGGGGTACCGGGTCCCATAGTCCACCACGGTAAGAATGTACTTCTTACCAGACGGGCTATGTCGCGCTAGGGGGCCTACAATGTCGACGGCGACCCTATAGAAGGGTTCCCCAATGATCGGCATCGACATTAATTTAGCCTTCGGGCGATCTCCCCTCTTACCCACCCGTTGGCAAGTGTCACAGGTTCTGCAATATTGTCGCACGTCCCGGTTAAACCCTGGCCAGAAGAAATTCTGGGTAATCCTATGGGCCGTGCGACGTACTCCTGAATGGCCAGCTAAGGGTATATCGTGAGCGATCCTCATGATCTCTCGCCTGTACTTTTTCGGTAGCACTAGTTGCTTCTGTGGGACGGGGTTTTTACCTGCTGCGGGCTCCTGGGGGATCCTATACAGTCTATCCCCCACCCACTCGTAGCTTTCCCCATCTGTCCCCGGTTCCCTTTTCTCTGCCTTATCCCTATATTTCCGGAGAGTGACGTCTTCCCGCGTCTCCCTCCCAAAAGTCTCAGGGGTATCCCAGTCTAAGGGGGTCTGTCCTAAGGTCACAGTCGGAGGGTCAGATCTTACCTGGGTCTCCGCGACTGGCGGGCCGGTTCCAATAGCACGAGCCTGAGCCCGGGTGGTGACAGGGCAGGCTCCAGCAGGGCCTTGGGGAGCAAAAGCGGACAACAGCGGGGCTAAGTCATTTCCCAAAAGTACTTCCGCGGGTAGCCCTTTCATCAGGCCCACATTCACTTGGCCAGCTCCCACCCCCCAATCCAAATGCACTCGGGCCGTGGGGAGGCGATGTACTGCACCCCCGGCCACTCTAACGGCCACCGTTTGGCCAGTATGTTCTTTTTCTGGGACCAGGTCGTGTTGAATCAAGGTTAAGGTGGCCCCATTGTCTCGTAACCCACTGACAATTTGTCCATTCACTCGGACTGTTTGTCGGTGATGCTGCCGGTTGTCTACAGCAGCCGCATATAGGGGATTGGCCTCGTGTAAAATCTCCCATTGCTCTTCCCCCAGGGGTTGGGCTTCAATGCAATGGGCCCCTGAGGTAAAAGGTCGGGGGTTCCCTTCAGCGGGCTTCCTCCAGGAAGTTTGTCGAGCGGGATCAAGTGGGCATTTGTCCCTCAGGTGACCCACTTGCTGGCACCTATGGCACCGCCGGCGGTCCGGGACACTTGACTGGGTGAAGCGGGAGGAAGTGTTGTAGCTAGGTTGGATAGTGGGGGTGGTTGGAGTAGGGCCGACAGGGCTTTCTACTCGGGCAGCTGTCTTTTGGGCCGAGAGATCGGGTTTGCGGGCGTCTGCGTACTCGTCGGCCAACCGGGCGGCTTCGGGTAGGGTAAGTGGTCTCCTATCCCGAATCCACTCTCTGAGCTCCTTGTCCACCTTTTCAAAAAAATGTTCTAACAAAAACAACTGTAAAACCTCCTCCGCGGTGGTAGCTTGGCACCCATCCATCCAGTGGCCAGCCGTGCGTTGTAATCGGCAGGCCCATTCGGTGTAGGAGTCACCGGTTTGCTTTCGGGATTCCCGGAAGCGTCTCCGATATGCTTCGGGGGTTACCGCATATCGGGACAATAGAGCTTCTTTTACCAATCGGTAGTTTCCCACCTCATGGTCCGGGATCGCCCGGAAAGCATCGCTGGCTCGTCCGGATAATTTGCCAGACAAAATTTTGACCCACTCCTCGGAGGGTACTTTATGCAGGGCACATTGACGTTCAAAGTCCGCTAGGTATTGGTCAATCTCCCCCTCTGCTTCCACAAAATTTTTAAAAGCGGCAAAGTGTACTTTCCTCTTTTCCTCGGGAGTTTGGAAAGTCCCCGCAATCGGACTGGTGCCAGTGGAAGTCTGGCGCCGGTTGGCATCGACTGCCGCAATGACTTGGGTTACAATCCTAGGTGAGGGGTTTGGTCCGTAGTGAGCCAGCCTTACCCTCACCTCGTGGTCGAATTGTTCATCTGCTGGCGTTCGGACCAAGGCGATCTCCGGTTCTGGGTTTGGTTCGACATCCAGTCCGTCATTCTGTTCGGCTAGGTCCAATGCGACCAATTCTGCCAAAATGTCTCTTTTCTTTTTGTTGCTAGCCGAACGACCACGGCTCTCCAACAAGTCTTTTAGGGTAGATCGTTTCAACCTTCCGTAGTAGGCCTCCATCCTGATTGCTCTCGGTAGCTGTCCTTCTGGGGTGAAAGAACGATCCCACCGCTGCCACCAATTGTAGCGGCACCCCGGTGTAGTAGGGGTTTACGCCGCTGAGAAGGTGTCCTTTCCCCCAAGCACGAAGTTAGCTACAGCATAACAGGTTCCCTGTAATTACGACATCCAAGTAATAATCATCCCCTCCAAGCACGAGACGAGACTCTGTGTTGAGGGTCAAAGTAGGAATAATGTTTATTCGGTAACTCGGGCTTTTATGCCGTACAACAACTCCTCCCCGTATCCGGAGGAGATAATACATTTACAGTGGGAGTCACTCCCACTGTACCGAGCAGAATATTATACCATTATTACAAGTTTATATAATCCACACAATATGCAACGAAAATACATTGTGCTACGTGTATTAGGGAACGGAGATCTAGGGGAACAATATACGTGAAAATCCCCTAGATCGGTTGGGCCGTTCGCCAGATACACGTTTGCACCAATTACTCAAAAACTATACAAGATAAACGAAAACTCTCTGTTGGACCGGGTGTCTTTAGTTCGGTACTTTGGATCCGTCGACTAGCATGGGCGTACGTCGTTGGTAAGGTCGGAATTCGTCGTGTGGAAAGTTCGGTCATTAGTCCATGCGGTCAAAATGGCCGCGACCCATTGTTCTCTCCACGTGGCGATGTATACCGTACGGATCCACAAGTACCCGAAATCCACAATAATCCATATGCAACGGCAATTCTCCGAGATGGTATCTGTTACACCCAAAAGGGGTCTGTCACACTGTTTGATTAGGGTTCTGGCCTCTCTGCATGTTTCCTATTTATATAGAAGAACCTGGCTGGCTGAAAACACCTGAGAGTTGAAAACATTTATTCTGTTGTGGGAAGTATCCTTCTCAAGCTGCATTTTTCAAACCCAGATCCAGGGGTGATTAGACTCTAGTAAATGTTAGTTTAATCCCAGACACTCCCTGCACTTTATATTGTGTATATATACACTTAACCAGATGGTCTGCAATATATATGTTTATTTTATTATTTGAAGAACAACATTTGAAGATTCTATGCTTTACACAATTTAAGCACGCTGTTTATTGGTATACTAACTTTGTGTGTCATTTGTTTCTCACTTTTGGTGAGTGCTGCTGTGATTGTGATTGATTTGTGCACTATTTGAAATTTTAGTATTCTTAAGTGCTTTACACTTTTTTGGTTCCCCATCTCGTGAGCTTGGAGCGTTGCTGCGGTTACCATGGCAACGCTCCATTTTCTCGAGAGTGAACTATAGCCTCAGGAGCTGCAGGTTAGAGTTCAGTCCCCACCGGACCACCAGTGATACACCACTAGGACCACCAGGAATTGTCTTGTAATGCCCCCCCCCCCTCCAATTCAAGAGTTAAGAAGGAAAATGGGATACTAAGATTACTTTTTTACTTAACAAATAAAATAATAATTTTATTACACATTTTAAATAATAATAAAAAAATTTAAATACATATATATTCTCAAGTCACAGTCACACACTGCACTCCACACACACACTCTGCACTTCTCACACACACACTGCACCACACACACACTAGAGCACACACATACATACTACACCCCACACACAGCACTACTCACACACCTACTGCACCACACGCGTAAACACTGCACCCCACACACTACACCCCTTACACACACAGACACACTGCACCCTACACACATACACACAGCAGTCATCACACATACACAGAACCCTCACGCACACTTCCTCCTGCACACTTCCTCCTGCACCCCTCACACACATTGTACTCTTTAAACACACATTGCTCCTCTCTCTCTCTGTCAGGATCGGGACAGGGATCCAACACGCAGAGTACAAACAGGTGGTAGGTACGTATACCGGACCTTAGAATGGCCGGACTTAACGTAAGGAGTAAGTAGAGAATGGTCTAGGAACAAGCTGAAGTCGAGGGAACGAGAGGACAGGTAAGCGAGAGACAAGCCGAGTCAAAGGGTAACAGAGATAAACAAGGTAGTACAAACAAGCCGGGTCAGAACCAAAGAGACAACTAGAATACAAGAGCACTGAGTGACTAGACAGGCTAGAACCACGACAGGGCAATGAGCAGATGCCGAAAGCCTTACTTTATACCTTGATTCTAGAGGGTAATCACGCCCCCGACGAGTCCTGATTAGTGCTCGGGACTTGACTGACAGGTCGAGCCGGGTTGGCGTCATGACATCGACTACTGAGCGTCGCGTCATATAAGGAAGTGGATCCCTCGCGGTCGGCTTGTAAATGGCCGAGAGAACCGCGAGGAACGGAAGAAACAACCCCTCTGGGAGGATAAACGTCTAAGTCTCTCACCTCCTCTGAGGTAGAGACTACAGGTACCCTGACAGTACCCCCCTCTCAGAAACGCCCACCGGGCGGAAGGAACCGGGACGAGATGGAAAACGGGAGTGAAAAGCCCTGCGGAGGCGAGGAGCATGTACATCCTCCTGAGGTACCCAAGTCCTCTCCTCAGGACCATATCCCTTCCAGTCAATAAGATATTGTAACTTTCCCCGGGAGATTCGAGAATCGATGATGGAGTTGATTTCATACTCCTCCTGACCCTCAACCTGAACAGAGCGAGGAGAGGATATAGTGGAGGAAAATCTGTTACAGACTAGCGGTTTCAGTAAAGAAACATGAAAGGAGTTAGGAATGCGTAAGGCAGCTGGAAGAGCTAGGCGATACGCAACTGGGTTAATTCGAGTCAGAACCCTGTAAGGGCCAATGTAACGAGGAGCGAATTTCATAGAAGGAACCTTCAAACAAATGTTTCTAGTACTCAACCATACCCTATCACCTGGAACAAAAACCGGAGCCGCCCTTGTGTGCTTATCAGCGTGTTTCTTGAACAACATGGAATTATGTAGGAGAATTTGTCGAGTCTGATCCCACAACTTCCTCAAATTGGCAACATGAACATCAACCGACGGTACCCCTTGGGAAGGAGAAACCGAGGGAAGAATGGAAGGATGAAAGCCATAATTCATGAAGAAGGGACTGGAACAAGTAGAATCACAAACGAGATTATTGTGTGCAAACTCCGCCCAAGGAATCAAACCGACTCAATCGTCCTGGTGTTCAGAAACAAAACAACACAAATATTGTTCAATCTATTGATTGGTACGTTCAGCAGCTCCGTTAGACTGAGGGTGATAGGCAGAAGAAAAATTCAATTTGATGCCTAGTTGAGAACAGAAGGATCTCCAAAAACGTGAAACAAATTGGGAACCTCTATCGGAAACAATTTCGGAAGGTATCCCATGTAAGCGAAAAATCTCTCTCGCGAATATCTCCGCCAATTCAGGAGAAGTCGGGAGTTTAGTTAAGGGCACGAAATGAGCCATCTTAGTAAACCTATCAACCACCGTGAGGATCACAGTCTGTTTTTTAGAAACAGGCAAATCTACAATGAAGTCCATAGCCAAACAGGACCATGGTCTCTCTGGAATGTTCAAGGGATGTAACAACCCACATGGAAGCGTATGAGGTTGCTTAGTCTTCATACAGACCTCACATGCTCCGATGAAATCCCTAATATCCTTCCGTAAAGAAGGCCACCAGAAATCTTTAGAGATCAAGGAACATGTCTTGCGAATACCCGGATGCCCAGCCGCCTTACTGTTGTGAAAACACTGTAAGAGTTCCAGTTGGAGTTCAGGAGGAACGAAATGCCTTGACCCAGGAGTCTGTCTAGGCGCCAGATGCTGCAACTTCATGATCTGACCAAGCAACGGAGAGTGAATCTTAAGACTCGTGTTGGCGATAATATTGCACTTGGGTACTATAGAAGACAAAACCGGCTCAGATATCACAGAAGGTTCATATTGTCGAGACAAAGCATCGGCTTTAGAATTCTTAGAACCAGCTCTATAAGTGATCACGTAATTAAAATGCTTGAGGAATAAAGACCAACGAGCTTGCCTGGAGGACAAGCGCTTGGCCTCCCCAATATAGGACAGGTTCTTATGGTCTGTCAAAATAGTAACAGGATGTAAGGTTCCCTCCAGTAAATGTCTCCACTCCTTTAAAGCCATGATAACTGCTAGCAGTTCCCTGTCACCAATGTCATATCTGCTCTCAGGACCTGATAGTTTCTTGGAAAAAAACCCACATGGATGTAAGGGCTTATCCACACCTAACTTTTGGGACACAATGGCACCTATACCTGTCTCTGAGGCGTCTACCTCGAGTAGGAAAGGCAGAGTCGTATCAGGGTGAACTAAAATTGGTGCAGAAGCAAACAGTTCCTTGAGTGTTTTGAAGGCAAGAAGGGCTTCAGTAGACCAGTTCTTAGTGTCAGCCCCCTGTCTGGTCATATTGGTAATAGGAGCTATAATTGAAGAGTAACCCTTAATGAAGCGCCTATAATAGTTGGAGAATCCAATAAACCTCTGAATGCCCTTGAGACCCCTGGGTAAAGGCCATCTTAAACCCTTCCCCAGAAATCACATAACCAAGAAAGTTTATCTGGGATTGGTCAAAGCTGCATTTCTCCAATTTGCAGTACAGGCCATGTTGAAGAAGCTTGCGCAATACCCTTCTGACTTGTCTGTGGTGAGTCTCAATCTCTCTAGAGTGTATAAGTATATCATCCAGATATACAATAACGCAGTCATGTTGAAATTCCCTAAGAACTTCATTGATCAGGTCCTGAAATACTGCCGGTGCATTACAGAGGCCAAAAGGCATTACTGTGTATTCATAGTGCCCATAACGGGTATTGAACGCCGTCATCCACTCGTGTCCCTGCTGAATTCTCACCAAGTTATACGCCCCTCTGAGATCTAACTTGGTGAAAATCTTGGAGCCTTTTAGACGATCAAAGAGATCGGTAATCAAAGGAATTGGGTAGGCATTTCTAATGGTTATTTTGTTCAAACCTCGATAATCAATGCAAGGTCTTAGTGTACCATCCTTCGTTTTAACAAAAAAAAACCCAGCCCCGGCAGGAGAGGAGGATCTCCTAATGAATCCTTTTTCAAGGTTCTCACGAATATACTCCTCTAAGACTAAGTTCTCTTTAGTGGACAAAGGATATACATTACCCCTGGGGGGCATAGTACCAGGTAGTAGATTAATCTTACAATCAAAAGACCTGTGTGGAGGTAAAGTATCAGCATTCTTTTTGTCAAATACTGCCTTTAAATCCAGGTACAGGGGCGGTATTTGTACCTCTGTAGAGTAGGTAGAATTAATCGGTGTGTTAACTGCGCAAAGCGGTGACACTGTCCGTAAGCACCTGTCCTGACAACCCTGACCCCATGAGATTATCTCCCCTAATTCCCAATCAATAATAGGGTTATGTTTTTTTAACCAAGGGTACCCCAGGACTATGGGAACAGAAGGAGAAGAAATAAGCAATAAAGATATGTCTTCCTCGTGTAAGATACCAACAGTTAATTTAACGGGTATGGTTTCACGGAAAATAACAGGCTCAACTAAAGGTCTACCATCTATGGCCTCAACGGCCAAGGGTGTCTCCCTTAACTGGGATGGGATAGCGTGTTTGGTAACAAAAACTTGGTCGATAAAGCTCTCAGCAGCTCCGGAATCTATCAATGCCATAGTTTCTAGTACTCCCTTCTCCCAAGTTAAAGAAACGGGTAGCAGAAGCCTGTGATCTTTATAATTAAGATTAGAGGACAAAATAGAAACACCCAAGGCCTGTCCTCTAGAGAAACTTAGGTGCGAGCGTTTCCCGAGCGATTAGGACAATTTAGGCTTAAATGACCTCTGACTCCACAGTACATACACAACCCCTCCCTTCTCCTGTACTGTCTCTCCTCTTCTGAGAGGCGAGTATTGCCTGTCTGCATAGGTTCTGGAAAAAGTGAGGTTGTGGATTCAGAACTTTGAAATGAAGGAGCTAGTTTAAAGGAAGGTCTACGGTTTCTCTCTCGAGTGTTCTGCCTCTCTCTTAAACGTTCGTCAATGCGAGAAATAAAATAAATTAAATCCTTCAAATTTTCAGGAAGCTCTCTAGTAGCAACCTCGTCAAGGATTATGTCTGATAACCCGTTTAAAAATACATCTATATAAGCCTGTTCATTCCACTTAACCTCTGCCGCCAAGGACCTGAACTCTAGTGCATAATCCACAAGTGTTCGGTTTTCTTGTCTAAGGCGCAACAGTAATCTAGCTGCATTGACCTTTCTACCTGGAGGGTTAAAAGTTCTTCTGAAAGCAGCTACAAAGGCATTATAATTATATACTAACGGATTATCATTTTCCCACAATGGATTGGCCCATCTTAAAGCTTTCTCAACAAGTAATGTGATAATAAATCCAACCTTCGCCCTATCTGTAGGATAGGAGCGGGGTTGTAATTCGAAATGGATACCTATTTGGTTTAAGAAACCACGACACTTCTCTGGAGAACCACCATAACGTACAGGTGGAGTGATACGGGAAGAAGCACCTACAGTGGCTACCTCTAGACCTGAACTCACAGGAGAGATAGAAGTATTACGCTTCTCCTCTGGTTGATTACTAGAACGAGATAGTAACGCCTGTAGTGCTAGAGCCATCTGGTCCATTCTGTGATCCATGGCGTCGAACCTAGAGTCAGAAGGACCAACCTGAGTGTTTGTACCTGCAGGATCCATTGGCCCTGTCGTAATGTCAGGATCGGGACAGGGATCCAACACGCAGAGTACAAACAGGTGGTAGGTACATATACCGGACCTTAGAATGGCCGGTTTTAACGTAAGGAGTAAGTAGAGAATGGTCTAGGAACAAGCCGAAGTCGAGGGAACGAGAGGACAGGTAAGCGAGAGACAAGCCGAGTCAAAGGGTAACAGAGATAAACAAGGTAGTACAAACAAGCCGGGTCAGAACCAAAGAGACAACTAGAATACAAGAGCACTGAGTGACTAGACAGGCTAGAACCACGACAGGGCAATGAGCAGATGCCGAAAGCCTTACTTTATACCTTGATTCTAGAGGGTAATCACGCCCCCGACGAGTCCTGATTAGTGCTCGGGACTTGACTGACAGGTCGAGCCGGGTTGGCGTCATGACGTCGACTACTGAGCGTCGCGTCATATAAGGAAGTGGATCCCTCGCGGTCGGCTTGTAAATGGCCAAGAGAACCGCGAGGAACGGAAGAAACAACACCTCTGGGAGGATAAACGTCTAAGTCTCTCACCTCCTCTGAGGTAGAGACTACAGGTACCCTGACACTCTCTCACACACACACACACACACACACATAGACTGCAACCCTCACACACACATTGCACCCCTCACACACACGCACTGCTGCCCCTATCCCCTACTAAAGCCCTTATTTCCTACTAAAAATCCCTATCCATGCAGACCCCAAATAAGATACTGTTATTTAAACGATTTGACTAGTTACTCCAGGAGGGCTCAACAGCACTCCTGGTACCATCACCACTACAGAGGGCTGTTGATGCTATTGTACATGGATTGTTCATTTAAATAATCTACTAGTGCCCCTCCCAAGATTAGGTTCTGGACCTGCCCCAGACTTCAATGAGCTGAAGTTGCCTAGGTACCTATAGGGTCCCTTTAAGCTAAAGCTGTTTTCATCTTTTGAGTATCTCTTTAAGTGACCACAGCTCTATTATTATAGTAATTAGACCCCTCTATGTTATATCTATGTTGATTTGCACTGAAAATTTGACTACAAAAAATAAAAACAGTTAAAATGTAATTATTTGTTCAAATAAATAAAATAAATATTGGGGCAGCTTACATATTTTATATATCTTATCACATATTTTATATTTCTTATTTAGATCTTAAATAGTAGCATTATCATGGGGACATTCCTAAACCTTTCTAAAGAGCGCATCTAACTCCAATTAGGTGAGACATTTTACAGCTGTCACCAAGTTTGATGCAGTATTGAGATAGTTTACAAAGTAAAATACTAGTTCTTCGCTCACAGGAGTCTGTAATAAGACTGTAGTCATGCAAGAGATGTTCTGTAATATGTTAAAAGTTGTCTCTTAAGAGTTCATTCCAGCCACTGCATAAATAGAAAGAATTGAATAATTTAGTCCTAATGAGCTATAAATGTGGCATAGCACACATCGTATGAACATATAATTGTCAGATTTCAAAAAACAACTTCAGTAGCATGCATAAAAAGAAATATTCAAGATTCTAAATTCTCAGAAGATGTGCTTTATAGAACCTTAAGTTACCCAATTTCCCTTTCAAGGGTTCGGTTGATGCTTAGATATAATTTGTTTGCATGTGATCTACTGAAATAGATTTAGTAAAAATAATGGAATTAATTATATTTTCAATCAATAGTAATTAATTACATATGCATGTTTAGCCAGATACACACAGGAGTATATAGCTTATATAGAGTATATAACAGGAATTTTTAACATAAAGCAATTGAAATTACCATCCAATGTTATTCCGAACATATTTTTCTTGCATTCAAGTCTTTTTTATCTGCATTGAACATTTTTCATTTTAAGACTGTTTATCTGGATAAGAAGTGTGGCTATTTTCACAAACAGTGGGTCATGCCTTCTTATAATGTGCACTTGGGCATTGCATCTGGATTCTTATGTGTAATGGAGTCAAATTCTCTGTAACATTCCATCTTATGGTCATTAAATTGAGATCACAACATAGGTGTACTTTGGTAAACTTCAGCTTATCTGTACAATGGATATAGTTTGTGTTTGTATATGGGATGTAGCATGTGTGGGTATAGGGCTTTTAGTGTGCGTGCTTGTAGGAGATATAAGGTGTGTTTATCAGGTAATGTAGTGTGTGCATTTGTAATGGGAATCCAGTTTATGCAGGGGGTAAAGTGTGTGCATGTCATAACTCTGGCTGTCACTTGCAGGCTCCAGTGGGAGCTGTGTGGCAGCCACTAAGTTTGGGATCCCGTGTCATTCCTGTCTTCCCGTGGCTCTGCTACCTCCAACTTGGAGACTGTGTGGCATTCCCCAGCTCCAAGTGCAGGACTTGTTCTGCATGTCAATGGTCTCACTGGGCTGCCAGCTTACCATTGCAACTTTGGCCTGAGTGCAGGACTCCTTAACATTTCAGGACCCTGCAATACTAAGCCTAATTTTAGAGTTTATGTCAGATCATATTAGTGGGACACATTATTATTATTATTATTATTATTATTATTATTATTATTATTATTGGTATTTATATATCACCAACTAATTCCGCAGCACTTTAAAATATTATGAAAGAGGGGACATTTACAATAAATGAGACAATTACACAGTGACACAGGAAAATGGGTAGATGAGGACCCTGCTCAAACAAGCTTACAGTCTAAAACAGGTGGGCTACAAAAACACAACAGGGCAGCAAGGGTGACAGCCACCAAACAAGGTAGAAAAGTAGCAGAACTGGAGGTGAGAGTGGAGTGTGGCTGTTTAGGAGAGCAATAGACAAACATGGATAAGTTTAGATAAGTTACTCTGGGAGGCCATAAGCATTTCTGAACAGATGTGTTTTGAGGGACTTCTTAAACAATTGAAGACTGGGGCAGAGTCTGATGGAGGTAGTCAGACTGTTCCAAAGGGAGCGAGCCACCCACAAGAAGTCCTGCAAGAGCAAGTTAGCAGCAAGGGTGTGAGCAGCGGATAGGAGAAGGTCAACGGCAGAGCGGAGAGACCGAGATGTGGCATATCTAAAAATCAGTGCAGAAATGTAGCAGTTGCTAGTGTTGTTAAAAGCTTTATAGTTAAGGGTTAGTATTTTGAATTGACACCTATAGGATACAGAAAGTCAGTGTAAGGATCGGCAGAGGGGTTAGGTATGGGAGGAGCGACGGGTGAAAAAGATCAGCCTGGTGGCAGCATTCATTACAGATTGTAGTGGGGCAGTTCGGCTTCTGGGGAGACATGACATATATATATATATATGTATATATATATATATATATATAAGTTTATGTTTATTAGTTGTAGTTGGCTAGGCACAAAATTATGGAAACAATGAGGATCTTTCATACATGTATCTATTGATCAAGTATGTAAAGAAGCTCAAAGTACAGAGTCATTTAGATACCTCCAGCTCTTGGCTGAAAACTCAATACAGCCTTCACAATGTTTCAACCCTGATGAGTTTTTCTTAAAGGCGAGTATATCTCCCAATTTTGGTAGCTGTGCCATAGGTCAAAACCCTTGATCCAAGTCATCTTTGATATGAATAAATAAATAAATAAGACTTCAGCACTCATTAGTCACAGGTGCAATATTGGTTTATACAGTCATCTAAAAGGGCAGGCTTGTAATAGAGTGAAAGACTTGATCTTGGATCCAGAACTCATTCCAGACAAAACTCAAATAAAAGTATAATATTCGCTACGTATCCTGTAAGCTGGCATTGACTCCTTATGGCCAGTGGATTTAATTCACATCGTGAGGAACTGCAAGAACTCCAGCTATTTGTGTTAAAGAAATAGAAGTACACAAGGACACATAATCTCTAACTTGCAGCAATAGGAACTATACAATTATTAAAGCATAATTTGTCTCTCTTAAATACATAACATGTGTATCAATGAATAGTTTTTATGCTTATTTAAGATACATTTAGAGATTAGAAAATAACAAAATTTTACTAATATCAACCACCCATCTAAAAAGTGCTATAAGTAACCGCTAATTAAAAAACAAGAGCCCAATAAACTTTAATCTACTTTTAGAATGTGATAGTAGAGACACATTCATCAACCCGTTGGTTATTTATGTGTGCTAAAAAAATATATTTTTAGTACTTACTTCTTCACCTATGTTCTTCAAAAGAGTCCCAAAATACTTTCTACTAGATACCTGTCAACCAAAACATGCAGACTGTAAGATACCTGTGAATTTATAGAATTTTCACACCTGGAAGAAAAGATCTTGTCACAAGCACGTTTACAATATGTTTATTGTAGAAACAGTATTTTATAGTGTTTGTTATCTTGCAATTCATGAGGAAAACACTGTGGCTCGAATCTAATGAAAGGAATTATTTCCTATTTATAGGCCATGTATCAAGTCTTTTACCACTGCACATAGTACATATGTTACTTCTACTGTGTCTTTAATTTTAAAATAGTGGCAGAATATTTAGCGATGATCCTAAAATCCATAGTGCTACATTTAGGAACTTGGATCTTGCAACTTTCTTTAATTAAAGGCAAAATCATGTTGCCTTCAATTTAATATTTATATAAGCTTTTTTCTTAATTTTTTTTTTTAGATACAATTTTCCTTTTTTTAAAGAAAATAGCCCGAATCAAAAGTTTACATACCCTTGAATGCTTGGCCTTTTTACAGACACGCAAGGTTACACGCACAGGTTAAAATGGCAATTAAAGGTTAATTTGCCCAATAACACCTTGGCAGGCCTCACAGATTTCTGGTGCACTGTAATTTGGAGTGACGGGACCAAAATAGAGCTTTATGGTCACAACTATAAGCGCTATGTTTGGATAGGGGTCAACAAGGCCTATAGTGAAAATAATATATTCCACACTGTGAAGCATGGTGATGACTCACTGATGTTTTGAGGGGGTGTAAGCTCTAAAGGCACAGGGAAGCTTGTGAAAATTGATGGCAAGATAAATGCAGTATGTTATCAGAAAATACTGGCAGACAATTTGCATTCTTCTGCACGAAGGCTGCTCATGGGATGCTCTTGGACTTTCCAGTCAGACAATGACGCTAAGCACAAGGTCAAGTTGATCCTCCAGTGGTTACAGCAGAAAAAGGTGAAGATTCTGGAGTGACCATTTCAGCCTCCTGAAATTAATATCATTGAGCCACTCTGAGGGGATCTCAAGCATGTGGTTTATGCAAGACAACCAAAGACTTTACATGGTCAAATAGTGGTTAAAAAGGGTGTTGCACCACTGAAGATGAAGGTGTTTTGGACCTTGGTTAAGTACAAATAGAGAAGAGATACTGTTGAGACACTAGTTAAAAAAGTAACTTTTATTGCTAAAATTAAAAATAGTTCCCTGATGTACGGATACTAGGACAATAGTGCACAATAGAACTAAAATAAAGGAATAATTAGAGATAAATGAAATGAGGGAAAAAAGGAAAGAGTGTTTGTATGAGACCTGATGTACTTAAAAAATAGCACCAACGTTTTCTTGTGTAAAAGGAGGACATGTTTTGTAACAATTTGAATTTGGCTAATTGGCATGTTTGCAAACGCCATCTAAAGAATCCCCTACTGATTTTTTTTAAGTAAAGTTCTGCTAATTTGTTATGTAAGGATACTGTTACACATGTTGTCTTATGTCAACAGTGATTGGGAAAAGCATTATGCATGGCCTGACCAAACATGGATTACCTGGTATTTCTTTACATCCATCAAATGAAAGAAACAACTCTTAAAATACGCGATGAAGAGCACCTTACCTTGCTTCTAAAGAAATGCACAAACTGGGAGATTATTGGTGTGAATAGAATCATCTCTTTTATTCTAAGTGTATTCATATCAATATCGCAGAATTGCAACTGTGAACATCAAAAAGACTGCTGTCAGGATAAAAAGTACACTTTCTCTAAACGCAATTATGCTGATATATTTTAATTTTCTTTATTCTGTCGTCTTTTTCTTTTCATATAGAATCACAGCCATAGTGACAGCTTTTTAAAATGACAAAGACAAATCTAGAGTAAATTATGTTAAACAATGCCTTAGAATACTTTGATTAGAAGATACAAATGATTTCTTTAGGATTTCAAAGTTTTGGGCATATGGTAGTTTTAAAATAATTGCTTAAACAATGGAGCAGATTCATCTATGTTTAAGCCTTGCTAACAAAGATTAATAGCAATTTTACACTAATACAGTCCTTAAAGTTGTATTTAAAGTAAAGTTATTCCGGTTTTCAAATCAGCAGATGCTTAAAAACAACAACAAATGATCACATTTTTCACACTTGATGCTGTTTTTTCAGCTTAATGGAATTTAGTAAATGTGTTGCATCCGGAACACAAACTAATTTAATATTTTGAAAAAAAATAAGCATATCAACAATAAGAACAGTCTTTAGCATTCAATCAATTAATCAGTCCCCATAAAAGCTGTATTCATTCATATTACTCGGTGAAAGCGCCATTCTTTAGGTAACAGATGCATTTAAATTGCAAAAGCAATGGCAAGTGTCTTATATGGCCTTTGAAAAAAAATAATAGAACAATACATTGCATTCAACCATCCATCTATTTTCATACCTAATTGCTCTATTACAAAAGCTGCAATCTGGGACTTATTTGAACAGATTGCTCAACATCTTTTGCGACTGCTATACATTATACATGGTGCCCACTATTAAAGATATCTCCTCTTAGGTATTATCTAACGGTCATTATATAAATTAAAATGTATGGATCACATTTTTTTTTAACTCATGCTGCTAATTAAGACAACTAGCAATGGGATAATTAATTTAAAGGAATACTCCAGGTACCATAACTACTGCAGTGCATCAATGCACGAGTGTCCTGGCACTCACCGAATGTAAGTCGTTAAACAGTTTCCTAACGTTTTGACAATCTACCTGAGTTCACCGGGTGCCAATCATGTTCTCAGTGAAGTCTGGAAACTCTCAGCACTGAGCTAAGCCAAGAAATGCAGGGTTTAGTTCAACGGATGAGGCAATCAGTTGACACTCACAGCATATGAGCCAGTCCTGCACTGCAGGGTTAACTCCCAGGTAGCTCCCAGCAGGATCTTCTCACTTTCTGGTTAGGAAGTGACTGGTACCCGGCAGACCCCAGGTTAGCAAGTAAAGTGTTTGCAAATGGATTTACCATTACATTATAAGTATATAGTTCAGCATTGAGCAAACTTGTGTATTATGCAGTGCTTTCCTACAATTTGTAGTAAGAGAGTGTAAGCTAAACTAGAATTTTCTGGTAGTGAGAAAGGTCATGGTAGAAAGGCCACCAGTTCCTGATGTTCTTGTCCTGAGGAAGAAGAAGTAATAACCTATGGCCCATATTCCAGCTCAGGTTTGTCCAGCTGTAGTTCTCGTAGTCACTACCAACCAGTCTGTGAATTATACCTATCCTCCACAAAGACTAAGAGCTGCTGGAAAGAATTGTGGAAGATATCTGCATATGTTCCATGAAAAAAAACTGGAGAGATGTTTACTCAGTTCTCAATATCTCTGCGCAAACACACTATGAGTGATTCTAGTCAGGCATTGCCACTAAGATAATGGAGACTGCAATATTACAATTACATATCTCAACTGTCTCTATGATGGGTCCACAAAGCCACAAAGTACTTAGTTATCAGGCTTTTGTCACTTGACCACCAGGAATTAGCCATCAGCAGCAGCTAGGGTAACAGGAGTAAGGAGGATGGGAGCACAGTCAATATGTATTTTAATATCTTAATGTGACAGTAAGTGTGTTGGTTCAAAAGTGTGTGAGACTTGAATGTGTCTGAGAGTGGTTATGAGTATCTGCCTTATTCTACCTAAAAAATAATAAAAAACTAAGTGCCAGTAATATATGTACTTAAAAGGAAAGTCCAGACCCCTCAAGCACTTTAGCTTTCTGAAATGCTTTATGCGTGAAGACTGTGTCCTCTTTTTTTTTTCATTTTACAAAAATAAATTGCCATTTGTATAAGTTAACCCTGTTACACCCCCCGGATGTCAGTCAGATAACCGGTCATGTTACTTCCTGGTTTGGTTAGCTTAGTGGAGCCTAACTCAAGAGGTAGCAATTGCCCAGAGCACCTGCCTTGCAAAGACTTCAGACAGTGGATTGTACTTTAACGATGTCTTTAATGGTGTCTTCTTTAATCTCTCGGTAAAAAGTATATGGAAAATATTTTTATTTTCTATCATATAACTAATGCCCACTTATCCTCAACTTTTCTCTTTTAAACAACATGAAAAATAGTTCTTAAACAGTACTCTAAAATGCAATAAGAATCATAGCAAACCGTTCATAGCAAAATGCTAAAGATCTGTGGAAATAGTTAGTCGGTACTAGCTAATTATAATGCTCATTTCATCTTCAATTAACTGTATGTTTGATTAACCCCCCTATCCTACAGTCCATGAATTAGAGAAAAAAACTGGTTGCCTATTAATTTATGCCACATGGGTCACGTGGGTCATGAAAACTGGGCTCCCAGAATCCTCTGATTAGTAGGGGGTTTAAATGGGAGGATTGGAGTCTGCATCCTACTTCAGCAAAGATCGTGTGTAACCCACTTTTTTGGTACTTGTTATTACTGTTTTATATTCAGATGGAATTTGTACCTGAAATAATTCTATGGAATGGAAATTCTTATAGTTCCTCAAGTGTACCATTAATATCTATAAGTTCAGCTGGAATAAAAGAGTCTTGATCATTAATTTGTTATGTAAACTGAATCACATTATTTTGTGAATATATCTTTGTTTGACATTATTATAATTCTTGCAAATGCATTTCTGCTACACAATGAGAATTTAGTTCAATTAAATTTCCATATTCACAGGCAGCAATGTATTTCATTCAAGATCGCTGTTATGGTATTGACAACGACTTAAGTGGTCCTTGAAAATGCAAATACAGGCATTTATCAATTATTCATTGTTCAAATAGCAATAACCATCCTTTTCTATGCAGAACTTATTCAAAGAGTTTTATTTTTATTGTATGATATATTGGACTTGTAAGGGTTATTACGCATTTGACGTATGCGGAGCTTAGGGCATCTACCTCTTGATCAGCAATTCGAGGGTGAGGTTACTAGCAGACTCCACGCATACCAGCTGTTAGGTTTTCAAAATGAGGCAAGGTGCAACACTTTGGGTGAGTTCATTGATGGGTTTTTGACTATAGCTTATTGTTCTCCACTATTCCAAAACTCCATTTCAAAATAAAATTAATAAACAATATTAGACCAAGGCACCTCTTGGGGATATAAAACATTTTTAAAAAAATATATCAGATATTCGCCATGGTGAAATTCCTAACTAGTTACTGTACAAACTGTTAAGCTTGTGTCCATCTTGGACAAGCATAGGTTTTTTAGGAATAACCAAGGATGGAGTTGACACTATCTTCTGTAATTATATAATATTAAAAAATAAATTGAAGCTTCTCTTTTTTTTAAGCTTTTACAAAGGATCTGATCATCCTACTCTGTTTTTCAGAACAAAAATGCCACAGGAAATCCTAATGCCAATCCCCAATGTAATCCTGGGAGCATACGATTTATGACAAATTCCAGTCCTATGCAGGGACATTGCTTGTGGGGGGAGAGGAATCACAGATTCGCAAGTCTAACAATTTTGTGGTTTACACTGTATCCCCTGTAACAGTGACAGAGAAATAACACCTCCAATTATATCATTTGTGACAGTTCCACTTTAATGGACCATATGTGGCAATAATTATACAGCACATTGTGGGAGTATTGCTGTAGGTGCAGGATTTTAATGCAATAAGTAATTGGGGTAAAGGGTTAACACACGTAATACTCTGAATTTAATCAAAGATTTGGCATCACAATCAGATTTATAAAACACACTATGGTGTAGGTTTGGCGTTAAGTTATGGTATAGGGTTGGTTTTAGGATGGACTTAAGTCAATAAATACAAAAATGACTCAAAATGAAGTGGCTGGTCTTTTTGCCACCTATCAACGCACTTCATCCCATGTCCCTTCAATATCAAAACTATTTAAATTGTCTTCTCTTCCGACTGTTTTGCACCAACCAAAAACGATCTCAGTCACCATAAGTAAAATAGAATTTCTAGAAGGAATGCTAAGGAAATTGAAACGGTATATTTATTTACCGAACAGTGAGCTATGGTGAATTACTAAGCATAGGCTAAAATAAACACCAGCGGGGGGAAAAAAAATCTATTTAAACTGAAAATTTTAAGTTGGTTGTTTCTTGTTCGTAGTTCACAATTAAGTGAACAGACCACAGTAAAGAATTGTGAAGCACAATCAGTTAAGCTCTATACCACCGGTCTTAAGGCATAACCTCTGTAGTTCAGCTATTTATACTACGGTATGCAAGAATCGTTATGCACTTACATCTTTAGCCTATAGTTTACAGATCAGATACTATGTTAAGCAATTCTGTAAAACAGTGAAATTCATAACATATTTCAACAAGCACATTAAGATAATGTAGTGGAGGTTTATGGGGCTCAATCCATAACAAGTAAGAAGGATGGTCCATTTTATGATCTGATTTTAATTGTGGTTCATCTTTAAAATGTGATTTTAATTGCAGGCCATCTTAAAGAGGCACTTTTAATTGCTGGTCAGCAGAGGAAGAAATGCTTGGTATTATAGAATTCTCTCTCTTTGTAGACTTTATTGGAATAAAAATAAAACTAAAAGGGAAAAGAATCAATAGCGATCTGATTAACACGATGCACTAAATGCAGTGACTACTTTTTTCCCCTCCAGCTGTGCAATTCAGTTTCACATGAATGTCTCTATAATTAATGCAAATTATTTCAAATCAATATTTTAGCAAGTGTGCTGAAAAGTAGTTGAGAGAAATTATTTATAATATAAATTTCACCTTATATTTACTGCTGTTACCACATAATTACACACAATTTACTGTCAGTGTGTTATTCATATTATGTATTAAGTACATTATATATTTATGTGTCTGCTTAGTTTGCAGAGAAGACTTTGCAAAATTAACACAATCTGTCTTCCCCAAGTTGCTAATTAACTGTCTGGAAACATCAGGTAGGAATATTAAGCCGGAACTTTTATTAAAATAATGATTACATTTTAAAATTATTAGCGCATATAAAGGGCTATGGCCTCACTGCATCTTATTTACTAAACCGTGAGGAGATATCAATTGACAACAATACAGAAAATATTTTTCAAAAAGCAGAGTTTGTACTCATGAACCTCTTCCCTGAATGTATATCCTGATGTTTAATGTGCCGTGGAGCACTAAGATCACTACTGATATTCTTTGCAGGCTGAAACAGTAGACCGAACACTGCACTGCATTGTAGTACAGAAGTTAAGCATGAATAAGAGACTAGTATATGTTGTCATTAAGTCGACCCACTAATATTATTTTTACAATTTAATGTTATTTTTTTGAAGCTGGCTCCTTAAAAATTACCAATAAAATATACACAGATAGTGTGTAGGTGCTTCACAATTTAGATGACAACACATTTTTGTAGTCAAACAAATCAACAAGCGGTGTGGCTGATATAGCAGTGCTTCCCAAAACACTTAAACATTGAAAACCAAAAGATTAGATCAGTGTACACACCAAACCCAGTGAGAGTATAACGATATAAATAATACCACCATGTAATGAAGTAGAAGTAGATGGTACCTAAAATATAAACATAAAACAGAACATAGTGTGAACTGTATACACAAAAAGAACTGTGAATAGACATAGGACTACCACTCACATGTTCCAGAGCCGTACCAGGCTCTGTATAGCGGGCTCAAGGGTGCCAATCCAGGCAATCAATTCCACTGTCAGTAGTAGAAGATGATGGGACTTAAAGTTGGTTTAAAATAAATGTATTGAAAGTATAACATATATAACAAGAAGAAGTCTTATAGCCGAAACACGTTTGCTGTACTTGGTTTACATATATTTGTTTTTATATCCGGTTTTTACTTACTCCTGGTTACTAGCTATAGTGGTGAGTGGAACTTTTGCTTATTTCATACATTGGACTTATATGCTTGGTTTCACCCTCAAAGTACCTCGAGTTGTTATATATATTATATTTTCAATAAATATAATTTAAACCAACTTTAAGTCCCATCATCATCTTCTACTACTGACAGTGGAATCGATAGCCTGGTATGGCTCTGGAACATGTGAGTGGTAATCCTACGTCTATTCACAGTTTGTTTTGTGTATACAGTTCACACTATGTTGTGTTTTATGTTTATATTTTAGGTACCATCTACTTCTACTTCATTATATAGTGGTATTATTTATACCTTTATACTCTCGCTGGGTTTGGTGTGTACACTGATATATCTTATCTTCTGGTTACCTAAAATTTACATCAGGAAAAACTAATTGCCATAACCATGGTTATTCATCTAAAAAAAAATATCTGTTTTGGTCACACTTGCTTTATCTGGAAAAAACAGTAAATATTATATTTAATGACTTTCTCATAACGCTGAGCTGTATTTTGTGTATTCCACATCATTCCTTCCTCTACCAGAGGTTCTTGAGTCTGAGGGTTCTGTGTAGTATCTTATCATAGTAGCTGTTCTTAGAAAAGTACTCTTCTGGACAGTGGTCTCAGATATCCCATCTGGAATCCGTGATGCCACTTTCCCAACTAGGTGGTTACAACCCCAAGTGCTCCTATCACATCTGGGACTACTCCTGTCTTCAATTTCCACATCCATTCTAGCTCCTCTTTCAGTCCTTGGTATTTGTTCATCGTTTCATGTTCCTTCTTCAAGATATTATGGTGACTGGTTACTGCCAAATCCATTACCACTGCAGTCTTACACCTTTTATTCCTTGTCTACCACCATGATGTTGGATTGGTTGGCCAGTACTGCTTGTCTGTCTGGATCTAGAAAACCCATAGTATTTTACACCTGTCATTTTCAACTATCCTTTTGTTGCACCTCCCATCTCGACTTTATCCAATAATCCCTCATCATTATAATGAAACCTTTAACACCCCACAGAACATAAAAGCAATGTCTTACTGACAGAGACAAGGGATGCAGCAGGGTCCCATGTTCACAAAATAACAACCACCCACCTGCACAATGTGAGTGTGACAATGCAAGTATGGCATACATTTTCCTGATTAATGAGGATCCTGATGACTCTTGAACTCTTAAAATGTCCTAATTTTACCCCTTACAAACTGGAAAGTTAGGAGGCCCACAATGAACATTAACTTAAATCCCATGGCATGTTAGCATGGTCCCAACATTTTCTCCTGCACTCTGTCCATGACTCTGGTATTGTGGATGGTGTTCATGTTCATGGCTGCTATTTTTTTTTTTCTTCAAGGGACATTTCTGATTACACAATTGTTGTTTTTTTCTTCAAAGGACTTTTTTGATTACACATTTGTTTGTTGAGGCAACCTAAAGACCTTGTTTCAGTTTGTACAGTCTTTTTTAACAGCAAATCGGGTATTTTTCCAACAGTGTCAACATATAACCAACCCAGGCAACAGGAATGGGCAACAAGTCGTGACTTTGCAACTCAACAGCTGATAGTAAAAAGGGAATCATGAGACAGCTATTACAACTAATACTGGGCAAGTTAGCTTCTGAGACAATTTAACTTAAACTGTATAGTCCTCCTTTGGGTAGAGAACATCCTTGGGCTGAGAGAGAGAGAGAGATTTTTGAT